>NC_088358.1:24810000-25543750 GCF_036884655.1 Musa acuminata AAA Group | reverse complement strand
TTAATAAATTAAATTAAATTAAAAATTCATAAAATTCAACGTTCTCAATTACTCAAAAGTGTTTTCATCCCTTTGTAGTTTCTCTCTTCAAACCTTTAATAAGCACAGCTGATCGATAGCAATGGGTTGATGATAGCACAAATCCTACGTAGGCAAAGGAACGCAATCATACAAACCTCTCCGATCACGAAACGCGAGGTTCCATGAAACGGAGAAGAAAGTGATGCTTTACCGTTCCCAGTTTGGAATATGATGTAGGGAAGGTTGACTGACCTCTGTAGCCTCGATGAGTCTGAAGTCTAAGGATGGGACTGGACGTTCCAAGCGTGAAGCGTCCGCTAAGTTTCCAGGTCATTTCTTGTACGTTCAATGCTGTAATGGCGGCCTCCACTTGCGCTCGGTGCATTGGGCAGCTCTCCACTGCGAGCTTCGCTTTCCATATAAAGCCCTGCACCGGCTGGCCGTGGTGCGTGGAGGAGAGCACGAAGAGATGGACACCGCGATGAAACGTCTCTGCCTCCTCGCGTTGCTGGCGGTGGCGGGCATCGCGGGGATGGAGAGGGCCGACGGCGCGGGGGAGTGCGGCCGGGTGCCCGTGGATAGGGTGGCGTTCCAGGTGGTGACTCCGTGCGGGGCGGCGACAAGGGACGCCAAGGTGGTGGTGCCGGGTAGGTGCTGCGCGGCGGTGCAGAGATTCGGCCGTAACCCGATCTGCCTCTGCGCTATCATGCTGTCGACCACGTCGAAGAATGCCGGCGTCAAGCCCGAGATCGCCGTTACCATCCCCAAGCGCTGCAACCTCGCGGACAGGCCGGTGGGCTACAAATGTGGAGGTCAGTCGGTGGAGAGATAGAGAGAGAGTGTATCTTTCTTCGGTCTGTTCTATTGGTGCAGCTCTGCTAACGATTTGGTATGGGAATTTGCTGCAGATTACACGTTGCCGTGAGGAGGGCAGAAGTGGAGAGAAAGAGCTTAGCGATCCCAAGGAGTGGAATTCGAACTGCAAGCTGGTGTGATTTGTAGCTCGTGAGTGCTTGTTGATGAATCATATGAAATGCAATAAGATGTCGACTCTGTTCAATGAACTCTCATAGTAAACTACAATAGCTGGAATTGGGAGTGAAAACAGTCTTAGGAGTATTCGATTTTAGTTTAATTTCGATGTGAGAGACTCAATTAGGGTGTTAACAGTCTCTCTGATCGATGTGAGCCACCCACACCATGTCGGCAATCGAGCGCCACACACGGCAATACTGGAGCAGAGAGATTGGGCATGCGTTGTGTGTGGAGAGAGCTGCATCCCATTCGTGGCCACCGTCGTAGGTGCCACCTCTCTCTGCTCTTTGCATGCGTTACAGCTATCCGTCTGCAGCGACAAGTCCATAGGATAGAGACGAAGGCGTGGCTTACTTCATTTTATGCGTCAGCTGTCTTCCTCGGAGTGCAACTGTAGCGGAGGTTTTAGTAGCACGAGCTGCTGTAACGACACCATCACGTTGAGAGGGGGGAGGACAGGCAAGATGAGGAGGAAGGTCGATATAAGAGAAGCTTTATGCTTCTGCTTATTAGCAGCACTGGTAGGAGTTCTATGGGAAACCACCCTGTCCCTTGGTAGTAGTAGTGCAGAGGAACCCCACGACGCCACACCACAATTACCTCTGCCGCAGCAGTGGAGCCACCGGCCACTGCCCCATGAAAGACGACCACCACCTTATCGAGAGCCACAAGTCTCACCGAAGAAAGCGCCGCCTCGTTATAAATACCCTCCTCGACCATACGGGCAGCTACCTCCTCCGCCTCGTCGTGGATATGCGCCGCCCACTCATCACAAACCACAGCCACCACAATACGGCCAACCTCCACCACACTCTCACGCGAAACCAACTCATGAAGAAGAACCACATCATCACTGGCACCACCCGCATTGCCGCAACAGACGACCTCCTCATCATGGTTGCCCACCGCCAGAACCACAGACGCGCGCCTAGACCCCCTGATCATCAACCGGTTCCGGCAATACAGATGCACCGATCACCCAAACATGGATAGCCGCCACCTAGTACCTCAGGTTTGTCGACCACCAGTTAGCGCAGACGCCAGCACCACTGTATGCACCGGAGCTTGTAATTTGGTTCTAATCATGTATGTCACTCTGTCTCAGAAGCTCGAATATTAGGTGCCAATGGACTGGCGAGCTTCTCTTGTAATGTTTGAGCATGTATCTTAAAGAGCCTGTCTGTAATGGTAGTTTCTTTCCTTGCAATGCTTCATAGGCTATTGCGAATCGTAAATGGTATTCCATCCAAAGGCAAAAAAGGAGATGCAATCAACACGAGAAAACGACTGAATCGATGGCAAACTGTATGTAGATGTAACACATTCGGTAAAGGACATAAAGTACTGACCGATTCTTTGATCTTAATAACCTGCTCGAGCTGCACGTCAAATCTGATGCATCAGAGATCAACTGGCTCTGTTCTGCCGCTCCACGTCGGCCGCCTCAAGAATGCCAGTTACGTACTCGGTCTCCTCCGCCACCTCCTTCATGGACCGCCGGTTCTGCCTCCTCTCCTCGAGGCATTCGATCGCCAGATATCCCGCAGCATTCATGGTGTCCAGCTCCACCTGGCTCGCTGCCTCCTTGAGCGCCCCGTCCTGCGCTGCACGTGGACCGACAGGTTCATGTCGTCGGGGCCCCGGTTGAAGTCGATGGCCTTCTGGGAGGTGAGCAGCGCCACCCCGTAGCTGTAGACGTCGCTCTTGTCCGTCAGCTGGTAGTTGCGGTAGTACTCCGGGTCGAGGTAGCTGCCCTGGGCGCAGGTTGGGACGTGGCCGAGTCCCGGCTCGGCGAGACAGGAGAGACCGAAGTCGGAGACCTTGGCGTTGAGCTTCTCGTCGAGCAGGATGTTGCTGGACTTGACATCGCGGTGGTAGACGGGCGGCACGGCGCAGGAGTGGAGGTAGGCCCGGCCCTCGGCGGCCTGGTGGGCGATGGCGAGGCGGCGGCGCCAGGAGAGGAGCGGGCGGCAGCCGTGAACGAGCGTTACCTGCAATCAAAGGCGCCTGGTGGGATTTGTTGCTTGAGACCGTAACATCTACGTACGAACGCAGAACACAAGGGGTTTAGCGAGCATCTAAATAACCAGTGAAGCATTGGCAGAGGAAACCATAGTAACTATATACTCACTGTTCACGCAGGCGCCGCAAAACGGGTCGCAGCGCAGCCCATCGACGCAGAAGCATCGTCGGATCTCCCGGCTTGAGGCGGGATCCGACCTACACGTCCCCCACCGCGCCACCGGCGTGCCCCCCGCGTCCACGTTCACGAAGCTCCGGTAGGTGCTGCATCGAACGGAGTAGGAGGTGGAGGAGCCGCCCGCGACGAAAGGGCAGCAGATGGGCGTAGACGTGGCAGAGGCAGTTGGAGGAGCACTTGAGCGGGGAGAGGAGGATGCGGGAGGTGCAGTTGAGGAACATGATGGTGTCGCTGCTGGTGACTTCCTACCGGGCCGGGCCCAGCCCAATCTGGTTACAAACACGTGGCAATTCCCTACCGGGCCCGGCTACGGAATTGCCACGTGTGTTGCTCCATGACGAATGTGCCAACCTCAAAACCAGATTGATGTTAGAAAACTTAAGAAAAAAAAATCAGCAGAATTGGGAAAGCTACAATAGTGTGGGAAATAAATCTACTACACAAAGAAGAGTAGGACTGAAACAAAACCTTTCTTGTAGCATGTTTTGTGCATCGTCAACCGACACAATAACACTTAACATAAGAGATTTCATGTAAATTGTACACATCAGGAATAAGTCAATTATAGCATTCCATCATTTTAATTATAACAAAAATAGAAGATCTACAATTTGAGGAAGTAGTGTCAATTAACATAACCAAATTTAATAGCCAGCAACAGTCTGTAACAAATGAGATCTACACCGTAGTATTCGGTTCTAGTAAAGGAGGCCTCCCAAAATTTGATGCTTTCTATGAGCTGACGTGAAAAATTTGGCAGCTTGGTTTATAAGAACTCTTGCTTGAAGCTTCCTCAAACTTCTTCATAACAGTTTCGTTCTCTTCCAAGCCAGTCTGAACGAAATATCGTACCCACCAAGATGAACTTCTTAATTTGGCCTGCCCATGAAGTGAAGTATCAGAATTGTAATAATCTTAAACTGCAATGGAACAATGACCAAATTTAGCCACTTAAACAAATTGATCTAATGTTAGAATGACTACAAACATATATTTTATGTGACAGAAGCAGAAATGTTGAACCATCACCTGACAGTTGCTTTGGACCATAAACACCAATGATTGGAAGACATGAAAATGTGATGGGTGCTAACGAGAGAAACAATCAGATATTTGTCAGGAACTTGATGTAAACTAATATGATTTTTCTAGGTGTCATAAATGTATCGGGATGCTAATGGACAATCAGTGTAAATATTTGCAGGGGAAATAAATTTAAGGTTGATCAAAGAGTGAGCCTAAGTTTGATAAAATATTTTTACAGATACAAAGGTGAAATGCTAGTGGAAATGCAGGCAAATCAGGGGTTTTCTAGAATCTGCTTAAGTGGTATTGACACATGAGAAAAATGGAGCAGTCGACCGCCAACCTTTCTTTCCCAAAAATGAGATCAATCTCCCACCATGTGTATCTTTCAATTTTTCACTCAAGCTTTGCACATATCCTCTACACATCTGCTTCTTCAATGATGGCAACATGAGTTGTAGCTTCTTCCACAAATATGCTATTTTGCAATGACTAGATCTCTCTTGGAAAGGCCGAGGAAAGCTCTATGACCAAAATATGCATAAAATCTTCTCTTTCTCGAGTTTCTCTTTAAATATAATCTATGGTGGCTACTCAACAAAACCCAATTGCAATAGCCAGAGAGTCTACAGAATTTAATACTATGGCTTGGTATTATTGGTCATCGTCGACTCTCCTGAGACTTAGATGCACATACTAAACAATAAGAGATTATACAAAATTAGAATCTATCCTTTCTCTGTAAGTTGTATGGTAGAACAATTGGCCTTCAAACAAAGCCAATAGTGGGTCAAGACATGATAAAGAGAAAATCATTTGTATACATATTTAAACAACTATGACCAAACAAGGGCCAGCAAGTGTCATTCCTTTTAAAACTTTACTCTTCACCACCTCCAATTAATGATGCATTTCAAAGGGAAAATGGTTGATGGTAAAAAAAAGGTAAAATGAAAAGAAAAACAAATAAAACGTGAAGTTAGTACATGCATGAAGTATAGAAAGCATAAACAACCATCAGTAAGTCCAAGAAAACCACATCATGTGAATTGTAGATTCCTACAAAATGATAATGGCAACATATATATATTAACTGCAGATCATACCGGCCTTCCAAATTTTGCTAGCTCAGAAACCTTGGCCCTCTGCTGACCTGGATAACCTACAAAATTTATATGATGAGATGAGAAATATGAAGATACTTAAATACTAAAGGATCTTTCAGAGATCACACAGCTTTGTAAATAGTTTAACATTTACCTAAGCCATAAGAATCTATAAGAATTTATATAGAATTCTGACATTATATGGCTAAAATATACTAGACAAAATTTATAAACTTGTAGTAAAAAAAAAATCATAAACTTGAATAAGCAAGCTTTTCCACTTGAAAACACAGAAACAAGATTTGCTATCAAACTCAAAATGAAACATATAATTACTAAATTAAAAAAGAATGAGCACCAGTATCTTCAAAGTATGCTTGCTGTCCAGTCTTTTCTTATTTTATGGCATAAGTTCATATAAATATTCCCTATCTAATGATTACTAATAAGTATGTGCAAGTCACCTTAAAAGTGTCTTAACAGTATATTTAAATGAGTGCTGCCATACAAAACTTCACATTACCACATGAATAAGAACAAGAATATATATATTGGGAACATTAACAACAATTTTCAGCTAGATCCATGGCTCAAGTTAAATGCAAAAAAGGTGTGTTCCTTTTTCTTGGTCCTTTAAGCCATTGGTCATGTAGAAAATCTTCTATGACATGTGGAAGAACTGAAGAAGAGCTCATTATTCTCAATATGATTAGTTAAATTAGTGCTGCACAAAATAAATCATAAGCAGAAGAGAACTGAACACACTAGGGCTCATGCCAATGATAAACCATACATGAGCAAATACATATTCTGAATCATCTATTATATCTTTATCTGAATTCCCATTGGATAGAACATTATTAAAGGCAAAAATTCAATCACCAGTGTCATTTTAGACTATAGATTTCTAAATAGCAAGAAACAATGGCGATCAAACAATTTTATTAAGATAGTGATCCATAAAATTTTATTAAGCTTACTTAAATAAGAAGTAAACGAAGGATGAGCTAAAAAGTTATGAATTCTAATAAAATAAAGTTAAAAGTTTGGACCTTTACATTCATATGTCCCTGTTACTACAGATCTGACTTAACCCTTACTGAGCACATGACAAAGTCCGTAAAACAAAATCTTACTATAACCAAAAATCTCAGTTCTGTGCAAGAAAAACCAGTAAGATTCATTATTATGTGCTTTCTACAGCAAAATAACTTCAAAAACTATGCTACACCATGCAAAGGTTTTACTTTGGTATGAAGAATTACCAGTGAATATAACAAGACCATCTGCTGAAACCCTTGCGAGGTCTGGAAGGGTCTTGTTAAGGTACTTTGGAGATAAATAATCTAACGAATCTGAGACAATGACAAGGGAGAATGATTTTGGCCTGTATGGTAGTGGGAACTTGATATCAGCTACACGCACAAAGGTTTTGCGCACAAGGCTTTTGCAACTGCTATCAGCATCTTCCAAATCATATGGTTCCACACCCCATGCTTCAGTATCTTCTTCTTTCAACAGTTTAGAAACCACTGCACAAGAGTCAGGACCTACATGCAAAACCTTTCGCATGCTATCTCCATAAGCTTTCTTTAGAATAGGTATAGCTTGTAGAACATCTGATGTGCAGGAAACACCTGTTGATGTGAGAAAAACAAGTTGATCTTTAAGAGAAAGAGCAAACAATATGGATGTGCATATACTTTGGCAAAGTAAAATTAGCTATAGCATCAAACACCAACATGCAACAAATTCTATCACAAATATCATTGGTAATTAGTACCATGGTAGTTAACTAATGATTGTTCCACTTCTACACAATGACCATGAAATATGGAAATTGGAGGAAGAAATCTTAGTTCACCAGGATTTTTTTCACCAAACAGTGCGGTTATGCATGATAACTTACAGTTCATGTTTATAGGCTCCATTGGCTTATTTATGTTTTGATATGAACATCTATCCCATAAAAGAAAATGTGAAATAGCCATTTTTCTAAATCCTCTACAGTTCCAGGTGAATTCCCTTGTTTGCTTGAGCTAGCATTTTAGATTTTGAAACAAAGCCTGCTGTTTTATACTTGCTTTAACGATAAATCTTAATCTAATTTTAGAGTGTTGATGACACTAATGTTTGATTAGACTTCAATGATCTAATCTTCTCAGTTTTTTGTCGTGCAATATAGCTGATCCTAAATCAATCAAACAAAGCTTGAGAGATAAACCCATAGTTCAGTGATATACAACACACTCAAATACTTAATTGTGGGACAAATGTTTTAACTTCATGTAACTAAGCATATTAATTTGCGACTTACAATCTTCTTGCATGTCCCTGAGATTGACCTTGTGAAGTTTAGTAGAGAGTATGTGGTTAAAAAAGTTTGACATAAAGGTAAAACACATGTTAAAACAAAAAAAAAAAAGGAACTAAGTACCATATTTACAACCCGTGGAGTTTTTCTCAAAATCAACAAATCATATATAAATTTTAAATGAAAAGTGAACTTAGGCCAGCTTGAGAGGAATAAGCGTAGAAAACCATGTAATCAGACAAGAAATTTACCTTAATTCAAGAAAGACTACAGAGATGACAAAAAAAAAAGATTATATACCTTGACCAATATTTATAGCTTCCTTGTTACCAGCAAATCCACCTGTTCATCGAAGGAGGAAAAGTAGTTCGTTCAATCATGATAGTTTAGCCAACAAATGAAAGTAAATAAGAGGACTCCAAAGATTAAATATCTATAGACAATTGGTTCTCCTTAACAATGGATCAAATGCTTGATTCTCCCTCAAATATTTGATAGGAGAGTCACACGTACCTGAGCCTCTAAATGAGTAACCAATGAGAAGAAAAGCACCCTAAAAATTCAGAAAGGGAACCCATCAGATTCTAAATTCTCCATCACCCATCCGCGGATGGCGCACCTATATTCCTTAAGAAAGCAATTACACGCTGAAATGAGAAAAGACGTACCAGAATAACCAATGCAACAGATACTAGGGGCGAATTCCTTGACTTTTGATGTAGTGAGCTGACGAGCGGAATGCTTCCGCTATCAGCCACGCGTCGAGATGGATTAATCGCTCGCCTCGACGCCATACTTCGGTTCTTCCAATCCCGCAAGCCTGATCAAAAACTATGATGGGAAAAGAAATCGTCAGATCAACCTCATACAGTTCGCAGAACATGAGCGGAGCACACATTTTTAGATCGAACAAGCCCAAATTTATAGGCGCAAATTCCCTAAATAAATAAAGAATAACACAAAGCAGAGCAATTCCATCCCCAGAAGTAAGGGAAGGATCTATGGACTTGCACAGAGGTGACAAGAACCTAAACGCGATCGCAAGAAGCCAAATCCGCTGCGGATCCAATGTGCCAAGCGAGCAATCGAAATCGACAATGTGAAGTGTGGAACGCAGGGCGAGATCGTCGAGCAAAAGAAACCAGATCCAAGAGCAGTGACGACCAAGACCCTAGGGAGGATCGAAAGAAGATAAAGCGACCTGTAAACGGGGAATCGGAAGCCTTCCTTACCAGATCTAAAGGCCAAGGCCAAGGCCGAGCTCGACGATTGTTCGTAGCTTTCTGGCTTTCCACACGATAACAAGAGCGAGTTTGGGCAGCATAAATGTGAGGAGCCCTGACTCATCCCAACCATCGATCAAGTCCATTAAGAGCCGTCCAAAATATTTACCATTCTTCGACTCGATTAAAAAAAACAAAAACACAAAATCCATTCAGTGCACGTTTATGGCGGAAAGGTTTAAATGTTTGTATTTGATTGAAACGTGTTTGCCAATCCAATATAAGATCAATATATATAATCCACCTTCTTACTCTACCAATAGCGTATATTTCCATGACCAATTGTAATCGTCGTTGTCGTAAAGAAATACTGAAGTCATATATTTGAATTGTTAATATGAATCCAATTTTACAATCTTATTAAGTCTTGATAGGGCACAATTTGATAGCACACCTTTGGCAGCATTCCACAGCTACGACAGCAACGTGGAACTTCAAAACCGATATGACGGACCACATCGGAACAATGCCTTGAACTCAGACGATGCAACCATCCTCTCAAGCTGTACAAGGTCGTACAAGCGATGTCGTTGGGTACGAAACTATCTCGGAAGGTTCAAAACGGTACTGTCGAGTACAGAGCCGCCTTGGAATGCTCGGGACGACGTCGCTCAATGCCGATCCGTACAGGTCGATTGACGTTCACACAAAAGCCATGGGCTGACCACTTAAGAGATCGGCGATCATTAACATACGGGATACGATCGACCCTCGTTTGCAGGTATAAAAACCCACCACCTGGCCGACGCTAATGAGACTTTTCACACATTAAACTCACTCATATTTCACCTAAAAGGGGTCGAGTCGGAAAACTCTCCTCCCAACCTTAACCTATGTGCAGGAGCTAGCGATGAAGAAGCAAGCAACAAGGCTTATAACTCAACCCGACTCGATGCGCACTTCTGCTTCCCGAGTCTCCGCGTGAGCAACCTTGCGTATCCGAGATCGGATCGAGCCGTGCTGACTCCTCGACCAAGTTCATCAATAAGTTTATATGGTCCATATTCCATTTAAACTCTGTATTTAAGTTAGGACAACAAGCTATAATGTCATAAAATATTTGGTAGTGACTACATGATATCTAATAATTTAATCATTAAGCAGTTTCTAATGCCATTCCATTGTCTCACGCTAGTACGAGCTGCATGTAAACAATTATACTGAAAAAACAGAAGCAGAACAAAGATAACTCGAGTTTACTTCGCCATCAAGTGCTGCTGGAGATGTCTAACCAGCTAGAGTTATTACAAAGGATTGCAGGTTAGAAACCGGCACCATGTCTTGCACTTAGACATGAATTCATCTTGATACTAGAGCTACTCGCTTCAAACGATCGAAGCAGTTCGACATTTGCAGATTTAAGTAAAGAAAAGCTGAGAAGTAAACAAAGCCCAACACTACCTTGATTTTTACCCACTTGGATAAAAGCCATTTACAGTCATTCCGCCATCGACTGAAATTATCTGCCCAGTTATGTAAGAAGCAGCGGGTAGGCACAGATATCCGACCAGCGACGACACTTCTTCGGGCTCTCCGACTCGGCCGAGGGGCGTTCGATCAATTATCCTTTGCAGAGAATCTTTGTCATTGAGTAGCTGTGAGAAAGGAGATGTTATTGAAGCCTAGGAGGGAGGTGAAGAAAGATATCTTGGTTCGAGCATAATAGGCAATACAACAGCAACAGTAATGTGATGTCCCGACTAAGCAGCAATAGTGAATTCATCAAAACAATTGTTATGGAATAAGCAGCATAAATGCGGTCTTGAAGTCTCCATTTCTTGTCCTGTAAGTGGCACATTAGATCTCCAAGTACATTCACTACATGTCATAACTACATCTCTGTATGACAAAAGAATTGCAAATGGTAATATTTGAAAAAACCTAAACAAGTTGCATGAGATAGAGTTTCATTGGCCACGAAGATATAAATTCATGAATATCTGATGCAGTACTTATTTTCTAATCCAATAATACCAATAAAACATTACAATAAAGAAAACAGAAATTGAACATTTTTTGCTATACAGATGAGGAACGTTTATTTTGTTCCTCTCCCTTAATGTTCCATCACCAGATTTGCATAACCTATTAGTTGAAACCCAATTCTAAAACGAGTACCAAAAAACCGTCTATTACAGGATTAATTTGTTTCCATTGTCAGACCAAGAAAAACATTAGAAAGAGTAACCACAAGAATCAAGCATATTACTTTAGTAACTAAAGTATATGAGTATATTCTGTATTAAATCCAACATGCATGCAAGTTCTTTTCTGATAACTTAATTCAAATAAAAAATGCATGGATTTGCAACCAAAATTTTAGCTCCTGCTTTCTAACAACTTATATACCCAACTTATCCAATCAAATTGTCATCAAAGATGCAATTGAGTTTCTGGCAAAATCTACTTTCACTTAGCGTAGCCACAACATGGCTTGATCGCTCCATGATTTAACAGCAATGCTTGAAATCGTTAATCTATTGAAAAAAGTTAAAAAGAAGCATTTATGTTTGCTTCATTTTAGTTAGAACACTATAATGTAAAATACCAAAAAGGAACATTTCCCTAACTAATTCACAAAACAAATGGCGACAAAGTTATGCTTCAAAAATATCCAAAGAAGATAGCCTTGCTGTTTAACTTGTGTCCCATTCTTGGAAAAATATTACTCGAGCATAGGAAGTCAAATTAAAAATGAAAAAAAAAGAGAGAGAAAAGCAAAGGGGTTGAGTAAATAGGAAGTTCTAGAAGTTAATAGCTATCTATATAAGGGAAGGCCAAAAATGATTTAGATGGAAGTATCAGAAGCAATACCCTTAAATAACCATAAAGATGAGCATTCATCTAGTTGTAAGCAACAGAAAATGTGATTCCTTTGAAGTAACTGTATGACCAATCTATGAATTTATGACAGATTCAAATCATTCTTTTGCAAAGAAATGGATCGTCGATCCTGTTACTTGTGTTCTAATTTTCAAACCTTGACTCGTGTCTTTTGTTCTAATTTTCTTCTCTCTGTTCTGATATTATTGGAAGTCTGACAGTTCCTTTTGTATTTTGTTTCATTCATTTCCTTGGCCAATGGACACAATTTTCCTCAACATTTTAGAAACTCATAACTCTCTAGTGAACCTATGCGACAAACTATACTCTAAAATTTGACAATATAGGAGCACTTGTTTCCATCCTCTTAGCAAACTCTTAAATTTCACCTATGTGGCTTATCCTACAAGTCAAATTCCATGTTAAGCAGTGCTCCCAGTTACAACTTACAACAACAACAGGCTGTAATGCTGCAAAGTTAGTTACATGAATTTTTTCCTGCCATTAAGCTTTGACAAAGTGCTCCCGGCTAAAAACTGCAAAATGTCTCTCCAGTAGCTAGTTGCAAATAGCCATATAAATCTTAGTGAATATTTTCCCATGAGAGGAGTTTAATGCACTTTAGGCGATGTGAAATCACTCAAAAGCACTCAAGTTAAAGTAAATTATACATTGTCAATATTCCCTGTGTAAGCGTGTTGTCACCATGCAATGCATCTATTAATTATACAATAAAAATGCAAAATTTCCAGAAGCGCACGACTTAATAAGTATCATAATTTCAAATGAATAGGCAATGAGGAACATACATGCTCCACTAGTTTAGTCTTGATGTACCATGGTGAAACACTGTTGGTTCTAATATTGTCTTTGGCCCACTCACATGCCAAGTTCTTCGTCATTTGGTTCATTGCAGCTGAAAGGAGCACTTTGTTAACGAGTGTTTTATATATGAAAACCATGACAATTTGCTGCGCTTCTACTAAAAGGAATCAATGCATATGAATACCAGCCATCACTAACCAATACCTTTGGCTGCTGCATAAATGGAACCACTACTTAGAGCTACCACCCCAGCAACAGAAGAAATGAACACGATGCTTCCCATTCCCGATGCTTTAAGAAGAGGATGAGCAAGTTGGCACAAATGGTAAGCAGATTCCAGATTTGTGGCCATGAGGAATGAGTACTCTTCGGCGCTATATTCAACAGTCGGCTTCCTTATATTTGTCCCAACATTGTTTACCTGTAGAAAATTAGGTAACACGGTTTAGTTGTAGATTCCTTAGGTGCAACGGCGAGACAAAGCCGGGACGTACAAGTATGTTGAGCTTCCCGTTGAAGGTCACAGAAACTTCCCGGATCAACTGATCTCTTTGCTCCCTGGAGGAGAGGTCGCAGACGGAGCCGGTGACGCTAAACCCTTTGGCCGCCCATTTCCTCAAGCACGCGGTGAGGTCGGCCTCTTTGCGGGAGCAGGTGTGCACCGACGCTCCCAGCCCCGCCAATTCCTCCACCACCGCGTGCCTTTGGGAATTGGAATGCGAGGAGACCAAGGGTTAAGAAGGGGGAAGGAAAAAGGAAGATTTAGGAGGAGGATGGGAAGAAGGGATGGAGAAGGAAACGGACCCGATTCCTCTGGTTCCGCCCGTGACGAGGGCCGTCATTCCTCCGAGAGACCATCTCGTGGTCGCATGGCCGCTGCTGCTGCCCGCCGCGTCTCCCATCTGTCACCGGCGGGTATTGCTCGCCCTCTCTCGGGTCGCTCGTTCGCCGTGTTGCGTTTACTGCCCCGATAAACGAGGATTTAGTTTATTTAAAAAAAAATAAAAAATAATTTTTTTTAAGGAAGTCGTTTGGTTGTGATAACTACAAATAATATCCAGTAATAGATCAAATTGAACCCAAAATCTCTGCCATTATCCAAAAATTTGGCCCAAAAATAATATTATTTTTCTTATTGAATTTGAATGTTTTTGTGATATTAATGAAAACATTGTAACTCACTCAGTGCTATGGACCAATTAAAGTATTTTTTTCATTAAATTATAGTGTTTTATAATATTAATAAAAATATTATAAGAGAATTATTTTTTAATTAAATTTTTTACTTGTCAATTTTTTGAATCATGTAATTCATTGGCAGATTGATTGGCATAGCTTTGATTTACAAATAGACTATTGAAGAAAAAAATATTCAAAATTAGCATTAAAAAAGCTAGTTATAATATTTTTCTTGATAAAAATACTGTAATTGGTTAATATATCCACCATTCAATTTTTTTTATGCATATAATTCAGTGGCTTCTACCATAGTGCAGTAGCTTTGATTTGCTGTTGAAGAAGAATATTTAAAATGACTATGAGATAACTCAGTATTTTCTTATTAAGTTATAATATTTTTTCGTTGAAAGTACTTTCAACTTATTGTAAAAATAATATAATCGAATCGAGTCACGATAGATAGAGAAATATAATCAAAACATAACTAATGCAGCCCTATAAAATCATAACTTATAACACAATACAGTGGGGGCACAAACACAGTAACATCTTATAAAATGAAATATTCGATCAAAACGCAATTGATAAGCAATTACTACAACACAATTTCTCATAGAGTCAAATTGTATTACAATCTTAAAAACAATCTCACTGATACAATTGAAAACCTAGCATTGTATCACATTGACTAATGATACATTACATTGTCTTTCTCTAGAAATAATACATTCATAGATTGTTAACACAGATGTCATATGAGTTAGCTCGATTGATTTTATGTCAAAAGTCTCCATTGATTTTATGTCAAAAGTGTAGGTCTCTTATGATGCCTCCTCCTAGCTAACGTGGAAAGTAGACGTTGCGGGTAAGATGAAGGAAGCTGTAGAAAGACACGGTTCGCTAGGTGCACCTCAATCTTTGAGCGATGAAGCTTGGTTTGGGAGCTAGGGGGGGTACCAGGGTTTATCCCTATCACTCGTCCCCCAATAAAGGTGTTTTTCGAAGATTCGAATGGTGGTCTCGAATGATATCATTTTTCATGCATTCATGTACGATGACGTGATCATGTTGTTTATCTTTGGGTTCATCGTTGGTATCGTAAAGGTTGGCATGAAGCCCCTTAGGGTGGGTTGTGCCCCTTAGGGCAATTCTTTGTTCAGATGTGTGTTAACCTAAGGGACCCCTTTCTTTTTTACTCCCTCTCTATCTTAATTCTCCCCCTTTTGCTCATGAGTTCATTCACTCTCTTTTTTTACCCCCCCTTTTGCTTCAAGAGGTCTTCTTTCTCCATTTTTTGCCTCCTCCGACCCCCCCCCCCCTCTGCTTCAGGGGCTTCCTTCTCCATTTTTGCCTCCTCCTTTCATATGGGAGATTGGGTCTTCTTTTGGTCCTGCCCTTTCTTCCACCTCTAGAGGTAGGTATTCGACCGCCTAGGTGGGAGTGTAAGTCCATAGTAGTAGGTGTTGGCTCGACCATGTGAGCGAGAAGATTGATTTTAGTCCATCGTGGTGGCTTCGTCGTAGTAGATCTTAAATAGTGGGAGTATCGATATCAATCTGTCATAGTAGGAGTATCAATATCAATCCGTCGTAACAAGAGTATCAGTATCAATCCGCTATAGCAGGTCTTGATTTGACCATGGTAGTGGGAGTATCGGTATAAGTCCACTATAGTGAGTCTTGATTCAACCACTATGGGTGAGAGGGTCTTAATTTGATTGCCATGGGCGGGAGAGTGGCTTTGCCTTAGCGGCTTCCATCATAGCGGGTCTCGATTCAATCGTCATAGGTGGGAGAGTGAATTCGTCTTAGCGGCTTTCGTCATAACTAGTCTTGTTTCGACCATCATGGGTGATAGAGTAGCTCCGCCTTAGAGGGTCTTGATCCGACAACTATAAGCGAGAGAGTGGATCTACCTTAGTGGCTTCTGTTGTAGTGGATCTTGATTCGACCACCATGGGCAGGAGAGTGGATCCACCTTAGCAGCTTCTGCTGTAGCGGGGCTTGATTCGATCACCACGAGTAAGAGGAGGGACCCATTATAGTATGCTATAGTTCAACCACATGAGCGGGAGAAGGGACCCGTCATAGTAGGCCTTGGTTCGACTGCATGAGCGAGAGGAGGGACTCATCATAGCGAACTTTGGTTCGACCGCATGAGTGGGAGGAGGGACCCGTCGTAGCAGGTTATGGCTGACCACATCAGCAGAAGGAAAGGACCAATTGAAACGAGTTTGAGCTCGACCGCATAAGCGAGAGAAAGGACTTATCGTATCGGGTTCTATCTTAACTGTGTCAGCGGGAGGAAAGGATTCGTCATAGCAAGTTTGGGCTCGACCGTGTGAGCGAGAGAAGGGACCCGTTGTAGCGGGCTCTGGCTCGACCTCAAGAGCGGGAGAAGGGACCCGTTGTTGATAATTTGTTTTTATCAATGATTAGAAAATATCTCATCTTTAGCATGAATTTAACACTATTACTAAGGAACAGAAAATTAAAGAACAATTAGGACCGCATTCCGTTCACATAAGAGCTGCTCGTTTGTGTATTGCTTGCAATCGAAGTAAGCGTATGGCTCCATTTGATTCCAATCAAAGAGCAACGAAGGGATGTTACAAAGTAGATTGCTTGGACGCGTTTTGTCTAAAACTCACACCTGTCTTAAACACGTCTAACCACTCTACTTTGTAACATTCCCTTTATTTTATAGAAATATGATCAAGATCTTAATTTTATCAGTCAAAGTAGTTGATAGTCTCTATGATTTATTCTTAGGTAATAATGCTTACAAAACTAAAATAATCAATCCTCTTGTTTGTTTAAAAATAACTTGAAAAGTGGTGGCTATAAAGAAATCATAAATAAGAGGAGAAAAAAGATGAGGAAACTTTAAAACTAAAAATTCTTATTAAAGATGATAACTTATCAAATGGATAGCACTATATAAGCCTTCTATTCATAGGGGGATCAATCCAAGATGACAGGAACTCCTATCTTAACGACAACTCTTAAATCAAAACCTTATTTTAAGTTAATGTTTCACTTGGTAAAATATAGCAAGACACTAACTGTTCTAACTGTTCATATATAGCATCATAAATCTGATGACTTGAAATTGTGGAGTGATGTACATCACACCAACTGTTGGTTTGTTTTGCACATTTCGCATCTTCCGACTCCGTTTGGATCGACTTCTTCAACAACTTAATTTGTTCTTCCGACACTCGCCACTCCATCAAGTGAAGCTGATAACTCTCTGATCAACTGTTCCAGTCTCTGTAAATTGTCGCCGATGTCTCTGATCTGCTCGAGATTTCTAAAGTGTTCGTGGAATCGAGTTACAGCGGGCAGAGCAGTGAGACATGGAGCGACGTAGTTGACCATCCGAAGGTAGTAGCTACCTTGTGCAGCAAATAAACCACCAGGGTAAAGGATGATCCCAACGTAAAAGCACACCTGTAACTTGTTTTGCTTGCACCACTTCAGTTTGGAAATGACGGAGTCCTTCGTGGCAGTGAGAGAAGCCGGAACACATGGATTGGTGCGATCGAGAATGATCCGTGTAATCTGTCATCATCAGATAACGCAGTAGATGAGGGAGAGGAATGTGCTGAATCAGGAAGCAGGGTAAAGAATGAAAGAAGGAAGGAAGGAAGGTGTTACATGCTTGATTCTTTCTATCAAACCATTCCGCTCGCTGCTCCCTTCTCCTTCTTCAAGGTCGAGGTTGACGCTCGCCATACTTCAATGATCGTCAAAGAGTTTCCCTTTTTTATTTCTGCCTTCCCTGGCGAGCTCGTCTTCTTGGGTTAAGGTTCAATTCACAGGTATATTTATAAAGGAAGATAGAGTCTGGCCAAATAAAGCCACCTCACGGTAGCGAAAGGAAGGCAACTTTGTTCCCCGCAACTAAAATGTTGCGGAGTGCGTGTGTCTTAACATTCCTTTATCTGTTCCCGGCGATTAAATAAAGAGTGAGAAAAGGGCAAAAGGAACAGTGATTCTCATAAACTAGAAAACCAATCGGAGTTTCTCTAACTTGATATCAAGTCAGCTACACGCACGAAGCTTTTGAGAAGAGAAAAGACATCATCTTCAATTCAAGATTAAAAAAAAACTAAAATTTTTCTTATCTAGATTGATGATTAAAGATAAGAGTCGGGAGAAAAACGATAATCCCTATTTCTCACGAGTCTACGGGCCGATGTTTATACCTTAATCGAGCAAACTCTCTCCTGAGCCATGCACCTTGGTTATGATTCCTTAGCTTGATCGCTCCATGGTTTAACAATAATGCTTGAAATCATTAATCTATTAGAAAAAATAAATAAATAAAAAGAAACCTTTGTATTTGCTTGATCAGTGAGGATGTATTACACATAAGACACTTTGATCATGAAAGCAACGTCAAATGTTTTATTCATTTCAGAATAAGAACATGTAATAAACTTGACTTTTATACAGTATTTTTGAACACGATTATAATATTTTTGACATATTCATAAAAATACATTAACCATGAAAGACTCCAAATCCCATACAAACTAACTTATCCACCTTAGTTGGATTATAAATAGGTATTTTTATTAGTTCATGAATAAGAATATATATATATATTAGCTTTTATATCCATTATAATAATTTTTAATAGGATTATAGTGTTTTTTTTATGCATTTATAAAAATCTTACAAGTCTATACAAAAATATTATAGCCAAAGAAGGTTTATCAACTTTGATTGGTTTCAAATAAGTATTTTTATCGATCATGAATAAGAACATGTAAAAAACTTGACCTCTACATTGTTTTTGAATAGGATTATAATACTTTTTACACCTTTAAAAAATCATGTAAAATAATACAAATATACTATAAACTGAGAAAGAAAGTCTCAAAATAATAATAATTTGGTGTCTCACATGCTTGTTGGTCTGAGATACTTGCCATGTAGTCGTATGCATTAGCATGAACATTGTTGTGTCTCTTGGTACTCTTGACGGGCAAGGCAAGTGGTCACGCACCACCATCTTCCAAAGCCCCACCGCCGAGATCTTCGTCCGATGCAAATAGTTGCGGTCTTGCACTTGTGGCTTCTCCTGTTTGGAACTTCAACTGCGCCACCTCATGACGGTGGTAGATTGCGCTCACCTCCGCCCCCGTCGAGCCATCGTCGCCATCCGCAGTGGTGATGTTGGGCATCCTTGACGCCAACGACGACCGAGGAGGACAATAAACTGATGCTCGGGTCTTGATCGAGGTTGCTCCGACACACGCAATATCTCCCGTTGTGGAGCAACCCCAACATGCTCGAGATAAGATGCAAGGGGTTGTTCCTTATCGAGTAGAAGGTCGAGGCTCAAAGTCCCTGGCCTCGACTGTCGGAGTACGACCGCCAAGGGCAAGGTTTGGGTCGCTCAAGTATGAAGAGGAGGGTTCGGCGAGAGGGACGTCGACTGGGACGACGACGACGAAGGATACTAAACAAGAATCGGTCAAAACTCCTACGACTCCCAAGAAATTGGTAGGTAGACATTTTGATCGAATAATATGTCTGATTACAATATGTTTTAATTGAGTTATAATGTTTTTTTAATCGATATAATAAAAACTCAATTAAGAAATACTGTAACTAATTTTAATTAAATTATAATATATTTTTTTTTATTAATATAATAAAAAATATTATAATTCAACACATGATTATTCTTTATTCGTTACGAGATCCATAGAAAAAGTAGATGAGAGCAACGGGGTGAAGATAACGGATAGCAAAGATGATCATATGACAAGATAATTAAGTAAAGACGATGATCGATGTGATGAAAGGTAGAGATAATTTTTTGAAAAAAGAATAAAAAAATAAAATATTGAGATTTAAAATAATAATAAATAATAATAATAATAAATATTCAAAATAAATATTAGAAATGGCCCTAATGAGTGAGTCCAACCCAGGCGGTGAGCAGTGAGCCCGGTATCACATAAACCCTGGCGAAACCCTTTACTTTTATCATCGAGGCTCGTCACCCGCACCCTCTAACTCGTGGTGCCTTTCTTGGAGGAGCCATTTATGCTTTCCTAACCCTCACCGCCGCCTCTCCCCCCCCTTCCATTCCCTTCCCAATCTCCAAGCTTCCATGGCCTTCACCGCCCCCAAGCAGCTCCTCCGGCCCCAGATCCACTCCTCTGCTGCACCACGGAGGGGCAAGCATCCCTCCTCCGACAGATCCATGGCCCCTAAACCTTCCATTTTTGGTGCCTGCAAGAAATCCCTTGCAGCCTTCTCCGCCTCCGCGGTCTCCTTTGCCGCCGCGGCTGGTGGCGGGTTCATCTTGCTTGCTTCGTCCTCTCCTCCCCCCATTGACGGCGGCGGTGGCGGAGGTTGGTACCGGGGAGGCGGCGGCGGCGATGGGGGTGGTTTCTGGTCTAACCTGTTCTCCCCGTTGGTGGCGCTTGCGAAGGAGGAGGGCGGCGCCGGCCGGGAGTGGGACCCCCATGGCTTACCGGCTAACATCGTCGTCCAGCTCAACAAGCTGAGCGGCCTCAAGCGGTATAAAATCTCCGACATCCTGCTCTTTGACCGCCGGCGCTCGACCACCGTCGCCGGCACGGAGGACTCCTTCTTCGAGATGGTATCGCTGCGCAACGGTGGCGTCTACACCAAGGCCCAGCTCCAGTCAGAGTTGGAAAACCTGGCCGCTTCCGGCATGTTTGAGAAGGTCGACCTCCAATGCAAGACCAAGCCCGATGGCACCTTGGCCCTCACAGTGTCGTTCGCCGAGAGCACGTGGCAGTCTGCGGACGCATTTCGTTGCATCAACGTCGGGCTGATGCCGCAGACGAAGCAGATGGAGATGGACCCGGACATGACGGAGAGGGAGAAGTTAGAGTACTTTCGAAGCCAGGAGAGGGAATACAGGAGGAGGATCGAGCGCTCAAGGTCATGCTTGTTGCCTGTGACAGTCCGGCGGGAGGTGCTGCTGATGCTCCGCGAGAGGGGGAAAGTGAGTGCTAGGTTGCTGCAGAGGATTCGGGACCGGGTGCAGAAGTGGTACCAGGATGAGGGGTATGCTTGCGCCCAGGTTGTCAATTTTGGGAATCTGAACACAAAGGAGGTGGTGTGTGAGGTCGTGGAGGGTGATATTACTCAGCTTGACATCCAGTTCCTGGATAAGCTTGGAAATCTATGTGAAGGGAATACTCATTTGGCTGTCATTCGCCGGGAGCTGCCCAGACAGGTATAGTTGTCACATTGTTGCCCTCATTTGTTGATAACTACTTAAATGCTCTATGATCGAGTGTATCACAGAATGTAAAACTTTAGTGGTAAATGAGAAAACCATAGTGCTGTCTGAATTGTTTGCTGCTGGAGACTGACTTGCTAGGAATGTTAGAATACAACTCTAAATTGAAACAATAATAAGTTATCCGATGTTTTTCCTTTAGGGAGATTGTTCACATGTCTGATTATTCTAGTTATTCTTTGTTAGTCACTGCATTTTGATGATATAAAGAAGTGGTCAGGATACAGAAAAAGTGTAGACTTAGAGTGACTTATCATTTGACTAAAATTTAAATGGTTTCTTTGTCTTCCATGAGGATTAACTATCATTTTGTTATGTATGAGGCTAATTTGTAGAAATCTGGGATTTGCTCAAATGAAAATACCTTATTGCACTAAGTTTGTGATAAAGCTCTTCAGAGTTGTAACCTATGTCATAGGCCAGAATCTATGTTAGGGTTTCTTTCACCTCCAATTTTAAACTAGTAAGTGCACACACAGTGTATATTTCAACAAAAAACTACTGAAGCTACATCAATATTTGACAATATTTAAAACATAAATAAGATCTCATTTATTAGGAAAGGCTGACAGGTTGCATGTCTAAAATGACAATGTACATTTCAGCATGATACTCAAAAGCATCAACTTTGTTCCATTTTAATTATAATACAGGCTAAACATATAAGCAATAATGAGTATAAAGGAATGCCTACCGGATATCTTTCTCCAGCAAGCTAATGTTATGGAAAAAGAGATCTGCACTGAACTTCCAATCTCCAACCGCAATCATGGCAAACTAAACTTCACTAGTTTTATAAATCCAATTGTACTAGTGAAGGAAAGAAACATCGAAAATTAAACCTCAAATGAATAATCACTGATCTGATACATGATGAGTTAGCCGATTATGAATGGTTAGCTGGTTATGAAAAAAACCAACATTTCCAATGAATATATGAAAAAAAATTGCCAAAAGTAATGGTCAGCATCATGTTGTATAATTTATTAATTCAAGAAAGTGGATCTTAGAAATTGGCAATGGGATAAGATACCCGTACTGGCTGGAAAACTACCATTCATATTGGCAGTTTGGATAGCAATTTCTTGCTAGTTGCTTCTTCTTATTCTTTGCTAAGGCAAAAATGGAAGTGATTCACTCATAAGGATTCAACACAAGTCTCCCTCTCTCTCTCTCTCTCTCTTTCTCTTCTTTGTATTCTCATCTTCATTTCTTTCTTTTTATATCTTCTTTAATAAGAACACATCTGCAATTTTTTAGATCAACTGCTAGCAATTTTGGCTAATTTTTCTGTTGAAACTATCAAGTTTTAATATTTCGATGGCCATTTACCATGTTGGTTTTAATATTTTTTTGCCTGTAGCATCTGTATCACTTTTTAAGGATGACTTTCCGACAACCAGCTTGGTTATTGTGTTATTAAGATAAATATTCCAAGAGCAACGTGGGACATATATGCAAAGGTTTGCTATTGTGAACAGTCATCATTCTGAACCTGGAGTTTGTTTTGTACATATTAAATATCCATTGAGGTCCTGGAGAGGGTTTTCTTGATGAGATTGTACATAAATTAGGCTGACAGATTAATATAATTGTCAAACATGTATGTCATAAATCACATTTCTGCTTGTTCTGCATATTGTATTCCACCAATTCCAGGTTCTCTGACATATTATCAAATCTTAAAAGGATTTGACTTTGCTATTCTTATTTCTTACCTGTTGTATTATTTTTGGAATATTGTTTTTGTACTATTATAAATATATTATAATATGTTTGATCTAGTGCAGCTTCGACCAGGGCATGTCTTTAACATAGAAGCAGGAAAGCAAGCTTTGAGGAACATAAACTCGCTTGCTTTATTCTCCAATATAGAGGTGAACCCACGACCAGATGAAAAGAATGAAGGAGGCATAATAGTTGAAATCAAACTCAGAGAAATGGATCAAAAGACAGCTGAAGTAAGCACCGAATGGAGTATCGTACCTGGACGTGATGGACGACCGACACTGGTAATTCTGTCCATGCTGACATGACTTTCGGTTTGGAAGAATGGGCTGGTATTCAGATGTAAACTGTCTTATTCTTCTTCAAAGAGACCGATTACTGACATTGTGTGCATTATTGTTGTTAGGCTTCAGTTCAACCTGGTGGAACTGTTTCATTTGAACATCGCAACATAAATGGTTTGAACAGATCAATTGTTGGTTCAGTTACATCGAGCAATCTTCTCAATCCTCAGGTGTGTAAATTTTGATTTCCTTGTTGTAGAATTACAAATTGTTGGATTTGATTAAATTTGTTTTGTTAAAGTGCTGAAATTGATCAAAAAACTTGTGGTTGCACCGAGATCACTGTAAACATCCTCATGCATGTAGGGGTTAAACTGAACATTGGCAATAGTGGGAGCTTGTTCATGGTTGCCCTAAAGGGTTCACCGATGGCAATAATATTTATATTGTAGTCAAGAGTCAGGATTTTCAATTTTCTGGTGGAGTTATTCTTATTTTCAGGAGTAAGGACTTTCAATTTCCTCTGTGGATTATAATGATTTAAAAGTTATTTAGCCCATGTCAGAAATTTTTGTCTGTTGGTGTGTCCAGTGGTTGTTTGCTTTCTTCTGACATCGAACTGGTTTGAAAAAAGCAATTCTTCCATTCATTTTTTCCTTAATCTCAATTTAGTTATTGTTGGAAATGTGAGTAGAGAATTAGGAGATAAACACAAACCTTCATATGCTCGTGCGATATTTGTGAGCTTTCAGTGATTTATTGTGTTAGTTTGACTTATTATGTAATTTTCTCACTCTTGTTCAGGATGATTTGTCTTTCAAGCTTGAATATGTGCACCCTTATCTAGATGGTGTGACCAACCCTCGCAACCGAACCTTCCGCACCAGCTGCTTTAACAGCCGGAAGTTAAGTCCTGTCTTCACTGGTGGTCCAGGTGTAGATGAAGTTCCACCTGTATGGATTGATAGAGTGGGCTTTAAAGCCAATATAACCGAGGTATCATTGTTCACATAGCCATTCATTTTATTTCCATGATCCATTTCTTCACTGCTGTAGTACTCACTGTTAACATTTCAGAGCTTCACCCGACAAAGCAAATTTACTTATGGGCTTGTGATGGAAGAGATCACAACCCGTGATGAAACTACTAGCATTTGTACCCATGGTGCTCGAGTGTTACCTAGTGGTGGTTTAAGCATGGATGGGCCTCCAACAACCCTCAGCGGTACTGGCATTGATCGCATAGCATTTGCACAAGCGAATATTACACGTGACAACACAAAGTTTCTGAATGGTGCAACCGTTGGTGAGAGAGATGTCTTCCAGGTACCTAGGCTTGCTGTCAACTAAAGGTTTTTTGCATGCATCTGTAATCAAAGGTGTCGATATGATGGTAGATTTACATTTTTAACATTATTGTAGACATAAAAAGTAATCCATTGGAGGCTTGTTGATAATTTCTTATTTAGAGTTGAATATTTGGACCATTTAGCATATATGGTATATGGCCACGAAATTCATAAAGATTCATTTCCCTCAACCTCACCATCTCCTCCAGATTTTTTTTAAAGTAATTTGTTCGTAACTGATTGGATGGTAGTGCGCTTGTAAGTCACAGCTAATCCAGGTTATCCTAGACGTTTTATACATGGACAACTAATTGATGCATGTCTGATTATGTAGTTCTCATTTGCCCTGTATGTTTTTGAGCTATGGATATGTATTAGTCCATGTACTCGAGTATGCACAACTCCAAGGAATATGGAGACATCATAGTTTTCATTTTCTCGAGTAAAAAACTTTTCTATTGACCATTCATGCTTTTCCCTTTTGCCATTGGTCGGTGATATGTGATATTTGACATCTCCATTCATATAAAATTTCTGAGTGACATGGAGTAGAACATCTAGACATGATGACATGCTCATCTAATGATCATATTGAATTTTGATGGTAGCTGGACCAAGGTCTTGGAATCGGCAGCAACTTTCCATTCTTCAACCGCCACCAGCTCACATTAACCCGGTTCATTCCATTGAAGAACGTTGAAGAAGGCATAAGTAAATCACCACCACCTGTTCTGGTTCTTCATGGACACTATGGTGGTTGTGTTGGAGACCTCCCAAGCTATGATGCTTTCACTCTTGGAGGTCCCTACTCAGTGAGAGGCTACAACATGGGAGAATTGGGTGCCTGCAGGAACATTCTCGAGGTGAGCAGGACACACTGGCTTGTTGTTTATCCAT
Organism: Musa acuminata AAA Group; assembly: GCF_036884655.1. NCBI lineage: Eukaryota > Viridiplantae > Streptophyta > Magnoliopsida > Zingiberales > Musaceae > Musa > Musa acuminata. Next base: position 25,518,381 of record NC_088358.1, on the reverse strand, counting down.
TGTTCCATTTTTCTTGGGTGTTATATTCTGAAGAAACGAATCTTTGTGTGATTATGCTATCCAATATAATTCAAAATCATGACTTTTGTTCTACTGTAGCTTGCCACTGAGCTGCGAATCCCCGTGAAGAACACCCATGTATATTTGTTTGCGGAGCATGGAAATGACCTTGGCAGTTCGAAGGATGTAAAGGGAAACCCGACTGAATTTTTCCGCCGAGCTGGGCATGGCTCCTCCTATGGTGCCGGTGTGAAGCTTGGGATGGTGAGAGCTGAGTACGCCATGGATCACAATTCTGGTACTGGTGCAGTATTCTTTAGGTTCGGTGAGAGATTTTGAGGGGAATTTTACAGGCTTCAGTAAAAAAAATTTAACCAGGTTTTTCCATCATCATTTCTATATTTACAAGATATTACGTTCAACATGCAAGTTATAGTGTGTGCTGTTTAAATTTTTGTGTTTTATGCCTTTATAGATCTTTGAACTAAATGAACAGCAGAACCGAACTGTTTCTTATGTGATTTTCTTTATGCAACAAAGGATTCATTAGATTTTCTAGTGTCCAGTTTCGGAAATAGATTTAGAAGCAAAGTTGAACTGGGAAATAACTTTGAAAGAAGCTTAATTTGTCTCTTGGGAAATGATTGGTGCCATGTTGGCACCGCTTGGATAAACAACCCATAAATCCGTGGATTTATCTCTACTCGTAGTTTCTATTTGTGTGTTTCTCAAGTTCTTGGATCTCTTATGTGCATGATCTCGGTTTCGTCATATGACTGGCAAACGCCCTAAACTACGAAGGATTTGGACGCAGATCTCTACAATGCATCGCAAGAAGTTCCCAAGGTGTTGATGCTGCAAGCAAGATTTGATGAGATCACCATGATGCTCCTTGAAATAGCAAGAAGAGTTAAAGAAGATGGGGCGACGACGTGGGCCGGTCCTTCTTGCAATCACGGCCCAATAATCCCAACCCGACCCAAAATTATAGTTCGTGTCACATTCGTTTGGAGCGGGTCGTACATCCACATAACACTCGCATATCTTGTTAAGTTGACCAATCATTGACCAACTCAGGGCGGCTGAGTGAGTTGCACCAATTGAGTCCCACAGGCCATTCATCAACCTAAACCATTGACAAACGTCATGGATGTCTTCCTAAGGACGGGCAGTATCCCCTTCCTCATCTTTTCTCCACCAAGAAGAAAACTTTGGCTTTTCTTCCCTTACGTATAAATATACATAGAAACACTTTGGCTTTGTTTTTTTATTTCTTTCTTTTATCGCTCCAATAATTGTACTTGAAATTGTACAAGTGCCACTAAACCCGGGTTAGTGGACCGCAGGTTGTCCAATCTATATCAGGGGTATTTTAGTAATTGGACTCTGGCTGCAAAAGTAGTCTGACACCGGACCGAGTCGTTGCACCGTGCCCCCCGCCGACTCGGCCCGACCCGGGTCGCCTTCTCTGACCCCACGTGGTCCGCTTCCCGCTCTGCCTTACGTTGACTAACGCCGTCGGGATATCATAACCCAAGCGAACTCGCTTCAGGAATGACATCGTAATAACGGCGTCTCCGCGTGTGTAAGCGAACGGACCGTCCAAAGCACGCCACCGCGCGCACGAGCTTCCGCCATTGAAGCTTCGTCGAGCGCTTAAAACCTCCCTCCCTCCCCCCTCCTTCTCTATCCTCCCAAATCCCCGAATCCTTGCGGGATATGACTGCAAATTAAGCAAGGGATTCTCGATTCTCCTCAAAATATTCGGGTTTCTTCCCCCTCTATTTGGTTAGGAATAGTTTGGGATTTCAAGTTGGAGATTGGATCGAAGCGATTTCTTGAATGGTTTGATCGGTGTGGGTGCTGTATCTCTCGGAAACTCGGATTTTTAGGGCTTCCATCCAAGATCGGTTCGACTTTGGGTTCAAACTTCAATGGTTGCATCTTTTTAAGGGAACTCCTCTCTTCCTCCGGTGCTTCCTCGTCGTCGGCGCCGCCGCCTACGCCATCGCCATCTTCGTTTGGTCGTTGATGGCTTCCATGGAGACGGCATCGACGTACTGGTGCCACCACTGCTGTCGCTTCGTCCTCATTTGGCCCTGGGACGCAGTCATCTGCCCAGACTGTGGCGGTGGCTTCCTTGACGCGCCTGGCCGCTTTCCTCTTGCCTCCGAGACCGCTACCGAGCCTCGTCGCCGCCGCGTCCCTTCCGCCGTCGACAACAGCTCCGCGGCTGTCGGCCGTCGGCGCCAGTCCTCGGAAATTAGGTTCCGCCGTAACAATCGTGCGTCCACTGGCGACCGCTCTCCCTTCAACCCCGTCATTGTTCTTCGCAGTCCTCCCGTAGGCGGACGACGTGATGCGGATTGGACCACCAACAGCAGCTTCGAGCTCTACTACGATGACGGCACCCGATCCGGTCTCCGCCCCTTGCCGGAAAGCATGTCGGAGTTCTTGATGGGCTCGGGATTGGAGAGAATACTCGACCAGCTCTCCCAGACTGAGGTTGACGGAATCGGCGGTGCGCCTGGTTTCGAGTACTCGCCGGCTTCGAAGGTCGCCATCGAGTCTATGCCCACTATCGAGATCGCCGATGGCCATATCTCGATGGAGTCCCATTGTGCCGTCTGCAAGGACCCCTTCGAGCTCGGAACTGAGGTCCGTGAGATGCCCTGCAAACACATCTACCACCAGGATTGCATCCTGCCTTGGCTCTCGCTAAGAAATTCCTGCCCTCTTTGTCGCCATGAGATGCCGACGGATGTGCAAGAAATGGAGGACGACGAGCGGACTCATGTGGCTGAGAACGAGGAGGAGACGGTGGGGCTCACCATATGGAGGCTTCCAGGTGGTGGGTTCGCTGTTGGGAGGTTCACTGGTGGCAGGAGAGGCACGGAAAGAGAGCTTCCTATGGTTTACACAGAGATGGATGAAGGAATTAGGACCGCTGGCACACCGAGAAGGATATCGTGGTCCTCAAGAGGAAATAGATCCAGAGAGAGTGGAAGAATTGTTCGGGCATTCCGCAATTTCTTCTCCTTCTTCAGGCGTCTTCGATCTCCTCCTACATCTTCACTGAGGCTGACCTCCGAGTCTCGCTCTTTCTCAACCACTTCTCTTAGACACAGGAGATATCCATTCTTCAGTAGGAGCTATCGGGGACAGAGCACAAGTAGGGTATTGGAGGATGGTGATGATGATAACTGAGTAGAAAAGTTCAACTTTTTGCTCTTCAATCCAATTCCTCTGCAAAACTGTAGTTACTTGATTCTGCAAAAAGGATGCAAATGGTTGCTGGCTGGTAATTTTCTGGATATAATTCCACAGTGACTAGTGAAGATTAAAAAAAAATGTATCATCTTTTGATTTCTATATCCTTTCAGATTTCCTAATCGGTTCTGTTCTTTTGTCCACATGTAAGTGGCTTTTATTCTGTAGTCTAGCTTTCTGATATTACAAAGGTTTATGGCCTCTTGAAGTGTGGTTATTTTGGAATTAAACATTCATTATTTATGCTGTTGTTCAATCTTCAATAGAAAAGTTTGAATTATTTCCACTCATTAGTTTAATATCATGTATAAGGTGTATCTAACTTCTTTTGTTTGTGAAGTTCTTAGTTTTACACTTCATGAAGAGATTTACAAGTGCTTGTTTATACATTATAGCCTTTCATTTGCCATATCATTAGCATCGGTATAGTTTTGAGCAGTATTTTATGTTCTCATGGGTGGTTGACCTGTACTAGTATAAGTCTTCATGAAGAATTTATGATTCTTTTTCTTTTTGGTTGGACTATTTTAAAGCTATTGTTGAAATCTTTCTATCCGATTACACGGGCAGATATCTGGTGGTTGGCTTTCCTCAATCTGTTTGTTTGTTATTTGTCTTCTCGTTGATCATTGAGGAGGGGATTTGTTGGTTCTTTTCTGTTCAAAATTCATCTCTCTCTTCCAGCTATGTTAGTGAGCATTTGTGTATGTTGACTGAAATGTAGCTGCCTGCTAACTTTAAATCAGGAATTACAATTGGATTTTTGGCTGCTTTAGAACTAGTCTTATATTTTAGAGTGATAGGCTTCTTTTTTCGTTCCTGTCTATATCATTCTTAGCTGTTATGATGTATCATTTTTCTAACGGAACCATAGAAACTGTAAAACAATTTTTTTAAATTGGAATCCTTTTTGTGAGACTGTAAGCAGACAAGTTTTTACTTGATCTCAAAATTAAATGCTTGAGTAGTCTTCTTCTTGTTATGGGTTGATTCCTGTTCATGATGCATGAGACAGGCTATAATATAGTTCTTCAAAGTAATTATGAAATCAGATCTACTGAACTACTAAGATGGTGATGGAATACTAAATACTTTCATACATTATGTTCTGTAGCATGCTGTCTTTATGTGCAGTCTTCCATGAATTTTCAGGTAAACAAAAGCTTGATGCCAAGATATTCCTCCCTATAATCATCACTTTGGATGATTGGCTCAGGAACTGAGAAGTTGTAGCTTTGCTCACAGTGCATTGTGAATATAATCAGTGTTGAAAAGGCTCTAGTAAGTTGGAAAATCCTTGTTAACAATGAAGCAAAACTGATTAAACAGTGATAACATGCTAATGGCATTGGGAAGGACAGCTGGAATAGTAAAAAATCACAAGCAGACACAACAAATCTCTCTCTCTCTCTCTCTCTCTCTCTCTCTCTCTTCACATGGTCAAGATGTAATCTTAGATGAATGTGACATATGGATTTAGTCCTTTCTGTGGCATGGTACATTGTATGATCCTTTTTTTTTTTTTATTTGTTGTACAGGTGAACTTATATTTGAACAAGTTTGTCAGAGATTCCATGGAATGCCCATAAATACAAGGCAAGGCAAGATATGATTCTCTGTTCCACCTTTCACCAGAAGTGCCTATGTTCAGTGGACCTATGTCTCAGGGGTTTCTTCATTCTTTAGTTGACTTGATACTATATATCTTATGGGTAGCTTTTGTTCAACCTGGTCATAGTATTCAATGCATCTTTTTTTACACCACCTTAGTTTTACTTGCTGATGTTGGTTTTAATTCTTTGCATGCAGTTACAACATGTAATCTTTTCTAATGCCTTGTTGTCTTGTCTCTGATGCAGTGATGATGTAATGACCCAAGCCGAACTCACAATATTTCTTCTGATCAGCAAAAATGGTTGACCCAAGCCGAAGATTAGCGATTACAGGTTACTGAGTTGAACCTAAAAGACCAACTTTTTGACTTCATAGTCTTTGTATGCATTTCTGACTCTTGCTCACTACATGGCATTGCCTTTCAGATTGTGGAATTGTAAGGATCTGATGGTTTGGCTCTCATCAAGCCCATTCAAAGTCCAAACAGCACTTAAGTCCATTTGACCACTGTGTAGTGTGGACATCCAACAGGCATTTAAGGAGTAGCATCATCTTTTCCCCATTTACTACGTTACATACTTGCTGAAGCTGCCGTAACCATGTTGTTCCCACTTCCCATAGTGCATCATTCAAAGGACACTGAGTCACTGACTGAGACATGGGGACACGTTTTAGGTGCCAACAAGGTGGGTGGCAGCTCAGCTCCAAAAGAGTTAGGTTGTTGGAGACTGAAATCTCAAAAAATGCGATCCAGCATGACTACTCGGATTGCATTGAACTTGTTCGTATCAAATGCGTTCCTCTGACCAAGTCTCTGATTGCTGCTGTGCACTGGGTTGGAGATCAATGCAGCTGGCTGCATCAGGATATTGTTTTCAACCTCTCCATGCAACCTGCTTTGTCTTCTCAAATGATTTGTTGAAGGAATCTTGCGTGGTGATCAATACTAAATATGATGGAGGTCAGCAGGAGCAGCACCGAGCGAGGCAAACGGAGCCAGAAAAGATCTGTGACAAAAGTTTGCCCTGCTTGCCATGGGCATGGGAAACTAGGTGCAGGACAAATAGACAAGAAAGGGAGGACATGGTATCTTGCTAGACAAAGCTGATCATTTGTCTCTACTGCAGCAAGCACCACAATACCAGGAAGACAAAGATGCCTATTAGCAGATATAATTTATGTTGTCTTCATCCCTTGTCTTCGCGATGTCTACAATGGCAGGTTAGTGCTACAATCTAGTAAATCTAACTTAGATAATGGATTTAGCAAATCTGATTCTTTCATCACATAAACCCGCACATGAAGTCCAAGCCATATGGCATCATTATTGGTAACTCAAATATTAGATTTTTGTCTGTCTTTCGGGTCCATATTGTCCACCAATCTTGTAAATGGAGGCTTTTAGTGAGTTGGCTGGGCTTAGTGGGGCTATTAGGCTTATGTAAGAATTTTTCCCAGCAAACATCTTATACTGATATATATATATATGTATATGTATATGTATATGTGTATATGTATGTGTATGTGTATGTGTATATATGTATATGTATGTATATATAGTTTGTCGCAGATAAGTGGACAGCTGATTAGTTTGCCTAACCCAGGAAAGCAGTACTGATTTCAGACAGCACCTGAAACAGTTCTGCAGTAGGATAGAGTGACTCATGGAGTTGCTGCTTGCAAAAAACTTGTTCTAAGACAATAATGCAAACAGCTTAGGTGAGTCAAGCATGGCACCATAGTACCAAATCATTAAGTGGGTTTAGCATGAATTTTATTTTAAGCTCCAGGATAGTACAACACACATATATTAAGCTATCAAGTCCAGCTGCACATTCACAGAGATTCAGAAGGAGAGATTCCTCTGATGTCTGTTCTTGCAAGATTTCCTCCATGTTAGACCCATGACTTTGTCTTGCAAGGACTGCTGGATTTTCTATTCAACATGATGGCTTAAATCAATGTATCAGATTCTGATATGCTGACAGGTGATTGAAGAACCTGAGCACCAACTGCCATCAAGAATATGTGAGCTCTGCAGAATGCCGCCCCTCTTTTGGTTCTTATAGCATTTTGCATCATAATACTCTGTTTTCTTTCCCTGGGATTCCTGAACAGAATTTAGACCACCTGTTTGGTGCAACAGTACTCATCAAGCATGGTTGACAGAAGAGGCAATTAATGATGTTTGAGGGGATAAAAGAAAATTTTACCCAAGGAGTGTCATGAGGCTCAGTAGATGCTATACTTAACCCCTCATTTTCCACATGATTTGTCATCACACACAAAAGGTTTATGAAGATCCTCATCATCTTGGAAATTTGACTTTTATCCATGTAAAGATGATCGAGACACAGCAGAAGACATCAGTAGAACAGTTGATGAGCTCAGATACTATTAACTTGCTAAATTGGCACTACTTCACCAGCAGAAGCCAAAAAAGCTTGGTTGCTTTAAGCATGTGTGCTGATGCCTGCAGACAGTGCTTGTCCTGTCACCGGCAAGTTTTAATGGTTGCGTGGTTCTATCTGCATTGCAATCACATGGCCTCTGAAATCACTTGCCTGTTGCTTTCTTGTGTAGGTAGGTCATGTATGACCTCCACAATCTATCCCAACTTCATTCCAATGCAAAGCAGCGGATGCAAGAGAGTTTACTGCTCGCTATTCAATCTTTTGAGCTCACTGCCTTCGAAGCATTGTTTCATCCTTCAATGCAATCAACGAAGGCAAGCGATTAGTGCTCGGTTTTATCGTGTGGAGCAGTGCAACAGTTGTCACTTTGGCATGTATGTGGGTTGGCGTTTTGCTGCGGTCGTCGTCTTTGATTTATGGACCAAACTCCATAGTCCAAAGTGACAGCTGAATACATGTACAATCTTCCTCGATAAAGGGATGTCTTCTTCTTCGTATGCAACTGATAAAGGGGGATTGATGTATGGATAATTTGAGGGATATTATATCACGTTTCACTAAACACTTTTAGTTTTGTGAATTCGACCAGTAGTCTATATTTAGTACCAACACTAACTAATGTCAAGGAAAGTATGATTAGATGCTAAAAGAATTCTTCTAATTAGATTGGAAAACCCTCCACTTTTTGAAGCCTCGTGAGCTTGGGATGATGTCAACAGCACTTCTATGGAGTCGATTTCGCTGGGATCACCAAGCTGTGGTCCTCAACCACTCTGCCACCGCCTTCCTCCCACATCACTGCGTGGGACTGGCCACCTTGCGATCCTGTCAAGCTTCGTACAATGCTGGTGTTCCACATGACCGCAACACACTAGTTGGTGACGAAGCTTGCGTTGCTTCTCTACGAGGGATCAATGATGACGATCGACATTCGAGCTTTCAGGGAGTCAAAGAAGGTTGTGCACGAATCATGATGTTCCCATTACTTGAATCCGTCGCCATGCTTTGTGTGTAGTTCTACAGCCATAAAGACACCATTAGTATTGCGGCTTTTCTTGTAGGGTGTGTTCTTCTTTGACGAAGTGGCAGTGATGCAGAACCAGCAAACCTACTTTGGATGCCTAACACGACGACGTCCCTTTCTGAATCATCGCATTGTCACCAAACATCAAAATCAAGTCAAATCAGATGGAAATCTGCAACCTTCTTTATCATTGTCATTTCAAAGCTGTCTCCTTAATCTCCCAGCGCACGGGAAGGACAGGACAGAGACGCTTCTTAAACGTATACGACACAGATATCTCACAACCAGTTCTTGCCTCCCCCTCCTCTGCCATCAGCACCCATCACTACTGTTCTAAATGTTGGTTCCTTCGATTCTACGGCATTCCGAGTTCCACTAACTCGACGCTTCTCTTCATAGTTTCCTTCTCCATCCAAATCCAGAGAGTCGCCGAAACCAGAAGAAATCAGACGGCATGATCTCCTCTGCTTCTAACTCTCAGTGTTTTCTTCTATTTCTGCTGCTTTTTCTTCTCCAGCCATTCACCTCCCGTTCCTCGAGTACTACGGGTGGTGCAAAGGCCTCATCTTTGTCTCTTGTACTGCCGCTAAGAGTCCAAAAGGTGCCATCTTTGGCTCTCCGCAAGCCATCCAACAAGCTCCTCTTCCACCATAATGTCAGCCTCACCGTCCCACTCGCCGTCGGCACGCCGCCGCAGAACGTTTCCATGGTGCTCGACACCGGAAGCGAGCTCTCCTGGCTCCTCTGCAACTCTTCCGCTGCGCACTCCTTCGACCCCAACAGGTCGTCATCCTACCACCCTGTCCCCTGCTACTCCCCGACTTGTCGCGACCGCGGCCGCGACCTCCCCATGCCGCCCATCTGCGACGCCTCCTCGCCCGGCGGTCGTTGCCATGTTTACCTCTCCTATGCTGACGCCTCCACCGCCGACGGCGCCATCGCCACCGACTCCTTCCTCGTGGGCAGCTCGCCCTCACTGCCCACCGTTTTCGCCTGCGTGGCCTCCGCCTATTCCTCCGCTGGCGGCGACACCGACGCCGCCGGGCTGCTCGGGATGAACAGGGGATCCCTCTCCTTCGTGACCCAGAGCGGCATCCGCCGATTCTCCTACTGCATTCCGGATCACGACGCCTTCGGACTGCTCCTCCTCGGCAACGCGGAGCCCCCCTTCCCGCTGCCGTTCAATTACACCCCTTTGATCCAAATCACCCTCCCCCTCCCCTACTTCGACCGGGTCGCCTACTCCGTCCAGCTCGAGGGCATCCGCGTCGGCCACGCCCTCCTCCCGATCCCCAAGTCCGTGCTCGTCCCGGACCACACCGGCGCCGGGCAGACCATGGTCGACTCCGGCAGCCAGTTCACGTTCCTCCTCGGCCCCGCCTACGACGCGCTCAAGGCGGAGTTCTCGCGGCAGACCAGGGGCGCGCTCGCGCCCCTGGGCGAGCCGGACTTCGTGTTCCAGGGGGCGTTCGACCTCTGCTTCCGGGTGCCAGCGGCAAGGGAGGAGCCCCCACCGGGTCTGCCGGCGGTGGTGCTGCTGCTGCGAGGCGGCGCGGAGGTGGCGGTGGGGGGGGAGACGCTGCTGTACCGGGTGCCGGGCGAGGTGCGAGGGGCGGACGCGGTGTGGTGCTTCACGTTCGGGAACTCGGACTTGGTGCCACTGTCGGCGTACGTGATCGGACACCATCACCAGCAGAACGTGTGGGTGGAGTACGACCTGGAGAACGCTCGGGTCGGGTTCGCGCCCGCGCGGTGCGACCAGGCGAGTCGGCAACTCGGTGTGGCGAGCCCGTGATCACTATTAACGATCCGTCTTGTGGTAGTGTAAATACATGCGCATTGGGTCCATGTGTAGAGGCGTGTATATATGTACTACGTCGAGGCAGCTAATAATCGAGTCTTATTCCTGACGTGACTCGTGGTCTTATTCCTTGCCATCGTGATCGATCGTGCCTTTGCTCCCGCTCGAGGTAACTCGATTTGACTACGAAGCCCGCGATCGTGAGCCACGATAATAGGTGGGAAGAAGCGAGTCGGTGATGGGATAGTGCAGTGACCGGCACTTAACACAAATGCGGCCGCCAATGTGGTCTCTTGTGAGCTTCATCAATGAGCTGTGTGCCGGTGCCATGGACGTTGCTTCGTGGGACTACGTTAGGGCCTGATTCTGAAGCCCAGCCCAACAATCTTATATATATATATATATATATATATATATATATATATATATATATATATATATATATATATATATATATATATATATATATATATAAGATTGTTGGGCTACTGCACGATCAGGATCAATCAATCATTGCTTAAGCACAAATTTCGAGGTAGATAAGAGCCCGCGTCATGGATAGCAATCCATGGAAGAAGAAGATTCATCGACGAATATAACAGGCCCAACACCCGCGTCTTCATATAAATAGAACTATAAATACTATCATCGCACGTTATAAGTTTTATGTGATCACTAAATTTTTTACATGGTCAAATGACACTATAATCTTAATATTAGATGATTAAGATAATATATATATATATATATATATATATATATATATATATATATATATATAAATTAGAATGTTGAAGTGAATGTGTGAAGATAATCATATGAATAAAGACAGTATATTTAAAATGTTAGAGATTGCATAACCTGTTCTATTAATAAATACCTAAGAATATTTTTATAAATATATTTTTAATTAAATAAAAAATATTATTATTTATATAAATTAATGATGTTAAAATATCATAGTCGATACCGAATAAATGACCAGTAAAAGCTGTGGATCTAATCACTTGGAAGAATGATATTATTTAAGTTTGCGAGCAACCAAAGATGAATGAGAAATGCATGATTTCAGCAACCAATCATACTACAAGAAGATGGAGATCAAGATAATTATAAATAGCTTCTCATCAAATAAATTGGATTTATTGACTGAAACCATAAACCTTGCCAGAAGATAAAACTTTTTGGAGAATTCAATCGAACTCATCAAGACTACCGTAAAAATTCGAGAGAATAGCGACCCAAATCGGCCCAAATCAGTGTTTCAGAGTCGCTTGACTCGGATCAATTTTAATGGGTCTAATAACATAAGAGTCTCAGAAATTATGACGTGCCAAATAATAAAAATTATGACACGTATAGTGAAGACATTTGAGCTAAAAGGCGCACCTACGATTTATACGTACACGTATACATCCACGGCGGTGAGACAAGGCATAACGACAACGGTCGCGTTCGAATGGGAATCCCGCCGCACCTTGCGTCAACGAACAGTGCCCACGGCCCCCACAGCCCCACGTGAACCTCTCGCGTCCCATCACAGCCACGTGTCGCGGGGCCCGCCACCACGTGAAGCTGCCTGCGTCCAAGGGCGATGGATGGCGCCGCGGCGGGGCCGAAGGCTGCTCCGGGCGGACGTGACCGTTGACCGGCCATCTCCGGACGCGAACGGATCCGTCCGATCGGCATCCGACGGCGGTGACGGGTGAGGCCCGGTTCGCGGGGGTCAAATCGCAATGATGGGTGGGTGGGTGTCGCACGCCCCACGTGCGGTCCAGTCTGTCCCACTCCCACCATCGGGTGTCCGGGTTGGAATCGTCGGACTCGCCACCCGCCCCGCCCAACCCACTCACCTCCCCTCATCTAAAACCTGTGGAGGACATGTGCTCCAATCGGATGGACTCGGGATTCCTTATCCGCCTAATCTCATCGAACTCCTGTTCGGCCGATCACGATCCGCTACTTTTTGTCTGTCGCTCGTGATGGCATCTTGTCGTACTGCGTAAAGCCATATGGCATGTCGACGACCGACTCACATCGGATCAAAACAGCTCACCGGTTAATTATTTCGGCTTGGTCTCGGGCCCAATGCGGACCCGGTTCGATCCGACGCGGTCACGGTCCAATGTCACCAGGGTCTTGATGGATTACCATACCACAGCACGAATCACGACACCCACCCCCGGTTAACCATGTCACGAATTCAAAAGGTGCACAGTCATCGAGTCCTTTTTCGTGTTCTGAATCTACACCATCGCATACGATATTTAGGTAGATGGCGTCGACAAAACCACTATTGGCAGCACACAAAATGTTTCTCGACACAGCGACATCGGTGAGTGTGACCTGTCGAGCATGGATCTCGAAGCTCCAACCCTGTTTCCTTTCCCGTTGTTCTGAGGTCGTCCTCGATAACGAAATATTATGAATCGAGAGGCCCTAATAATAGGTTTAATTTACGTGATTAATGGAAATAATTTTACTTTTCTATTATTATTATTTTTTGTTTCTCGGAATTCGAGCACCATGTGAGGATTTCTGCGGTCTAAGTGGCAACCGTACCGCCCACCGTGGGAGGAGCATCGCTTCCCGTTGGATGCACTGGTATCTCGCACGTGAAAAGCATGTGATGGCAGGGGGACTGATGGAGAAGAGAGCAGGACAAAAGGGCTTTAAGTAGAGAGGAACAGCGTCGCTGCTGGCCAGCTGGTAGTCGAATGAATCATTGGAATATTGCGGAAGATAAATGATGCAAGGAAATTTTTATGGATTTGGCGTGAAGGAAGAAGAAAAGGGGTCATTTGGGTCAGTCTTCTGTGGAAAAGATGCTACTAAGCCACTTCCATCAATGTCTTCTTCCTCATAATAAGTTTGACACAGTGGTACTCCAACAACAGTTTAATGGCAGATTTGGACGGAGTGAAGCGGCCAACGCCGCTGCCCCTTTGCCAGGTCCAGTGGCGCCTCCTCACGTTGCCCGATTCCAACCCTCGCAGCTTCGTATGCTCATAAATTTTTACCCCCTCATTTTTACGCTAACGTGACGCCACCACCTTCACGGTTTTGTAGACGAAGGATACAAAGGGGTAAAGCAATAATTCAGCATGTCAGTGGCTGCCATCGCTCCCCTCATTCATTCATTCACAGCTCTCTCTCTCGCTCTCTCTCTCTCTCTCTCTCTCTCTCTCTCTCTCCATCCATCAATCAATTCACGGCAGAGGAGAAATGAATAAAAAACCATGGGAAAGAGCAAAAGAGGACGAAGCAGCAGCGGTGAAGATGGGTTGCAGGACACTGGGAATATATTCCTTCTCCAAATGGAAGCCAAAAAGAAGAAGCCCCCTGCGGGAACACAGTCCATCTTTAAAGAACCATTTGTTCGGCTGCAGTAAGGGAATAATCAACAAGAACCATCGTAGCTTACAGCAGGGCGTCTGAGCCCTTCATCCCCTTTACAGGAGATCCAAAACCTCACCCGGTGTATCTAACAACACAAACCAAGTAATCGATTTGTACATCCAGAAGAAGAAGAAGAAGAAGAAAGAAAAATAGAACTTCTACTCTCTGATCTATCTATATAAGCCTGCCACCTCCTCTTCCCTTCGTTTCCTTCCCTTGTTGTTGGTTGGGAGGAGCGGAAACCTCAGGGGTAGTCTCGCCAGCAGATGAGCATGGTGACGCAGCGGCGCATGATGTAGAACCTGGCTCGTTGCTCCTTCACCAGGCTGGCGAAGCGGCTGGAGAAGGAGCCCGGTGCGGCCGTTCTCCTCCCTTCCCTCGTGCTCGCCGAACCCTTCAAGAAGGGCCCAACTCCCTCTGCTCCCATCACTCTTCTGCTCCCGTTGCAGCTCCTGCTTCCCTTCTTGGACAGCTTCCACTTCTCCTCCATGTACAGCTCCATCTCTTTCCCCTCCTGATTCACTAGATCCGATCGAGGCCTCTCTCCTGTTATGCCTCACTCACAACTCATATGTCGGGAGTACAAAGCAAAATCGGATGTAAGGATTCCACAAATAAGGCTGGTAAACGAGGCTCTCTCTGTGTGGATGAATGATGCGGTGAAGAGCGGCGTTTGCGTATATATAGAGAGGAGGAGGAGGAGGAGGAGGAGAGGAAGGCGAAGGTGTATGTATGCATGTATGTGAAACAGCTGGAGACGGAACAGCGTTGTGGTGGTGGATAACGGGTATCTTGCGCGTAGCTTTCCCCCTTCCCTTCTTGCATTGGATATACTTTCATTTAAATAATTAACCTCCCATATTAAATGTATGGAATCTCCTCTTCATTATTTACCTCTTATAAAAACTTATTAATACTTGTTAAAAATAAAAATAAAAAAATATTAATATTTTACAAAATGTTTTGATATCGATACTAATTTATCGATAAAATTTTTCCCAAATAATTGTCTTTCTGCTGTCAAACAATTCCTCGTGCGTTGAGATGCGCGTTGAGCTTTGATCGATATCTTCGAGACGCTCATCGATGATCGCATGGCTGATGGAGAACACGAATCGGCTCGAGTCCGACAAGCACATCACGAATAGCAGCAAACCGAGCTCGATCCTTCGGTTAGAACACGATATCATATATATTTGACTTGGCCGATTCCAGGTCTGCTACTTCAAACACGCGCACTTGTCCGGACGTGTGCCACACGTGTGCAGTGGACTTCAGGGTGACCGGTGGTGTGGAACGGATTCCGGCCGCAACCACGTTTGTGGCGGCCTCCGTGCCGGGCCCGGCAAGTAAAGTTCGCGGGCCCATGCCACGCGGGATTGTCTCCCCGATGGGTCCACCAGTGACCATAATAGCGCAAAATTACACATATATCCCCTCCCAAAAGTAGGTGTTCTGTTGAGCGTCGCTATCGATTTAATTTAACATTTAGAGATATGTATAGATATAATATCATCAAACTCAAAACCTTGTTAAAATACTATTATGATTGACATCCATTAATTAATTTTCAGACTAATAGTTATGCGACTGACATTCTTGTCCCTTGAAATTATTTTATGTATCCCTTAATTATTAGTTTTCATATATGTCTCTCGATAATTAAAATAGATTAATTTGATATATAAAATATTAATTTGATTATGATATAAAAAATTATTTATTAGGATTTAGTATAATTTTTGATGATTGATAACTCGAGCTAGATGTCAATTTGAAAAACCAACTAAGATGTTTCGCCTCTTTATTGATTGATTATCGTTGATACTAAATTGATGATCGATAATGTCACATGATACTTTAGGCAATATGAGTTAAAAGGATTTAGAATATGCATTTAGAATATTCTTTTATGAGTGACCATTATTTATTGATGTATCCGATAAACATCTTATAATAAGTTCCTAGTATTATTACTTCTGTGATCAATGTTGACGGAGATGTATGCTCCTATCTTATACTTAATTATAATTATGACATGTCGAGCATGGAATGTGATAGCATCTATCCGATTCGAGCATGTGGTATCAAAGTATTAATCATATAATATTGATATGTCAGTCACTTTCTTACTCCTATACCACGAGAATCATATATCATATCCGTCTTGTTCGTTTGTAAAAAAAAAAAAGAAAACTTTAGATATTTAAAATTTAATATTTTTTTGACCTTGTTAGCGATCATCATAGTTAATTTAAATTTATTGGACAAATATACTAGAAATTTATAGACTTGAAGAATATATATACATATGCAAATCTAAATATTTTGCAGGGTATTTTTTTTTATCAGAATTTGAAAGGGACAGACATGCTATTGGCATACATCGAAAGGTTAGATATGTAAAGACACCCAATAATCATAACAACGATGGTTTGCCGTGCGGCGACGGCAAGCTAATGTCCTAATTACGATGCATGATTTCGTTGCACGCATGGCATCGTTGGATGTGGATTAGCTCATGTAGCAACGCATCACAAGGACTACAAACATGGCCCACAGATTTGCATCTTGATAAGGTTCCACATTCATCACATATTCGTATTATTATGATATAGTGAATGATTCATCGAATTCATGGATTTGGATCCATTAAGCCATACGAGCTGTAGTGTCCCCACCTAGTCACAATAATAGTTCACGAACATATACTAACGAAGAAATTCTATTAAATAAACCCTTACATATTACTTCATAGAAATCAAGATATAAATTATAAATATTTTCATATAGAGCTATAGATAGTGCCCAATCCCCAAATTATCCAAGATAGATCTCCTTATACGTGGCTATTCATAATACTCGATTAATTGACGCCCCTTCGGTGCCACTTTCAAGCGGAGTCGTCAGATCACATGCCTTCAGATACGTGCAACGTCGTGATTGATACACTCGCTCATGATCCGAACCGGATCTGCTCGTACATACCACGTTCCCGCATCAAACCGAGCCCGGTCGAACCTAAAACCTAACGTGCTCGTGTGTGTCTCTCTCTGGTGCTCGGCATCGGCGCCGAGCAAGGAGGTCATCCTCTTGTCGGCCGCGGCTTCCACGGCGACGCGAAACGGAAGGACATGGCGAAGCGCGAGCTTTCGAGCACCCTCAAGAACCTAAAGGCGAGCCCTCGACATCCTCCACCATTCCCAGGACTCCTCCCCCCCCACCTCTCTCTCTCTCTCAGCTCTTATCCCCAAACTGACGTAACCTTTTCTTCTCGGTTTCCAGTTCATGCAAAGGGCTGCCCAGAAGGATGAGAAGCCCAAGGAAGTCGAGAAGGTCACGCCCGGGGCAGACTTCGTCGCTCCCCCCTCCCCTGCCAGGAGATGGTACGCTCCGGTTATCTTTAGGGTTTTGCCCCTCTTGTTCCTGGAATGGACCGGTGTCTTTAAATTGATCTCATTAGAGTTTGATCTCGAACCAATTAATTGCCAAACAAGTATATTTATGCTTCTCTCCGGGTTTTATCTGCCATGCTTGCTTCGGACATGCGATGTAGAAAGCAAAGTTGATGTGGAGTTCCCTTGCAGAGCGATCAACACTTCTTATAGCAAATTGTCTTGTCAATGCTTGGAAGGGCATCGAAATATTGGGGTATCAGGAGGTAGATTGTGTCCATATAAACAAGTATATGAAGCTACTAGTATTGCATTGCATGCAGATGAATAGAGTCTTCAGTTTGAAGTCCATAGGGTGTATTAGCAAGTAGGTTTGGTGGTGGTCGGTTGGTCTTGGTACATGATTGAACATTCTGTTGGTCATGGTATTTTTTGTAGAAGCACTCGGTGACAGCATTTTTCAGAGCGCTGAGACAGGACATTTGCTTTGTAGCTTTTCAAGTGCACTCTGGAAGAGACACTATATCCTACTAGGAGATCTTACATAATGCATGTGAGGAAATTATCAACGATCGTTGTCAATATTGTTTATTAACTAAAGGAACCATCCTATGAGTCATTTTTTTGTAATGTGTATGTCTCATAAAAGTCCCTAGAAGAAAAAAATTCTATATATCTTAGAGCTTTTATTTAAAAAGAAAAGAGTGAGAAGGGAAGACTAACGGATACATTATTCGCAGAGGAGCAGGATGATTAATGTGGAGAAAGTCATCAGGAGCTCTCCATGATCACTATGTGCTCGTCACTATGTTCCCTTAAATTGAAAGAAATAAAAAACAGTTGTAAGGCTAATTTGATCAGAGTGGGGAGGTTTAGAAACATGTTAAGAAATTCAAAATGAGGATATTGAGATGTATGTGTGGGATTATTGGAAAAGATAGAATAAAAAATGTTTACAATTAGGTTTATCTTCGATTATAGATGGAAAAAAGAAGAATGTCTTGGGATCATGGCTGCTAGTCAGATGGGGACTTCGATAATATTCTTAATCATCCTACTCTTGTTCTTTTCAAGCCTTTTGAGCTATCTCACATTTGATGTGCATTATCTCTTTATCCCCATCAACAAGATTTCAAGGGTTTTTAGGGAGCTAAAATGAGGTTTTTGTTGAAAATCTTGGCTAACCACCAACTTGTAATGATCTATTGAATTATTTTCAATTATTTCTTTTCACTACATTTGCTTTTGCTTTTGAGGAAAATTTGTTGATTATCGATGCATCTTCAATTAATGTATTTTTCAACATTAGTTGGAGAAAATTGTATTTATCATGTTCCTGCAGAACATGACCATAGATATATACGTTTCTATGGAATGACGGACTACTTTCCGATTCTTTTTTCTGGGTTACTGAACAGCTTCTCATCCCAGTGTAGACAATCTTGGTATTGAAGTGTTCTAGGGAAGAAAACATTCTTGCCTCCTTGGGCTTTATAAGATCCTTCATTTTCAATCTAGTTACCTTTCACATTTTCTTGTTGCGGTTGTGTTCATGATGTGTTTGTTTTCTCCTCATTCTGATGCTACCCTCCTCCCTAGGATGTGTTGCCACTTCTGCCTTCTGCCTTCGCTTTTGAGATTGAGCTGCCAATTGTTTCTTTCACCCATTCTCCTCTTTATTCTATGTTTACACATCTCTCTCTGCAGCATTGTTATCATGGATGGGGATCCTCATCCAGCAGCCCTTAAAGGTCGGATGTCGTTTCAGAGTTTCAATCCTTCGATAGATGTGAGTCATGAAAAATTGTTTAAAAAGTTGTATCCTTTTCTTGGCACCCCTAAAAGAAGATTGTCTTGCAGAAACTAAATGAAGAGGCTGCAAATAACCAGCAAAATAGATCTGGTACCTCAAATAATGGTGGAATTTCTAAAAGGTGCAATGTTTGTCCTTTCTTTTTAGTACATCTGAATTCTGCATTTAGTGTTTTATTGGTTACACTGACACTTAAGTTGCTTCACTGCCAAGTATATGATGCATAGTTATCTTTCTTTGGAAAATCTTTTCTCTGATGTTTGTTTGATGGAACTAAAAAGAATTGAGAAATTTGTTTTCTAAATTTCCTTTTAAAGATCTCTTCTCAAAACATAGTAATTTATTTTTTCCTTCTATTTTAAATACGAGAAGAGTAGAAAAATAGTTTTCCTTTTCCTATGAACCAAACCACTTGAATATATTTTCAGTGAACAATCACTTTCCACCTTTTATGCTGCAACCAAACAGACCTAAGTTGATCTTTGTATCTCCCTCTGTGTATGTGTGTGTGTGTACATATGTTATATGTAGCCAATCCTCTGCAGCATGAACATATTTGGCACATAACTTGTCAGGGCCTCTGAAGATAAAACAAGCGAGAGTGAAGAGGAAAAAAAAGAAAAGAAAACTAGAAACATGAGATTGACTTTGTCATATTTTGTTCATGGTGGTTAACTTTTATTCTTACCTAAGCTTATTTGTAAAAGTTTGAAGTTGGAGACCTGTACCATGTTTGCATCATTGTTCAATTTAGTATATATAGAATTTCTATAATCGAGATTCCTTTGCCATGAACTTTGTGGCATGCATAATCTGGATGGACCTTGATTAAATTAAAATAACCAAGGTAGAGTGGAAATAGAATATAAAAGAAAGTTTGAGATTTGCCCTCCTGTTGTGTTAGGGGGGGAAATCGTTGTTGACGTATGAGTTAACCCGACATGGTCCAAACCTGAGGGCGTAGGAGTGTCTAAGGTGGTGGTTGAGGTGTCTTCGTGGTGTCTTCGAGGGAGAGGTTGAGCTCCCGAGACGCCACTTGCACTAAGACCGATATCAGGGGAAATTTTCCGACCTAGTCCTTCAGATGTTGAAGTTAATGATCGAGGTCTCTTAGTGGGTGTGGGTTTTTTCTTGGAAAGAGAGTCCTTTGTCGTAGCGCCAGAGATTAACTTTTATATTTGATCTTGGAGGGGACAATCTGTAACCGCCCCAACGTCCCCCTGTTAGCGTTTGGTCCATGTGAGCAGACGGGTGAAAGGTGACCTGAACCTTTTCCTTCCATGATGGTTTCCGTGTGGCAATTATCTATCGGATAATGGTTGACCATTAATATATTTGCTATCATGTTTGTTTGCAACGTATTGACACACCTTGGCATCAAGTTAATTTGACAAAATGCTTCATGCTGGGGAGCATTAATTACCCAATTGATTGTTAATTTACAATTCAATTAGTCCAAGTAGCATCTAGAGTTTCTCATTAATATACATTCAACTTGATACATTGAACGAATGAGGAGGTTCCATGTATGTACTTAGTACCAATATTTTTTTGACCTACGTTATTGTATTTGTAGACTACTTACCGATATAATGGATCTCTTAGGAAATCATGGTATCTTATATTGAGTTATTTTCTTTCGGGCTGTGTTGTTTCAGTCTGGGCTTCCTGTGCATACATTCTGAGAACTTTAGCTGTTGTTAATGCAGAATGGACGAAGCCTCCGCTGCAACAGACTCGCGAACAGGTAGTTCAAAAAATGTTTCCGACCTAGACCTCAAGAGGAAGCAACCAGAATCAGAGACTGACAAAACAACTCCTCAGAAGTTACCGAAAAGTGCAAGTGAGGTCGGTGGGCAACCGTGGATCAGTAATGATAGGAGAGCTTCTCATAAGCAGCAGAAACGTGAAAAGCTGGACTGGAATCTTCTAAGACCACCGAAATCTGGTAACAGGGGTTAGCACACTGTGACATACATTTGCATTTTTCACATTCCAACTTGCTGTTGTTTTGTTCCTTGAGATTCTGTTGTTTGTTCTTCACTTGGTGAGTGCCAATCTGCTTTCTTGCTGTAACCCTGTATCTTAGAACCGGTTTAGCGTTGAGCTTTTGTTATTGTGGACGCAGCCCATCTTTTCGTCTCGTGTTCCTTCGTGTCACGATCAAATATAGGGTATCGATATTTACATCAATAAACTTATCGATCACTATGTGGACGGCAAAACCAAGAAATTTAATTTTTTTACTTTGTTCAATATGTGCTGATCGATATTTACTGGATTGTCTGCCTCCATAACTGGGTTTAGTCCTGATCTGATTTGATTCGGTTTTGATACGTCAGAACCAAATCTGGTTCAACGAATTGAGATCGAACTGGAAACAACATCATGATGGTTCCATGATCATGATTCTGGATGAAACCGGAACAGGATTATAGGGTTATGAAATCGGAATCACGGTATTTCAAAATGGAAATTGAAATGACTTGAAACCGGTCAAATTCTCATTCCAAATTTGGCAAAACCAAGACTGCCAATTCTGGAACAGTGGAGATTGGATGACGAGCCTCTTAAACCTAATTGCCTAATTCCATGATCTCTCATGCTTCATGTTCGCCGCTGCCTGTATCCATCACTGCCGATCGGTTTTCTCATTTTCATTTGTAGCAACTTTCTCTTCGCTGCCTCCCCTCGTCTCTGTTTCGACTACCATCCCGGCTTCCCCATCGCCTTCTCCCTTTTGTCTCCTTTGCTACCACTTCCCCTCTCTCTCTCTCTCTCTCTCTCTCTCTCTCTCTCCACCCCCAACAAGGGAGAGAGAAAAAAAAAAAGAATAAACACTGTATTAGACTTCCATATAACAAAAAAATAAAACACCAACAGACCAAAATTCCCAACTTTTTGAGAGGAAAAAAAAAAAAGCCAATGGCAACACAGAATCCTTCATCCAATTTAAGGAAGATCAGCAACAATGACCTCATAATGATAAGAATTTAACTTGCAAATTGTTTTCATTGATGTGTCATGAGAGAATCCCCTACGATTTGTGCAACCTTATTACTGCTTGAAATGTCAGTGTCTAAGATTGGAAGATGAAAAATAACAGGAACCCCGTGGTACTGAAAGTGTACTATAAAACCAAATGCTGCAGTTACACGTACTGTTTCTCCATCCATTCTGGTGGAAAATAAAACAAATCACAGAGAACACCTCCAATCAATAAATCTGCTGCTTTTTCCTAATTAATTTTTAAGGCCAAATGGCGGGGCTCCATGTAGCTCAGCAGTTTCGTATCCAGGTTCCAGATAAAATTGGAATTACACTCTTAACTATTCAAAAGTGTGCCAAACTGTATACCAGAATCCAAGCGAGCTGCATCCAATAAGGCCTTTCTTATGATCAAGCTAAATTTAACAAGGCATTAGTTATGATGCCAAGAATGGCTGTCCTGCGCAATCTAGTTGTCGCATGAACCATGGCCATCTTAGAACTATAACATGGAAACCTAGCAATGGGTGTAATTGTGATTCTTGAATAGAAATGAGAAACGCAAGATCAAGAAATTATACCAGAAACAGGCTGAATGAAGCAAAAAGCCCCTCCTGAAGTAACGCTCCATGACCTCCAAAATCTTCTTCATCGATTTTCAGCACATATGTATAATACCCATATATAATACCAGAAGATAGCAGCAAAAATCTGTAGATAGTGACAGAAAAAAAAATTGTCATAAGAGATACTGAAAATGAAAGAGAAAAAAAATAACGGATAATTTGTTATTTCTGCCTACTGATAATTTTCATTTCTCTTCTTTATGTTGATAATAGGAAAACATAGCCACATCAAGAGAAAAGTCAATGCGTCACCATATTATATGACCATGATGAATCATTTATTTTTCATACTGCTTTTGTGATTCTTTGTAACAAAAATTTTCTTTTCTATATTCTAAACTGTATAACTAGAGATTTTTCAAATCAAAGCATATAATATTAGCAAACTGCATGAACTTCAACCAGCAGAACAAATAATATGATAATAGTCAAAACAAACATACATAAATCAGATACAGAAACAACAAGCCTAACCTGGAATTTAGATCCCACTGCCAGATCCAAGAAAAAGAATCCACAAAATAAGTAAACATGTACAAAGTATGACTAATACCCAAATACGTGGGACATTATGGCTGCTATGTTGTCTGTGTTGTTGCAAGTGCAAAGAATGACTAGTAGCTGCAGCACAAATCTACAACTTCCTCTCATGCATGCCAGAGCTTAAGAAAGCAACAGAGAATCCACATTTTATGGACAATATTACATGAATATGTTTCGACTGCTTATATCAGTTAATTACCACAGATCAGTAATATGAAAATTGTATATATCTTGTAGAATCATCTGGTTGTTATGTATACACATCAAGATAATGAAAGCATCTTCGAACAATTTTATCCAGATACCGAGAAACCCTTCCTTGCAGAAGTTGAATTAATACTATAAGAAGATCTAAAGCACAACTAAAACAAGATAAATATTAGGACCAGGAAGAATTCACAATTGACCTCCATGTACTGGACATACAACGCATGATTAGGGGACTAACAATCCCTGATTGAAGAGCAATACCTCCTAATAAAATAGCCCAAACAGAAACAAAATACGGATAGTTCTGGACTACTAAATAGAAAATTAGCTGTTAGCATCAAATATTAGCTATTTGAATATTTTATACTGATCTGTCATTTGATCACCATATTAGAACAAATCTTGATCTCTAAATCTCAGTGCCTAATGAAATAAAATTCTAAAGAGCAGCAGTGGAAATATGTATAGCATTCCCTTCTTATAGTTCCACTATTTATAAGTCAGGTAATTGATGACATATGCAAGGGTCATAAAAGATTTGTATTATACAATAAAAAGAGAAATATGAACAAAAGCTAGGAGATGAGATTGCTAATTATTTATTAGAGAACTCACTCTTTGAATAAAAACGTTGTCACAACTAGGCTGGTACAACCACTTCAATAAAATAATAAATCAACTATATAATAAAGAGTAGTAAATTAAGAGAACAATCATTATCATTGCAGTCTAAAGTACCTGAAGGATGTCACAGCCTTCTGATATGACACCACCATTCTAGATTGTGATACAAAACACTCCAAGGCCCACATCAGAGTCAATGCCAAACTGGTGGGTCTTACCTAACACTGCATCATTGCATCCTGTAAGCAGCAAACTTTCCTATATGAAGGTCTTTGAGTAGACAGGTGATGGGATTGGGATAGAAACCCCAACTTCAAGCTAGCACTAGAAAGGAAGAGAGTTTGATTTGGGTAAACAAGGATACAGGAAATTAGTTGCGAAGAAGCATGAATACAGATTCGGGATATCAATAAAATACTATGTGGATACTCTAACGCATCAACCCTTGAAAAGAACAGGCCATGATTCTTGGAATAGATAGGTGAAGTGATTGAGCAAAAAAGGTTTTGAATTAGGATAAGTGGTATTAGCACCTATGAAGTGTGAATACCAGACAACACACCAATCAAACACACAACATAGATATGCCCGCCCATACACTAAATCTTGGAAAAAGAAAGGATATGAAATGAAATGGATGCAGCAATAAACATATTTTTAATATATAATATTATATATGACAAAGTTTCACACGTCTAAAGTGCTATAGTAAGTAGTAATATAGTATAGTTCATATAACTACTTAGTAATTAAACTAACATCTTTAACCTATTATTTCTACTTATATATTATGCCAAGAACATAGAGAAGATAGCAAAACTTATCATAAATTAATCAGATAATGATTTCATCAATAATTGACACCAAATGCAAACAACATATGAACAATTTATTCAATCACACATGAATGTCTATAATAAAAAATGGATTCTCAAGTAAGAACACATTCTCACAAGAACTAGAAATACAAAGAAGTATCCATGAAGTTTCCTCTAAGTTCCTAAAACATCTGATCTCTTTAACGATGACTAAAAAACTAGTTACTTCGAATGTATCTTTCATGCATCTAATACATACCCCAAAAGTATCTTGCATGCATCTAATCAGTTATGTGACAAGAAACTAAAAGTATTTATGTCTTATAAATTAGCATAATCAATTGATGAAGCATGGCAAGCACAAAAAGGTGACTTGAAGAAGCAACAAGTATACAGAAAGGCAAGATTGTACGGTTGCCATTACTTTGTGGCAGACCCGTCATCACATAATTGCCGAGCTAGGAACAATGAGACACAGCATTGTAATTTTTTTTTCTTATATGTTTGTAAGTATCTCATAAAATGTCAATAAAAAATCTCAGTAGAAAGAGTAACTAAACCTGCTAATAACTCATTAACAAGTACAAAAACTAAAATATGTTAAATAAAAAATGCATAGTTTCTGCATCAGAACATGGATGAATGAATCGTAGCTTCTTGCTAGAACTAATAAACATCTTGAATTATCAAACATGCTTTAGATTAAACCTGACCAATCAATGAACAAGCTAATCCACTGCTGGTTGACTATCCATACAATACAGAATTAGGTATCTCATAAAATCGTACCCTCCCTACTGCATATCAACTGAAAATTCAGTTTTTCATCAGACTAACATACCATATCGAACTTTGGCGGCAGTATACGAATCACTATTTTCGAAGCTACCAAAATTAGGTATCGGATACAAACTATTTGATAAATTAACCGATGAAAGAAATACTCTTTGGAACAAATCACTAAAACGGTCTATCTCTAATATGACATCTGGGGTGGTGAGCCGCGGAACTTACAAAGCAATCCAGATAGCACCGACCAAGGGAATGGCGCCCCACAACAGTCCACACGCGAGGCCCAACCCCTGCCGGATCCAGTGCAGAACATCCCCCAGTTGATCCTACAACAATAAGAAGCTTACAGAAATCACGCTAGATTCACATTGACAACAGATCGAATCTACGCGCCTCGCAGAGGAAGAAGAAGATATCAAATTCGACCGAACAGAAGCCCTAAATCTGGCGCGACTTGTTTAGTTATCGAAGTAAGAACACAACCACCCCACGGGATGGACGCGTGCGTACCTTATCCCAAGAAGCCTCGGGATCAAGCAATTTGGCGAATTTAGAGGGGAGGGCGTGCCCATTCTGCTGCCGCTGCTTGGTTGATTTGACCTTCTTCATGTTCGAATCCGATCGCTGCTTGCCAAGCGAGGAGCGTACGCTTCGATCGGATCACCGGGAGACCGCAAGGAACTCTTAGGGTTTGCTTTGGCTCGTCCCGTCAGGTCTGGGAGATTCTACTTGACCGCAGGTCTTGCGATGGGGAGTAATGACCAGCGGAGTAATCCTTATTACCATTACGTGTCATTTCGCCATTGGCGAGGTAGTGCTTTAACCTAATAATTAACTGGAACGGATGTCGTATCAAATACCAAATCACGATTCATATTGGTCCACATTGGCCCATTAACGTTTCTCTTTTGGCCCATGTTGGCCCAAATCTGCCAATTCTGCGTTAAAGCAAGCTGTACACGTGTTTGACTGTGCGCCGTACGTATGGTCATCGATCGCACGACAAAGTCTACATGTGAAAAGGGTTAATTTTCTTGACCAAAACTATGTCATTAAGCGAAGGATTATTATAATCACCGAGGAGAGCATCGACCGAATCACAATGATTATTTGAAATCGAGCCACGTGTCCTTTGGTATATTGGCGATGGTTAATTGTTGCTTATATATATATATATAACGGACAGTACTTCAAACAAGGCGGCGAGTCGGTAGAAGATGTTGAGCGGATTTGATCGAGTCCGGTTAGGTTGCTTGAGAGCCTGATGACGACGACAGCCACAACCACCCCCGGTTGACTTTGAGAGGGACTCGGTGCTCTTCCTGCTCTCTCTCTTCCCACCAAGTCTTCTAATCCTGTTCTTCGACTCTCAACCGCAACCACTTCTTGGTCGGGGAGGGAATGGGAAAGGAGAGCGCATCCGCGGCGGCGAGGGAGGATGAGGCCAAGTTGCAGCCGTGGCGGGGGGACGGCGGCGACGCCCACCAGCACGAAATCGATCCCCCGCACCCGGTGGCGGCTCCGCCTACCGCGCGGGCGAAGCCGCCGCAGCGGCAGCGGGACGAGCGGTGGCGGCCGTGGCTGGTGCCCACGATCTTCGTGGCGAACGTGGCGATGTTCGTGATCACGATGTACGTCAACGACTGCCGCAAGAACAACTCCATCCGCTCCTGCGTCCTCCCTTCGCTCGGCCGGTTCTCCTTCGAGCCCCTCAAGCAGAACCCCCTCCTCGGCCCTTCTGCCAAAACGTCAATCCCCCATCTCCGCTCCCTTTTTAGCGTTTTATTTCGCTGAACAAATTTACATGGTTTTGTTTATTTAGATTTATTATGTGGTCTGGAATCCGCTTTCCAGATGATGGTGGTAGATGCGAAGGGTTTTTGTTGGTGAATTGTTGCTGTGCTTGATGTCAGTGTGTTATGTTTGATCCTTTTCCTGCAAGCTTTTCTCGCATTACATCATGATTTCACATTCTTGTTATACTGTTTCCATCTTCCTTCTTCACTTTATACAGAACGCTTATTTTCTCTGCATCCTGAGGCACTTCCTTTTAGCTGATTAATGCATATCTAGTGTGATTATACCCATTTCTTTATGTTTCGTCCTTTTAGGTGGCATTGTCGTTTTAAGTTACTTTCCTGTTAAACTGAAAATGAATAATTGTAATGCTCATGCCATGTTTTACTTCATATGTTAATTTGAGAAATATTGAGTATATTTATATCAGTGGATCGCCTTTGATATTTCCTGGCATGTGTTGATGTTCCTCCATCGATACAGTTTTAGTGACATCATCTGTTTCCAATGATGCAGGCTACAAAAGATGGGAGGCCTAGTAGTTGACAAAGTAGTTCATGGTCACCAAGGATGGCGTCTCATTAGCTGCATTTGGCTACACGGTGGAGTCATCCATCTACTAGCTAATATGTTGTGCCTCCTATTGATTGGAATTAGACTCGAACAAGAATTTGGATTCGGTATGCAACGAAATCATACATTGGAATTATTGTTAATTCAGATTGTGGATCATTTTTATAAGCACTTATTATGATTGTTATCTCAGAATAAACATTTGTTGCAAGTGGACACTGGAGGAGCATTAACTAATGTTTAATCATTCATGGCTTTTTCTAGTCATCCTAGTTATAGTGTTATACCTTGTTGCCTGCTGCTGCAGAACTTAATTAACTAATGAATTGCAGTAACTCAGGTTTATAGTTTATACTTTATGCTCAAGAGGCACAAATGGTAATATATCCCTGAAAGATAAGCAATTCTGTTGCCCCTACCATATGTCGTCCTTGTATATTTAGCGGTTGATATTATCAAGTGCACACTTATCATCTAAGAGTAGGATTGACATGGCAGTGTTCACCAAATGGTTGCATAGAAAACCTCAAATATTTTGGTTTCTGGTTCTGGGATTGGCCTTCCAGCATCTCAGACATATTTGAGTTGTCGATCACACATCTGATCCTGTATTTTATAACACCACAATGATATAGGTAAATCACAATTTTCTTATCTACTTCTGGTATTTATGTACTATCAATTTTAACAATTGCAAGTAATGGTTTCAGTTGAACTAACTGTAAGAGCCTCATGCCTGGTGCATGACAAGGTTGGGACTAGTAAGTGTTAAAGTAATCAGCCTCCTTTACAATCTCTTACTAACACATAGTATGGTAATATCTTGATTAGCAGCAACGGCCAGTTGTATCATCCCCTTTAGCTGTTTGCAACAGGTAAATTTACCTAACACATGTGGAGTTCACTTTCTTTGAAATGTGAGGCTATAAATGTTAGCAGAAATTAAAACATGTTTATGTTGGATTCATCTTTTGTTCTAGCATCATACCCTGTGGTAGCTGATTAAGTATATGCCAGGTGATTATTATCATAACTGATCTTTTGGTCTTTTGACCACATAAAGCATTATACTGTTTTGTTTGTCTGTTCTACTGTGTTTTGAATCACTTGAATGATGATGCATCCTCTGAGAACCAAATTAATACTTCTTTGACAGTGAGAATTGGCCCTCTATATGTCATCGCTGGAGTTGGTGGAAGCTTGTTGTCTGCTCTTTTTGTCCAAGCAAGTGTCTCTGTTGGTGCTTCTGGTGCTCTTTTTGGGTTGCTTGGAGCCATGCTTTCAGAACTTATAACAAATTGGACAATTTATGCTAATAAGGTATCTAAAAATGTTGCAATGCATGAGAGTAAGGACGTTCATTTGATCTTAATTTCTTGCCTTATTACAACCAATTATCTAATAAGCCTTTGTTTATGTCAGTTTGCCGCATTGATATCTCTCATCCTGATAGTTTCGATTAACTTGGGTCTCGGAATCCTCCCCCACATCGACAACTTTGCTCACATAGGAGGATTCATTACAGGGTTCCTTCTTGGATTTGTCCTTCTAATCCGCCCACAATATGGATATAGAAGCCAAAAGTACAATCCTCTCAGATATAATGGCCCAGCAAAGAACAAACACATGATATACCAATATGTGCTATGGGTTGCTAGTGCCATCTTATTAATTGTCGGGTAACTATCCGAAACATGTTTTTACAGTCAAGCCTGGAGTCCATTCCTTTCACTAATATTCTGCAAAACTTTTGTGCACGTTATTATGTCTACCTGTTGCATCATTGGGAAAACGGCAAAGAAGTTTAACGACCAGAAATCCATCTTCTCTGCTGTTATGCTGTTCTTTGTGTTCTGTATGTTTTGATTCAAATTAGTTATTGTCTATATCTAACACATATGTGCCCAAAGATTATCCATCCAGTTTAACGGCTTTATCAGTAAACTAAATTCCTATTCAAAGAATCTGTCCATTTATTCACTGTTTTCTAATAAGCTGTACAATATCTGCAGGTTGACTGTATCTCTGATTTTGCTGTTCAGAGGGTTCAATGGAAATGATCACTGCTCATGGTGCCATTATCTAAGCTGCGTACCCACTTCAAAATGGAGCTGCAAACAAGGAACAGAATCATGCCAGGTAGGGTGTCTTATTATGCCCATCTTATTTAGAAGAATGTTGATGGTATCTGGTTCCATGTTTAAGTCAAACATTGTCTGTTAAATCAGTTAGTAGGCTATGGCTCCTTGGACTTTTGGTCAGCACCACAATTTGGCAGATGCCATTTTGGACAAGCATAGGATAAATTGACAGGGGCAAATGAATCTGCAAAGCATACTTCCTTTAGTTGATTGAGCTCAGGGGTAAATTCTGCACATGAATGTAATCTAAATCCTAAAGACAGCCGAAGCACTGTTTATTAACTTAGTGAGAATAGGTTGATCCGGTTACCACTGTTATCATTCCAAGGGCCACATTGTGGGACAATTGGACACATCCACAACCTAATGACAGAAATCTATGTTTTCATGCACTTGATAATTCTCATATATGTCTTCTTGTTGCAGGTTTTCGAAAGTGGTAACCAATGGAACATAACCTGCCAAGACAGTGGGAGAAGCCGAATATTCATAAATGCAACTCAATCTATGGATGACCTGTGTTATCAGCTGTGCAGTTAGCAAGCAACACTCATTCCATTCTACTGGTCTCTTATTTGGTATACTCATTTAAATTCAGATCTACCAGTTGTTTTTTTTTTTTTTAATTAGCACATACATGCGTGTACAAAAGTCAGTTATCAGATTTACCCTACACAATTTTTTTCAGAATAAATTTATGCATGAAAAGTTGTGATTGTTCATGCTTGTCATTTCTCCTGTATGATCTCTGTCTGAGGCCAAGCAAACTTGTTTCTCATGGTTGTGGCTGCAGCCATGATGGTAGTAGTAAGAGGCCAGCATAGTGGAAGAGGCTGGAGAAACATCATCCTCACTCACATCCACCTTTTGACAGAAGCATAATGTCCTTTACTTTGATGTTTACATATCTGCCAACTCTGTTGATCTGCTAGAATTAATTGTCTTTGTCCTCAAAGGAGAAAATTGATCTTAATTTTTTATCAATATAATTACATTAAAAACTTAAATCAGTAGATAAAACATGATCTATTAATTTATATTCTTAAAAATATTCTTGACTCCCCCTTCATGAGTGAATGACACGGTTTAAAGAAAACCATTATAAACATGACCCAAATGTTTCTTTCTGATCTCGATCAATATAATTACGCATAAAAATTGAAATCAGTAGATGTGACATGCTAATAGAAGGGGAGGGATGGGTGATCAGGTGACCACAAGTATTCAAGATGGAGGAGAGCTAACACCATCAATCAATATGGGATTAGTTTTCTCACACGCATGAAACGTAAAAGAAAGGGGAAAAAAAATCAAGAAAAAGAAGAACCGAAACAAAGCAAGCACGGGGCTCATATCAAGTGTATTTGGTGGAGAAGCCGTCATCGTGGCGGACGCCCGGAGATCTACGGCGGGAACGAGGGGGAAGGGAAGGAGGAGGAGGAAGAAGAGGAGGAAAGATACCAAGCCAATACAGCGGCACCTTAGCTTCCCCCCCTCCACCCCCTCCACCTCCACCCCCGTCGCCGCCACAACAGATCGCGGGGGCCCTCCAACCCCACTCCAGCCCTCTCTCTTTCTAATCACCGCCCCCCGGACGACTGATCACAAGAAGAATAAAAGAAGACGAGAAAGGAAAACGAAAAACCCAACCACAGCGTAAGACGTGCTTCGCCGACGGCTATGCCCACCGAAACCCTAACCCCGCGGCTTTTATCGTTCGATGCTTGGCTAAAAAGACCAGGATGCCCTTAATGCTGCTTGCTGCACCCTGTTTGTTTGATTGATATGGAGATGATGATGATGATATGAATGAATTATACATCAATGTTACACCCCACCGTGTATGCCCGTTGGGAACGTTACCCTCGACAGGATATGACGTCACTTAGATTGGAAATGGTGAGCAGCATCATTTGATGACCGAAAAAGTTTCATCCATGTGGGGGACGAACTCTCCTCAGCCATTCTTTGTTGCCCCCTTCTCTACGACTCGACGAAGGATGAGATTCCTGTCTCTCTCTTTCGCACTAGACCATCCATTGAGCTTCCCTGGCCCTACTTGCTGTTTCTTCCGTCACATACATTTAATTTATCTTCTTCCTCCTCGGTGCTTGTGCCTTGACCTGACCTAGAAGTTCTTTAATGGCAGATGGAGAGCCTCGTAGCTCTCAGTGTCCTTTCCCATCATTCATGCATGGGTGGTGAGGAGGAGTTGTTCCATCTCATGTTGTTCATGGTGGTGTCACTTCAACGTTCTCATCATTAAAAAAGACAGGCCATGATCAAACAAGATTTGCATCAAAGCTTTTCAGCTTATGTGCTATCAGCGAGGAAGCATCTGACTGTTCTTTATATATCTTTAAGAAGGGACAAAAATCATGAGAGCTAATGACTTCCATTTGCTATTCAGCAAATCAGAAATACCAAAACAAAATCGTTCTTTACAGTTTCAGTTTCTTTTTGGGAAGCTGAACAGCAGAAGCTCATGTTTGAAGTGCTGAAACCCTATCACAAGGGAAGAACGTGAATGACTACGATTCATCTCTAATCTGGATGCAGCATTAGTCCCCCCCCCCTCCCAGTGTGCATTGCCATAATATTCTCAGCATCCGCTCATTTACTCTTTAACTCCACTTTGTGTATTGTTACTGTCGACCACAAGATATGTATCGGTTTCATCGAATCTAAGTCTGAGGTGTTACAATGTGTGTACGCTGGAAAGGGTCTAAAAGGATGAAGATGTTGTCGAGGCTACAGTGACTGTAAATTGACCGAACTCTCCTCAGGAGGTGCTATAAATAGGAGTCCTTCGTCTCCACCATCTCTCAAGCCACAGCAGGAGAAGCTCTCAAGACTCGACCGAGGAGTTCAGAAGATGTCTTGCTGCGGCGGCAACTGCGGGTGTACCTCTGGCTGCAAGTGCGGCAGTGGATGCGGAGGGTAGGAACCACCTCCTCCATGTTTCTTCAAACCATATGAATCGAAAGATCACGAGACACGAAACATTTCTCTTCTCTTCTCTGGATGCAGGTGCAGTATGTACCCTGACTTGGGCGGAGAGCGTGGCACCACCACCGCAAGCATCATCAACCTTGGTGCCATGACAGGATCAGAGTGATTCCCAAACTTACTCTAATTCTATCTAACAAGAGAAAGATCAGTGTTTTAGAGAGAGACAAAAAGACAAGAGGAGGATCTATCATAACCCCATTGAAATGATTCTATTTCCTCGTACCAACTGTTGCAGGAGCGTTGAAGGGTTCGAGATGGCAGCTGGGTCCGAAGGAGGAGGCTGCAACTGCAGCCAGTGCAAGTGCAGCGGCAAGTGCAGCTGTTCTTGCTGCGGCTGTAACTGAGAGACGTGGGAAGGAGACGCCATGCCCTGCTTCGTAAGCGTCATTTAGAATCAATCATATTTGGGAGAGGGCATGGTGACATATCTAAATAAGAGGACAAGCAGAGCCAAATTGGATCATCATGTAACGGTTGCTCTCCTCAAGTGACATTGAGTATCGTAATGATCTTTTATTACTACGATTTCCATCTTTGTGTTTTGATGGTATCTGCTGAGACGATTCACCCTCAAAACAACAAAAAGAAGAGGAGAATGCACTTATTATTGCCGGATAAACACATCATAGTTCACGTAAATCCATCTCACTTCCTCCCCCAATCTCTCACTTTGGAACATCAAATTATGATAGCATGCAAGAACGCGGCAAATTAAGAAGAAATCACAGTGGCTTCATATGCTGTACCACAAAAGTGTCCAATGAATAAGGCACATCTTCTATCGTTAACTTTTCATCAGAATTCACCGACACAGTAAACAGCTATTTGTTAACGTTAGAGGTTCTTTTTTCGCTAAGAAGAAATATGGTGGAAAGATGAACATGGTCCAGAGCCTGCCACAAGAACAAGGCTAAGCCATTTCGAGGAGATCCAGTAAAGAAAAGTATTCTCGCGTCCTATGCTTCCTAACCACTGAAAGGCTAGCAAAATTAGCAGTCAAAAGAGGAATCTTGGCGCAGCTACGTTAATATCTCTGCCTCTTGATCAACCAATCTTCCTGCCAACATCCTTGACGGCTTTGGGTATGTCGATGGACTCCAATTCAGAATATGGTTCTTCTAAATCCTGCATGACATGATACCAAGAGCTAAATTTAGGCTGCACAACTCCATTCTTTCATTTGTGCAGCAGACATTTAATGCACAAATCAATAGTTTTTTAGAGTTTGCATAGAAGGATTACCAGATATTGGAGAAAATTTTCACCCTCTTCATCGTGAACCTTGAAGCATCCCTTTCTTGGCTGAAAATATATAAAAAGATAATACTTGAAACGATAGCTAACTGAAATAATCAATGTTATCAATTCAAAGGTACAGGTAGCAATAGGTATTAATCATCGACAAAGGCATAGGTAAAAGATGGTGCATAAGAAGTTTCCTTCTATTAAGAGATCCAATGGAAAAGTTCTCAATGACCAGATTAATCGTTCCTTTTTTTCTCTTTCTTTTTATATTTTACCATCCTCTACCACTCCTTGTTCAAGTCTTCTAATTTTGCTACCTCTCTTCGACTTGTCTATACAAACACGAACTCGCACATATTGAGGCTTTTGATGGGTTTGCCTGTTTGGAAAAACTTTTCAGTGTTATTGTTTTAACTATCAACAGACATAATCAGAAGAAGCCCACAAGTAGTTCATTAATTTACATAATAGTTTATCAGAAACATCATATTAACAATTTTAGGTGCCTTAGCTTATGTCATGAAAATATTTACTTTATGATGATTTCTTGTTTCCTCTCACAGCATATCACAAGTGATAACACAAATTTTTATGTTCATTCCCATCACTAAATTCACACATAATAGACTAATGCTATGAAGAACTAATATAGGTAGTAAATATAAAGTGAAAAACGTACCTCAACCGCCACCTTTGTAGATATTGAAGGAAAAGCTGAGTTCAAAGCAGATGTGACATTTTTGGCTGCTTTCAGGAACTTGCCATCTAGGTTGCTGCATGAAGAACATGAGAGGCTTAATAAGGAATGACTGTATGAAACATAAAGATTAACCATACTTAACATATCATGATAATATGTTTCTCTAATTGTGCCTAAAAAAGGTACTCATTTCATTCAGCATTACAATAATGCGGGAAGACACTGATCATGCTTCACATTGTCCATCACTCAACAAGTTTACATCTGAACAGAATGCCAATACATTCAGTTACGTGAGAACAATCATTGGAATGCGCTGCATGACTGTGTCCAAACAGCACCTTATAATTAACCACAAGAATTATTCAAAGAAGATCTTGAAACGGATTATACCTGTAGTGGTTAATCATAAGTGGTCAAAAAAGTAGCATCTACATATGGGATTTGAGGTTAAAGGCTTCTGACCACTGGGGTGGGATACACTAAAGGCACTAGTAGAGTTTAAGAAAACCAAATCTTTTTTCAGTCTGCTACTTCTAAAGCTAATTTAATCACCACCATATAGTTTCCACTAAGATCCTCTATCTACCGCTTCTCAGGACTCGATAAACTTTTGTCCAAACAATGCACTAGAGAGCTAACTTTCAAGCAACCAAAACATACTTGCTGATACATTCAATTGATACTCGATTGTCAAGGTCTCAGCTCAGCATGTTGAATTACAGTTATAAAAGTTTGCTTTTCCAGCAATAACCAAACAAATGTGGTCCACCAGTGAGGGTTATACAACGGAATATGTTTCAGAAACTAGTTTCTTCTAGACCCTAACACAGACAGATGTGTTATTTATACCATAAGGGTTAAACATAACTTCGTCACAGCTATTGATACTAATGCGACTTTTGTTCAGACATGTACACCTTAAATGTATTCATGTTTATGAACCTTTAGTTCTATTTATATGAATGATAGTTTTCGCACTACAAAGTTTTATGCTGTGATATGTGACATTAACTATACTTATGCTTTCATTATGAAAATACATGTAAATGTATCTTCCTTTCATAATTTGAAATGCATGCATTTTGTTCTGAAAAATCTTCAAACAATTTATGATAACAAGTCATGATTTTGAAATGCATGTAAAATGAAAAAAGTATTTGATATCCATGCATATTTCAAAAACATGTGTTAAATGCATAAAGAATTCATGTGTTTTTTTTATGTTTATTTATGATAAGTTTGCTTATTGGGCTGTGATTTGCTCATATGATTCTCTCTTGATTTTTTATAGTTGCACAATAGAAGCGTGATGGATCGATTACTGATAAATTATGTAATTAATTTATTGAGATTATTGTACATTGAGATTATTTTGTAGATATGTTATTTGGATTGGAATACTTTGAAATTTAAAGAGTCTTTGAATCTATTGAATGTCCTATGGGTGGAATGATTATGGATTGAGTTATGTTACTAATATCCTAAGCATTGATTAATTATGAACTTAATTATGCAATAGTTATACTGTAGAGATTATTTTGTTCTGATTCTGGCCTTTGTGTTCTTATGGGAAACCTATAGGATTATGACGTTATACCATTCCCGACTTTCCGTTGGGTTGGGTGTGTCACGATTACAGTCATAAAAGCTTGTTCTTTCAGTAATAACAAAACAAATGTACCAAAGAACAATCCATCACTGGTTCTTTTGCACAATAAAGTATTTTTCTCTGCATAAATTTGCATGACTGTTTCTACCAAACATGTGGAACTTGAACTAATCAGGTATCTGGGATAAACTCAGGATCCTGTGACTGTTAGTACATGTTAAAATGACCAACATCTACGGTGGCACACATAGATTGCTTTGGTGAAAAGGAAGTAATCAGCAGGGAAAAGAGGAGACGTCTATGTGACTACCAAATGTGAGCATCAAGATGGATTTTGAGAATAATGCAGTTCAGAGCACATCATAATGAACAACTAAGCAAACAGGATAATAAAATTTACAGAAATGGAGTCTGCAATGAAGCACCGAAACAGATCATTCCTATACAGTGAAGTATAAGTCAGTTTTGATAGCTTAGACTATAAATATCTGAATTATTTCGGCCTTACTTGTAACATGTCCACTATAGCATATTCTGCTCCATATATCAATATTACCATATATTTTTTCTTACAGGAAACTTAGAGCAGAGATAGACTCCCACCAAAAATCCCAATTCAAAACCAAAGTTCTTTCCTTTTGTTAAGAAAACTGAAAAAAGAAGCTAAACGAGAACAAAATTGCGAATAAAAGTTAAGAAAACCAAGGGGAAAAAAAAAAGAGTTCTCTTTAGATGCATTAAAGATCGTAGTTCTTGCCAGAAAAGAAGCATCTTAACAAGGTTCAAGAAATCAAATCAACCACCTTTTAGAACGGAAAGAAACAAGAAGACGGCACCATTTCATGAATCTTTGATCGGTTTATCTGATTCAGCATAGGAAACAAGCGAAACTTCCTTAGAAGAAACGATAGCCACTGACCTCGCCTCGACGAAGATGGTGTAGGGACCGACAGAAGCGGCGCCGCCGGCCGAGGGCTTATCCTTTTCCTGGTTATAGTCGGTGGCATTGTCCTTCCCCTTCCGACGATCACTGGAGTGCCTCTTCGCTGGAGTGGCCTTCCGTTTCTTGAGCTGCTCGTTGGTCAGGCCATCGAGCAGCCGAATCCCACCGGCCTTGCTGGCGCTACGGGTCGCGCGCATGTTAAATTTAAGATAATTTTATATAAAATTAATTTTTTTTACATATTATGTAAATAAGTATAACTTGAGTATAATGTTTTTGAATTATTTAGGATAATTTTATATAAAAATAAAATATATTCTGAGGATAATTTAAGTTTTCTGATGAATTTATAATAATTTTATATAGAAACTAATATGTTTTTTAATATATTATGTGAATGAGTACAATCCAAATGTAACTCAATTTTTTTATTAATTTAAAATAATTTTATATAAAAGTTAATATATTTTATGATAACTCTAGTTTTTTAGTTTTATGATAAATGTAAAATATTTTATATAATTTTTTTTTTAATATATTATATGAATGAGTATAACTCGAGTATAATAGATTTTATAGGTAAATTGTGAGGTAAAAGAGGAGAAGGATGAGAAAATGAACGGAATAGCGAATAATAGTAGAAGAAAAATAAGAAAGAGGTAGTGGATGAAAGAGAGGGAGAGGGAGTCAATGAAAAAAAAAAAGTATAAAAAAATAATAAATAAGGAGGAGAAAGTCAAATGGGAGAGGGAGAGGGAGAAGACACAATGGAGTCGATCGAAGAGATGACAATGGAGGTAGAGTGAGAGGAGGAAATCAAGGGGAGAGAGGGATATGGAGGATGAGAAGGAGAAATCAATAGGAAGAAGAGAAGAGACGAAGGTCGAGTGAGA
Organism: Musa acuminata AAA Group; assembly: GCF_036884655.1. Classification (NCBI taxonomy): domain Eukaryota; kingdom Viridiplantae; phylum Streptophyta; class Magnoliopsida; order Zingiberales; family Musaceae; genus Musa; species Musa acuminata. The sequence continues at coordinate 25,480,134 of NC_088358.1, read as the reverse complement.
GGAGGATTAGAAGGTGGTGCGCAAGGAGGAGTAAAGGTGGAGACAAATAATTTGAGAGAATAAAAGGGTAATACATGACTTAATTAAATTAAATTAAATAGTTAAATGTAGGTAAATCGGTTTGATCGGATTCATTAAAAAATTGATTTAATCATAAAAAATTAAGTTAAACTTGGTCAAAAGATAATTAGATAAATCAAATTATAATTGCATAAATTGTCTAATATTGGCTTCGAAGTATTCTTCACTCACCACTAATTAAAGGTAATTAACGTAACAAGTAACCCAATTTTATGACTAGTCTTCGCATGAGAGAATCTAAATATTAATCATCATCTTCTCTTTCAAAAGCTAAATTAAATATTTGTTTATTTCAGGAGTAGTAATATTAATATTTTTCGAGAAGTTCGACATTCCTAATAAACTTAGACCGGACGTGGAAATATAAAGGTGATCGGAACCGTCCAACTATTAACCAGGAAACTGGACGGTTACGATCGAATGAATGGCACTTCCGTTAATATATTCTTCTGGTGCACCATTTCAGTCACTTCACTGTGCATCCTTCGGCGCTCTTTTAGCAGGGTTTCCAGGTTCCGCCATTCGGGTTCTTCGCCGACCTCCAAGTTTCCGACGCGCGCTAGAGTAAGAATCATCTCGTTCTCCTTCCTTTTTGAATGGTTCATTCTCTTCATTCTGGGTTGTGTACTGGTTGCTCTTGCTCTCTTGGTGATGATCTGTTCTCAGATCACGAAAGCGAGCATTTGCGGTTCAAAGATCTCGTCTCTTTTCATGCAATTTAACTTTCGCGAGCTTAAATATTGAATCTCGTTGAATAATATTTGAGGGGAGCGTTGATTTTTGTAGCCATGGTTTGATACGTTAAGTGTTTATAGTTTGTCTGGGATGTGTCGGGGAAACGTTGATTGAGTCTCATTCTTGCTTTTCTGTGATGAAGGCTGTTTGTGAGCACAGGAGGAAGCGATGGCACCTCCACAGCCGAAGACGGGTCTCTTTGTCGGGCTGAACAAGGGGCATATTGTCACCAAGCGGGAGTTGCCCCCTCGCCCTTCCAGCCGGAAAGGGGTAAGCATCTGCATACCTCTTTTTTCCGCTATTCGTCCTCATAGTATAATGCTTTCAGTCCTTTTTTTTTTAATACCGATTCCCAAAATAAAATCTTGATGAATTTGCCGTCATGTATTATACCACGTAATAAATGTGCATATCAAAGACATACCATGCTCTTATGTTTAAATGAGCACATTGTTAGACTTCAGAATCAAAGTTTAGAATCAATATAGTGGCTTAAATCGCGAGTTGTGTGTTCACATGGCCATTTCAGAATTAGCCCAAGCCATAATGTGAAATTTTATGTTGTTCATGAACCTCATGTCTGAGTTACCTATCGAGTTTACATTACCTTTCTCTGGTGAGAATCCATCTAATGATGGTTTGCTATGAAATAAAGTGATTTCTTCTCAGTGAGGTTCATTCTTTTAATAAATGCGGATAAATCATTAAATCAATTTGTTTCAAGCCATTTTAAGTTGATGGGAAATACATAGGAGATACTTAATTCGACAGAAAAATCATTTGCAAGCAATGCTTCCTTTAACATGGATGTTTCTTTTGCCAGATTTAGTATGCCCAAGAATTTTTTAGATCTTTCTTCAGTTGAATGAGATCGGCAAGTCCTTTTAGTTTGCCAATGAATGTCTACCTTGTAACCTTGCTCACATTTCTTTGTGGGAAGTAAATCTGTAATGCAAGTTGTGACAAGTATCTTGTTGATTGGCATAATGTTTAGGATTTAGTTGTATTTTAAGAAGCATGCAAGGAATGGCCATTTGTTTCCCTTGGCTAAATCTGATATTGTGCCCATTTATTTATTGCTTCATAATCTACATTAAGTTTTGATATGAATAATTGAACCAGGTTAATATGTTGGGATTAGATTTATTGGCAGATGTTTGCTTGCTGCATATTTACATTCATGGATATAGGAGAGCTTCTATGGTTTCTTTGCAGTTGATTTGGAAATAGCTTCATCAATGCAGATTCAATAATTGCTTGTCTGTACTCTGTAGTTGTTCATCTAGGATGAAAGAATATGGGGACGGAGCCACATAGTCTGGGAGCACTTCCTTTTTAGGTTTAGTCTTAATCAAGTTCCATCATGATTAACTTTTAAAAGGATAGTTACCTGAGAGTCTTAGACCATGGCTTCTAAGATAATTTTGTTCTCTTTTTGGTAGGGAAAATGACTTTTTTGTCGTAACATTTATATCCAACTCGAACTTGATTTGGTAGCTCATACAACTATGTACAATCTGCATTAGTAGCTCAACTATAACAATATCCTTTGTTGCATTTGCCAAGCGCTGCTGTTTACAAGTGTGTTCCTTGTGGCAGCTTGGTTTAAACGAGTATCAACATTGTCCATGTTCGGAAATTAAAAATCATTGCTACGTGAGATCACCAGAACTATTATCCTGGCAAATGTTCTTCCCAAATGTCAATGTTAAATCATACGACTCATCATTAAATGATTGGCTTGGAGTTTTTGAATATCTCATCCACCTTATTTTCTCGTATTAAACTATGTCTTTCTCTGTGGGTGCTCAAATTTTTTCTTGTATCCTGTAATTGGAACAACTACATGCTTGCTGGAATTTCTTATTTAGTAAGAGTCTTAGGTGACAAGTTGAACTATATCAACTCATTGTGATGGCTTGGATCAAATGGTACTGTGTTTTCATGTCTGAAATGATGTACTATCATCTTTACCAGAAAACCAGCAAGAGGGTCCATTTTGTCAGAAACTTAATCAGGGAAGTTGCTGGGTTTGCTCCTTATGAGAAAAGAATTACGGAGCTTCTCAAAGTCGGAAAGGACAAGCGTGCTCTGAAAGTGGCAAAGCGAAAGTTGGGGACACACAAGAGGGCCAAGAAGAAGCGTGAGGAGATGGCTAATGTTCTGAGGAAGATGAGGTGAGTGTTAGTTTTTCTCTTCGCTCTTATGATTCTTTTTAGTATCTGGATACTTTTTTAGTATACTGGGATGTGGTTGACGAAACCAATATGCATACTGATACTGAACTAATCCTAACCAATGTGGTTGTTCAACATGCAGGTCTGCTGGAGTGAGTGAGAAGAAAAAGTAGTGTGGATTTGCAGCTAGACAGTTTCAGAAATAGATGAGGCACTAGGTTCCAATTCTGTAGGAAACAGTGACATGATTTTTATGTGTTCTGTTCTGTGAGCTTCTACTTAATCAGACGATTACTGCTGAAGTAGTTTCTTCGGCCACCATAAATTTTGACATGACATGATTTAATTGCATCCGAGTTCGTTTATCTCTGTCAGCATATTGTGTGGATCACCTTAAGTGTGGAGCAGCCAGATACGCAAAGACAGCGAATGCCATAATTCAGTATTTGTGTTTGACTTCTTGATTATTTCATGATTTCTTTTCCTTAATTCTCATAGCAACTTCATGTAGGGTTGCCCAGGTAATTCATCATATGCAATTCTTGATGCTGGTCCTATGTACACATTTATGGATGTGTTTTTTTTAAGCAACATTTTTTGGATGCATTACCATATGACTCTATAATGTTCTTTGTCAGAAAATTAGGTACCTTTTTTGAAGCTACGAGGAAGCTAAAACCTTCTGTTATGTATTTCCAGCGATAGCTTGATTGACACGCAAATGGAATGATCTGTTGAGTAGAACAAGGTGAGAGGAATTGGATGCCTCTACGCTTGCTTGAATACAAGTTCCCTTCATGTGACTGTTCAAGTGGCACCTTCTTTTGGTACAGGGAAGAGGATGGTCACCAACCTACTGCAACTTTAATCCAAAGGATGCTGCTGTCATGCACTTATGACCCCACACTGAAAACGAAAAAAAAAAGGTATGTTATTTTTTGTTATTGACATATATCCATATTTATCATGCCCAAGCCTTTAATATGAATTACTTAGCCTCAGTCAATGCCAGGATTTGGTCATTCCATTAGGTTCTTGAAACAGTCTGTCGAGTCTTGCTTTATAAGAAAATCTCAAGGATATGGATCTTGGATATCTTACTTTATAGAAGAAGAATCAAGAAAATTATGAGGACTTCACGCGTTAAATGCTTCCTTTAGCTGCAAGCAAAGTTCTTTGGGCTTACAAGCTCCTATCTATTGCAAAAAGATAGGCACCAAAGAGGCTTAGGCCACTTATCTTGAGATGCAGGTAGGCTTAAAAGCATTAGAAGATTAGCTTTATCGTCTTCTCCTCGTGAGCAAAACACATGGTCATCTCCCTTGATCGTTGAACAATTCACGTGGTGTTGTGATTCTTCTTCTTCTTCGATTCTCGGGTTAATATAATAGAGGACGTGTTAAGCTTAGATGATCGAAGATGTCAGATCGTGGAAGCAAACCTCCGACTAATTCTATTCCATAGGATGTGACTTGGTGCGCAGACATTATCGGGGATGTTTGCGATGCTTTGTTCCCATATATACATATATATGCCCTAAATGTTAATATTCGATTCGAATTTGGTCAAAAATATACGATCGAATCAGAGTTGTATGGTTCCGAACCGACCCATATAGTTGACGAGGAACAGTAGTAGGCATAGGAACACGTTGTTGACAGAGACCGGCTTACCTCCATCACATAGCGAGTCAATGTTGGCCTCCTGTCAATATCGCTGCCACAACATATATGTTAATATGAGTTTACTATTCATATTCCTGTAAAATTTCCAAAAATTAATAACCACTGATTTATTTCCTATATATAAATGATCAATTAGAGATACATATGTGCTTGTCCAACTACACACTCCTAACATGAAGAATCATGTTTGATCTTTGATGGTTAGACACTTTGGCTCCAAAGCTCTTTTTTTCCTGACTTCAAACGTGATTAGATGTGGGAAAAAAAAAGGATGAGGTGGCATCAACTACATAACATCAAATATTAAAATTTGTAGATAAATAAAATGTATTGTATTTAATATTTTGAAAGGATAGACATATAACGACATCTGCCAATGGAATTCGGTCTTCCTCGCCTCACAATTTGTAAATATTTTATACAAAGCGAGTCAATTTGAGCCACGTAGCACCGAGTACTAATGCGGACATAAACAAAACAACAGCTGATTCCTCTGAGTTTTCCTCTCTTGCGTTCCAAAGGGGATACTTTTGGCCATTTCTTGCGGCGATGTCTTCGAATCCACGCGGAATTTGATCGGGCCTGTCGATTCCCGAGCGATTCCACCCCACGTCTCCCTATTGAGCTGCGGCTGATCTTTAGATCGGTCGAGGAATTGGTCGATTGGAGATCCATGGCGGAGGAGGTGAAGGCGACGGCGGTAGTAGATGGGAGGGCGCTGGTGGAGAGGATGGCGGAGGCGGCAGAGGAGATCTCCGCCATCTCGGACTACCGGAACGCGTACAGGAAGCAGTTCTGCGACCTTTCCCGGCGGATGAAGCTGTTGGAGCCCATGTTCCAGGAGCTCAAGGAGAGCAAGGACCCGATCCCGGAGCAGGCGGTGCGGTCCCTTGTGCTGCTCAAACGGGCGCTCGATTCCGCTAGGGAGCTCCTCCGGTTGGGGAACGAGGGAAGCAAGATATTCCTGGTATGTTGACCGCTCGTACGTTTAGCCTGCCACTGAAATGTTGCTTCTCTCTTTACTGCTGTTCTTAGAACTAAGTCGATTTCAGCTCAAGAAAAATTATTTCTTTAGATCTGATCACGTAAATCGAATTTTTCTAATTATTATGTCCAGGGAAGCAACAGTAAAAGTTAGAAAAATTATGGATTTTGGTTTCACATATTAATTGGAATGTTTGAGGTTTCTTCCGAACGCAAGCTTCTGCTTTTCAGGATCAAAATTAGAGCCGTGATCCGAAGGGGAAATTATTCATCTTGATACTTTGTTGGAGTTTTCTTCTGCTCCCATACTTTTCACGATAAAAATATCAATCAAAATTCAAATTATGTTAGAAAAGGAGCATTCGAGATGATAATTTAGATTGAACTATATCTGAGATATTTTACACATATGTTCGGCATTGGTATAATATATGAAAACATGTTCTAGAGTTCTTTTTACTCCTAGTAAGTAAAAGCGCATGGTAGTTGTAATTGAGATTCACATGATTCTTACAGGTATGCATTTAAGCTACAAGAAGCAACCAAATGATGTTTAAGACTGAAGAGAAAAGAAAACTGGCAACCAAATGCTCAGGTTTTATGCAAGCAGGAAAAGAAATGATACAAGTGAAAACCAATATTTGAAGTTGTCAAATTTGTCAGAAAAGTTTGCTTTGGTTTGTTAAATTAAGGAATTACACAGATATGAAAGCAGCAGAAGAACAAAAATTACCAAGCAGGACTAAGGCACAGCAGGTCCTTGGGCAAAACAGATCTCACTGATGAAAATTACGGAGTATAAGAAGTCAAATGTTAATAATAGATCTATTGATCGCTCAGAGTATTCATAACAAATCAAAGTAGGGTAATTGTGTTTCTTATTTTAGAACACAGAGTGGTTGAATAGTATAGTTTTGTCTTCTATTAATCATCGAATCAAACAGCTAAAGGATATTTTGGGTCTTTAACAGTTCTGTAACAATGCATCAGAAGGGTGTAGAATGTAAAAATAAACCTAGAGTTATCGCGTTGATGCTGACACTTGGTTCATTGAGATTCAATAAGGTATTTAAGCATACATATGAAGTGTATGAGCGAACTGTAACCAATCAATTTAAGACTGATTTTCTTCAGCTGCTGATTTCTTACTGTGCATATAAGAAGTTTGTTACAGCATATATAATAAATTATCAGCAAGATCCTTAGTCTCAGATATTATGTCTCAAGGAATAAATTATCTAGAGTTGCACATATAACCTGATTTACATTTTCAATTATTAGGACATGCTACCTAACACCTGCACTCACCAAACAATGTTAACATACAACCTTTTGTGAGCGTCGAGTGAGTCCATGCGTAAGGCAAACTGCATGGATAATACGTAGTGTTAGCTAATACACTATTGTTTCTAAAACAATGTTGGTAGTCCGGGATATTAGTTCTATTTTGCTTTGGAAGAGATTGATGATTGACATCTAAGCTGCCCGTGTCAAGCATACGCTATTACAGCATTTTGGTTGGGCTTGGTATGGTGTTTGTATTTGGATGCCTTTCATTTTAGCTTAAACAGTCATTTTTTATGCTCTTGCTCATGAACGTTTCCTGGCAGGAGCATCTGGCACTTATTTTTTCCTTGAAAGTTCTGTTTTTCTCTTGGTTTTGCAAACCCTAAATACATAGTGGGTTGTTTAAATTTGACCGTCCCCATGTAAGAATTGTGTACATATCTGTGGGTGCCTATGTGATTTAGGTTCTGGAAAGGGAGAAAACTACAAAGAGGTTCCTGGAGGTCACTGTTCAACTGGAGCAGGCGCTGAGCGAAGTTCCTTTTGATATGCTAAACATATCAGATGAAGTTAGAGAACAGGTAAAACTATTTGTCAAGAATTTTAGCTTTTTGAGAGTATTATAGTAAAGTATTTGTTTATACGGAACTTCAATTGTTTTGAAGAATTCCATTGTACTTTACAGCCTCTATTATCAATAACAGTAGAGGACCATCCCCCCTACCTCCTTGTTATTTATTTTAAAATCCAATACTCACCAAGTGTACAATTGCATCCAAGGTTGAACTTGTGCATGCCCAATTCAAAAGAGCCAAAGAACGGGTTGACATGATCGACATGGATCTACACAGAGATCTTTTATCTGCTTACAACATGAGCACTGATGCCAATGTGGACCAATCAACCCTGCGTAGACTGGCTGAAAAGTTGCAGCTGTTAACTATATCAGATCTCAAACAAGAATCACTAGCATTGCATGAGATGGTAGTTGCGAGCGATGGAGATCCTGGAGAGATAATAGAGAAGATGTCAATGCTGCTAAAGAAGGTAAAGGATTTCATGCAGACTCAGAACCCTGAAATGGGCACACCTACAAATAAAGGCCCTCTCCCGTCCAATGAAAGGGCCAAGCCTCCTGTTATCCCGGATGATTTCCTCTGTCCTATATCCCTGGAGCTAATGAAAGATCCAGTGATCGTGGCTACCGGACAGGTCTCTGTATAAGCTTGGCTTTCATTTTTTTTTAAATGCAAATTCTGAGTTTTAACTTCGTTACTGCTTTCCGTTTGTGTCTCTACAAGTTGCACTCAGTTCTCTTTTTCTGCTTACACAGACTTATGAACGGGAGTCCATAGAGAAATGGCTTCAGGCAGGACATGACACATGTCCGAAGACTCGACAAAGGCTGTCCAACAAATCCTTGACTCCAAATTATGTGCTGCGCAGCCTTATAGTGCAATGGTCCGAGGCGAATGGTATTGATCCACCCAAGCTCCCTGCTCAGACAGCCAAGTCCCGACCAACCTGCTCATCAGGAGAACATGCTAAGGTTCTTGATCTTATTAGCAAGCTGTCATCACGGAGCATTGATGATCAACGATCAGCTGCTGCAGAGCTCCGCCTCCTTGCACGGCGCAGTGCTGAGAACCGTCTCTGCATAGCTGAGGCTGGTGCCATACCCCTCCTTGTGAAGTTATTATCTACCCTTGACGTGCACACGCAGGAGAATGCTGTTACTGCTCTTCTAAACCTCTCCATATTCGAGGACAACAAGGAAAGGATCATCATCTCAGGAGCTGTGCCTGGAATAGTGCATGTGCTGAGGAGGGGCAGCATGGAAGCACGAGAGAATGCTGCGGCCACACTGTTTAGCATCTCAGTGGTGGATGATTATAAGGTAAGAATCGGTAACTTGGGTGCAATTCCTCCACTTGTTTCTCTGCTCCGTGAGGGCAGCCCAAGAGGCAAGAAAGATGCAGCAACAGCATTGTTCAACCTGTGCATATACCAAGGCAACAAGGGAAAGGCTGTGAGGGCTGGAGTGGTCCCAATACTGGTGGGACTGCTGATGGATCCAGACGCAGGCATGATGGAAGAGACCCTCGCGATACTTGCAATTCTCTCGAGCCACTCTGAGGGCAAGGCAGCAATTGCAGCTGCTGAGGCGCTGCCTGTGCTTGTGGAGGTGATCAAGAGTGGGTCACCCAGAAACAAGGAGAATGCAGCTGCTACACTGTTGCACCTCTGCAGTGGGGAGCAGCAGCAGCAGCATCTGGCAGAGGCACACGAGAAAGGACTGATGGGTCTAATGCAGGAAATGGCAGAGAATGGGACCGACAGAGGCAAGCGGAAGGCAGCGCAGTTGATCCAGCGCATGAACAGGTTCTTGGAACAAAAGAGAGTGGCTCAAGCTCAGGCTCAGGCACTAGCGAAGCAGTCGGGCAATCCAGCTTTGCCAGATTTTGATTACAGATGATTCATAGTTATAATCGGAGTGCTGTTTATTGAAATGATGGTATCTTTGCAATGTTTGGAGGTGGAAGATCACCTTCTCTGACGATCTGCAAGTTATTGGTTTGTTACTATGTTCATGTGAGGGGCTTGAACTGAGTCAGGATCCATAAGGGACACCTTCAAGAGTAGGAATTATGGAGTTGATTCTTTGAACACTCGACCATGGTGGCCATCTTATGCTATGATCCTCGATTAAACGAGTATAATGTTTAGTAGTAATTAGATCTAAGACTCCTCAAATTTCTGTATATTTATCATAACTAAGGCATTTGAGAGTGAAAGTTCCCTGTGGCATGGCTATATTCTTCTATGAGTGTGACTTGGCAATGAATTTGTGTTCCATCACAGTGTAGATCTGGTCATGTACTCACTTGTGTCTCCTTTTTTTAGTTATATTCTTGTGATTAGCACATAAAGAAAAAGGAACAATGCAAGTTAATTCACCCCCATAACATGATTGTTTTTTTTATAATAAAAGTAATTTTATTACATTAAATGACATATATGATAGTCATATAAAAGAAGTAACAGTACACAAACTAACCCAATTACCTCAACAAATTACATATTATTTTCCTTATGATCTTAAGCAAGAAAGGTAATACTCAGTATGGCTCATAATAATACATGATGAAAATATTAACCAATATATCTTGCACAGTTTATTTAGAAAAGTCTCAAATAATTAATTTTTACTCATAACATCCCTCTATCTGCGAACCTGTTCAAGTCAATTCTATGTCCGTCTCAATCTCTTCCATCTCGGGATGATGGAATAAGAGGAGAATAAGGAAAAAGAGACAGAATGGACAATCGCAACGGAGGCATAATGGAAAAGAGGGGTGCTTAGGAAAAAAAACGAGAGAAGTGGAATCGAACTAATCTTTTGGTTTGACACAAATCACAAAAATAAGATTAAAAATTCAAAGATATATTTATTCGTTTATAAAAAAAAAGATGGAGGTCATCCAGTAAAACCAATCAGTGAAAGGTTTTCTAGATAATTTGCCCATATATTATATGGTAAAAACCAATGTGAGCCATCACACACCTCATACATGGTGAAGTATGCATCATAAGTCAAGGACACTGATATACTTTTAGATCCTGGAAAAACAGTGGTAAAATTTCCTAATCACATCAAGCTAAAAGATTTAGAGGAAGAGCTAAACATTTGGCATGAGGAACATATAATCATTGACCATACAATGACTATATGAAAACAAACCTGAATTGTGCAAAGGTTGTAGCCTATACTGTGCAAAAGAGGTTCTAAGATTGTTCCATGGGTTAAGCAAGACTTAAAAGATAAGATCGTTTTTGTCAATGATGATACAGACATGATGAATGCATAATGTAGGAAGAGCTTGAATGAGACACCCAGTGTCTCTGGCAAATTCTATTTTCAACTAAATGATGTTGACTGCATGATCTATTTTCAATTAATTGACACCTTTCTGCAAGAATTGACACACATCAGAGCGAGCATAATCATATAGTTTCCTATGTACCACCCTCACTTCATCCTGATCTATCTCAACTCAATTGAACATCCAAGGCCTATTTCATTCGTCTTGGGAGGCAAGACAACAATGTAATGCAACATAGACAAGAAATAATACTAAATCAACAACATGCAAAGTAATCTTAAAAGGTTGTGTTAGTTTGGCAAGTCCCATAGTCCCACATCGGGAAAATCAGACTTGTCGTCTCGTCTGAAAACTATAAATAAGGGTCTGGGCTTTGAAGTCAGATACACCACGAGAAGTACCACAGACACCACGAGAAGTACAGCAGGCATCACAAGAAAACCTGCTTATGGTTTGAAGTCTTCTTGTTTAGGAAGCTGAAGGTGTTTTATGGCCTAGGAACATTTCCTAAGGCATTTGTAAGTGTCCCTCTTTTATAGTAGTAATTTGCTCCTCTTTCTTCCGTGGATGTAGGTCAAAGTCATTTGACCGAACCACGTATATCTGGTGTTCTTGTGTTTTGTTTGTTCTTGTCGCTTTATTATTTCCGCTTTATTGTCTTTGTTGTGTTGCCAAAATTACCCTTTGGTAAATATCCTGGGGCTAGCTCTAACAAACTGGTATCAGAGCCTGGTTCTAGGATCTTTTGGCTACAATGACAATATCAAAGATCGTTGTCGAGAAATTCGACAGAAATGTCAACTTCGGCATGTGGCAACTCAAGATGGAGGCCATTCTGGTTCAAGACGGAGTTGATTTGGCACTTCAGGGTGCTGAGAACATTCCAGATGGTACGTCAAAGGAAGATCTTGCGGGTATGGATAAGAAGGCCCGATCCAGCATCATTCTAAACCTCTCTGACGAGGTTTTACGGGAGGTAGCTACAGAGACTACGGCTAAGAGCATGTGGGACAAACTTAAAGCCTTGTACATGAAGAGGACAGTGGAGAATCGTCTCTACTTGAAGCAGAGTCTGTATATGCTTCGGATGGTTGAAGGTACATCTATACTCTCGCATCTTGATAAGTTTGATTCTTTGGTTATGGATTTGGAGAATATAGATACAAAAATTGATGATGAGGATAAGGCTTTGTTGCTCTTGTGTTCTCTTCCCCAATCTTTTAAGCATTTCCGTGATACTTTGATTTATGGAAAAGAAACAATTTCGTATCAAGAAATTAAATCTGCACTGAAATCTAAGGAGCAGATAGACAAGAATATCACTGGGGAAAGTAGAGGAAATCAGGCTGAGGGTCTGGTTGTCAGGGATAAAATGGATAAAAGAGAATTTGACAGTAGTAGATCTAAATCTAGATCTAAATCCAGACATAGAAATTTGGAATGCAGATATTGTCATAAAATGGGGCACATTAAATCTGATTGCTTTAAATTGAAAAATAAATTAAAGCAAAAGGAAAAATTTGTTGAGAAAACTATTGAATCCGCTGAAGCTAGTGTAGCATCTGATGAGAATTTTGGAAATATTTTCTTTGCTACTGATGACAGGACAAAGTCTAAAAATGAATGGATTTTAGATTCAGGTTGTTCTTATCACATGTGTCCCAATAGGGATTTGTTTTCCACATATGAATCTTGTAATGGTGGAATTATTTTGATGGGCAATAATGTCGCATGTGATGTTGTTGGTAGAGGAACAATCCGAATTAAAATGCATGATGGTATTGTGAGGACGCTCACTAATGTTAGACATGTTCCTGATTTGAAAAAGAATCTCATCTCTTTAGGCACCCTAGAGGCCCTTGGGTGTAAATACACAACTGAAGGTGGAGTTATGAAAGTTTCTAGAAATGCCCTTATTGTTATGAAAGCTTGTAGGTCTGGTAGCTTGTATATTCTGTAGGGAACTACTGTCACAGGTTCAGTTGCAGTTTCGTCATCATCATTGTCTGATTCTGACATCACCAAATTATGGCATATGCGTCATATGAGAAATATTCGACCACCACAAAGGTATGCAAATTTGGTTGCATATGCTTTGTCTGTTGCAGAAGAAACAAGTGAAGTTGGTGAGCCTACTTCCTATTTAGATGCAGTTTCTTGTGATAATTCCGCTAAGTGGTTGATTGCTGAAGGAAAAGTCCTTGTTCAGAAAATTCATACGAAGGACAATCCAGCTGATATGTTTTCGAAGCCTCTTCTGGTTTACAAGTTCAAGCAGTGCTTGGACTTGGTTGGTGTTCATTGTTGGTGATTGCCCGTTGGGGCTTTTGTGAAGAAGGTGGAGCAAGTTTTGTTGGGACATGCCAAGGTGGAGATTTGTTAGTTTGGCAAGTCCCATAGTCCCACATCGGGAAAATCAGACTTGTCGTCTCGTCTGGAAACTATAAATAAGGGTCTGGGCTTTGAAGTCAGATACACCACGAGAAGTACCACAGACACCACGAGAAGTACAGTAGGCATCACAAGAAAACCTGCTTATGGTTTGAAGTCTTCTTGTTTAGGAAGCTGAAGGTGTTTTATGGCCTAGGAACATTTCCTAAGGCATTTGTAAGTGTCCCTCTTTTATAGTAGTAATTTGCTCCTCTTTCTTCCGTGGATGTAGGTCAAAGTCATTTGACCGAACCACGTATATCTGGTGTTCTTGTGTTTTGTTTGTTTTTGTCGCTTTATTATTTCCGCTTTATTGTCTTTGTTGTGTTGCCAAAATTATCCTTTGGTAAATATCCTGGGGCTAGCTCTAACAGGTTGCTACTCCAAAAGAAAAAGAAAAATACTCAGTTGCTCCAAAAGGTACAGAGGACATCCACCTTCCGATAATACACAAATTTCTTTTATGCGTCTCAGAGCATTTTAAGAAGTTATGCTTACATAATCTCATGAAGATTGAACCATGTTCTGTGAGCTCACTAGACTGTTTTAGTAGCATTCAGTACAATCATGTCTACAACATCATCAACAACAACAACCCAACCCATAACAGCAGTCGACTGTTATCTCCCACAAAGGTCGAATCTAACACATAAAAAGCAATTAGTTTCACTTGATGTGTGTCAATTCTTGCAGAATATTTCTAATATGTTATCTTCGTATTAATATTCTTCTTAAATCCAGTAAAATTTACTAAAACCTCCACAACTAAACTTTTTCCTACTTTGATATAAGCTTAGAAGAAGCAAGAGATCTCAGTAACATAAAATTATGCTTAAGCATAGGAAACATAATCTTTATCTATATAAGAGAAGAAAATTATCTATATATAAAGTTTAAGCATAGGAAACATAATCTTTATCTATATAAGAGAAGAAAATTATGCTTTCTTTTCTTAAACCTAGTATAATGGATAAATTTATCTAGGATACAAGCAATAGTTACTATATGTAGCTGGATGAACTTGACAAACATCCATGATTATAACAAATTCAAAACATCTTGATCAATAATCAATGTCTTATTAAAAAGGATAAATAATTATACTTAGTTGGTTGGGCAGGTGGGCGGGCGACGAATCGAGAGAACTAATAATTGTCGACCCAAGAGAGATAGTGACAGGAGGAGATACTAGGTAATTATTCAAACGGTTGAGAAACGAGTGTTGAACTGCTTTTGATTAAGTGCGGCTCGGACCTCTTTCGACACAAAAGTACTAAAATGAAAGAGACAAGGAGGGGGGGGGGGGGGGGAGGCAATGGAAAAATAGAAATTTGAACGTCAATCAACCGGATATGAAGCCTAATTCTGTACAGACAAATCCAATGATTTAAATTGATCGTCACACTCACGAGTTTGAACTCAACCTAGGTCGAATGGGCTTGGGCAGCTTTCGAGCCACGAGATATGGTTTATCATTCAAGCTTAATCCAAAGTTTGAAAGTAGGCCCCGCAACCATACCAGCCGCATCATAACGCCACTACTCTTCCTTGCTCTGGCGGGGCCATTATATCTACCCATGAAATGTAAGGTACCGTAGCGGGTATTCGACTTGCAGGTACCAAAGTATTTTCGCCATACTGAGCCAATTACTTAATCAGACAGGATCTAATTTTGACTCCCATTATTTTTCGTCAAACAAGGCGACCTATTTCAATCAGAATAGCTATATACTATTGGCTGTCCCTGTTGACTATTGGTTGGCTTTGCCAGCAGGTATCGAAAGATGACCAGCATTCACATTGACTTTAGGCATTAGACACCAACAAATCCACGTACACATACTTCATGTCGAAGAGTGGCATACATTTGAACAGCCATGAAGGCTGAGAACTCGATAATTGTTCCTTTATTTCATCTTCAAATAGTATTTCAGATTGTTGGTGCCATGTTCGATAAGGTGGAACGGTGAACTATATATTTTTGCAGATGCATGTTACTTCCTTCAACATTTATTTTTCCTGTATTTATCCCTACATTTTCTTGCGTTACAGACAGTGAATATGTCAAAGAGATTCAGTCCCACATGATGAACAGACTTACGCACAGAGAGAGATATATCGATTGAGATCCCCATTGTAATAGTTTAAGCTTTTGCTGACTTTAATTATGCTGTGAGAGAGATAATGTTTCCAAGTTTGCATGGTTGGGTTGATATCAAATTATATTGTGCACGATCAGTTTATGTCACTTTGTTTTGAGATCCATCAAACGAGAAATAAAATAAAGCTACCGGTGCTTCTCATATGGATTACAACATGTAGGTTCAAGAACTCTTTATTCGCCTCTTCATATGGATTACAGTAGCATCATCGCTTTCTTCACCATTAACAGGAGAAGAAAAGAAGATGGCCTATGGATGCAAGGTGGCCTTGTAGTAGGTACCAACTGCGGCAGTAGTTTTGGTGGTGTCGAGAGGGAAATAGAAGGGATAGATCTCGTAGCGCACCATGCAGCTGCTGTAGAGAACCCGGCAACCCTTCCGGTATTGGCAGTAGTCAGGGAACTTCTCGACCGCCGACGACAAGCACTGGGCGCACGTCAGCTGCTGCAGATCGCGCGTGCACTGTGCCAGCGCGTAGATGGTGATGTAGGGGGTGAACTGCAGCTTGGCCCTCCCGAGCGCGTTGTTCCCCGGCGCCACCGCGTCCGCCCTCGCCCGGCCCATCACCACCCCCACCTTCTTGTCGAATTTCTCGGGGTCCGTCGCGTTCTCCACGTTGATGAGAATGGTGGCCACGCTGGTGTCGGACTGCCCCACGAAGTTCTCGTTGTCGTAGCGCATGAAGCAGTAGTCGTACCAGATCCGCCCGTCGGCTTGGCTCGGGCATGCGGTGGTGGGGAGCTTTTTCGCTGCGTCCGCCAGGCACGTCGAACAATCGTCCGCGCTGACGTCGCCTCTGCATTGCGCGAGGCCGTAGATTCCACTGGCTCCTTTGCCAGAAGAAGCAGTCGCAAAGCCACCAACGGAGGCACTCGCGACGAGGTCGGCGAGGACGTGATCGATGTTGGCCTGGGTCTGCTTGCTCTTAAAGCTCTTGCTGCAGTACTGCGCGATGGAGTCTGCAGCAGCAGCCGATAATGGAAGCAAGAGAGAGAGGAGGAGGAGACGCTGAAACAAAGCCATTTGGATAAGGCTAAGATCTGCGAGCTCCATTGGCCGGCCACCCAGCATGTTATACAGAGTGGACGCACCATTTGCAGCATTTGTTGACCATGGATTGGTTCAAACATGATTGGTGGAGGCGAAGAAGAAAGATACGAACTCCAAACAGTAGCATTTATATCGGTTGACTTGTTAATGGATCCAGAAGGATGAAGCACCAAAAGTCCACTTCCAGATGTTGCTGGGTCGAGTTAGGCAATCTCCATGTTGAAGTATTCTGAGTTGTTCAGTTCCATGCACAAATATATATTTTTTCTTCTGTTCTAGATTAGCTATTATGTCACTTACTGCGCCTGTTGTTCGGTCGTCATTTGATGGGCAAGCAATATCACTGGTTTCTTATTACGAATCTCTGCTACAAGTCAGTCAACTTAACTCTATTCGAAATTATTTTCGATGAACGTCACTCTCCTCAGACACAAAGAAAGTGTACTGTGCCAGCCAACCCTGCGGCATCCCCCTGTAACTTGCGAGCCATGGAAGTCGACTAAGTCTGAGAACACGTAACCTATCTTCTTCGTGTCACTAAGGAGGAGGAGGTCCACGTCATGTGCAGGCTAATTGGGTCGTCATTGGCCCACGTTTCAGATGGCGCCACCTGGAAGACACCACCGACGCTATCCATAGTGACGTGGCCTGAGAATGTAGCGGCGGCCGACACACCATATAACAACGCACCGCGACGACGGTTGGGGGGAAGCGAGAGGAAGAGGGTATGGCGAGTTTGTGGGAGTGAGGGAAATCTGGTCGGGATCGAGCAGCGTTGGAAGAGGGATGGTGGCGATGAGCGAGGACGCAGTGGTCATCTAGTCGGCCAAGCCGGCCGGGGAGCCCACCGTCGTTCCCGTCAACTGCCCCGACCAGACCAGCCTCCAGTGCGACCATTGTCGCGCCATTCTTGACTTCGGCCTCTACATCACCGAGTGTTGAATTGATTAATAATAATTATCTAGATAGTTACAAGTAGTTATAGGTATTATCTAAATAGTGACCCATGATAAAAGTTATAAGGTAGTTTCTATATTTAACTTAATCATGATTGACATGATGAAATGAGGTAGTTACCACTGAGTCCTGTAAAGAAAAAAGATGGTGTTTGTGCACATAATAATATCTTATAAGTGTTCTTGTTTTTCCTCTTATTTAAATATTATAATAGTTTTCTTAATCCAAAGAATTCTTTTTAATTGCTTCGTAATATTATATTTTTATCTTTTTCTTGCTTCCCATTCATAACATTTGTAATATCAGAGTTAAGTTTCAATCTAAACTGGGTATTATGAATTTCGATGGTAATTTTATATCACAACTCCTTATTCTTATCTTCTTGGATAAATATTATAAATTTTGAAGTATAAAGACTCTATTCAAGTCTCAGGATTTTTAAGACTTGATAGATAATAGATATATAGATCCAAATAATGAAATGAAGCTAAGGAAAAATATAAAGAATGACTCAAAGATATTGTTCTTTATTCAACATCGCTATGATGATTGATTAAACAAATATAATGTTTAGTAGTAATTAGATCTAAGACTCCTTAAATTTCTGTATATTTATCATAACTAAGGCATTTGAGAGTGAAAGTTCCCTGTGGCATGGCTATATTCGAGTGTGACTTGGCAATGAATTTGTGTTCCATCATAGTGTAGATCTGGTCATGTATTCACTTGAGTCTCCTTTTTTTTAGTTATATTCTTGTGATTAGCAAATAAAAAAAAGAAACAATGCAAGTTAATTCACCCCCATAGCATGATTGTTTTTTTATAAAAGAAATAATTTTATTACATTAAATGACATATATGATAGTCATATAACTATCATATTTGATAGTCATATAAAAGAAGTAACAGTACACAAGCTAACCCAATTACCTCAACAAATTACATATTATTTTCTTTATGATCTTTAGAGGAAATACTCTGCATGGCTCATAATAATACATGATGAATATATTAACCAATATATCTCACACAGTTTATTTAGAAAAATCTTAAATAATTAATTTTTACTCATAACATCCCTCTATCTTTGAACCTGTTCAAGTTAACTCTATGTCCATCTCTATCTCTTCCATCTCGAGACGATGAAATAAGAGGAGAAGAAAGAAAAAGAGACAGAAAATGCAATCGTAACTGTGGTACGATGGAGAAGAGGGATGCTAGAAAAAAAAAAAAAAAGAGAGAGAGAGAGAGAGAAGATGGAATCGAAGTAATCTTTTTGGTTTGACACAAATCACAAAAATAAGATTAAAATTTTAAAGATATATT
The DNA here is from genome assembly GCF_036884655.1 of Musa acuminata AAA Group. NCBI lineage: Eukaryota > Viridiplantae > Streptophyta > Magnoliopsida > Zingiberales > Musaceae > Musa > Musa acuminata. The sequence goes on along the minus strand of NC_088358.1, from coordinate 25,461,376 downwards.
TATCCATTTATAAAAAAAATAGATGGAGATCATCCGGTAAAACCAATCAATAAGGGTTTTGTGGATAATTTGCCCATATATTATATGGTAAAAACCAATGTGATCCATCACACACCTCATTCATGGTGAAGTATGCACATATGCACATCATAAGTACTTTTAGATCCGGTAAAATTTCCTAATCACATCAAACTCAAAGATTTAGAGGTAGTGCTAAACATTTGACATGAGGAACATATAATCATTGACCATACGATGACTGTATGAAAACAAACCTGAATTGTGCAAAGGTTGTAGCCTATACTGTGGAAAAGAGGTTCTAAGATTGTTCCATGGGTTAAGCAAGACTTAAAAGATAGATCTTTTTTTGTCAATGATGATACAGACATGCTGAATGCATAAGGGAGGAAGAGCTTGAGTGAGACACCTTATTTCTCTGGCACATCTGTCCATGAAATCTCGGCAAATGATGTTGACTGATAAAACAAGAGGAATCAAACTAACAGAAGATTGAACAATTAATTGTAAAATGTATCTTAAATTTTTTTTTACTTTAAAAATAGAGGATCACAACAAAAAGACAGATAAGTGCACGATTCATCCAGAAGAAAAAAAATACATGATAAATAGTTCGCTAGGCTTGTCAAAAGTCAGGAAGATAAAATCCTCGATAGCATTCAAATAATTAACCTATATGATGCCTTATAAAATTTTGACTAGTATTGAATACTTGACAAAGATACAGAGGACATCACTTGAAGACCTAATAACACATAGATTTCTTTTATGCGTCTCTGAGCATTTTAAGAAGTTCTGCTTGCATAATCTCATGAAGATTGAACCATGTTCTGTGACTTTTATCATTTGGACCAACAAATGCTAACTCACTAGATGGCTTTAGTAGCATTCAGTACAATCATGTCAACAACAACAACCCATAGCAGCATTCCACTGTTATCTTTCACAAAAATCGAATCTAATTCATAAGAAGCAAGTAGTTTCACCTGTGTGTCAATTCTTGCAGAATATTTCTAATATGTTATCATCATATTAATATTCTTCTTAAATCTAGTAAAAATTACTAAAACCTTCAAAACTAAGTATTTTCCTGTAGATCACAGTAACATAAAATGCTTCACAAACAACAGAGCTCGTCTTCCAAAACCTAATATAATGTTTTAGCTTAGGAGACATAATCTTTATCTACATAAAAGAAGAAAATAATGTTTTCTTCTATGAAACCTCTCATATTGTATCTTAATGAATCATCATAATATCATTGTATTATTATTGTTCTTCTAGTCTCTCGTTAGAATATAATGAATAAAATTATCTAGAATTTAGACAATAATTTACTATATGTGGTTGGATGAACTCAACAAACATCCATACGATAAATATGATTATAATAAATTCAAAACATCTTGATCAATAATCAATATCTTGTTAAAATGGATAAATAATTTACTGAGTTGATCATGTAGATAATGAGCGATGAATTGAGAGGACTAATAATTGCCATCCCAAAAAGAGACATTGGCGAGAAGAGACGCCGAGCAATTATTCGAGCGGTTGAGAGGTAAATGTTGAACTACTTCTAATCGAGTGCAGCTCGAGCCTCCAGAATTTAATACAAACAAAAACCCCAAAACGAATCATAACGCTACTCTTGCTCAACGCCACTACTCTAGCTCACGCGGAGCCATTATCGCCACCCATGAAAAGTAAGGTACCAACCGGGTATTCAACATGCAGGTACCAAAGTCTTTTCGCCATTCTGAGCCAATTACTTAATCAGACTGGATCTAATTTTGACTCCCATTATTTTTCGTCAAACAAGGCGACCTATTTCAATCAGAATAACTATATACTATTGGCTGTTTCTGTTGACTGTTGGTTGGTTTTGCCAGCAGGTATCGAAAGACGACCAGCATTCATGTTGACTTTAGGCATTAGACACCAACAATTCCACTACCAGACATCTCTTCAGGCGTATAGATACTTCATGTCGATGAGTGGCATACATTTGAACAGCCATGAAGGCTGAGAACTCGATAATTGTTCCTTTATTTCATCTTCAAATAGTATTTCAGATTGTTAGTGCCATGTTCCATAAGGTGGAACGGTGAACTGTATAATATATTCTTGCAGATGCATGTTAGTTACTTCAACATTTATTTTTCCTGTATTTATCCCTACATTTTCTTGCGTTACAGACAATGAACATGTCAAAGAGATTCAGTCCCACATGATGAACAGACTCACGCACAGAGAGATATATCGATTGAGATCCCGAGTGTAATAGTTTAAGCTTTTGCTGACTTTAATCATGATGTGAGAGAGATAATGTTTCCAAGTTTGCATGGTTGGGTTGATATCAAATTATATTGTGCACGATCAGTTTATATCACTTTGTTTTGAGATCCATCAAAAGAGAAATAAAATGAAGCTACCGGTGCTTCTCATATGGATCACAACATGTAGGTTCAAGAACTCTTTATTCGCTTCTTCATATGGATTACAGTAGCATCATCACTTTCTTCACCATTAACAGGAGAAGAAAAGAAGATGGCCTATGGATGCAAGGTGGCCTTGTAGTAGGTACCAACTGCGGCAGTAGTTTTGGTGGAGTCGAGAGGGAAATAGAAGGGATAAATCTCGTAGCGCACCATGCAGCTGCTGTAGAGAACCTGGCAACCCTTCCGGTATTGGCAGTAGTCAGGGAACTTCTCGACCGCCGACGACAAGCACTGGGCGCACGTCAGCTGCTGCAGATCGCGCGTGCACTGTGCCAGCGCGTAGATGGTGATGTAGGGGGTGAACTGCAGTTTGGCCCTCCCGAGCGCGTTGTTCCCCGGCGCCACCGCGTCCGCCCTCGCCCGGCCCATCACCACCCCCACCTTCTTGTCGAATTTCTCGGGGTCCGTCGCGTTCTCCACGTTGATGAGAATGGTGGCCACGCTGGTGTCGGACTGCCCCACGAAGTTCTCGTTGTCGTAGCGCATGAAGCAGTAGTCGTACCAGATCCGCCCGTCGGCTTGGCTCGGGCATGCGGTGGTGGGGAGCTTTTTCGCTGCGTCCGCCAGGCACGTCGAACAATCGTCCGCGCTGACGTCGCCTCTGCATTGCGCGAGGCCGTAGATTCCACTGGCTCCTTTGCCAGAAGAAGCAGTCGCAAAGCCACCAACGGATGCACTCGCGACGAGGTCGGCGAGGACGTGGTCGATGTTGGCCTGGGTCTGCTTGCTCTTAAAGCTCTTGCTGCAGTACTGAGCGATGGAGTCTGCAGCTGCAGCCGATAATGGAAGCAAGAGAGAGAGGAGGAGGAGACGCTGAAACAAAGCCATTTGGATAAGGCTAAGATCTGCGAGCTCCATTGGCCGGCCACCCAGCATGTTATATAGAGTGGACGCACCATTTGCAGCATTTGTTGACCATGGATTGATTCAAACATGATTGGTGGAGGCGAAGAAGAAAGATACGAACTCCAAACAGTAGCATTTATATCGGTTGACTTGTTAATGGATCCAGAAGGATGAAGCACCAAAAGTCCACTTCCAGATGTTGCTGGGTCGAGTTAGGCAATCTCCATGTTGAAGTATTCTGAGTGCTTCAGTTCCATGCACAAATATATATTTTTTCTTCTGTTCTAGATTAGCTATTATGTCGCTTACTGCGCCTGTTGTTCGGTCGTCATTTGATGGGCAAGCAATATCACTGGTTTCTTATTACGAATCTCTGCTACAAGTCAGTCAACTTAACTCTATTCGAAATTATTTTCGATGAACGTCACTCTCCTCAGACACAAAGAAAGTGTACTGTGCCAGCCAACCCTGCGGCATCCCCCTGTAACTTGCGAGCCATGGAAGTCGACTAAGTCTGAGACCACGTAACCTATCTTCTTCGCGTCACTGAGGAGGAGGAGGAGGAGGTCCACGTCACGTGCAGGCTAATTGGGTCGTCATTGGCCCACGTGTCAGAGAGCGCCACCTGGTAGACAGCGCCGACGCTATCCATAGTGACGTGGCCTGAGAATGTAGCGGCGGCCGACACATCATATAACAACGCACCGCGACGTCGGGTGGGGAGAAGCGAGAGGAAGAGTGTATGGCGAGTTAGTGGGAGAGAGAGAGAGAGAGAGAATCTGGAGGGAGTGTACCGCTTGACGCCGGCGAGTGGGACGGCCTTCTATGCGGTCGGGGGGCTGACGACCGCCGTCGGATCGGGATCGAGCAGCGCTGGAGGAGGGATGGTGGCGGCGAGCGAGGACGCGGTGGTCATCCAGCCGGCCAAGCGGGTCGGGGAGCCCACCGTCGTTACCGTCAACTGCCCCGACCAGACCGGCCTCGGGTGCGACCTCTGCCGCGCCATTCTCGACTTCGGCCTCTACATCACTCGAGGAGGTCCGTCTGTGAGCTCCATCTCGACAATAATCTTTTGTTCCCTCTCTGCCTTTCAATTGGCTTCTTGATGAGTTAATTGCTACTGATTCCACTGTAGTTCTATCAAAAATAGGATTTTTTTTGTCATTTCTTTTGTTTGTAATGATTTTAAGGTGTGTTTCGTGGATTAGGGTTTAGGGTTTGTTGATTACTCTGTTTTATGGCACTTGCTCGCTTCGTTCTAATTTAGCAGCTCTGCTTGTCTAATTTACGATCTAAGTCTGTGGTGTTCTTTGAAAGATGTATCGACGGATGGGAAATGGTGCTACTTGGTGTTCTGGGTCGTTCCACGTTCGACCTCTAGCAACATCCAATGGCTGAGCTTGAAGAACAGGCTATTGTCTCTTTGTCCACCTTGTTCCATCCCGTTCTACTTTGACATGGCGAATAGGCCCATGACATCACAAATGTACCTTTTGAAGCTGTTCTCTGTCGACCGGAAGGGATTGCTGCACGGTAACCAACTGTAACCTATCTGTTTGGTTCTCAGGTTGGGGATTGGATTTTTCTGATACCTGTGAAATCTTAATGTAGATGTCACTAAAGTTCTCTGTGAGCTCGAGCTTACGATTCATCGAGTAAAAGTATCAACAACTCCAGATGGTAGAGTTGTGGACCTTTTCTTTATTACAGATGCCGTGTAAGTTGGATCTATCAGATATAGCTTATTGATTGTGTTGACTGCAATTGTGTAGCTGCTCTGATCTCCTAATTTCCATGGCAATAAGAAGCTAAGAACTGCTTCTACAACAACAAAACTTTGTTTTCCGAGACTGATTGTGTTGGCTTTACTTTTGTAATCGTCCATTAAACTTCTGTCTGACTAGTTTTACTGTATATTTGCTGCTTCTGAACAGATAATATCTTGTCTACCAAACCAGTAATTCGACCGTATCTGTATCTCTGTCCCTTGTATAATCTCATTTGCCATAGACTGCATTCTACTTACTGATTTGCTGCAAGAAATACTAATCTTCTGGCTTACAGATGATGATGTACTAATAAGAAGAGCATGTGTTGAATATCTTGTTTTAATTCTTTTAGTTCATAGATTGTAACCCTACTCAATCTTCTTTGTTATGAGGAAATAGGTTGTAAAAATCCCCTGGCATATGAATAATTAAGATAATGTTTTCTTCATCATTTTCTAAAGACTTCTTTACATGTAATTAGGGAGTTGTTGCACACAAAAGCAAGACAGGATGATACATGTGGGAGGTTAAGTGCAGTTTTAGGAGAGTCTGTGAATAGCTGCGAGATTGAGCTTGCTGAAAGCTTTCAACAGGGATTTTCTTCTCTTCCGCCAGCTGCATTAGAAGAATTATTTAGGCTGGAGATGTCAGGTGGTGAAGTATGTTCGCAGACACTAAGCCCGGAGATGAAAAGGCTGAAGAAGGCTGATGTAAACATCGACAATTCTTTGAGCCATTCCCACACATTAATTCAAATCCACTGTGTTGATCAGAAGGGCCTCCTCTACGACATTCTTAGGACCTTAAAGGACTGCAGCATTCAGGTATTTTATGTTTCATCTTCAACTTGATCACTTGTCTACACGTCTTTCATGATACTAGATAAAACCAGTTGACAAATAATTGCGGACTTGCTCTGATACTTGTTAAATGATCCCAAATGGTGCCACTATCATCAACGTCTTCAATCCATCTTATTAGACAGCAGTGTTATTCACCAATGTCTTCTATTGCTTGTTCTGCAGGTAGCTTATGGGCGATTTTTGTCAGACAAGAGAGGCTCACGAGAGGTGGACCTTTTCGTCCAGCAAAGTGACGGAAAGAAGGTAATTGATCCTGACAAGCAGGATATCCTCTCTTCCCGATTGAAGCTAGAAATGCTTCATCCTTTGAGAGTTGTAATCGCCAATCCTGGACCCGATGCTGAACTCCTTGTAGCTAATCCTGTCGAATTGTGTGGAAAGGGGAGGCCTCGTGTCTTTCATGATGTCACGCTTGCACTGAAACTGCTCGGAATCTGCATTTTCTCAGTAAGCAAAATGCGGCTTCCTCTTCTGCATTACCTGACTTGTTCAAAGACTAGTCCAAACACCATTCCATGTTATGCGCAGGCTGAGATTGGCAGGCACACAGCTTTTGGGAGGCAATGGGAGGTTTACAGGTTTCTCTTGGATGACAGTGGGGAGCTGCCACCGGCAAATAGCCAGGCCAGAAGTCAGATTGTGGATAGAGTGAGGCGAACAATGATGGGTTGGTGACCAATTATTATATGCCTGAGGGTGAAACTATAAGCAGCCCAATTTGGTGTTGTACAGTGCATTTGTTGGTGTTCTTCTATACGAAGAAGACTTCTTTTCTGCACCAAAGGTATTTGTTTGAATTAGTAGGCATGTTCACCGTTGTTCTCATCGTTGCAATGATAGCTCTCTCAATTATTTATTTGTCGGCCAATGCCACGGATATCAGTGTCGTCCATTGAATGAAAGCACCATGAGAACCGCATGATCTGGTGCTGATTTGCCTTTTCTCTTGGCCTGTGGGGGGCAGTCTGTGTGTGTCGTTAAGCAGACAATAAAAATGGCATGATTGATCGCTTGGGACCCTCCAGGGAGGCACGGACGGTCAAGGAATTAAGTTGGCATTTCGAACCTGATGACATGGACATAATCTTCATCAATGTGTGCATATGAATCCAAAACATAATATTTTAGTTTAGGCCTTCCACTCTGTTGAACTAACGGCAAATCGGACGGCTCAGGTTTGCCACACCCATCCTGAAGCCCTCCGGATGATGCACACGCGTCATTCACGGGCAGTCGTTCTAACCAAACAGAGGCTTCTCGGATTCCGTCCTGGCCAAAAGCATCGGCATCCACAAGAATGCCATAGTTTCATCAATCAAGCAAACCCGTCACTATCAACTCGGGTTTCATCAATTCTTGATGAGGTTGAAGGGTCACAAGACCTTCCATGTGTGCAACAGTCACCTTCTATAATCTTGAATGTGACATGCAATTGAAAACAGTCACCTTCTATAATCTTGAATGTGACATGCAATTGAAATCAACGGGCCTGCAGAGACCACTCCAAGCCACCACCGTCATCATGCATGCATTTAGAAACCATCCCAAACACCCAAGCCCATAATGCTGACGCTCAGGCAAAAATAAAGTGAACATGAGAACATGAGAACGACAGAGCACCATAAGATCATCGAGGATGAAACCCATGTTACACCTACAGGAGCAATTAACCACCAAGCATTTCCACAGCAAAGGCAAAGCGAAGCCCTTGGTGATGAAGATTTGTGACGAAGCATAATAAATGCGTGAACCGGCACTTGTCACATTTTCCCTCAACAAAACCACAGACTAACCATATAACACAAATGCCAGCAGACACCACGGTATGGCAGCACATTTGACTGTAAAAAGAACAATCCTTAAATCTACAGCTTTTAACTAACTCAAACAACCATGTTGTACTGTCTGCTGCTATTGCTTGCATGCAATGGTTTCGGCTTTTCAACCGAACAAGTATTTTTTGCTAAATTCTCCACACTAAATTTCTTGCTACCAAACTGCACATAAGATATTCCTTTTGGATTGCCGTACAATACAAACAAGATTAAGACTTCTCACAGCAATAATTCAGCCAAAAGAAAAATTACCAAATTGAAAATGGCAGTGTGGATCTATCCTGAGTAGGGAGAATCTCAGTTGTGAACAATCCAAAAATGGGCTAAACTTTAAGCAGCAGCTACCTTTCAATAAAATGGTATTCGATGCAAAATTAGATCAACATTGGACACCTACAAGAAAGAATAATTGGTCATTCATCCCCAAAAAAAGGTCTCCTTGGCACCACAAAGTGAGTACTTCCGCAAGCAGCAAACTTCTCCTAACTGATGTTTCACAGAGAGCCCAGTGCAGCACCATGTATGGTAACAGCATTATAACAACCGGAGGAACAACAAATCAAACAGACTGTCGTGTTGAACAAAGGAACCTCACATACCACAAAATTTCCAGAATAAGTTGCAGGCAGTCTATCTCACCAATGAAAGGATCCATGAGATCAGCCTGCCCAAAAAGCAAAAGAGAGCATTATTGAACAAGAAAGCACAATAAGAAAAAGGAAGCTTGTTCAGCAACTAATATGCATATGCAAACAAGAAGATACCTTCATGTTGTGCAGGCTACATAACTCACGACTGCACGAGCGTCTGTGATGCGGGTTCCCCATGGAAAGTCCAACTCCAGTAGCTTGTATCACAATGAGATTGAAGAGAAAGAAGTTTGACTGACCAAATAAAAATAATCACCAAGCCAGACACCAGATGTTCACTTTAATCCAGTAGCACGTTGAAATCAAGTGCGATAATAGTAAGAAAATGAAAGCCCTCAAACCCAGTCGGTACTTTAACAGTATCATCTTCCCTTCCTACATTATGCGTGTTTACGGAACAATAAAACTAGCAAGCCCTATCACGCAAGCAAGCAACAATTATAAACTAAAGAAGCCTATTAGGACCACTCAGTTGGTTTGCATTGCTTCTGCATGGTATTTGTCCAACTCAGCATCAAGTGCTGCAGCAGATACTGGTTCACCACGACCTCTACCTCGTCCACGGTCCCTCCCCCTTCCACGGCCACCACCTCGTGGCCATCCGGCAGAACCCCTTCCTGGCCCAGTGCTGCAATGCCAAAGCAAGTTAAGAAAAGTAATGCTAACTAAAATAGAAACCCAGATATACAAAGATAAATAAAGCATTTAGCTTGAGTTGCTTTAAATAAAAAATCACTAGATAGGTGTGGCATTCATACAGGAACCACTAACATTAGGAAATATCAGCTCAAAGTAGAATTTGTATAAGGAACAAACCAAGATACTCGAGTAAATACACTATAATTTCTTTGAAAAATAGCTCCTCTGGCACTGCAAAATAGCTGCAAATTTCAAGATGATCACACATTTTCTGAATTTTAAAGTTTAGAAAGATGACTTGGTTGATATCTGTCAAAAAGCACATGCCCTATACAATGGCAATTTGGATTCATGAGATTTCATGTATGATGATTAAACAATAAAGTTCACCATTCACAGTTTTATCTAAATCATACATTAAAATTACTCATTAATATACACCTTCCTCATTACATACTAAAAAAGAAAGGGATAGGATGGGATGGCATAGAGTTTCACTGGAGCAAGAATCCTACAGAGTAGTCCACATGTGATGACGACAAAACAACAATGGTTGCATTGAAGTATATAAAACTCATTAAGCTGAAAAAAAATAAAACAGTAATGGTGGCATATGCAATCGTGTTGTATTGTGATCATATACTGGTGATTGTGCTAACATGATCAGCTCGGAACTTGTCTATAAAATCCACAACTTTTTAGGAAAGAAATGCACAAGATAAAATAAATTGATTAAACATATTTCATATATATATATATATATATATATATATATATATATATATATATATATATATATATATATATATATATATTTGCAAATAACAAGGCTTGATCAAATAAGAGATCAAATTAAATCTGAGACGCTGAAGAGTATAGCAAACCTTTTTGAAGCACCATTAGAATTCCCAAAAGCGCCATTAGATAACTGAGGCACAGCAGCTGGTGTTGAGATATTCGTTCCAATAATTTCTATTTTCATTGGCTTTCCATCAAGCAGCACATTGTTGTATCTCTTTACAGCAGCTAAAGCATCGGCCCGCCTTGCAAATACCACTTCAGCCGTTCCCTTGAATTGTTTATTCCAAACATGAGAAGAGACTACCACGTTGAAACTAAAGAACTACTGTCAAGCTGAAGGACTACCTTAGATCTTCCGCTTCTATCATAATTTATTGAATAGCGCTTCAGATCACCCACCTCTGAAAAAAGCTCCTGGAACAAATAAAACATAACATCATAAAGAAAGGCCCATAACCAATTAACCACGACAGTAAAACCAGGAAAAAAGAGCAAGTGAACTTAATAAGCAAAATTAAAGATATGGAGCATTCTTACAACCGAACATCGGACATTTACTCTGCTGTCACGCACACAGTAGTTTATTTTCCACAAAGCAAGCTCTTAGATTAAACAGGATATCCTAATAAACATGTCCAAAGTATGTGGTCACTAATAAACAGAATTGCAGATGAAGTACACATAGAACTCTTCTTAGACAAATCAAATTATCAAATTTCCTTTTTTTTTTCTTGCTTACCATTATAGATCCTCATCCTAACTATGAAGTAAATGGGACCAAAAAAATTATGAAGAGAATTTGCATCTGAAAACCAAGATATCACATCAAACATGATCACGCACACGAAAAGATGTGAATATTTTGTTGGAAGAAAGACTGCAATTTTGGTTGGAGAAACACGGTGTCTAGGTAGACTATGGTTAAAACAAATAGAAAAATAGGGTCTGAGCCTCAGTGATTCAACAAATCATGTATATGCAATAATCTAGTTTTCTAATCCTCATGTTCTGTCTACCTCTATCTGAACTTTTTCCTTCAACATGATGCTATCTATTCCAACCTTTGGGTTCTAAGATGTTATCCCTTCATCGAATACAAATTAAGTAGTTAAATTGGTCTAAAAGAGGGCCTATATTGTAACACACCAACACGAGGTCAATCAAACCACGATATAACTTCTGTTGTAGAATCAACGGATTCATACACCTTGCTAGAAAATAATGAAATCTATTACACGACAAATACAGAAATCTTTCTGGGTGACAAACAAAAAGAAAAAAAGGACAACATCTATGGATCCCATGTTGCCAAAGACAATATATCAAAATTCTGATCAAACAACCAAAACCCGGATGTCCACAAAACGATAAAAGGGAGGAAAGGGTCCTCACCTTGATGTCCTCGTTCGAAACCCCATATTCCAAGTTCGAAATATACAGCTTGGTGCCGGTCTCTATGGAAGACGCCCTAGCCGCTGGAGCAGGAACACCGCCCATCTGAGCCGCGAACATGTCATGCTGCCACGCCGAGTCCGGAGCCTGGGATCGGAGATCAAGTGAGAAAACCGGAGGAGGCGATTCGATCGGATCGGCCGGGATCAAGTTCGGGGCGCCGGAGGAAACCCCAATCGCATACCTTCCCGACAGAGTAAGGGGCAGATCGGTTCGCCGATCTGTTAGGGACGCGGCGGGCGGGGCCGGCACCGGAGCCACGGCCCCGTCCACGCCCCCCGGGCGCCGATTGTTTGTTGTTCTTAATGATGTCGTCGAGGGACATATCCAGTGCGCTCGACATCACCGAACGATCGTGAGGCGAACACCTCGGAGAAGGGCGGGAGAATTTTGGAGTCGATAGGCAAAAGGGTTTGGAGGTGAAGAGATGGTTGTAATCAATTAGAGGCGGCGGCGACGATGAGGAATAGGGTTTCGAGGGTAGGAGACATAGAATATTTTAACCTTACTAATATAGGAATGACTAAACCAAAACACACCGGTGTCGTGGTGTAGTTGGTTATCACGCAATCTAACACACTGAAGGTCTCCGGTTCGAGTCCGGGCGACGTCATTCTCTCCTTTAATTTAATATTTATATTTTCTTTAAAAGACGATTTTTTGGTCAACTACAAAAGCTACAATATATACATTTCGTGCACCACTTCAAGAATTATCGCCCACATCATCATCAAGTGCCTAAAAAGCCAGTCAGTTCTCGGAGGGTTAACAAAACACGCCGAAGCAAAATCCTAGTTGTCATATTCGTGTGGAAGTACAGCCTTTAAGAGGTAAATTGCTTCACGTACATGGTGACGACCAATGCTTGTGCACTTCAAGAAGCCATTGCTTATGGAATTAACTCAAAGGTCTTCCTTCAAATGGCACACAAAATACACACACAGAAGCTCGAAACGTATACTACCAATGAAGAAGCTGAATCCTACAATGCCAAAATATACCAGAAGAGATACTCAATACAACAACGTAGATATATCACTTGATGAGCCACGAAGAAGATTTGCACATTGCTTTGATCAGCTTGAAAAAATTCTTCAGCTAAAGTTCCCCAAGAAATTAATCCACAGAATTGTGGATATAAACAGAGGAAAGAAGACCCAAAATACTTAATAGTTGTCTCCTTGTTAACAAGTTTTCCAGCAAATTTGCTACAAGAACTGATGACCCACAAGTAAAATAAACAGAAACAAATATTAGTGATGCAGATATAAAAACAGTAAGACTGGAAACTTCAACATAATTAATCTGCAATCATCGCGACAGAGAACATCAATTGGGGTCAAGCATCCATGGGAAGATAATTGAAATAGCTACAATTATCGCCTACTACCCCACAAATTGTTGCATGCCATTAGCTTGTAGACATCAGTGAAGAGAAACCAATCCCATCAATGAAATCACAAGAGATACTGAAGAGGGAAGATGCCTCATATAGGTTCTATTTGGTAACTTGAACCATAAGCCCACACAATATCTAGGGAACTGACTGTTCCACGAAACTATGAACATTCCAGTGAAAGCGAACAACCACAGAAGAACAACTCGACCACACAAGCAAGAGGTGCATAGGCACACTCAATTGGCACGGCCTCTTATAACATCAAGGCCCATCTCAGTAGGATCAGTTGCTTGCAATTCAACCTGAATGCCATCCAGCTCTCTCTTGAACCTGTCCTTGGAGCTCGCATAGAGCATCTTGCTTCTCACTCTTGATGTGTCAGGGGACCTTCATACCAAACAAGGGAAAATAATTGGAAGTCATTATCTATGAATTAGATGGATCTTAAACAATGTAGAGTAGAGGCAAAGGTAACTTTACCACGCAATAAAAAAGATCTTGCTTTTCTGGCAATTCTCCTCGGTCACAAAGTCGAAATCATAAATTGCATATCTGCATTCATTTGTAGGAAGACTGGCGGTAAAATCATCGTATGTCAAATTGGGTTCGCCAAGCGTCTCCACGATGACCTGCTTCAGCTTCTCATCGATCTTAAAGACTATGTAACGGTAAGTTCGCTTTGCCTTCAACTCCAAGAACTTCAACTTGCAGTCATCGTTCACTGCCATTCCTGATGCAGCATTAGCCTGCCATTTCACAACATAACAAGTTACACCCACAAATGCAGATACCATGATCAACAAGCAAATCTTGATCTGGTTGAGACAATACATTGAAACTAGATTTACTAGGAAACATGCCACAAGCAATATATTAGCAGCATAAGCATTATAAATTCATGACACCGAGTCAGATCAATAAAACATGCCATAAATCGATCTATATTATGATGACAAAAGTAAGAGCTAAAAAAGGATGGAAAAGACAGTCCCAATCCCCACCGGTTCAGAATTATACGTGTGTATATAAATAGAGAGATCAAGTAAACAAAATCAAGCCTTGCATCACTGCAATCAAATCCTACCATAAAACAGAATCCACTCCATCCATCACCGATCGTCACGAAGACCAAAGCACAATTGGCCCAACCTATCCATCGGCATAAGCAGAACCAACGAAGAACAGCGCGAGATGGGACGATAAGTGAAACAGAACAACGATCCACGCATCACCAAGATCGGACACAACGATCGGACTTCCAACAATCAAATCGACACAAATCAGACATGCATCACATCAGACGCACGCACAAACCCTAGCCTCACGGAATCAAACACACAACTGACCATCAAACAGAATTCCACAAAACCATACACATATTTCGCGAAACACAGAACTATTATACAATCAACCACTGGTCGATTCATTAAGACCGGAATTTTCTTGATCGGTAAACAAGAAGGGACGGGAAAAAACTGGCATCGAGGAGAGCGGTAAGAACGTACCATTTTGTGGGCGACGGCGGTCTGAGCAAAGAGATCGGTGGGGAAAATTTAAGGCTCAAGAAATGGGGATTGAAGATCGGAGGTGGCGAAGAGGCAGAGAGAGGAAGGGAGGAAAGGAAAGGAGAGTGGTGGTGGTGATAGTATTCCTTCCTTTTTCGTCTGGGGGAATGATGGATCATTGACGACCGTCACAAGAGGCGCCCACGCAAAGCAAGGTCTGGCCAATTACATTATGCCACGTTTCTACCTAACCCACGCCGTCAGGCAACGACGTTGCCGCGCTGTAAATACCTGCTTATTTTTTAACGGAGTGTATCTTTTCGTATTCCTCTGAAGCGACGCCAGTGACCAATATATATATATATATATATAAACACCCCAATAAATGTATATATATACGTATACTTCTTAAATCTATACTCCATATTTGTCGATAAACCTAATTTATATGTGCAACCTTTTTCAAACTCGTAAAGTTTTTATTTTTGTATTGTTAATGAACAAAAGTATCGTGATTAATGAGCATGGTTAGGCCCACCTATCGACGTCGGGAACTTCTAGCAGAATAAGTGGGTTAATGAGGTAGCTATGCCCCTCGAGCGTCTCGGGCGAGGGTTGAGGCGGCAAGATTAGCCAGGTCCTTATTGGGGGTCAACACTCCAAAGCCAGTCGACCCAAGCGTTGTTTATGGCGAGATGTGTCCTCTTGTCCTCGGGATAGTTGGAGATCTTCCTCGTGACGTGGGCGTCTCCTTGATATGGGAGGAGCGAGTTGGCGCTAGTCGGGTCCCGAACCGCTAGGCCACCTTCCTCTGCGTATTGAGTGACGACTTCGAGATGAAGACACTCGCAACTTGATGGCGATCGCCTCCTTGCAAAACGGCCTTTGTCAGGTGAGTCCTGACTTTGGCCCCTCCGACGAGAAAGTTATATTGGTTCCGATTCCCTTCCCCTTTTTTCCCCCTATTGGGATCGGGCCAAGGGTATTTATACCTGCGTGCGGGAGTTGGTTGGGCCCTGGTTCGACATGGCCGTTGACATTTTCGCGAGGGCGAGACAACCCCTCTGACGAGATGGTGTCTTCGGATGTGCTTGAGCGGTGTCAAACGACACTGCCCTAATAGCAAACGACACCATCCCAAGCTCTTGGGGTGGTCATGTTGCACAGTTGAAACTTGACATACCGTGCACCCCGCAGTTCTGGTGGCATACGGTGTTGCGTTCGCGATTGTTAGTTTGCAACGTTTGTTGGAGATTTATCTAAGACCAAAATATGCCCTATCATGTACCATTAAAATGTTTATGAAACTCATATAATTATGGATGATGAAATACAAACATTTTCTTTATTGAAGTTGTATAAATAAAAAATCACGACAAACTAATATGATTTGATATGTAATGTCCTTTTTTCTAATCAGCAATAATGTTCTCTACTATTAAGCTTGAAAAATAAATCCTTTATCAATAAGCTTAAGATATATTTAAGCCATCCATTACCAATTAGAAGTCAATATGTAGATTCTACTTAACGATGAACTACTAATGTATCAAATGGACATAACATGCCAGCATAACACATAACACATACATAATTTCATAGTTATTCACGATCAATCGAAACTATATATATATATATATAATTAAAATCTTTAGCTAACTGTTACATTGGAAAAAAGGGATAATTATATACTATTCCCTATGATTAGTATTCCAATATCTATATTTTTAAAAGTAATATTGAGATATATATATATACGAAAGTGAAATATTTAATCTTGATTTTTTTTTACAATGTTAATTTTCTTAACATAAAAAAGTAAACATATTGTCATGTGCAAAAACAATACGAATGAAAGATAAAAATATAATTTTTTTATTTTAAAATATTAATTATATATAAACTTTTCTGATCGATTTTCTCTTCGCCTTCTTGTTCCAACGTATTCATCTCACTATATTTGTTGATTTTGCTCGCTTGTTGCACGTATTGCTCGTCACACTCTCGTACCCCTCACCCATCATACCTACTCATATGTCACTTGTCCATTGTGCCTAGTCGCTTGTCGCTTACCCATGTATTTGCTCATCCATTGTCTCTCTTTACATGCTCATCAATAATTTTTACTGTATAAAAATTACCACTATGATTATTATGTTTCATATGTGTTTTTAGTTACAATTTTTACTATACAAATGTAGCAGGAGATGTCATCTCGAAAGGTGACAACTTCTAACATAAATAAGAGATTGATAGAAAATTGCCACAGTAGAGTCAAACTCCAGAAAAGTGAACCAATACAGATATCCCAATACTATTTTTTAAATATAAAAATCAAAAATATTAATCATAATTAACTTTAGGGGTTAATCTATGATTACCCCTCATTCGGTCGACTACGATCGTGAATAACTAATCGCGCAGCTCCAACCTAATCGCGCCCTCTGAAACCCACTCATCACTCCGGGTCTCCAAACTCCACTTGGGAAACAGATTTCACTTGCGCCGCCCGGACCAAGAAACGAAAGACTTGAGGGTAATCTTCCGGCGATGGCTCTTGCTCTAAACCACCCGCTCTCGCTGCCGGCGTCTCGCTTCCATCGCGTTAAGGTCATTTCATCTCTCTTCATTCCTCAGCATCTCTCGCCGATCTCTTGAGCGCGTGGGTGTGCGACCCTACAGGTTTGTGGAACCCACGCAGCTCCTTGGCATCGGCTTCGAGTTTCCGCCACCATCTCTCCGGAGACCGTTACGGCGTCGAGCTATATCCCCGCGGCTCCGATTTTTCTTCCCGAGGGACCGTGGACGCAGGTCATTTCCTTTCTCTCGCCCTAAAATTTTGATAGCTGTACTTCGATGCCTGTAGAGAAATGACCGGTTCCGTGTGTGGCAATGCGATTATCGTCTGCTGTGCCCTGTATTCCCTGTCGTCGACAAATCCCGTTTAGGACACATAAAGTTTTATGCTGCGTGCGCTATATAAAAAGCAGATTATCTCTGAGCACTTGACATGAATAACAGAAGATATCTTAATCTATTACGGATATGATGTTAAGGACAAGTATAGTGGTAAAACCATGGTCACTTGATTATTATTACAAGTTCAACAATAACAATAAAGCCGTAAGTTCCAACTATTTGGAATTGATTACATAGATCCTTTGTCGCTACTGAGATTTCTATTACAAGTAAACCAGACAAAGAAGATTTCTATTACAATTAAACCAAAGGAGAGTTACTAGAAATTCTGAGGATCAGGTTTTGGCTAAATCATAGGATATAGATTTTTGAACTTATGAATAAGCAGATTGCTAAATTAAATTATAGTTTCCTTTTACCTTTCTTATCTAAATGCTAGAAATTTGTGAGGTTATATCCCAATTCGGAATTAATATGATCAGATGGACATTGATCAGGATTGGTCTCAGAGTATCTGGAATAGGCATGACCAAATGGATTGTTGGATGAAGCTGATCTCAGTTGATATCCAAGAACTGTTATTGAGGGTTTTGAGATTGGATTTGGCAGATTCTGTTGTGAATCTGCCATGTTGATAATGAGACCATGATATGAAGACAAAAAGGGCTCACGATAGAATGGTGTAATTGAGCCTTTCAACGTGTGACTTAGGGCACATAGCTTCAGAAAACACACCGAAAAGGCTGTATGCATATGCATCAATCTCCAAAATTCCAACACTCTATTGATGCAGATCGAAGTAGAGGACCTGCTAGTCTAGTAGGTTGATGGCTATAGTGGAAGAAAAGAAAAAGTCAGAAAAGAAAGGAATTGAAGGGTTGGGATAAAGGGGAGATTCAAAGGAGAAGATAAGATATAGATATGTAATAGGTTGTCTTGCAATCCTGATACCATCTTCGTGTAGAATAGGATGACTCTTCTGAAGGAAATTACCAGCCCAATAACAAGAATAACCTTTTATCATCCCTTTCTGCCTTGACCATCCAATCAATCTAATTTCTCTCTGAGCATCTGTGTGACAGGATGAACACCAATTGATTTCATTAAAAATCAACTATGGTAACGGCATAGTAAAATGCTTATTTGGAAAATAGAAAACCAAAATATATCAGCCATTAAATGAAATACAGAACTCCATGATCCAAAACCTTCTTTCAAGAAGGTGATTGCTCGCCAGTCTTTTTGTTAGTGCAGCTTTCTCCAAAATTTTCCAGAGTTACTTACTCATCTCTCCTGTATGCTGTAATTATATCTTTAGTTGTAGTTGTTAATAGCCTGCACCTAGAAGGTCGATGTTTCTCTGTGTATAAATTGAGCTTGACAAATAAAGTTCATGGTACTTAGATGCTGCTTGCTGGTTAACATCAGCATCACATATACCTTCTTCTACTTTTAAGCTTCAATTTTTAGAGATAGTAGTATGCAAAAGTAACAAGCATTTTAGATACATATCATAAGATTTCTTACTGTCACTGTCACTATCTCATAGATACCAGGTGGTGTTACAGCACCAAAAGGGTTTAAAGCTGCAGGCATATATGGTGGGCTGAGGGCAAAAGGAGATAAACCTGATTTATCTTTGGTGACATGTGAAGTTGATGCAGTTGCTGCTGGTGAGTTTACTTATTCCATCATAGCATAGGTACTTGACATAAAATTTTATTAGACTGAAGATAACCAGCAAATATTATTTAGTAAAAGGAATTCACTGTTATTATGATTGCCAGCCATGCTATATTTGTGATGTCACTATTCCTAGGTGCTATAGTGTACTCTTAATGATCTAACATATCTAAACAAGAAAATGTACTCTTACCAATGATAGAATGATGAAAACCAATTTTTTTCTATCTCCAGGAGCTTTTACTACCAACATTGTTGCAGCCGCGCCAGTTATCTATTGCAGAAATGTCCTGGACACCTCAACTACGGTCTGTAAAAAGTTTTCTTTCTCATTATGACACTTTTCTTCTTCAAATGAAGGTTAATTTGGCTTTTTTGAGTTTGTCAAACAAGTCCGTACATGGAGTCATTTGAGCATAGAGCTTTATTTTGTGTTTAGGCACGTGCTGTATTAATTAATGCTGGTCAAGCAAATGCTGCTACAGTAAGTACATTTATCAGCTTTGTCGAAATATGCATTTTTCAGTAAATATGATTGTTCGTTAATCAGTTGAGATTTGTGATGCTAACTGATTCTTTGTACATTATAGGGAGATGCAGGCTACCGGGACACCATAGAATGTGCAAATGCTCTTGCTGAGGTTCTTTCTACTTTTCAGACTTTTAGCTTTTGGTCCAAAATATTTATACATGGCTTTGATTTTCTTACTCTGTTAATACAGCTCCTTCACATGAGGTCAGAGGATGTCTTGCTTCAGTCCACAGGTGTTATTGGTTATCGGATAAAGAAGGTAAACATAACCTGCAATTTGGTACCTAGATCATGTTGTAAATACTAGCGGAGATATATTTCCTTCTTTTAAAGTCTTCTGAGAATCTTCTTCTGCAAAACTTTCTTCCTTCTGGTTCATACTTGGTTATGTTTGTGCAGGAAGCTCTTGTTAATTCGCTTCCAAGACTTGTTGCTTCACTATCATCAACTGTTGAGGGGTACTTGTCATTATAAATTTTGCATTTGATTGAATAACATACTTCTAACCATGGCACTTGTTTGGCGACCACTATATTCTTATATTTCCTTTTTATAATGAATTCTCTTTTCTCATTAGAAAGATATGTGTTCCCATATCAGATGCGTGGATGTGTGATTTACTACATGCCTGTAAATAGTAAGATGAAAATACGTTCTTATATCAATGACTTTGTGCCAATGGACAGTCTAACCATGATGAAGTTTGTCGATATTGTTCTAGCTACATGGTATTGATGTGTTCTTACAATGTTTTATCCATCAAAGCATCCTGGGTATACTGAAAAGTGTGGTTTAAAAGTGGCATGTTAATTACACTCAATATTGATCAATTGCTTTGAAAAGCAGGATATACAAGTTTTTATTCTGTCGAATCTCAAGTTTTCTTGTAAATGATTATTATAGGAAATGTGAACTATAGACATGCTTATAAAAGATATTCTCATCCTGATAAGCAGATATTTAGATCTTAATTCTAAAAGATTATGGCAATGTTTTAAACAAGCATGTAAGAAATCAATCTTGCAAGTGGAATAAATTGGTTTTACTACATGATTAGTTTATTTAGATATTTATCTATTTCTGTTATAAGAAATTTACGTTTCTTGTTAGTATTGCTCTATCATTTCTCTGTTTTTGCAGGGCCGACTCTGCAGCTGTTGCCATTACTACAACTGACCTTGTAAGCAAGAGTGTAGCTGTTGAAACAAAGGTTTGAAGTTTTGATTGCTTCAGTTATTAGATTTTGTCTAGCTATAAAGTAGTTCCATGATTTGATTGACTTGGTTTCAGTTTGATAAATGTGTTGGTAATTAGCTATTTGCTTTTCTGGATGGTATAAGGTTGGAGGAATTCCTATAAGAGTTGGTGGAATGGCAAAAGGTTCAGGAATGATTAACCCAAACATGGCCACAATGCTTGGTGTATGTAATTTCTCCTCACTTGTATACATGCAAACATGCTGCAATCAAATCATAGAAGTGTGTTCATTTCTTGTTGTTTACTTTGTGATATTTTAGGTTATAACAACTGATGCTTTGGTCACTAGTGGTATTTGGAGAGACATGGTGCGCACATCCGTTAATAGAAGTTTTAACCAAATCACCGTAAGTCATTAAGTTACTATTTTCTTGTTACTTGTCAACTTTAAGAGAATCTTTGGGGGCTAGCAGCCTTTCAAATTGAACTTTTAGTTTTCATGATTGTGTAGTATGTGAATATGAATCCATGTGCAACAAATTGTTTCTCATGTAACCAATGATTAATGGTAAGTACAGTATCTTGGTACTGTCTGATAACTGTTCCATTTTATGCAATTATTCTCTAGATCTTGAACTGAAGTCATGGTGGAATGAGTAATCTGCAATTTTTTACTTACCTTTTCCTTGTTATCTCGGCATCTCATAGAGATGCCATGTGTATTGAACTTTCTTTATAGCCTAACTCAGTTCACATTCAATCTTTCAAGGTCGATGGAGATACAAGTACAAATGATTGTGTTCTTGCTTTGGCCAGTGGATTATCCAGGTCAAATTGTATTTCTTCTCTTAATAGCAATGAGGCTCTTCAACTTCAAGCGTGTCTGGATGCTGTATGTAATTTTCTAATGGCCTGGCTTTTAATCTTTCATTTTTATCAGACATGTTGAGTCTACTTTGTGTTTGTATTTCTTATAGATAGGGGATTACCACCAAACTACTAAGATTCAGTTTTGTTTAAATATGCATCACAACTATCTGAAAATTGTTGATTAATATATTTTTATATGATAAAGATTTTGGATTACAGAACATAGGACATGCCATTTTTCCTATTTACCTTGTTCTTTTCTGAAAATTTCATTATGATAACCTGTTTTGTGGAATTATGTTGTAGTTCTCTGTATATGTAGAATACTCTGGTCACAATATAATTACCATCTCATGAAAGCTTGAGAATCCCAAAAGCAGTGCTATGCGTGACACTTCTGCTATATCTCTAGGCTCTAGCTGAAATAATTTTGTTTTTCATTGAGAATCCCAAAAGCACCAAGTCTTTTGGGTTGACTGCATGGATCTTCTTCTACCATCAAATAAGCCCCACCAAACAACAACCTGAGTAGACTTGAGTCACAGAGTGTAAAGTTTCATGGAATGTCTATTTTTATAGAATCATTTTTTATCTTAGTAATTAAATAGGACTGGAACAATACCACTTTTGTAATATAATATTGTTGAGATGGTAAGGATATCTTATAATTGAAAATAACTTAATGCGTAACAAGTGGAAAAAAATACTAGCTTGATTTGTGGTTGTACTCTTGGTAATCTACTGTTAACCAATAATCTAAATCTCAATGGTTTTGATAATCAGTCTGATTGATATAGTGCCTAACTACCTAGATACTAAATGGTATATTGACGTGTACTATCCAGTACTCAAAGAAAAAAAATTGAAAAAAAATACTGCCCAGTACAGGACGACGACTGGATGATAAATACTGATAGTTATTTTCTTATGGATTTTTCTTCTAGTGATATCAGGTGTCACAGTAAGGTAAACTGACTAGTATGCTGGTACCGTATCGGTTCAATATGTTGCCAAAACTGATATTGAACTTAAATTCTAGAAGAATATGTATTCATTTTGGATACTGTTATGTTTTTGTCTTTCATTTGTGTTATTGCTTTACATTTATTCATCTGAAATTGAGAGTTGTTATTTGATTTATCCTGTATAGCTGTTATATAAAATGGGCACTGAATTGATGATTCTTTTAGCAACTTCATTTGAACTAAAAAATATGAAATAGTATCTTACTGTGGACGTAATGATATAAGATCATTACAATTCTTAAGCTTTTTCAGTGTTCAGTGTTCTTACTGCAAATTCTTTTGGACTGTATGAGATACCCAAAAGATGGATCTGCTGATTGTACTTTTAACTCAATTTGAGGACATCAAAATATTGTTCATCCTAAACAATCAAACTTGTGTTTCATATGCACAAATTTGTTGGGAATAATGAAGAAATTTTAAAGAAATTTTAAAATTCACAGTTTTCTTATGATTGTTTTACATAAATATGTTGTTGTTCAAACAATAATTTAAACCCAGATTCTCTGCTCATGGAATGACCACTATATTATACCTTTTGTTTATGGATGCTGGTAATTTAAATTGGTTGTATGCAGTATAGGAATCTATTATTGTAGTTATGAATTGTAAATTCTTGTTTCATTCCAGGTCATGCAAGGTCTTGCAAAATCAATAGCTTGGGATGGGGAGGGCGCAACATGCTTGATTGAGGTTTCATATGATGAAGCAAAATTTTCTTTTCTTCCTTTGTCATAAATCAATATATATTTTATGCATGAGATCCTAAACACGGCCTGAGCAGATGAAATAAAGTTTCAACTTACTGCATAACTAATTGAAGTTCAGCTGGTTAAAGTTTTAACATATGCTGTTATTTAAATTTGATGGATTTTATTTTGTAACGTCAACTTTCTTCTTATGATATTTTTCAGTATAAAGGATGAAATAGTCGATGCCTATGAATCGTCTTTCATGATTTTAGGTTACTGTTACTGGTGCGGGAGAAGAGGCAGAAGCAGCAAAGATAGCCCACTCTGTAGCATCTTCTTCACTTGTCAAAGTACGGTAGTCTTTTTTGTCAAATTATTTGTTGTCCAGCACCGTGTTGACTTTTGACAGAGAATGAGAAAAAACAATTCTACATTGTTTCATCAATTTTTACTGGTTATTGTGTTACTATCTTAACTTGCCACAACAATAACTCGGATTTAGTGATGCCTGCAGGCTGCTATATACGGAAGAGATCCAAACTGGGGACGTATTGCATGTGCTGTTGGTTATGCGGGCATTCGTTTCAATCCTAATGAACTTCACATATCACTTGGAGATATTCCACTCATGAGAGATGGTCAGCCACTGCCATTTGACAGGTCAAGAGTTGTCTTCCATCTCTATTGCAGAACAGATTTAGTGCAATCATAATTATATCTTGGCGATAGCACAACCTTTTTCCAGAGCAAAAAAGCATTTATAGCCCAGCCAGTATAAGAGTTTTTACAAAATGATGCTTAGAGAAATCCTATATCCATAAGCACCATAAAACTTTAAGATACCTAAATTTTTTTCAGATGATGCATCATAAATTGCATAATACCTGATTTGCTTAGAAATGTTGTTTATCATGATCATGATTATATTGGCATCTGTTCACCTATTGCTTGTAATCTCTTGCTCCATGTTATCATCTGCTTGCTTTTAACTAAATGTCTCGAAATATTATGCTTAGCTGTCTAGCATTTGCAAGGCATACAGTATAGTTAGTACAATACATAACATATATATACATCCAGTGGAGGTGGTTTTTACCGTTTATTCAACATATGCCATCTGGGAAAGAAATATTTTATTTTCCATTTTTATAATGTATAATATTGTAACTCTTGTATTGATTGATACTTATTAAATGTTACAGGGCTCTGGCTAGCAAGTATCTTAGACTGGCTGGCGAATCCCACGGAACTGTTAAAATTCATGTATCTGTCGGTAAGTTTTAGTTGACTAACGTAGAACAATTTAAGCTGCAACTTTCTTTTGTTCATTCTTGCACGAGACTTCATTAAAAGTATACGGTCACTTGCACAGCACATGCACTTGTATACTGTATAATGTTAACCATCGGATAAGAATCTAGTTTGTTACCGCTATCCAAGGATTTTAATTTCAAATAATATCGCTTGTATCGGGCGGTACGTATTGGTCTGCCAACAGACCAGTACGCTGACCATCCGCTACCGGGCAGTACCGTCAATTAGGGTTGTTTCTGCTCCGTTACCACTCTAAATTGATCGTCATCGCTCGCTATCGGGTAGTATTAACCAAGGGAGAAGAAAGAAGAGAGAGAAGAAGTGAACCTAGAGATCCGGCATCGCTCTTCCTCCTTGCCTGAGGCGACAAGGCCTCGGTGTCATCGATGACTTGAGTCCTCGGTGACGTCGCGAGGAGAAAAAACTGAGCATTGTTGAGGTGGCGTTTCTTCTTCCCACACAAGTAGAAGAAACGAGGCGACGAGGCAATCAACGACATTGTCTCGTCGCCCTTTTTTGCATGGGGAGAAAGAAACAATTTCTTCTCCGCATGTGTAAAAAAAAAAGGCGATGAGACGATTGCACCTGCGCTCAACATGTATATATATATATACATACATATATATATATATATATCATTCAGAATACAATATAGTATTGTACCGAGCGAATTTCAAAATTTTATTACATGGCTTTCTATTCTTGTTCCTTTTTGTGTAAACGTTTGATGCCTTTGTTCATGCTCTATAACAGGGAATGGCCAGGGATGCGGAAAGGCTTGGGGTTGTGATCTCAGTTACGATTATGTCAAGATAAATGCCGAGTACACAACCTGAAATGTTAGATATTGCATGTTTCTGCTTCATGGTCCCTGGTCTTTTCACCAATAGCTGAGGTGCCACGGCAGGAAGAGAACATATCACCATTAGACTCCAGCTTCATGAAAGGCGTCGCAGGCGAACTGCAAACATAATGAAATGTGTTATGGCGTTTTATATCTATCTGCCATATGTAACAGAGGAATCAAATTGAGGTCCTTCTGCCATGCATTCAACAATTGTATCTTTGATCATCCATCACATTGATAGAACATCATTGTCTCTGATATTATATGTGGTTCTTGGTGATGGGAGAAAATCCAAACTACTTCCGGCATTTACAATCACATTAGGGAGCAAGTTCCATATGCTATTAATAAAGCAGCCAGTGCTTGCAATCACATTAAACAACAAGCAACATTTGACTGCGCACTTCGATACACCCTTATTGGCTCTCCTGCCCAAGAGATCTGTAATACTTGCCATTAGCATGTATATCTGAAGGGATATTTGTATAAAAGAGATCCTTCAGAACATAAAAATTTCCTGTATATGTATCTACTTGAGAAAATCGTGCAAAATTTTCAGAATTTAAAAATCTTCCTACATATATAATTTCACTTTGTAAAGAAGAGAACAAACGAAGACCAATTGCTGCAGTACCAATCAATCACTACTCGAAATGCTTTCTGCCTCAGTTTTCAACAAAGTAGCATAAATGTCCCTGCAATTATACTTCAGAGATCAAAAGGAGAGAAACTATATGCAAATAGTAAATATGAATGAGATTAAGTAGGTAGCAAGCTGAAGAAATAAAGAAATGATGACAAAAATGATAATACTTACATGGAGTGCTGTATTGCTTTCTGAGCTGAATATTCAGGCAGGTAGATTCCGTCTTTACTTTTTCCTTATCTGATTTTCTATGTTCAAGGAGAATCAAATTTGATAAGGAAAAACATCAATATCTTATCGGACAAAAAACATGGATTTATATTTCTGGGAAGAGTTTCAAATAAACTGGACATCAATGCACATTTTCATGAGAGAAACCATCAGTACTTTCTCTCATTCAGTACTTACTTTATGAGATCAATGCCTGCCTCTTGTTTTGCATAAGATTCACCAAAATCAAAGGAGATGAAAGCACATACTAAGATGATAAGTAAGTGAAAATATATCTTAATTGTTTGTGCTGTAGAAGCAAAAGTAAATGTACATTCCAGCGTAAAATACCATCCTATTAATGATCTAACTGAGTCATGAACACACTTATTTGCAAAAGTAGGGCATCAAATATTTTCTCTATATTGTACACTGGTGGGAGTCTTATGCACTAGGCTATCCTTTTCTAAAATATGAGAATGATCAATGAATTGTGTATGACAAGCATTTAAAGATGTAGAGTGTCGGTTGGATCTAAGTTGGAGATTCAGTTGGTCATATATCTTTGCTTTGTGGATAGCATTTTACAAATAAGTTTATGTTTTAAGACTGTTAACAAATAGTATTTTAAGACTCCTCAAAGTAACTAAACAACTATAAATGATAAAGAGACAATACAAGAGAAAATAGCTTGTATAAGAAGTCATCATAAGTCCAAGTCAATTGTGCTGTGTTTGTCTCGCATTTGTTCCACATGTGCACAAAGTAAAGTTGGATGAAGTTTTGCTGCTTTATTTCTTCGGATCTCGTGACTGGCTTTAAGATCTTAGAGATGTGATAGCGTTGCTGTTTCCTGATATAATATTATCCTTGAAAGTCACTGATCTGCCCAATCTGTTCTGATAGAGCCTTATCTACCAAATCATATCAATGAAAATAAACCTAATAATTTTCGTTAATTTTTTTTTATGCTGACAACAATGGCATTTTGCATAGGCTTTGCTGATTTTGAACTCACATTGTGTGTTCTGAACACATCATATATGGATGAATGATGCCGACAGGCTACTTATACCTTTGGGCCTAATTTAATGCGGATGGGGGCAATGACAGGCACAATAATAGTAATGGTTACTTTATTTTCTGTGTAATAATAATTCTTATTGATGGCTTTAATGATGTGCATGACATGCAACCTGAAAACAAATCCTCAGATATTAATAGATGGGCAGAAGAGGCTCAAATTCTATGCTGATTAATTAGCTTGTTGATTGACAAACTATTGTCTTCTGTGATACATTATGGATATAGTTTGACGATGAGCCATGGTTAAGCTAGGGTGACAAAAGTCTCAAAGTACTTTTTTTTTTTCATGTTTTTGTTTTAATACTTTTTTTTTTTTTTTGCATTTCACTCATGGTTAGTAAATTCTACATTCTTCGATGTTCCAAAAACTATATATTTAGGATGAGATGATGAACATTGTTTTTGTTGAAAATTCATTGTATGTTTATCAAATTCTCATTATGGCTTCACCTCCTGAAGTACCAGCAAAGGATTCTGACATGCAAATTTTTGATCCACCCCGCTCAAAGAAAGAATACTTTCATCCATGCATACAAGGTCTGTTACAGCACATCCTTGGCATTATCATTAAATAGGTATTCAATCTCCTAACAAAAATTTTCATGTAGTAGCGTGTTCATCTCTTTCTCTGTTAATTCCTTTTTTAATTGGACTTTGGATTTTGCTCACAGGCCCTGACCAATAATATTCAACTGTGTAAGTACACTAAACTTTTCAATAATGAGTTGTCCTATCACAGGGTTTAATACTAATAAATGGACTTCAATGTGGTGCTAGAACATTAACTTGGTAAAGTTGTTTTGGCATTAAAGTAATTGTGTGTAACCTAACTGACATATTCAACTGTTGGGTTCTTTGATCATTTATAATATCTTAATTGATCAATTCATTTTATAGGATCTTTCGAATTTATATTTATGTGGATGAAATGGATACTTCATATTTGTACTTAAAACAGGATGCCATGACTGAGAGTAAACAAAAAAATTGAATTTCTGCAGGTGGTGGAGCCGGTAAGGGGAAGCAAATTGACCCAAAAACAAAGTGGGTTGATAAAGATATGCGTGCTACTTTTACCTTGTTGTTTCCTTTGTTCTTTCTGTTGGAAGCTTTGTATTTATTTTATATATACACGTAAACCATATGTTGTACCATTATAATGTGTATCCTTATAACTAATGGTTTCATCCCACACACTCTTTGCGAAGATAATGATCCTTGGGATGTGTTGGTTATCGTGGAGGTTTGTGACACTCTACCCTCATGGTCATAATACACATTTACATTTACGTATATGAGGCATATAGTTTTTCCACAAATGCTAGTGCATAAGGCTATATGAAATGTTTCATAACTTTAAGTCTTAAGTCTCAAATAGAATTCAGATAAAATTCATGCTACAACCTTAATGCTCTTCTAATACAAGCTATTTTCTCTTGTATTGTCTATTTATCATTTATAGTTGTTCAGTTATTTTAAGGAGTCTTAAAATACTATTTGTTAACAATCTTAAAACATAAACTTATTTGTAAAATGTTATCCACAAAGCAAAGATATATGACCAATTGAATCTCCAACTTAGATCCAGCCGACACTCTACATCTTTAAATGCTTGTCATACACAATTCACTGATCATTCTCATATTTTAGAAAAGGATAGCCTAATGCATAAGACTCCCACCAGTGTACAATATAGAGAAAATATTTGATGCCCTACTTTTGCAAATAAGTGTTTTCATGACTCAGTTAGATCATTAATAGGATGGTATTTTGCGCTAAAATGTACATTTACTTTTGCTTCTACAGCACAAACAATTAAGATATATTTTCACCTACTCATCATCTTAGTATGTGCTTTCATCTCCTTTGGTTTTGGCGCATCTTATGCAAAGCAAGAGGCAGACATTGATCTCATAGAGTAAGTACTAATGGTTTCTCTCATGAAAATGTGCATTGATGTCCAGTTTATCTGAAACTCTTCCCAGAAATATAAATCCATGTTTTTTGTCCGATAAGATATTGATGTATTTTGTCCAATAAGAAGAACCAAATTTGATAAGGAAGAGTTTCAGATAAACTGGACATCTGCATTGATGTTTTTCTTTAACAAATTTGGTTCTCCTTATTGGACAAAAAACATCAATATCTTATTGGATAAAAAACATGGATTTATACTTCTAAGAAGAGTTTCAGATAAACTGGACATCAATGCACATTTTCATGAGAAAAACCATCAGTACTGAATGATAAAGAGACAACTATAAATGATAAAGAGACAATACAAGAAAAAATAGCTTGTATTAGAAGAGCATTAAGGTTGCAACCTGAATTTTATTTGAATTTTATTTGAGACTTAAGACTTAAAGTTATGAAACATTTCATATAGCCTTATGCACTAGCATTTGTGGAGAAACTATATGCCTCATATACTTAAATGTAAATGTGTATTATGACCATGAGGGTAGAGTGCTACAAATCTCTACAATAACCAACACATCCAAAGGATCATTATCTTCGCAAAGAGTATGTGAGATGAAACCATTAGTTATAAGGATACACATCATAATGGTATAGCATATGGTTTACCTGTATATATAAAATAAATACAAAACTTCCAACAGAAAAAACAAAGGAAACAACAAGGTAAAAGTAGCACGCATACCTTTATCAACCCACTTTGTTTTTTGGGTCAAATTCACATTTCAATTTGCTTCCCTTTACCGGCTCCACCACCTGCAGAAATTCAATTTTTTTGTTTACTCTCAGTCATGGCATCCTATTTTAAGTACAAATACGAAGTATCATTTTCATCCACATAAATATAAATTCGAAAGACCCTATAAAATGAATTGATCAATTAAGATATTATAAATTGTCAAAGAACCCAACAGTTGAATATGTGTTACACACAATTACTTTAATGCCAAAACAACTTTACCAAGTTAATGTTCTAGCACCACATTGAAGTCCATTTATTAGTATCAAACCCTGTGATAGGACAGCTCATTATTGAAAAGTTTAGTGTACTTACACAGTTGAATATTATTGGCCAAGGCCTGCGAGCAAAATCCAAAGTCCAATTAAGAAAGGAATTAACAAAGAAAGAGATGAACATGCTACTACATGATAATTGTTATTAGGAGAGTGAGTACCTATTTAATGATAATGCCAAGGATGTGCTGTAACAGATATTGTAGACATGGATGAAAGTATTCTTTCTTTGAGCGAGGTGGATCAGAAATTTGCATGTCAGAATCCTTTGCTGGTAATTCAGGAGGTGAAGCCATAATGAGAATCTGATAAACATACAATGAATTTTCAACATAAATAATGTTCATCATCTCATCCTAAATGTATAGTTTTTGGAACATCAAAGAACGTAGAATTTACTAACCATGAGTGAAATGCAAAAAAAAAAAATATTAAAACAAAAACATGCAAAAGAAATGTACTTTAAGACTTTTGCCACCCTAGCTTAACCATGGCTCATCATCAAACTATATCCATAATGTATCATAAAAGATAATAGTTTGTCAATCAACAAGCTAATTAATCAGCATAGAATTTGAGCCTCTTCTGCCCAGCTATTAATGTCTGAGGATTTGTTTTCAAGCTGCACGTCATGCACATCATTGAAAGACATCAATAAGAATTATTATTACACAGAAAATAAAGTAACCATTACTATTATTGTGACTGTCATTGCCCCTATCGACATTAAATTAGGCCCAAAGGTATAAGTAGCCTATCGGCATCACTCATCCATATGCAAAGGGCAGATATATGATGTGTTCAGAACACACGATGTGGGTTCAAAATCTGTAAAACCTATGCAAAATGCCATTGTTGTCCGCATAAAAAAAAATTAACGAAAATTATTAGGTTTATTTTCATTGATATGATTTGGTAGATAGGGCTCTATCATTGGGCAGATCAGTGACTTTCAAGGACAATATTATATCACGAAACAGCAACGCTATCACATCTCTAAGATCTTAAAGCCAGTCATGAGATCCGAAGAAATAAAGCAGCAAAACTTCATCCAACTTTACTTTGTGCACATGTGGAACAAATGCGGGACAAACACAGCACAACTGACTTGGACTTATGGTGACTTCTGCCTTTGATGCACCAACTCTTTTCTGCAACAAAGCAATATATAATAATACTATAGTCTAGATGAAAAAGAAAGTTCGGTTATATTCTAGAAAACCAGAGTCATCCCTGCAGATCTACTACGAGGAAGATAGAACTAGTGTATCTGGAACCCTAATCAGGAGAGACATTTGAAAGAAAATGGTGGAAGCAAGATCAGACATATTTCTTGAACTCCAAGACTAGATCCAGCAAAATAAGTACATGAAAGTTGAAACTTCTATATCTGGATTCACAAGCAACTAGCGCAGGTAAAATCCTTGATATATAGCAGAACAAGATCCGATTCGGCTCAGAACTAAACAGACAGAGACGGAAGCATATAATCCTCGATCGAGGCCCATGTCTCTGGCTCCGATCTGGCCCGAAACGCATCATCAAACTTCGAACAAAGAACCCTCAAAGACACCCAACCCAACAAACAAGGTTTCATGTAATCGAAATTCAAACAGTAATAAAAACGCAAAAAGACAGATCTGAGGTGTTCCAAAGAGAGGTTTACCGGAATCAGTAGATCGCAACAGGAGTTGGAACCGCTCCGGATCTCCTCGAAGCCGGAGATCAGAGCAAGGGAAGAGAAAACGAGAACCAAGCCCTAGAAATGGAGTCGGGCCGGCAGAAGAGAGAAAAAGACGAGATGGATTTTGGCTTCCCGCTTCCTCCCCTTAAATAGGGGCTCTGGCGCTTTATTGTAACTCCGCTAAGTTCGAACCTTCGCGTTCCCGCGTCCGTTAGACGCGATGGCTCCACGTTGCCGCCGTAATGTAAAGGTGCAATCGCGCTCATTAAGTAAGTTGAAAGGATGAAGTGTGTTTTGTTGTTCTAGCAACTAAAATAATTATAACAATGTTGACTAGAACAATTAAAATAACTACGAAGCCTAATCCAGCTCCGAAGCGTTCACGTCCAATTCGGGTCAAAATTAAATGTGGCTGACAACCAAACAAAGAGACTAGCTCTAACATCTTTACTCGCACTCTGCGATTTCACAAGACATCTCATACAGAAACCACTATGGCTTTGGGATGGCAGATATGCATAAGACACATCTCATACAGTAGAATTTGCCCGCTCGGTTTAACAATCCCGAATGATGTCAAGAGCATTAACAAGGATTTATAATATATTTTAGCATTAATGTCAAAAGTAATGTAACTAGTCGATCTTCCTATGACTCAAATAATGGAGGTAACCAGTCCAGCATTTTCCAAAACATACAGGTTATCATATTTTGCAAAGATCACCAGAGATGCAGTACACTGTTTGGCTTTTGATAATAGGAGAAAAATAGACACCGAGTGTTTACAATCACATGAACAAGCAACTTCCAGTCTAGTCTATACAATCACATGAATAAGCAAGCAACTTCCTATGCGATTAATAAAGTAACCAGGCTTGCAATTACATTAAACAACTAGCACTTTCGTTGTAACAGTGTCCACTTTGATATACCCTCATTGGCAAAGTGTCATGTAACAAGCATCAACAAAGAACTGTTTGAATGGTCCTCCTATATATATATATATATATATATATATATATATATATAATCACCCCTCCAAATGCCTCCTACCTCCTCAAGCTTTCAACAATGTAAGTAGCATAAAGGTCCCTGAAAGTAAGTTCAAATATCAAAAGGGGATATAGATTATGTGAAAAATAGCAAATACTACAAATCTCTTTTATAATAAAAGAATATGATTTACATCCCAAGTACAGGAATGCAATCAGAAATGAAGACCGTCCAAGTTGTTCGGTCTGAATGTTCTAAAACCTAAAGACCAAGAATAACATTCCGCAAATTTAATTAGGGCATAACAAGAAAAAAGATAATACTGCGGTCCAATTTGAAGTTGTTATCACATGTAGGGCAATGTTATATGCTTTGTCATAAACAGTTGTGCTTAGGGATCATATTGTGAAAATGGTCCGAATTTTGATCCCCGGTCACATGTCTCCCCGAGCATTAGGCAGGAATGACTCTTAACTAAATGGATTAATTTCTTATGTATTTTGAAAAAAGCAACATCAAGTTTTAGGTAAGTATTTTATTGTAAAGATATACCAGTCCTGTAATATAATTGAGGATATGTAGGTAGCAAGCCAAAGATACAAAGAAATGACAAACATGATAATACTTACATGGAATGCTGTATTGCTTTGTAAGCTGAAGATGCAGGCAGGAAGTCATTTACGGCAACGTCCTTGTTTTCATTTTTCTTATCTGATTTTCTATGGTCAAGGAGAATCAAATTTGATGAGTTTAATACTTCTGGATTTATACTTCTGGGAAGAGTTTCAGATATAGAGGACAAAGTTGCACTTTTCATGAGCTAAACCATCAGTAGTTTCTCTATAAGATCAATACCTGTCTCCTGCTTTGCATAAGATACACCAAAACCGAAGGAGATGAGAGCACATAAGACAATGAGTGGGTGAAAATATATCTTACAAGCATGTTCTCTAGAAGCATAAGTAAAAAATACAAGTAAATTGTAGCACAAAATACCTACCTACTAATGATCTAGGTTCGAGTCATGAAAACACTATGGTAAATGTAAGAAATCAAATATTAATTTTATCTATAGTCTACATTGGCCAGAGTCTTACACACTAGTCTATCCTTTTCTTAAAAATGAGAGTGATCAATGAATTATACATGACAAGCATCTATAGATGTAGATTGTAGGGCGGACCTAAGTCTGGAAATTTAATTGACCATATTACTTTGTTTTGTGGATAACCTTTTAAAAATGTTCACAAATATACAAGGATACAGTCTTCAAAGAAACGCCTGATCTCAGCTAAACGATGAGGTGGGAGCTCTTTGATATCATTGTAATGCTTGTATTCAGGATCATCAGCACAGACGGCAATTATCTTGTCATCTTTCTCCCCCTGTTTATGATATGATGAATTGCATCAGCACCTTTTATATCAATGTCAAGCAATCAAATGCCTTGAATTATGAAATCAAATGGTCCAACATAGTAATGCATAAACAAGACCTGATCGATCATAGGCATTAGACCAATGGCTTTAGCTCGAAGAAAGCATCCTGGGAGTACTGGTTCCTGTTGATTCAGCATCAGCAATTACTATTCTAATAGATTCCATTAAGTAACTAACAACTACAAATGTTAAAGGAAAAAATACAAGGGAAATAACTTAAATTTTAGACTTAAAAATTATGAAAAATTTCTGATAGACTTATGTGATGGCATTTGTTGGGAAACTATTTCCATTTATACACAAATGTAAATGAGTATTACGACCATGAGAGCTAAGTGTTACAAACCTGCATGATAACCAATACATCCAAAGGATCATTATCTTCACAAAGAGTGCGTGGGATGAAACCATAGTTATGAGGATACACCACAGATGAGTAAAGCACTCGGTCTACCTGTGTACAGAAAACAAATATGAAGTTTACAACAGAAAGCAGAAAGGAAGCAACAGGGTAAAGTACCATGCATACCTTTATCAACCCAGTTTTCTTGTCAAGTTCATATTTCACTTTGCTTCCCTTTCCTATTTCCACCACCTGCAGGAATTAAACTTTTTGTTTATAATATTAGGTACGGCATCCTGTTTCAAGTACAAATATATAGTATCCTTTTCATCCACATAAATGTAAGTCCGAAAGATCCTATAAAATGAATTATTGAATTAAGATATTAATTGTTAAAGACACAATCAGTTGAATATTTTAGCTAGGTTACACACAATTACTTTCATGCCAAAACAAGCAAAGTTGCCAAATTTTATGTTCTAGCACCACATTGAAGACCTTTTATTAGCATCAAACCCTGTGATAGGACAACTCAATATTGAAAGGTATAGTGTACTCACACAGTTGAATATTGTAGGCGCACCAGGGCCTGCAAGCAAAATCCAAAGTCCAATAAAGAAAGGAATTAACATAGAAAGAGATGAATAGATGACCACATGAAAAATTTTTTATGAGATTGAGTACCTATTTCAAGATCATGCCAAGGATGTGCTGCAACAGACCTTCTAGACATGGATGAAAGTATTCTCTCATTGAGTGGTGGATGAGAAATTTGCAGGCCAGAAGCCTTGGTTGGTACTTCAGGAGGTGGAGCCATAATGAGAATCTGATAAACATACAATGAATTTTCATTGTAAACAATTCATCATCTTATCTTAAATGTATACTTGTTGGAACATTGAAGAATATAGAAGTTGCTGGTCATGAGTAAAATGCAAAAAAAGAAAAAAACAGAAAAAGTATTCGGACAAAAACTTCCAAACAGAAACGTTCTTTGAGACTTCTGCTGCCCTAGATTAACCATGGCTCATTTTTAAACTACATCCATAATGTATCATACACAGTCAACAAATATAGAATATAATAGTTGTCAATCAACAAGCTAATTAATCAGCACGTAATCTGCACTTCTTTTGCCTAACTGTTCATGTCCGAGGATTTGTATTCAGGCTGCACATCGTGCACATTATTGAAAAATGGGACAGTGATTGTGGCATTACGAACATTAAAAGCCATCAATGAGAATTATTATTACAAAGAAAATAAAATAACTATCACTATTATTGTGACTGTCATTGCCCCCATCCGCATTAAATTAGGCCCAAAGGCATGAGTAGCCTGCAGGCATCACTCATCCATATGCAAAGGGCAGATATATGATATGTTCAGAACACACGATGGGGTTTCAAAATCTTCGAAGCCTATGCAAAATGCCATTGTTGTCAGCATAAAAAAATTAACGAAAATTATTAGGTTTATTTTCATTGATATGATTTGGTAGATAGGGCTCTAACAGAACAGATTGGGCAGATCGATGACCTTCAAGGACAGTATTAGATCAGGAAACAGCAACGCTATCACAACTCTAGGATCTTAAAGCCAGTCACGAGATCCGAAGAAATAAAACAGCCAAACTTCATCCAACTTTACTTTGTGCATATGTGGGACAAATGCGGGACAAACACAGCACAACTGACTTGGACTTATGGTGACTTCTGCATTTGATGCACCAACTCTTTTCTGCAACAAAGCAATATATAATAATACTATAGTCTAGATGAAAAAGAAAGTTCGGTTATATTCTAGAAAACCAGAGTCATCCCTGCAGATCTACTACGAGGAAGATAGAACTAGTGTATCTGGAACCCTAATCAGGAGAGACATTTGAAAGAAAATGGTGGAAGCAAGATCAGACATATTTCTTGAACTCCAATACAAGATCCAGCAAAATAAGTACATGAAAGTTGAAACTTCTATATCTGGATTCACAAGCAACTAGCGCAGGTAAAATCCTTGATATATAGCAGAACAAGATCCGATTCGGCTCAGAACTAAACAGACAGAGACGGAAGCATACAATCCTCGATCGAGGCCCATAACTGTGGCTCCGATCCGGCGCAAGAAGCATCATTTAACTTAAAACAAAGAATCCCAAAGAGACTCAAATGATCCGATCCCAACAACAAGGTTACATGTAATTGGAGTTCGAACAGTAAGCAAAACGCAGAAAGAGAGATCCGACGTGTTCCGAACAGAGGTTTACCGGAATCGGTAGATCGCAACGCAGACAGAGGAGTTGGAGCCGCTCTCGGAACCGGAGACAGGAAGAGAAAACGAGAAGAATCGTAGTAAATATGAATCGGTAC
Organism: Musa acuminata AAA Group; assembly: GCF_036884655.1. Classification (NCBI taxonomy): domain Eukaryota; kingdom Viridiplantae; phylum Streptophyta; class Magnoliopsida; order Zingiberales; family Musaceae; genus Musa; species Musa acuminata. Next base: position 25,424,261 of record NC_088358.1, on the reverse strand, counting down.
AGAGGACCGGAAGAAGAGAGAACGGGAGATGGTGTCTGCCTTCCCGCTGTGCCCCACTAAATAGGACGTCTAAAACAGATCCCACGGTATCGGAATCGGCACCTTTGGCGATGCCACCGCACCTCGGACAGTGCTTCCGGGACCCACCGAGATCTCGACGCGCCTCTACCGTTCGTCGGTGTGCTATGGTGCAATTACCCGGCACGTCACGGCACACGATTAACCACCGTGACGCGTCCACCTTTGGGCTTGTGCGTGACATCCGATGGTTCATATTGCCCCGATCACCGTGATTAGCGGATCGCGTGGGAGGGACGCGTCCCTTTAAGCAGGAGAAGGAACCGTATTCTGTTCCCCGTGGACGAAGGGGTGGGTTCGCCGCGGCAGCCCATGTGACTGTCTTCAACCGGCGGGTCCCATCTGGACCCGCACGAGTTATTGGGAGGCCCACCATTCCCGGCCTGCGGAGGCCGCAAGGAGCACCGCAACCGGAGAGAACGGAGATCGCATGCATCGGGCACGTGACGGTGTGTTCATATGTGCAATATATATTGGGATTTCATGAAAGAATATTTATTTTATAATCTTTATTTAATGTTGGATATATATATATATATAAGCCATGTTTTGGGGATCATTAATTCAAATACACTAATTTTATGTGACTCGAATTTTCATCGTGCAATCACATATAAAAAAAAATTATTTAAGGTAAAGGATCATTATCGGACGTGTGCAGTTAGTTCCTACTAGCCTACATTAACAAAGGGAGGTGTGCATGGCAATGGTAGTCCGGCGATTTGCTGTGAGCCATTAAAGAAAGAGGGGTGGTGATGATGTATACTGAAAAGAATGATAAGGGTTACAAAGCTTAGTCAAGCTTTGAAGCGTCAATGTTGCTACAAGTCAACAACCATGAATCAATCAAAACTACAAGACACATGAATTAATTACAAGTCCCTATAGCTTGTAATTAAGAAATATTCACTGAGTTATTTTTATTCAAAGAATATTTTCTACTAATACTAATGTGGCAAATCATAATAGATTGTTTTATCATTTTAGGATAAACTGAACTCTACATATCACATAGCTAAAACAAATTTGTACGTAGGATTTGTGGACTTACAATTGAGGAAATCACTAAGCAGTTGAGAAAAATCCTCCAAACATGTATAACCTTCCTACTGTGTGTGTATAAATAGCTATAAAGAGCTCACTATCAAGATGAGCTAAGCAATTACATCTTATATATTTCATATTTTCTTCTACAATTTTTATCTTTCTATTTTCTTTGTTTAATTTTTAACAAACTTCATGTATGTTGCTTGCATTGTCAGCATCAGCCTAAAGTCAGCATAAATGTCCACAAGTCTGTTTAATTGTAGGATTCTAGAATGATTATGTTGTGCACTATACTTCCCCAACATTATAAGCCACCTACACTCCCAATAAAATAGGAACCCTTTTGAAAGGACAAGTATAGTTGTTTCTTATTTTTTCAAAAAAAATATGATAAAAGATTTTTTTTTTGCATAATTTTATGAAACTTACCTATTTTTGTAGTAACAGCAAATTTCATGCAAAGATGTAACATTTTCCTAATTCAGATATAAAATGCTCACCAAAGATGAGACAGAGAAAGGGGCTGTATGGTTGAAGCTAATGAACTATTAGAGTGAATACAACAAAATCAAACCAACAAAGTCACTTGAAACTTTTGTCAAGGAAAAAAGGATGCATCTGTCAATCTCATAATAGCTGTTACACAATGAGGTCTGGAAATTGCACCATTAGCTTCTCCAAAGGGGCAGAAGAAAATGTCAAAAGTAAAACAGGACAAAAGCAGGAAGAGGAGTACCTTTCCACAGTTGAATTATAATTTCCTATTTTCTATTTATTTTTTGTTTTAAATTTAACACTTAAATTATGTTAGGATCGATAAGTATCTTTAAAGTCGAGAATTCAAGTATGAAAAAAGATCTTTTTGTGAATTATAATGTATTTATTTTATAAATACCATATCTATCTTAAAATTAAGAATGAGAAACAGAGAAAAAACACTTTAAATACTCGTATGATTTTTTATTTTGTTTTTACGTTAACATAGATAAGGAGTCTCGAGCCATATACATCTTTTATTTTAATATCTAGATTAGTCTTTTTTACATCGAGATATTCTCGTACGACAAATTATTGCCATCAAATATGTATAATCACATAATTTATCGGTATAATTCTTAGTATTTTCATGCAATAAGTACACAATGAACAAATGGAAAAAGAAAACATGTAAGAAAATGAAAAGTATTACATTAGGTATATGAGGAGGTCAATATAGATCGATCAATACAAGCAATCCACCGCCACTGGGTTTGTATATACAAGCTCAAATCCAAAGATCTTAAGCACCCTCTTCCCCTCAGTACTCTTCGTCTCCGGCAGCCCCTGCCCGCAGGCCGCGGTGGTCGCCCGGTGCCGCCGCATGTGACCTCCCAAGGCCTGGCCAATGGCGAACTCGAGCCCGCAAATGGAGCACTCATGCACCCTCGGCTTCGCCCCCTCGCCGTCGCCGACGCCGTCCGCGGCGAGCTTCAGCTTCTTGTGGCTCGCCCGGTGGCCGCCGAGCGCCTGGAACGACGGGAACTGCCGGTTGCACGTCTTGCACTCGAAAACACGTGCCGGTGGCGACACCGACGACACGTCGGCGTCGTCGGCGCTGCCATGGGACAGCTGCATCAGTGCATGAGCCATGGTGTGGACGCTCCCCACTTCTCCTCCCCCTGCGACCCTAGTTCTCTTCATGCTGGACGAAACGTCGGTAAGAGCTCCGAGCACACTGGCGGATGGGAGGCAGGAAATGGCTTTTTAGGCTCTCAGGACTCGCCAGTCGTGACTTTTTGTAGCGGCAAACAAGTGTTCGTTTTCGTGATGGCAATAAATTGTGGGAGGAAGTCAATTCGGCTACAATGTTCCGTAGGTGAGAGGTAAGGATGAGATCGTGGTGATGGAAGCAAACACGACGACGAGAGAGGTGACTTGGTCGTCCTATCTTCTAGAAATGTGAAGTGGTCTCGATCTGATGCAGTTTGAAAAGGGAGAGAGGAAGAGTCAGCAAAAGTGTGTTAGATAGATATATGAGGTTTTACTGCACTGGATTTGCGACTCACGGAAACGAGAGAACCCAACGAGATAGAAGCACGGATTTGCTGAGCTGCGCAGGAAACGTGTGTTGAATCCATGGCGTGGTAGCTGAGCAAATCCGGTACAGGTGATGTGTCAATGTAGTATACCCGACACCAGCCTTCCGATTCTTCTTCCAAGTCTTCAACCTAACCACTACGGAGCTCCAAAACTCACCACCTTCCTCCGCTCTTCTCTTCCCCATCTCCAACCACAAGTGACGCATCTTTCCATGTGTTCCAGGCTACTCAATCAGCTTATTGTGCTCTACCATAGCCATTTCTTTCACGTCCACACCATCACATGAATTCACTGCCGCAGTGTATATATCTGAACATAAAGATTCGCAGATCCGAATAAGCTGGTAGAGTTGATTGAAAATGACCAATTGGTTGATCCAGAAACCGAAAGAATAATTATTTTAGATCATCCATTTCCGTGCTGTGATGGCTTTGCTCGTGATGCGTCATCGCCGACGTTACCGCCTGCCACTGAAGTGGCAGTCAGCGAAGCTCCGCTGCTTAAACAATAACTATACAGCTATTGTCGTCGCATGTGATTAATGGCATGGAAGGTACGAAGAGAGAGCATAGGTGGGTTTGACTTAGATTTCCGAGGAAGGGAACACCTGCCATTGGCCAAAACATCTGAAACCATAGACACCAGAAGGCATCACCGAGGTAGAAGAATGGAGTAATGCTTCAAAGTCCTGAGAGCATATGACACCGGAATGTTGTCACTTGTTGACTTCCAACAGGCCAAAGCTTATCTAGAAGAACCCCTGAGTCAGCAAAATACATGAGAACGGGAGCAGCATGAACTGACCCTGAGGATGTACAACTTGGAAAGCAGCAACGACCGGAAGAAGCTTCTGAGGAAACTGAGCGCCCGTCGGGAGGCAACCACCGGTGACGACCGCTGGAGTACTTCGTTGAAATCGAATCAGTACCACAAGCACTGTTTGCAAGCTAATAGAAATTAAGTATTGGATTAATTCAATACTTCTTGAGGGCTTATATTGCTAATATGTGATTTTATTTAATCATGCATTACAAATGTGATTCTCTCTCTCTCTCTCTATCTATCTATACCATATCAATATTTGAAGAAAGCTTCCTCAAAGCATCTAGTAAAATTGGTGGAGTCATGGTCATATTTTTGGTAAGTGGAGACTGCCTTTCGCCCAAAACACAATGCTCCACGTATCCAATTCCTTTGCTCTAGCAATATTGTACATGAAGATTGGTGTGAACCTTAGTGGGGGAAAAGAAAGACAATGTGCCACTGGTCTTCACCCATCACCAATATCATCCAGCAATGGAGTAACAAAGGTTCCACTTGCCATGTAAGATAATAAATACATGGTAAAAAGAAGTGAATATATATTACGATACCAAGCTATTCATCATGCATGAAGAATTGGAAACATAGGTTAGAATTCGTCATCCGAGAAAAGAGATTAAAGGTGCAATCCGCAGTCTCTTTTTTAGTTTGTTTGTTTGTTTGTTCATGAGGAATTCATCCTGAATTTATATAAATTGAAATATGAATTAACAGCAATGATACAATTTTTTTTGTTCGAACCAAAAGTTCTCAACACCAAATATTGGATGAACACATAGAATTTTTATTTTTATTAATGATAATTGAGGACGGAAAGAGATAAAAGAAGATAATAAGAAAAATAATTGGATAGTTATCAGACTCATTCTCACTAAAGAAGAAAACTCTCAAAATGCATCTTTTGCACCTCCACATGTCTATTCTGTGGATGATGGAATCTTTGCACCACTCACACATAGTATGTGGAAATGAAGTCAATTACATGATCTCTCGTTGACTCCTATTTATAGAACCCAAGTATAAGAAGAAGAAATAATAATAATAATAAATAAAATAATAAGAATAATAAATTATATCTTAACTTATTTGGAGAAGTTAAGTTTTCAGATTCGTCTTCTTAACCTATCTTCTTTTATGTACTTGATAGTGTTGGGTTCTTCCCCTCTTTTTTTTCTATTCTTGATAGATTAAAAATACGATCGATGTCGCTACGTGACAACTTATAAAACATAAAAAATAAATAAATACCAATAAAGATTTATTTAACTTAGAAACAATTGATGATGTCAAATAATAAATGGTGTGGTTCGACAAAATCGGTAGATTCAAGGAAAGTAATGTGTAATAGGACATGGCATTTTAGCTTTGGAGGAAAGGCTTGCTCAACGATGCCAAATGGAGGGAGGGAGACAGTGAAGCGTACGCTGTTCCAATTGGAGGTCGACATATGCATCCAAATGCGTGCCTCCCCACTTAGCGATCGCCATCAGGGAGACCATCGTCAAATCAACACCCATCAAAATCCATTACCAGCTGCTGCTGATTCATCGCTCGGATATCTCCAAGATATCTTCACCGTCGCTTCTCCGAGGATTGTCCACGTAACGCCGCCCACACGTCAATGTGACAGCACAGGTCAACTCCCAGGTCCACTCCACGCGTAGTGAGAGGCGTTCAAGTGACAACAAATCTTTGGCACCAACTGTCCCAATTTCCTGGCAATCAGCAGTAAACCGTGTGTTTCCTCTCGGGCCAAGCAAATCACAGCTCATATCTCGCTAGTCCTAGTTGACTTCTTGACCCATTTGACGCTGTGAGAACCTTCTTTTACGTAGAACCGAGAGAGAGAAGAGAAAGCAAGGACTCCCTGCGGTCATAAGCCCAAAAGGGCAGAGTCAAGTCAACCTGAGGTATTTCATTAGCTTGACACCACATAACGTTTTTGTGGTGCCTTAATGCTAGGCTTTGCACTGATTGAAGCAGAGAAAGGCGGGCTTGCAACGAAACTGTCCTCGACAATAATAAAGGCACTGATTGCGTGCGAGACACACCTTAAGTAGGCCACTCGGAGGAACTCGGGGAATCTAATCACATCATTGAGTTTCTCATGTAATGCTGTATCGGTATTCCCGATGACCAAAGCTTGCCTGAGAAGGGCGGCCGACAACAACACGCAAACTGAGCACCAGCAGCCACTGTTGCTGATGTGAGGACAACGCGGTCGTGTACTGCAAGTCGTGTTTGCGTGATTGCTTCCCCAAATTCCCCGTCTTAGTCCGCGAACGTGACACCAACAGCTCCTCATGTCATGCCTCTATAAAACATGCACCTCCATGCACTTGTTCCTCATCCCGTGTCCCAAACTCCATGCAAGAAGCAGATACTTCCTCGGCGACTCTTCCTCGCGAAGCTTCCGTCCCTGCCGGAGGAGGAATAGAGCAGGAGACGGGGAGCACGGAGATGGATAGTCTGCTACTGCTGCTCTCATGCGAAGAGAAGCAGCGGGGCGAGGTCGGCGGCACGAGCAGGCCCAGTGGCGCCGGCGGGGTCCGCCAGTTCAAGTGCAAGACCTGCAGCCGCCGGTTTCCGACGTTCCAGGCGCTCGGAGGCCACCGGACGAGCCACACAAGGCCGAGGGGGCGTGGAGACGGGTGCAACCCGGTGCAGAAGATGAGGCCGAAGCTTCACTCCTGCCCCGTGTGCGGCTTGGTGTTTCCGATGGGCCAGGCTCTCGGCGGCCACATGCGGCGGCATAAGACGGCGGCGCCGGACGCGCATGCCGCGAGGGAAGGTGGTGCGAGGGAGCTTCGGTGGCTGGACTTGAACTTGCCGCCGCTGGAGAACGAATTGCAGCTCCAAAGCCTTGGATTCCGATACACGGCAGAAGGATCTGCAACGCGAGATTCCTCCAGTTATTCATCGCATAGTGCATGATGATGATTTGATGACTATATATCTATTTTGGATGAATTCCTTTCAGGAGATGCATTGTTCATATCCTCATCGCCTCATTCATTTCTTTTTCTTGCTTTGATTTCTTCATTACATTACATATGGTGTTGGATTTTAATTTGGCTCTAAATTTGTTGGTTTCTTAGGGTTCATATAGGTTGACTGGTTTGCAGTGGGAGAGATCCTCTTAGTTTTCCCTTCAATTATTTCCCTTTTATTCTTTTTCTTTATTCATGTTTCGACTTAGCATTTCTTTACTTTTCAGACAAATTTTCTTTGGTTTTATTTTATTTCTCCTTAATTAGTTTGATATAAAAATAAATTCATGAGGGATATTTCTTGAGCCTTTCTTCTTTGTAGGGTTTTTTTTCTCCCCTTGACTTTGAAGCTATTTTTCCTCAAAAAAACATTTATGATCAGAAGAGAGTAAGTGCTAATTATCCTTTGGTCTATGGGGAGCAAGACTTTTTAGCATTGGCAATGGTATGCTAAGGATTATTTCTTGTCAGTAACATAAATTTCTTTTAATCTGGTAGAAAATTAGAAACCACATGAAAAGGACTGGGGGAGGACAAAATGAGGATATTTTTGATCAATCATACATTAGTCAGCCTAACAAGAAAATAAAAGACGGAAGTTCCACTGATTGATCTTTATCCATTTCTTCAAGCAAGCCTTGCCCTTTTTCAGGACATTCTCATGTCCATTGCTTTTAAGGACAAAGTTGGTTTTTGGCACATAATTAAATGATAATTTATATAGTTCATCGTTAGCTAAGAAAGAGCCTAATTGAAATAATTCAACATAGATGTTATTGCCGCCATGCATTTGACCATAGAGTCGGCACGATTTAATTTGATTCCGAATGTGCAAGCTCATCCCAAGACTTTGCTTGTTTGCTAGAGGTGGATTTGGCATCATCGTGAGGTGCACCTTAGCCTCGTCGAGGTTCTTGTACAAGCAGTCAGTGTCGAGGGATGTTCTCGATCTAATCTCTTCGATGATAAAATTAGTTATGAGGTGAAAAATAGTAGAAATGCTATCCCTTTTTAGGATTTGAGGCCTAACTTTTATACATGAGCGATCAATGAAGCGAGGTTGACGACAGGTGGACACACCTCTCTGCGGGTGGTGTTAGGTCAAGGAAGGTCGATTGCAAAAGTGTTATTTGTTAGGGGTAGAGTTTGTTTAAGATAAGCAGGGGATTGTCCCTTGTGTCAGACATCCAAAAAGAGAAAAAAATGAGAATTGGGTCATGTTGTATGGGATTAATGCTTTCTACAACCGAACATGCGAGCCTTCCCGAAATCAGGGTGATAGGTTACTTACGATAGATGACCCTAAAAGGGGGGGATGGATCTCGTTATCGGGGATTAACGTATCATCCGATTATCTCGTGCGACCCTCCTAAAGATCGAGATGGGCAAAGGTAGGAGGATCGTGCTCCTAGGTTCTTTCACCCATGTTATCGCCCAGGTGATAGCCCTCGACTAGATGATAGCAGTGTAATGCATCTCGATAACGACGACCACTTCATTGCCTACCCAAATCCTCAACAACCTCTTGATGTCTTGGTGTAGATCGATTTTCCTCCTCCAACTAAGTCAAATCATCCCCTAATACTACCTTCGACGATCGACTTCAAGGTTATCAATGCGTAGCAGAGATTCACCGAGAGTGTCCAATAATTAAAATCTAACAATTAAAAGAAAAAACAAAAATGAAGTTAGAATAGCTTTATGATGTGCTACGGGCTATGGCGGCTAAGGGATGGGTTTTTATGGGTCGTGGGCTGTAGGCCGAGTAAGAAACGGTCATTAATCCTTGTGCAATTTTGCCTCTGGGAGGCCTAATTAAGTTGTCTTGATTGAGTCTATAGATGGAAGTGCAATCAATAGTAACAATGGGAGATCGTAAGCCATACGACATTAGGGAGATGGATTATGATGAAAGGACAATGGATGTACAAATTGTCAAGACGAGATTTTGAACATTCAAGCTAAGCCTAAGCCTAAGAGAGGATGCATATGACCGGACTAAGCTAATCGGACGTGAAATCATCATGGTTTTCGGGTCCATAGAAATTGTGGAAGAACAAAAGGCTGCAGGCCATGCCACTATGTGTGCTTCTAGTCAAATCCCTCGACCAGCTCGAGCCCATGGGCATGTATGTGCTCGACGAGTCTTATCGACGAAGAAGGACACCACACCTATCACTTTCCTGTAAGAATGCTGCTGTTCCTTAGTTAGTACCTATGGATTATGGTTACAAGCAAAAGTGCACACGATCACAAGGAACAACACTTGGAGGCACCACGGAATCGCAACTTGTAATTGCCACTGCATTGATCTTTCCTGCACTCGTTACGCCTCTTCTCCACCATCCCTAAAGCCGCACCTTTCGGAGCTAGCAAAGCAGGAGGGTTCGGACTTAAGGGGACAGAAAGGGGTCAGAAGAAGACCCTCCACCAAATACAAATACCACGTCTCTTTCCTTCACTTGTCCACATGCCTCCCTCCATCTCGTATGCAGCGAGGCAATACATCGAACAAGCAGTCGACTACTCCCGGAAACAAGACAAAGCAGCTGCTAACCAAAAATGATAACAAATAATATCTCGTCACCGACCACATCCGGTGCCAACTGCTACACACCCTCCCAACACATCACGGAAGAAGATAGAGATTTGTGATGCATTGGTGGGAGTAGAATAATGGCAGGTTTGAAGGCGGCCAAAAGGATGCAGGCGGAGGAAGACGAGAGACGAAGGGCCAAGTTGGGGGGAAAAAAGACGGGATGGTGGCATCCACGTCACGATGCCTCGGCCTCGAGCTACTCCGCACTCAAAACGTAAAAAGGATCCGCTTTGGGATCTGAGCCACACTGCATGCTTTTCTATGGCTTCTCCGTTCCGCTTTTGGACATCCAGAAGGCTCGGTGCAGCCCGTACCACCGTGTCCGTGTGTGTGGGTAATGGGTCAGTGTCAACACCGCAGCCCTCAGCACTCGGCTTGATTCCTTGACCTGGTATGCACGCAGTAGTGCTCCAAGATATTGCTTTTAAAAATGGCCACATCCACGCGAGGAGGAAGAGAGGCATGAGTTGAATCAAGAGGAGGGGATGATGTTACACATAAACAGAACCCCACGGGCTTTTTATCACGGCAGGACTTGCCTCGGTGTTAATGATAAGACACCAACTCCCTTATCACAAACACTTGAGTGATTTAAGCAGGACGGACTGCCGATTCATGAACAAATAATGCCTGGGATGAGCAGGGGAATACTTTGGTTGCAAATGAAGATGATGCCTATGTTAGAAATCGATTCATAATGGGTGTTTCTATATTTTGCGATCATATAATATGTTTGATATTATTTTTATGAAAAATATTCATGTGTAAAATAAAAAAAATTATGATCAAATCTAGAATGCTGGTAGAAGACTAAAAGATTAAAAGAGTGTGGATCATTGCATAGGTAAGGAAAGGCATGTCACTTATGAAGTAATGCTCTATCTCATATATGGATTTAAACTCAAAATACTTGTAAGAATTCTTATTCTGGTCTTACTTGTAGAACTATACAGTAATAATAATAAAAAGGATGGTGGTACACTAGGCCTAAAGGTCCAGTATTTGAATCATCCTCCAATACATTTTAAAATGTCAGTCAACTAAAAATATCTTGACTGGGCCAATAGCAAGATCATGAAATTGAATCCGCCACTTACCTTTCCAAAAAAATCCATATCTTGTTTAGCTAAGACAATGTGCTCTCAAATTTGGCAAGTAGGTCAGATATGGTACTTGTGTATCGAAACATTCCAGCAGCAAGTACTTGAGACATTCCCGAGGTAACAAGATATCACTCTTCCTGGTTACACTTCTTGGCATAACCCTTTTGTTTGACTAAAAATTGTAGCATCCAATGAGGCAAGAGAAGAATCTAACTCACTAAAATCTTCTCTTCCTTTTTCACTATTCTTTTGGTGGCTGAGCAACACATACTAATAATATATTAAGGGCTCAAACCACCTTTCGTAAATCACCAAGTGGCTACTTTCACTTGTCTTTAGAAAGGCAACGCAACAAAGAGAGTGACCTCTCCGAGGACATGGAGTCGCCTTAGCCATCGGACTCCCGCTTGTCCCCTTGACTGCTCGTATTATCAGCAAGAGGCCAACCAAAGCTTCTCCAGCACACCCATTAATCGCTAGACGTTACTACGATGTCATAAAGAAGCTAAATTGCGTGCTAGATTTTGTGAGTTCGACATGACATCACGTGGCCATGGCTACGGTGGCTATAAAACCCCGTGGGTGGCGTCCTACGCCCTCCGAGTTATCAAGAATCACACCTTAGAGAGAGAGAGAGAGAGAGAGAGAGAGAGAGAGAGACGTACCTGAACAGAGTGTGCCGTGCAGTGATGGCGAATGCGCCGCCTACGGGAGCAGCAGCGGCCACACGGAAGGGGCCATGGACGGAGCAGGAGGACCTTCAACTGGTATGGTTTGTGCGCTTGTTCGGTGAACGTCGTTGGGATTTCTTAGCCAAGGTGTCAGGTTTGAGCGGTGGCGGGGGATAGGTAGGCCTGTAAGGCACTTAGGATGGCGGGGGAAGGCACTGGCTTTGACCTCTGCATGCCTCCTCGTTCTGTGCAGGTCTCAACAGGACCGGCAAGAGCTGCAGGCTGCGCTGGGTCAACTACCTTCATCCCGGCCTCAAGCGAGGGCGCATGACGCCCCAGGAAGAACACCTTGTGCTTGAACTCCATGCCAAATGGGGAAATAGGTCTTCCTCACTTGTCTTCATATGCTTATGAACATGGCTTGTTGCTTGCAGTCCAGTGATCCGAATGTCTGCTCTGTAGGTGGTCTCGCATTGCTCGGCGGCTACCGGGGCGCACCGACAACGAGATCAAGAACTACTGGAGGACGCACATGAGGAAGAAGGCACAGGAGCGGCGGACGAGCTCGGCTCCCTCGCCGTCTTCCTCGTCCTCTAGTAACATCTCGGAGCTCAGGGCGGAAAAGCATGAAGGTTGCAGCACTGCAGAGGGAACCTCGTTGATCTCAGGGCTTGAAGTGAACGATAACGAAGGGAAGGGGTACACCATGGATCAGATCTGGAATGAGATCGCCGCATCGGAATCCGTCAGCCAGCTGAGCTTTGACGAATACAAGGGCGGATCGGCTTGCAACATGGAATGCCCTCCGGTGAGTTCCCCCATATGGGAAGACTGTTCTGCGTCGCTGTGGAGGATGGAGGACGAAGACTTGTATCCCATGACTGACCTCTTGCTCTCTAACTGTTGACGCAGAATGGTCTTTCTCTGTAAATTGTAGTGAAATCGTGCATGCGAGTCCTTAGTCCCTGCGACAAAGATCAGTCGATCTCTGTTAATCCATGGTATCTACTGTAACAACTACAGAAATGTGGGAAGTTCTCTGTTATCTATATAAAAAGCTTGTTCTGATGTATGTTTTTATTCTAAGAATCACTCTCCCATCAAGGTAGATTATTATTCATCAGCAGACAGTTCTTCAGGTAATGGATATCAATCAATGAAGGTGATATGAACAAAACATTATGCTGATGATATATATGGAAATCTATGTAATCTTCAGATTACGGGGCAGATTTGGATGGAGAGCTGACACACCAGTTACTGAAACCAAGACCTCGGAACTTAGGTGTTTTCGTGCAAGTAATAGACTAATCTACTGAACAGTCTGCTGTTGATAAGGAAACATGTGTTACTTCAGTACTTGGTATTTTTAGTTGGGAACAACCAACTAAATTTCATGGATTTTACTCAAAATCACTAATTACTGCAAACACCAATAATACTTCAATATGGATTATATTATAATGTCAAAGCCAGCACAAATCCATTATAACTAACAGGAATTAAGCTTTTTTCATGAAAAAGGTTTATATCAGAAAACCTACAAGTAGGAATGGCCCAAAATATTGTTTTGTAAAGAGTACAAAGTGTTTCAACAAAACCACTTTGTCTTCCTCAAAGTGTGTGTTTCATCAATGTATGTAACCTCAAACTCTGCTGCCACACTCCACATGACAAGGCCTTTAAGAAGGAGATGAGAGGGGTAGTAGGAACATCACAATTTTCTTTCAACCTTCAACTATTTTCTACTGAAGATATGGATGCATGATATCTAACATCAGATGTCTCCCAAACAAGGGCATGATAAATATCACATATGGGAATTGCAAGAGTGATCATGCAAGATGGTGAGACTGTGTGGCTGCCACAGGGCAATTAAAGTAGTGACAAGGAAATGTTCTAGTCCAAGAGCTTTCGGCCTTGCACCTTTTATTTGGGTGGTGGTGCTCCCAATTATCATAGCATTATCTTCGGGAATAAAATAAAGCTAATGCGTCAGTGCATACCTGTCAAAAATCTGTTGTGTAAGAAAGATTGTAGATGTGCCCACTGATTCACCTTGAATAATATTGGCCCCACTACTGGAATGCAGAATCATTACATCTCTTCTCTTGCATTCAAGCATACTGTTTGGCATAGTGATTATGTTGTTCCACTGCAAATTGAACACAATAGAATCTTAGCATGAAAGCAGCCTCTAAATATGCATCACAATACTTGTATCATAATTCACAATGTCACATATAAAAGTCTAACCTAGATGATGTATAGAAGATTAAACTTCAATTAACACCATAATATTCGTGCATCACAAAATTTTTCTTAGCCTGTCAAACAGCTTAAAGTTGATCCATATCTAATCTTACCACACTACGAATCCAAGCTGAGTGCAGTTTTTTAGACACCACATTGTCAATTATGGTAATTAAAAAATTTTACCATGTGGACTAAAGAAAATAATGACCTACAATAAATGTAGAACCTCTGTCGGAGGTCAGGGAATGCCTAGTTGTTTCCACTGAAACCATGACAATAGACATAGGTTCTAAATGCTTGCAAGTGCAATAGATTCCATTATGGGCTCTTTGATTCTCATGATATGTATCAATATACACTTGTGGAAGGTCAAACCATCCACCCACGTATGACCAAACAATCTGAAAGTGGCCATGATTTAGTTACCAAGTAGAAAATGCTTCCTACACCCACTTGGGCAAACTCCCAGGAAATCCATTAAGAACTATATGATTGTGCTTTATTTTCTTAAGCCATAATTTATGGAATAATAATGGAAACAAAACTTAATTGAAGAATAATGCCGAAGTAGATATTCAAACACATAAACATGTGGATGTTTGACACCGTATCTCAATCGTCAACCATAAAGGTTGGTATGGAACAATATATGCTGCTCCAGCCAAATACCAGTATCAAAATGTCTCGGTATCATATGATTCATTTTTGTTTTATGTTATTTTATCCAACAATACCAGACTATGTGATTAATATATTTCTTAATATACTGAAATTGATGTATAACCAAGATTTAAATCCTTGGTTTGGTAGTGTAAAAAACATTTCTCTCACTAATTTCACAAACTTACCTGACGAGTTTACATGATTGTGGTGATGTCATATTAATCATGCATGCTCATCATGGTTTGACAAGATGTTCTGAATAGAAGTACTCCTTACAGTTCCATCTCAAGGATAGCATGATCGCATAGCATACTTTTAACATTCTTAAGGCTTTGGCGAAATGGAATCATGTTTACAAGAAAAAAAACACCTCAATGGAAGAAGTTTGATGCATGGCATTCATTAAGTGGCTGATATATAGTATTTTCCAAAGTAGGATTTTGAAAAGAATATCATTTTGCTGAAGATTCTCAGTATGTGGAGAGGTAGTACGTACCAATAATGATACTGAACTAAGAAAGAGGGACATTAATGTACTTGAAGCTTCTAATTGAATGAAAATAATACAATCTACAAAGTCAATGTATCTACAAAACTGCATAAGAATCCAGTAGTCAGAAGGATTATTAATGAGTTAGTAGTTGTTCTTGCTCATGATGCATTGATCTAACAGGATGTGAAAGGCATCAAATAAGTATCTGAGTTCATTAGCTTGACATAACAAAGGTTTAAATAATACAAGGTTGGTTGAAGAACCGAACCATTCTGAAGTGTTGATCAACAAGGATACCAGACTCAGTCAGCACTACCATGGTAATTGAATGATCACAGGTTGTCTTTGTATTCAGGTCACTTGAACCAGCATGATCCAATTAAATGGCTGGAAATGTAAAGGAACATGGAAACAGCATATTTTAGTTTAGGTGTAAAATAGCTGCTCCCTTCAATCTGTGTGTGTGTGCACATGTGCATGTGTGTGAGAGAGAAGCCTCCTTGATGACATACTAATTAATATTTTAAGAAAGCACAGTTGAATCTGGACTGAACATGATACCCAATTGACATAAAAAACAATGCTATATAACAATAAAGGAATCAACATGGTGGTCCTTAAAACTTGCTAATATTCCTTTTGAAGAAGGTGGTGGTGGTCAAGTGAATGTCAGCAAGTAAGAGAGGAAAGGAAAAATTAAAAGAAAAAAGCTTGGGCATAGTGGACAACATGAAGCAGTATAAGCCATACTGTAACACTGAACTTAAGGTAAAAATCAACGTTAAATAGTACAGACTTACTACTCTTGATGACCATTCTAGTTTGATATCAAGCTTGTTTCATATGCCAACTAGTCAATTATGTCATGAATGAGATGTTTAAGATTCAAGCTTCGAAAATTCGAAGCACGACAAAAAAATCACATCATCAAACTTCGGATATGGTTTTCAAGGACCATCCAACCCATAGCACCAAAAGCACTAAAACTGTGTGCTAACCTTGAGACTCATCCAGTTTATGTTTCTGGTAAGGAATGCAACATGCCATGCACACCTTTCCTTTATCTCTCCATTTCTGCATAATTTTTTTATTGTCTTCAAACAAGCACTTATTAAGTATGGAGCAATAAAGATAAAATTACTGTAACACAAACAAGAGGCTATCCTGATTAAGTCTAAAGTTACTCGGTCATAATATATAACCCAACTCCAAGCTAGTGTTACCTTATTTTCATACATATATTCTAATCCTAGTTATATAATAACTATATTATCCTTTCATTTCTTTTTTCTTAGTGCATGAAAAAGAAACCATATAGAAACTTGTGTCTGCAGGTACTCATAGGTGGGCACCAATGTATCATAAAATTTATGTATCAGAGCTTATCTTAAAGAATCCCTAGTAATGTGTCTCTGCAGGTTTATGCTCATAGATGGGCACCAATATATCACAGAATTTAAGTATAAGAGCTCATCTTATATCCTGTGAGTTGGCCCAACTGCGCCTAACTAAAGCGATTGACTGTTATTCTCTGAACAAATTCTTCTGTGAATTATAACAATATGATGGAAATTCCAATGCATATACCATAATGTTTATGTGGTAAGACTGTTGCATCTTTCCAGTAATTTCAGATAGAATGATGATTAAATACTAATCAACTCTTTGTCATTCATACTCAAAAAGTCCAAATATTTTCCTTATGTTAGCTTTTGGAACATTCTGTTGCCACTGCAGCCATGGAACTGGATATTTCAGATTAGGCTTGTCATTGTTGAATGATCTAAAATTAGAAGCATGAGAAATTAATCAAGTGGATAGTAATTATGTGCCATTGCACTTTGCTAAAACCCAAGCCAGTTCAAATAAACCAAACCAACCTGAAGTTTGAATGAAGCTACCATACAAAACATCAGCAACAGCTTAGAAACTGTGAAATATAGTGGCCAAATGCCATAGTCCACTTGAGGAAACATTTATCAATTTCATTTTGCAAGATGGTTGATACTTGAGATGTGGCAGAAAGACCAATTTACTGGACCATATGTGCAAATTGCAGAACTCACTATTTTCATAACTGTCAATCATGACAGACAATTAAGTGTAGAAAACTTAAGTCCGGGAGGGATATACAGCTTAGATCTCTGTAAGGACTCTAGGTCACCTTTATCAAATTTATGGTGGCACCATACATCAAGTTCAACAATACGCAAAAGACTATCATGATCCGAATCTTGATATTGCAGAACCTCCATGGCTGTTCACATTGCAAATAGTGGGAGGAAAGCATTTGTGATGAGATCTATTGTATGCTTGCAATCCTATAATCTATCTTTACAAATCAATCAGGCTTTAGGTGAATATTGTTGATCAACAACCGAGTCAGGTTCAACAGATTCAAAAAAGAATATCATGTGAAAATTCAGAATGTTATTGTCGACATGTAGCTGTGTTCAATCTTTTAATCTAAGCCATTCTAGCAAACTACTCAGTGACTAAATGTATGCTTAGACAACTTGTTCAAAGAGCTGAAAGTTGAAATGATTGGGGTTGCAACTATTATGGCAATTAATCATATATTAAAATATACTTCTGAAGTAAAAATTGGAAAACAGATAATAACATAATTTTCCAGCAACAGGCAGTCATGAGAGAGAAGAATGTATCAGTTTTCTGAAAACATATTTATTTCATGAGTGAGCATGTACCGTGGAGGAGTTAATTCTAAGATTAAGGCAACTTGTTGGCTACAAGTGCCTTTATAACTCTTCTCAAGAGCACTAAAGTGGTGGAGCTCACAATATGAGACATCTTCCTACTGGAAACTAATACTAAAATTTACACTGTAGGCAACAATAAGGCTCAAGGTTCGCCGTACTGTACCATACCGACGTTTCGACTCGGGCTCGGTACGGTACGGTACCAGTGTACCGGGCAATACATCAGGGCATACCGAGTGGTACACCTTGGTGTACCGAACAATTTTATACTTTTTCATACTATAGAAGTGCTACAATATAGTACTGTAGCACTGTAGCAGTGCTACAGTATAATACTGTAGCACTATAGCGGTACCGGGCGATGCGTGTACCGGTAATCTGTCGGACCGATATGTACCGCCTGAAACGGACGGTACACTTCGGTATGACAGACCTTGATAAGGCTGTATCTAGCAGAATGATCATAAACAAGCAAACAATAAAATTTACAGATCAAAATGAAATACATGTAATAATAACATGATAAAAAAATTCACTGATGTAAGATACAAATACCATGATCTTTATTAACCAACTAAACTAAAACCACAAATTCCAGGAGTCTATAAGATAGTATAGTTCCTAATGCAGGTTATAGAAGGTTCCTCAATATCTATAGAATGCCCATCACAGAGTGGAAAGGTCAAACCGTCAAAGTATACACCTTAAAAGAATGTAGAGAATTAAAGTGCAGTATAATGAAATCTTGCAACAAATAACATCATCAGTCCCAGAGAGTAAAAATCCTGGAACTTTGATAAAAGCCGACATATAGAAATCGTTAAAGTTTCATAATTTGAAAAAACATCATATCAAATCAAACTAATTAATTATCAAAAACATTTGAAGTTGTAAATTTTGGCATGAGTGACTGTCTCCTCCATAGTTTTTCAACAGATTTAAAGTGCTCAAAGTTGAAATACAGTACATGGAACTTACACTTAATGTTTATTTCATTATATACAATCCAGACTTCATAACTAATGAAACCTTTACATTTCTAATGTTGTTGCCAACAAACTGCATCAGTAAATGATAGCTAATGAGTTTATTCATCCAAACTGTTTTTGTTCTCATAGAAGAAATACATGTCTGAATAATCTATCAGATGATATTCCACTGAGGAATGGTCTGTCAATCAGTTTTGTGGTCAACTAGTGGCTATCCCCCTTACCATTGATGGTAAATTTGGAGATATTTATGATAACCACAGTAACTAGAGGAAAAGTAGAACAGCACATCATGCAGCTATTCATCAGATGGATGTATGAACTGGTAAAAACCTCCAATATGCATGTTCAATCTGCTAAATTTCATTTTGGCTAAATTCACACAATCATTTTCTTCTTAGAGATATTCAAGATTTTCAGATTATAGTTTTTCTTTTTCATTGTCTTGATGCATCAAAATATGGATAGAAGATGAAAAAGAGAAAAAGTTCCATATCTCAACAAGTGTGATAGGGAACAAAATTTGATACATGTTTAACTTTGATCTGAATTTCTAGGTTCACACTTGGTGCAACTTTATCATCACCTGCCTCTCAATTGACTTAAAGACTGATGGTAGTATTAAAAAAATACTCTTTTCTGTAATTATGAATCATATACTTGCCTCTATCACTGTCTATATAGTCTCCAAGAGATCAAAGAAGTAAAATTCATATTAAGAGCTGTGTTATGCCACTATCAGATTGGTGCGGAACCTGGATTCCTAGGCATTATAAAGGGACAGTAAGGTATCAAATAATCATTGTGGGTGTCCTAAAATACAAATTTAGCTAAAAAAAATTTGACAACTTGGAATTCGGAAAAAGCAATTTTCAACTAGTTCAACTAAGTGGCATCCTCTGAAGGTTAACTTGAAGTATAGTTGTGCATTTATGGCATCAGTGAATATGCATGTATATTTTTAAAGTCTCAGATACGTAATTGCAATCATTTTGCATCAAATTGTCAGAATGAGACTAGTCTTAAAGTGTTCTTAGAATATAATGCAGGTGGAATTTGTTTTGAGGTACCTCAAAAGGTTTTAAGAGTTATTTACAATCAGCCATAATAGAAAAGACCTGTTCTTGGTTAAAATAGAAGAGTTATAAGGATTATGGTGACCAATCAATTCTTAAAGCCTTTATCTCCTAAACCAAAATGATTGCTTGACCATAATAACAACAAGACAAAGATAAAAACTCCACCAGATTTTATAGAAAGACAATATATATCTGAAACTGAAGAAAACAGCCCTATAGATGGACCTAAAGCAACTGAAGACTCCTGCAAGATGAGCTGAAGCAAGAAGAATCACTAAATTATACCATAAAAGTCACTGGTTAAAAAATGTTCCCGGAAAGACTTAATTCCATATTTTTTAAAAAATGCCAAATTTTGGGAAAAAAAAGAAAATTCTTGACTTTTTTAATCAAACCCATTATGCCTTTCTTAAGCAAATAATAAGACCAATCTTGAACAGAACACTCGGAGAAGGAAAAGAAACTTTGATCAAGAAAGCATTAGAAGGACAACATAGCCAATGGAACAATTAAATTCCATGTCTCGTCAGCTGCTGCTTCTCACAAAAAAGCATATAGACCTTTCAACTACCAAGAGGCAATGAGAATTTTGATTCACCGAACACAAAAGGTTCGATGTTATGATCTTTAAATGGGGTAGTGTTGCTCCTTACCTTTCTCCTTTAGGGTTGTGAATGAACCCAATAAAACATACCAGGAATCCCTATGGTCGATCGAAACACTCAAATCCATCAATGCATGATCCACCAATAAAATCAAGAAGGAACGCGCAAGGAACTCGAACACATACCATGACTCGATCCTTCGATCGTCATTGCGCACCTGCAATCCGATACAGCGGCTGGAGTCTAACTAGATCACCGAGGTTTCGACTCTTGCAGAGGATTCGGAAGACTGAGGGTTAGGGTTTCCAATCTTGATCGCGGAGTGGGTGATGGGAATGGGAAGCGAAGATTGCGACGGGGAAAGGAGCGGGCAAGCAAGGTTTTAAAGCCCCGTTTCCTACGGGATATAACGGCCAACCCGACACGGTCGTAATCCGTTACAAGTAAGCCGTTATTTTCTTCCGCCATCCGCTTCAAAGACGTTACCTAAAATAAGCCTCCTACTATTTTGACTGACTTAGATTTTTGTTGCAAGGTCAATTTTGACTTGCCACTTCGACACTACAGAATCATTTCATACTGGTTGTACTGTTGTGACAAATTCGATTGATTTATATTATATCTATTTTAATATTATTATTATTATTATTATTATTATTATTTTAAACTAATAATAACTTAAATTCATAATCACCAAAGACAAGAAGTATAAACAAAATGATTTAGTTTCTTTTTCTAAAACATTATATATACTTCATGTTCCACAACTACACACATTTGGCCAGTGGGAGATCATCTCCCAAAACACTGCATGAACAGAGTGGGAATTCCAACCCAATCACAATCACGCCTAGTAATCTGAGGGGGGAAGCTGCTCGTGGGTCGCCTGGCCGATGAAGACGCCGTCGTAGACCAAAGCTGCGATGGCCGCCCCGATCAACGGGCCGACCCAGTAAACCCAGTGGTTGTCCCAGGTCCAGCTGACCACCGCCGGGCCGAATGAGACCGCCGGGTTCATGGACGCGCCGTCGAACGCCCCGCCCGCCAAGATGTTGGCGCCGACGATGAACCCGATGGCGATGGGCGCGATGACTCCCAGGTCGCCCTTCCTCGGATCCACCGCCGTCGCGTACACCGTGTACACCAGTCCAAAGGTCATGACGATCTCGAACACCACGGCGTTCCACACGCTCACGTCCGACGACAGCGAGAAGGCCGACGTCTCCTGCACGCGGACGCAGCGGAAATGTGTCAGTCACGCCGATGGTAACGGGGACATGGCCATCGAGTTTTCGTGGGAGATGACCAGTCCACCGGTGGCGAGCTTGAGAAGCAGGCAGGCGACGACGGAGCCGAGCAGCTGCGCGATCCAGTAGAGGATCCCGCGAATCAGAGAGATGTTGCCGCCGAGGAAGGCCCCGAAGGTGACGGCCGGGTTGACGTGACCACCGGAGATGTTAGCCCCGACTGATACCGCCACGAAGAGGGCGAAGCCGTGGGCCAAGGACGCCGCCACCAGGCCTGCTGGCGTCGTGGAGCCGTCATTTGTTAGCTTATCTGCCATCAGACAGTTAATTCATCAAACACGTTCAACTGTCGATATAGTTCGAGGGGAGGAGATGAAGCTTACTGAAAGCCATCCCGGAGCCCTCGCCGGCGAAGACGAAGATGAGCGTGGAGATGAACTCCGCGAGGGAGGCTTTGATCGTGTCGGGATGGCTCGCCTCGCCGGGCGTTCCGATTGCTATGCTACCGATCGGCATATTCTTCTGCAGCAGAGAGTGCTGACTTGGAGATCACTCTGTTAGTGCCTTGTTGAGAGTTGCGGCAGTTAAATAGAGGGGCGAGATGAACGGTGAAACGGGTGAGAGAGGGGCGCTACCGGCCGGACACCTTTCGGTCAGACGGTGAGGTCACGGGGACGGGCCTCCGAGTCGTTCCGCGACCGCCACGTTTACTCATGGGGACCGTTTGACGCAAACGCGCTTGGGGATCGGCCGCCACCGTCGCCCACTCGACGACGTGGATAAACATCGGCCACTTCCGTGCATACTCGTAAAATGGTATGTGGGAGATTTGGGGGGATGAGATATGCGAACTCCAATCAAGTTTATTTAGTGACCGAGAAACCCAAATCTGATAGCGCAACAAA
This sequence comes from Musa acuminata AAA Group, assembly GCF_036884655.1. Lineage (NCBI taxonomy): Eukaryota > Viridiplantae > Streptophyta > Magnoliopsida > Zingiberales > Musaceae > Musa > Musa acuminata. The sequence continues at coordinate 25,401,915 of NC_088358.1, read as the reverse complement.
CATTTGGATTGTGGCTCCATTGGCCACTCTAATCAATTCGTGTCAGGGATTTTAGATCTTGTGCTTTTCTTTTATTTTAGATCAAGTTTATTTTATGTCGGTCGGAGACGTCGGGAGACGAGGACAGAGCACAAGGTAACCAGCCATTCTATGGCGTCTTTTGGTGTTTTGCTGTTCAAACGTGATGAGGTTTGAAAGGAAGGTGGACTGACTAAGTGGGGTTAACTTGGACGGTCCGGTCCGTTTGGATCTTTCTTCTCCACCCGCTGATGTTGGAAATTGGGATGTGATATGTTGCAAGATCCACAGAGAAGGAAATTGGGTGTCAAAACAGTTCGAAGTTTGTGCATAAGTTAAAACTCGAACTCGAGTTCGATTCGGGCACAACTCCACTAAGAATTTAGTTTATGTTTCTCTAACATGTCAACCTCTAACATGGTTTGGTTTGATCACGTTCAAATAATGTTATATATATATATATATATATATATATATATATATATATATATATCATGCCACTTGTATTTGTTAGGGAGGAAAAGAGAACTTCAAAAAAATCAAAAAGAGAAATAAAACATCTATAACTAAAAAAATATAATAAAAAAATAATGTAAAATTAACGTGATATGACATATTCTATCTATATATAAGGAAAATAAATAAATTCTTCACCATATAAAAAAATCTAGATTTTTTTTTAAAAGTATCAAAAACACAAAAGGAGCTTTGTAGATCAAAACGTAAGAAAGGATATAATTGAGAGAGCCACTCCCCTATTCCGAAAAGATGAAAATAAAAAAAGCCTCATGGTAATGAATGCATGTGCTCTTATTACAACTTTTATTGCTCATAGACACGAAGAACAAATGAACTAAAAAAAACCGAGCTTATTTGTTCAGACTGTGGTACAATTTGGCAAACCCTGGAATTACAATTCACTTATAGTAATAGACAGCTCAAGAATTTTCTACACTGCTCAATGATAATGCAACATAAAAACCTTTTATTAGCAACGAAAACAAAATATTACATATAACTGATAGCTACATTGTATAGAGGGGCGGCTCCAATCTCGTTCACAGTAAAAGATTTGTTGGTGAAAAATCACCACGAAAAGGGGCTTGCACCAAACAAAAATATCTCATTTTCTACATCTCTTACCCATTGACAAACTCTGTTGCACGTCTTTATTGCAAGAGCCTGCAAATTTATCCTAACCAAGGTCAGTTTCCCATCGTATCAAGGTTATACATCAGCCAAAACGTATCAAGGTTATAAATAGCAGTAAAGCCATAGAGTCAGATCAAACACCATTACATAAGTCTTAATTAGGATCATCTTTGTTCTTGTTCTGTGTCAAGCAAAATTCAATACTGGGATAGAATAAACAAGAGAACTCACAAAAGAAGAAAGAGAATCAAACCTTGTCTGCAAGTGGATCAAATGCTGCATAAAGTTCAAAATCTTGAGTGATCCAGCACAGGAGAACTGCCAGTTGTAACTCAATTTAAGATTATGTATAGATTTTAAAAAAAAAGCTAGACTGATCAAAACCAGGGAACCACAAAACAAGCCACTCCAAAGGGCAACCCAGTGCACAAACTGCTAAAAGTGCAGGTGCTGGGGTAGGCCCATGAAAAACAATAAACTACATACTGTAAAAAAATATAGCAATTCCCACACTTCCAAAGTGGAAATCATGTTCCTACTAGACTTAAAACTCACCGAAATCTTCATCTCTTCTGAACTGTGTTTTATGTGTACCAGTTCCATTATCATGCATTGAAGCATACAACTTTTGGTAAGCCCTAAATAACCTGCATGTTCATTAGATTTATTAACTTATGAGGGTGAACCAGGTAGATATATCAAATAGGTACAAAAAGCTGCAAACTTATGAGGGTAAAGCCAGCAATAGCACCTTTTCTGTTGACTTGAACTGCTTATGGGTGAGGAGAACTCCGATGATACATATTGATCAAGGTAGATGCTCCTATACATGAAATGCCAAAGTCCAGAGGGGCCACCGATGCCAGTTTGAGAAGAGGAAAGTTCAGGTGTTGTCAGAGACCTAGACCGAAGAGAAGAATCAAGTGGGAGATCCTCAACACGTAGACCACCATCTAGCATTGATCTTTGAACTTCAGAGAGAACATTGGACTTCACAAGCACGGTCTCAATGCGAATCCTTGATATCATCAATGGAACTGATGTTATTTGTTACAGTATGGCAAAAACTTATCCCTATGTTGTGGAGCAGCAATAGAAAGAAAATAACTGCTATGTGCCAAAGTTTATTGTTTCTTTATGTAGCAGCTCACCTGCAATCCTTGAGATGATAGAAAGAATCTGAACTGGTAGTAAGCAATGTCAAATATGTATCCACCTGTATAACAATGATAAGTTGCTGAGATTGTAACCTAAGCCAGTGCTCTGACAACTCCATGAAAAGGACAAAGTTCTTTCCCAATGAAACCATGAATCTTGATCAAATATATATTTGGACCCAGTTCGCAAAATCAAAGATACAAGATGAATTCTACAGGGATATTATATCTCACTCACATCAAGAAAATGGACATAAGCATAAAGGAACACCATTGGATTGTATCTTGGCAAGCAAATTGGTGAGAAAGACTCGGAAGTCCTGCACGATGCAAATGGAATCATACAAGAGAATAGTTATCTAAACAAGTCCAAGATTTATGATTTAAAATTGTATCATTGTCATCCAATAAGTTCAATAATCTTTACACTCTAGAAGGTCATGCAGTGCTATAAAAAAGCTCATGCAAAATGTTAAAAGCTAAGTTATAAGAAAAGACAAATTTTTATTCTTATAGGAAAAAAATATTTGACAATTAAGTTAGATAACATAGAGTTATTGCTGAGAGAAAAAAACATGTCTTTCTGCATAGCGATTGCTGATACAGTATGAAAAAAGCCATGAAGATTATGAAACTAAAATGTCAATAAACCATTGAACTTCAGAATCGATTAAGACATAATTGAATATATAGTTCAACTGCATAAGTCACACACCTACATCAGTCTGAAAATATAATTACTTGTATTTACAGCAATTATCTTCCTAAGTGATTCTTTCACTTGACTTTTTTCATTTGGTCGCCAAATCCGAAATCAGGTACCATTGTCACATAGGATTTATATAGATAGGTCAAATCCAGATCCACCTCTAATGGGATAATATCGGACATTGTCCTCACAAGATTTATAATTACTGTACAGTAGTTGTCCTAAACATGGGTTTGAATCCAAGAAAGATGACTACCTGAATGATTCTGAAGACATTATAAAATTGGAAAGTAACAGCATGTCATCAGGGTGCAGAGATGCCTTTTGAGTTCCAACAAGACTGACGACCTGCAGCATAGTATAGTGAAGTCAGCTTTCCGATGCATGCTAAGGATGAAGAACTTGTATGTCAAAGGATTAAGGCTTAAAATAAAGTTAGCATTTCTCAAATTAGAACATGTATAAAAAGAACAAATATCATAAATATTTGATGGAATTCTAGGTAAAATAATTATGTTGGTACTTGGTAATGGAACCATTCGAGGTTTAAAATCTAGGTCCAATACACAGGGCAGTGTCACAAGTTCTTTTGGGGGGCATCAACTTTTCATACTCTATTATTTATCTTTTTTACTAATTCTTCCTAGGTCATCCTCTATCATACTGTTGATCAGACTATTACAGGAGGAATATTTGAGGAATTGCACTGCACACCTTGAAGCAAGCGATACATGATAAAATGGTAGAGTCTTTCAAAAAAAGAAAATCATGAAGATCTTGAAGATGCTACTAATTTTCTACACTGTCTGCAGGAAAAATCAGGCTTACAGCTCTTTCCTAAAGAAACAACAATACTACAGAGATTCAAAAAGCGATGAGAAGCAAAATATGAGGGGTGCACAATGGAAGACTTCATATTTGAAGAATATTGAACAGATAAACATTAAAATATGGAAGGATTCAAGAATGAGAAAAATGAATGTTGATCGAGTCTAAATTATTATTAGGATTAGCACAGAAAATTTAAGTGCTGATGCGATTATGATGACAAAGCAGGGGCCTGTGCCATGTACCATGACAGTGATCAGCCTCCATGGGAAAAGCAAACAGCACTCAAATCCTCGAGTAGTCTTACAGATCTTACAGGAAGAGAAAAGAAAAGGACTCAACCAGACTGAACAGACAAATGGATGTGATAGAATTAGCTACTCTCATGATTTCTATACCCAAACAATGGAAACCATTCTTTATTAGCCAAAGCCAGAAAATATCAGTTTCATCTTCAGTGAAGTAAAATGGCTAACTCAACCAGACACATTCATAAGCACAAAAGGTTCTCTCTTACATCTCAAACATGGATATGTTTACTTCTTCAACCAAAAAAATAGGGTGAAATATCAGGCATTAAATAAGAATGATATACCAGCATATTTTGGTGCTTTTGTAAACCAATGTTTATGCAATTTTGTATAAAGCCATATGCAGCAAATAAGAATGATATACAAGCATATTTTGGTGCTTTACATAAGTGTATAAATCCATATGTGGTGCAATTTTGTTAACCAATGTTTACAGGAATGATTTATGATAAACAGGTAAAGTATGACAAGCTGTTGCTTAATCTCTTTATGTGGTTCATAACCAAAAACACCTGCAAACATTGTATACTTTGAACAAACCTTGTTCTTACACATCAATAATGCAAATAAAACTCCTGAATCAGCAACATCTTGCAATATAGCACTGGCAGCTTGTCTTGTTGAATAAGACAGAGGAAGGCAAGTATATGCATTAAGAAATGTAGCAGGATTCCTGAAATATGTAAAACAGAAGTCAACGGCATCCCTCATCATATTCTAGATTATTAATATCTTATTTTAGATACTATGACTACCTCAAAGAGCATTCTTATTTACCTTATCAGAAAATGACTATGCAACTCTCTCTCCCTCTCTCTCTCTCTCTCTCTCTCTCACACACACACACACACACGGATGATGTTACCCTTGGCACTGTTAAGGAAGAATAAGGTAAACTCAAGGATAGGTTAGCCATTTGTTATACTAATAAATGCACAGCAAGACATGCTACTAAATGTCTGGTCCACCCTTGATAGAGACATTCTAAATTAAATGACCAAGGGCATCTAGCTGTTTTTCATTGTTGAAGCAGTTTACAAGTTGCTCCACTAGGAGCATTATAATACATATATATAGCAAAAGTTCATCCTTTTGCATGTGTCTAGGGGCAGAGTTGGCACAAGAAACCCCAACTACAGCACACTGATACAGCTAGTGAAGAAATCCATAATGTACCAACATGAATGATTCATGAATGCATACAATTTCCTTTAAAGTCTTATAATCATAGTTATCATGTTTTGAGCTTTAGCTACCGTGTACTAATGTTAATGCCTATGTGAAAGTTTATTGGTCTGTCACATTTTTGTCATCAACTACAAGAGAATCAGCACAGAAGGATATGTTTGTTGAAAAAAAAAGAAATTTGATGCCTTGAGCAGAAGAGCAACTATAACTAATGTACCAAATAACCAAAGCTTTTGGCTTCAGATTAGAAAATACAAACCAGCTGAATGCATGAATCAGAGAAGAGAAGACGGCATCAGTTCCTCTCAACAATGGGGTCATGTCGTATTTTGGATTCTTCTCGAAACATCTATTTACCGATTTTGTCAAGATAAGCAGCATCTGGATCAACATAATAACAAAGAAGGCTTTGAAATTAAACATTAAAAAGTGTTAAAAGTGTATCCATTTACAGAACCATAATGACAAACTTGATTAAATAATAAGGAAAATCACTAAAGGCAAAAAGAAAAAATAAGGGTGGTCAAACAGTGCATGGTGTTATAAAGTTAAGCATGAAGTACCTGACCATAAATAAGCTCCAACTGTCTTTTCAAAGCTTCATATGGCTCTTCTGTACAGCTTATGCATACTAAATATATTGGAACTTTTACAAGAAAAACCACCTGAGCAAACAAAAATGCAAAATAACTTACACAAGGGTTAAAATAGATATGAAATAAAGATTATTGAACACCTTTCACATCAACTCCACAATCTAAAATAAAATATGGTGTGTGTGTAAACTATAAGCCCATCATATGATGGAAACAACTAAAGAATTTCATTCTATCTCATAAATTGCAGCAAACCAATTTGTATAGCAACATATACTTATTGTAGAGCAACAACATATAAAGTCACTGATACATCATAATTATCAATTGCAAATTTCTTATTGAACGAAACATTAAAGAAGTTACACCATATACGATAAAAGAACTATTCATTTTTAAATTAGAACAAACAAAGCAAACAAGTAAACACAATCTTCTTACAAAGTTTGCAATGAAATGATAAGACTGAGCATCACCACTGATGGAATCATAAGAAAAGGGAAGGAAAACAGAAGAATTTTCAAGGCTGTAAGACAAATATGTTTTATCAAAGGAGCACTTAAGATAAAAGAAAATGGATAAACAATTTCAGGATTCATAAAAGTGATGAATTGACAATGATGCCAATCTGCCGAGCCCAACAACTGGTAGTGTCCCAGCACATGACTGCAAATCCTCAATTACCAACAAATTGAAAAGTCTAACATACCAGGTTCTTGCAACAAGCCACCAACTAGGGAAGAGTAATGGAGGAAAGATTAAATAATTCGTATATAAAAAGAAAAATAAAAATTTGACAGTTTCACCAAACAAATCTGAAAAGTTATAAGAATCAAGATATTTACCGGTATTGCATCTTGATCAGGTTGCTTTTGTTCTATTTTTTTTCATTTTGCACAGATTTTATACTAATCAGGATCTTCAAAGAATGTAGGGTTGGATTTTTCATTTTATGGGATCTAATCTTATCTGTAAATATGACGAAGATCACCGTTCCTCAAATTCCAGCAATCAACTTTTTCAGAACTTTAGTGAGCACGTTCAAATGGTGTGCCATCTTCCTATTTACAACAAGGACAACTTATGTGCCCTTACAAATATAAGATCTAAGGGTGCAGTAACTGAACACAAAATAAAGGCCACAACTGACCTGATGTTTCCCAGCTCTTATAAACTTCAGACGGTCTCCACTAGCAAAATATATGAAGAATGTCTAAAATCAGTTCACTGGAACCAAATTTTCAAGAAATTGGCTGAATGATAAAACTGATCAGCAAAATATCATACCTGTTTTCTACAAAAGAAATAATAGCCTGCAAAGTTGCTGAAAATCCTGCTAATTTATGCTCATCCCCATACCTGAAATTGCAGTAAGATGACATGTGAAACGGTTCCAATTTTATTTAATCATGATGTGAATGCTGGTGTGGTGATAAACACTGTGCCAAGTATATTAAAGTCAAGCACATAAATCTAGGCATACCTAGAATATATTGGCTTCCCAGAGTTACTCAGAATAAAGAAGTGCTTCTTTCGCTTTCTCCATGAAACTGAACCATCATCCTACATTTCAGATAAAAGGGAAAAAAATAACCAGCCCGGCCAAATCTTAAAGCTTAGAAGAAGGATAACAATCAACATGCTGGAAAATATTTCTTACTCTGCGCACTCAAACTTCCAAGGTTATCAGATAGCACGATGAACTAGCACAAGGAGATAATCAATCACATATGAACTTGACATGGCAACTTCAGATTTTAGTGAATGTAATACATGCTAACATGCCAAATGGGTATAAAAGATCCTAGCACTGCATTCACCAACTTGAAAACTTGCAAAACTTCAGAGACCACCAGAGATTCACAAGACCAAAAACTAGTCACCTCGTCAGGATGCCGCTTCCCGCGGCTCCAATCATCCAGCATCGTCTCTCGGTCATCGGCCTCCTCGATCTCGCTCGACCCTCCACTGCTCCCCCTCTCTCCAGCGTAACCGCTGCTGCTGGGGCTAGGTAGCTCGTCCCCGCGGCCCGAGCGCTCCCGACAGGCACCAGAGCCACCAAGAGACGAAGGCCCGGCCAGATCCTCAGAGACCGGCGACCCCTCCTCCACGACCTCGATCTCACCCGCGGCCGCGTAGAAATCCGCGGGCAGAAAACCGTTGCCGACCGGCCGCTCTGCGCCCGCGGGGTCGCCGGCTTCTCCCAAGGCGAGAGAACCCATCTGTTCCACCGTGGCGGGCTCAGCGTCGAGGGAAGGGTCGGGGTGGTGGGGATTCGGATCGGTGACGGAATCGTCGGAATCCATGGGCCGGGGAGAAAGGGGGCCAATCGGAGGAGGGATTTGTCGAGGTTTCTCGTTCGGAATTAGGGTTTCGATGGGATCGAGTGGGCGAGACCGGGGAAAGTATGACGTCGTCGGCTTCTACCCGCCGCTCTCTCTCGCTCGCTCTACTATTAAAGGGGGAGGAGATCCGCAATTGGTTGTTGGGTAAACAAGATCGTTTGCTTGACCGGTAGTTCGGAGGAACTCGATTCTTCTCCCGTTTAAGGTTCCCCGGTTTCCTGTGTGTTTTCGTTATATGCGATGCTGGAAAGGCCAAGTTCAATTAATAAGGCGAAGTCCACAGCATTATAACTAACTACTTGCTGTAATGCACCTCCAATTACATGATGTATTTGGATAACATGATTCAGCCTGATACGATAGATTGATTCCAAAACCTTAGTGTTAAAGCTTCACAGACAGTACACCTGTTTGTGCACAGTGAAGAAAACAAGAAACATTCAGTCAGGTTGAAGGTGAACGAGAACAAATGGCACGGTAAACACAGGCTGTGGCTGCATCAGAGTGCATCTCAAGACATTTAGATTACCTCGTTTGAACTCTCGACTTCAGTGATGAATGCAGGGACCGCGACTGAGATGATCATCAATTCACTCAGCAGGAACCGCGACTGAGATGTCAATAAAACAAAAAATTTAAGAACGACTCTTTATCCATGGAGCTCATAGTTTGCACAACTCGAGAAACAACACATTAGCATAAGGAGATGGCAAAAGAGATGAGTTGACCCATAAAGATGTAGAATTTGGTTCATAAATTGTGCAAGGAAGCATAAAAGACTAAGAAATGGGTGGGTCCTAAAAAATCAAAGCTTTCATTCTTTGTTCCCAATGTTTGAGCTTACAGGGGAGCAGGCAATATACATCCAAGTGTGCCAGAACCTGCACTCCAAACAGATGAAGTTTGGGCAGTCTCCTGTTATTAAGAATAGATCAAATTAATTGGAGGGGAACAAAGACTAATTTCTATCAAAAACATGTCGAAGAATAATTTGCACTCCAGAAGACAAGTGTCTGTCATTACCTCGCTGATAGCTACCAGGCATTGCTATTGCCGTTCATGCAAAATGAACTCCATTGTGCGTAGTTTGCAAGGAAAATGCACCAGAGCAAGGTCGCGTTGTTAGGCACTAAAACATTTTATTGCAGAGACAAGCTTAAGAAGAATTCAGCAGTTCCAGGAGCTTCGCTGTTTCATCTTCCTTGACAACCTATCATCATTCAGATTGTAAATGACTATTCCATGCCAACTAGAAATAAAGAAACAAGAAAATAGTCCAAAAATTTGTCAAGTTCCATGATTTGCATTATCAGTCAATCCCAATCCAAATTGTCAAGTTCCCACATTAAAACGCCCAAATTTTTGAGAGATCACCTAACATCTACGAAAATCAATAATTATTTGATCTCTCAGATACAATTCAGCCTACACAATTCTAGTCAACCCTTCTTGCATTTCTTCAAACCCATCTTGTATTTTTCTGGTCATTTTTGTCTGTATAGCTTTCAACATATCTCAACTCTCAAGTATAGCCAAAGTCATTATATCATGCCCACTCGCAGGATATGAATTCAACATCAAAACATTTTCCTCGATCCAACAGGGGAAAAAAAGGATCATATGCCTACTGCAACATGAATTATATGAACATCAGGTTAATGACTTGTCACATAGAAAAATTAATATTTTGCTAAGGACAAAGTGACAATACCTTCCTTAATTAAAAGGAAACTTTTTTAACAATTAAACAATCAGTTGTGGCTTTAAAACTCAATCTGATGATCTTCGCAATGGACACATTAAATGCCATGAAATCGATGCCTTCTCCTCACAGAAACCCTTAGACCATGTTTACTTACTATAATTTTAAATTACTCAACATTCAATGAAAGACCAAGCCGGACAAAAGATGCATAACATTACACTATACTCCAACACAACTTTTTTTCTCTCTAAAAAGTTACACTATTTTTAGGTCATTATGCATCATTAATTCATTATTCACATGAATGCTTAACATTTACCAATACTTTGTGAACATCAGAACCTGACCCTAATCATTGAAAATTACAAGCTGAAGGACCATGCTGGAGTGAAGGAAATCGCAATGTGCGGCTCCATAATGAAGGCAATGATGGTAAAACATTGCATATGGAGCTGACCAGTAACCTCAATAAAGATACATAAAAAATTGCAGGAAAATTCATTTAGTGAAGGTTAGTTACAGTATATTCTAGAAAAGGCAAAGTATGCAAAACCAGCAATAACATGACAGATGAGGAAAAGATAAAAGATGCACACACCTCCTTAAGTAAAATGTTATAGAAGTGCATTCTGGTGTCTATACAGTTGTCTTCTCTAATCCTCGTACATATTTATAGTCAGTTCATTCCTCTGGTTATCTTGCCTAATTTCAGCAATTCCAGGGCTACGATATTATCCATCTATGTGAAATTGATCCTTCTACTTCCAAAGAAAGATGAACTCTATTTTTACATGCACTTTTTGATGAGAAAATGTCTCTGCAACTGCTTTTAGAGTTAAGGTTCACTAGACCTTGAAGCAGGTAACCCAAGCTGGTGGATAGTATCTTGGCAGAATTGACATGTAGATACTTCTTGTCTACAGCACATGTATCTGTAGTTAATTCTAAAAAGATGCCATCGTTTACATCAATAAATATTTATGCATGGATCAGATGAAATGTTTACAAAGATACTCAGAATCATCAGAAGTAGAAGTCTATTCTTCAGTTTCCCTAGTCCATCGATGATCAGATTTCTAACTTTCATACAAAAATCTAGCATTTCCGCTGCCACTCAAAAAGCAATATTCATATTTTGACAGTACAAGTTTAAGAACTGCCGACAAATGATATAAAACAATCTACCAGAGCTGCCAAATATTTGCAGGCAAGAAATTTGTTTTCTGCAAAGAGAATAATACAAAATGTATTGATATCATTCCAAAAGTACCTTAACTGGGAGATCCTTTGGAAGACCAACTGAATCAAGGAAATCACATCCAATTTTGTGCCAATTGATTGAAACAATTTGTTTGTCTCTGCTGCCCTTTGGTTGAGTTTTTCCATCAGCCTGTTCAAATTCACTCCCTATCCACAAATATAGTACATAACCACCTGCCTCTCCACTTCTATTAGCACTATCAATTAAGAAAAGAAACACATCTCTGGAATCAAGATCCTCTTTGGAAATTGTTGCTAGCTTTTCCATACTTGGCCAGCGGTATACAAGGGGTAGTTCAGGATTTGGCTTCTCCAATCTACCATCAACAAGACCACTTGAACCATGGAATAATTGGTCATCCTTCCGTAGAAAAATTCTCTTTACATTTTCATAGTTCTCAGAACTACTAATAGCATTTTCAGCTAAGCACTTAACACCTGATTCTAAACCCACACTATTTGCACAGCCTAAAACATTATGATTTTGATTTTCATCAATATTAAGTTTATCTAGGACTTCATGTGTAATTTGGCAAGCAGAAGATGGATTTAGTGCCTTCTGACACATTAGCGAAGCATCTTTGGAAAGTGTTGGCAGTTTTAAAGATGAAAAACCTCCCCTTCTTTCAGCAATAGATTTTGCTAGCCCCTTGGATGGAGAATGAATTGTTCTAACAGATGATTTCAATGAGTCAACTGTGTCAGAAATCTTTTGAGAAGGTCCAGTTGATTGTGGCAAAGAGTTGCGCATGTTATGTGATGCAGGTGGTAACATGAGAGGAGAGAAGCATGTTGAAAGAGAGACTGAAGGTGACTCCAAACTAGACTTTGAACAAATGCTTAAATCAGGAGAAGAAAGACTACTGGGAGAAGGATATGACAGGGAATTTGATGTCTCTGCATTCAATACCTGCATCCTACCAGAGAAAGTATCGATATCTCTCACCAATGCTGTATCTGAAAAAAATCTACCAGTGGTTACTGATACAAACCTTTGCCTCAACACACTCCAACTACTTTCTCTTGCTGGAAGGTGTGTTTCACATTCGTGTCCTGAAGAAGCAAATGGTGGCACAATACCTCCACTAAGAGCTTTGTAGAAGAGCTCAAAATCCACATCATAGGCTTCCACTCTCCTTTTACCTACAACAAACCTAGCTGCTTCAACTTGTTCCTTCTCAATCTTTGTGCCATCATACAAAGACAGTGCATTCAGGAAGTTTTCCCAAAAATCTAAGGGCTCTTTCCCTTCTTCAATCATCACGATTGGCCCCTGCACTTGCTCATACCTTACCACCTGAAAGGCAGCAGCTTTTGCATCCTTCTCCATAACAGACTCACAATTATTACCAATCCACACATAAATTGATGAGAGAACATGAATTATAAATGCACCCCTTGAATCCAGTGCAGATGGTGAAGGATCATTTAACATCTTGGGGACAAGGTGCAAAGGATCATAAGGTGAGTGAGGTGCCATTCGGTACATCCCATGCAATGACCTGGGGCTTGGCGGGATCGCATGCACCCTCTTCTGGCACTGTAACAGTTGACAGGCAAAACCCATGTTGGGATTAGCTATTCCTCTTGCTGCCTTTACAAACTGGAAGGCATCATCAAAGCTCTGCCCTTCCCTCCACATCAGGTAAGCTATGACCAGAGAGGTCGACCTTGACACACCCTGGCAGCAGTGGACAAACACTCTCCCTTCCTGCTGCCGAACATCCTCAAAGTAATCAAACACATCATACAATATACTCGTGATGTCCTCTGTCGGGCTATCCTGCAACCAAAGGGTCTTGTAAACAAGATCTGACTTGAAGTACTCCGGGCAAACGAAGCCAACACAATTCAGGACATGGGTAATCCCATGCTGGCGGAGGATTTCTCGGTTCCTAGCAACATAATCTCCTCCAAGATAGATGTGATTTGCGACCTTGGAACACTCCTTGTCAAAGAACGCAATTTGATCTCTCTTACCTTGGGATCTCAGTGAAGAAAGATCTAACCTTAGGCCGTCACCCAGCTTGCAAACGTCAGCCTTTGCACCTGGGGTGGAGGCCTGTGGCCACTCCCCAATATCATCGGACCCCGCCTTCGGCCACTCATCCAAGCTTCGGCGGGCGATGGCGAGCGGTTGGAGAGGTGGAAGACAAGACCGTGCCTTCTGGCTCTGAGACCTAGGGGTAAGAAGAGGCCCAGGTCGGTGCTGTAGCTGGCCATTGCTCGTGTTCTTCTCTTCAGAAGCACAGTCTCTGGAGTGGTCCAGAACAGACGTCCGGGAAGCAGACCAAGAAGCCGACCTCCAAAAGGTCCTCCGGCCGCTGGGAAGCGGCACGCCGGCGGAATCCTGCTCGCCTCCCATCAACGCAATTCGCTCAATCGACACCTGAAAAGAAACCCTAAATCACCGCCGACAACGGCCCTCGCCTCCGACTGTAGCAGATCGACATCCTCTCAAACCTAGACAACAGCAAGATGCAGTTTTTATTCAATCCAAAACCAAAAAGCCACCACAGCACATAAACATAAAACAAAACAAGGGCATAAAAAACATGGGAAGAATCAAGTTTTAGTTTAACGCCCACCACAATGGACTTGGATTCTTTCCTTTCTTCATTTATAGCCACAAAAGATAGAGCTTGAGAAGGAGGCAAATTAAAGTGAGAGACAATCAAAGTTCAACTTACACGTACCAAAAACGATAGGCGACGCTTAACAACGACTCGAGAGAGAGAAAAAGAAAAAGAGAGACGGGACTCAACCCTAGAACAGAGAACAAGGATAGGCGACGCTTAACAACGAATCGAGAGAGAGAGAAAAAGTAAAAGCGCGACGAGACTCAACCCTAGAACAGAGAGAGAGAGAGGAGTTCGAAAGGGGGATAGAGGGAAGATCAGATTAACCGCGGTTAGGAGGAGGGGTTGGGATGGGTTAATTCGGGTTCACGGCGCCTCCAATGTGCCACACATCAGAGCCGTCGGACTCGACAATTCAAAATGCGATTCGTGATGTACGAGAGATCAGGGCCCGTTCATCGTCACAAGTGGGACGCGCGGTACAAGTGGGGACTTGTAGCGGTCAACTTTAGGGGGCCTGGTCAACATGGGGGCCACCTGTCAGTCAAAATGACTTCAGCCCTCAAACCGCATTGTTTGAACAATTAATAATGATTCTTCTTTTGCTAATAAAAAACAAGAACAACGCTGAAACTATTTTTCCCTGTTAACATATATAAATGATTGTTCAATGAATAGTTTTGTCTTCAAAACCTATCGCACATATTAAAGAATAATAATAATTAACTTGCCATTGAGGACACTATAAATCAAGCAATCAAATATTGCCAAAAAATTTAGAAATTACAGCAACGAAGAGATAAATAAACATAACTGCTAGAAAGCCATATGATAGATTCAACTTGATGTTTTGACTCTCAGTTGTCGGCGCTTAGGAGACGCTTCTGGAAGTCTGTCACCATTAGGGGTAACCCTTGCCGCAATGTAACCTTCGGCTCCCAATTCAGCAGTTCCTTTGCCTTTGATATATCAGGTTTTCGCATATGAGGATCATCTGCAGTATTGGGTCTGAATTCAATGGTTGCAGAAGAATCAATGACTTCTTTCACAACCTGAACAGGTGTTGGAAATTTGTTACTTAAAAGAGTGGAAAGAATGGATGATATCTTATGTCCTTGAATTTTCTGGTGGTACCTCAGCTAGCTCCAGCATGGTGAACTCCCCTGGATTACCCAAGTTGAAAGGTCCAATGTGCTCACCTTCCATTAGTACTACTAATCCATCAACCTAGCAAGTTTGGATTTTAGGACATTGTTAATGATTCATGTATGTTACTCTGCCGGCATGAGAATGCTGCATGAAAATAAGTGACCTGAGAAATCAAAATTATGGGTAACAAAATTTCAATCAGGTTCTGACTTAGGTAAATGCAATCAACAAGTGCATGATTTGATCGAAAAGACTGTGATGCTAAATTCCTGCATATATAGGGAACCTCGGTTCCCTCTCCCTCACCCTTTGAATTCTTTATGGATAGAAATAGATTGTGTTGGACAGAAAAGACTAAAATCACAACAACATTGAGATTTCTTTCTTCCCCGTATTCTTATATAAAAAGTAATAGCAGCAACAACAACATTCCTCCATAAACAATAACAGCAACAACAACAAAAAACAACATGATTATTTCTTAAACAAAGACTTCCATGAAAAATTGAGCATGCAAGTTATGGGACCTCAATAATAAATGCCTATCAATAATAAATGCCTACATACTGATAGGCATGCTTCAACATACTATGAGATAAAATTTATTATATACATGGCCAAGTTGTATCATTTACCCCTGTTCTTGATTGTCTAATACAAACAGTCATAAAAAGTAAGTGTTGTACATGCATGTGCTATGAAAGATCCTATGCGCAATAATCAGTCAAGTACTTTTTCCATAACTGCATAATCTTACGGAAATACTTGCATCCATGCTAGTGCAAACATTTCAAAAATCCTGAGCTACATCTTAGGATATATATATATATATATAATGAAACTGAAATGGCACAAGGTAATGTGATATATAGGACTAATATTGTGACACCCCCATTTAGTCATACATCGGAAGTTGGGAAATGACTAAGATTGACTTATAAGGGTTTGATAAGTATATTACGACAACTCCAGTTTAAATATTTTGGTCAATGGTTGGGACCAAACGGAGTTATAAGCCAAGTTAGCCCATCAGACTCGGGTATCAGAGCCGACCCTAGTATTTGGGTCTGATTGTGACACCCTCATTTAGTCTCACATCGGAAGTGGGGTAACAACTAAGATCGACTTATAAGGGTCTGATGAGTATACTACGCCAACTCCAGCTTAAGTATTTTGGTCAGTGGTTAGGACCAAACGAAATTATAGGTCAGTTAGCCCATCAGACCCGGGTCGTGATAAATATAATCATGCTCAGGCAGCAACTGACCCAAAGTGAAGTTGACAATAAATCAATCATGTTCAGGTATATCTGCTCAGACAAATCCCTTATTTTTATATAATATTAGTGTTCCAGTACTATGCAATGACCAACTGATTTTCGTACTTACTCTAGGAAACAAGGCTACACAACTACCTTAAATGGAACGTGAACCATCTGGTACAACATCACAACTACAGCAAGAAGCCTAGGCCACTTAGAAACTCATTCTTGCTGATGCTTCCAAATAGCAAAAAGTCCAACTAGTTCAACTCAGTGAGGTAGAATATGGGTGAATTATTTTACTGAACAAGCCCAATGTATTACCATGAAAACCATAAAATAAATGTTACATGTTTTGGGCAGTTCCTAAATTGGATGTCTCAGGCAGCAACAACTATATACCAACATCGTTGGGTTTCTAAGATGGAAAAATACTTAAGCACACCATCAAAAGTGCAGGAAGAAAAGGTTAGAATCATAAACCAATAATTCAGGCAACACTGCAATGGTTCATATTATGACAAGAGGAAAGAGATTAGGTCTGTTATGATATAAAAGGTAGAACATGATTAAGTACCAAATCTGAAACATATTGGAAACTTCGGGTCTGCTTTCCATCACCATAAACTGTCATGGGCTCTTTACGAAGTGCCTGCAAAGTATGGATTCTAGTATCATCAAATCTCGATATTTTTACATCTTCAATCTTCATGATAACTATGTTTCATTACACATTAAACATCAAAAGAGAACATATTACATTTGAAAGAAAAGATACCTGTGCAACAAAGTTGCTGACAACACGGCCATCATCTAGGCACATGCGAGGTCCATAAGTATTGAATATCCGTGCAATACGGACCTGAAAAAGCATTGTCACAAATCAATTTAATTGAGGAGATTTCATCTCTGGTGAAATGAGGCAACAATTTTGTTGCCCTAAGTGCAAAAAAAGATGCAACTGAAGAAGTTCTATACATGAAGGCAAAAACTAACATTTTAATTCACAAACTGAGACACATTATTCCTAAATTCATATGAATAACTTGGAAAACATATTCAGAAAGCACCCATATAAGAAAGAGGGCATAACATAGTGGATAACATGGAATGACCAACAGGTCTCAAGTCAGCATGGTACAAGCATGGGGGCAGAATTAACATCCTTCCTTCACAGGGTTACCGTGTCGGCATGGCTCAACAAGATGAGATATGATGACCATTTTGCTGAAGCCAGATGTTGGTCATTGACTAAGAAATTTGTGTCATTGGCGGATAACCTTAAGACAAATCTTGTTGCCCACTAAGCTAATTAAACATGATACGAAAATTTTCTTTATTGCCATGAATAGTGTGGAAGCCTGCTTGTTGGTAGAATATCCAAACACATTATAAATATTTGCAACAATAACAAGATTCTACAATTACATATGGATGTAATTATATCACACACAATTCCCTAATGATGACATATGTCCCGCTATATAACTCAACAAAGAAGTGTTTTCTCATGAGAATGTACCTATATCATCAAAAAATTTGATTCAGGTTTAAGGGTAAAAAGTATCTTAAATTTGATGCTGTTATGATGATTAAAAATAAAAGATGATGTCAGTTACTTGTTGATCTTTTCTAACTAGAAAACATTTTACAAAACATATGCAAGTTAATAAGAAAATGGAAACCTTATGGTCAGAACTGTATCACCACGTGCACATATTGCCATGCTCCTTGGTTAATATATATCACAACACGATCAACAAAAGAAAGCAAAGGTTAAATTTTTAATACAATTGTTCAAAATCACCTCAACTTCAGCACCACGATGGTAATCCATGGTCAAAGTTTCTGCTGTTCTCTTTCCTTCATCATAACAGCTCCTAACACCTAAGGACCAGTGAATGTTACTGATAAAGCATTGATCCAGTGAATAATAATGGATAACAAATAAGCACGATGATGAACATAATAAATAAGAAAGGGAATGGAAGATGCTCTACACCCCACATTAAAGGGTGCATTAATAGGGTTCATATTCTGGTTAAAAAAAGCATTAGCAAAAGTGAACATAAATTGGCCAACCTATAGGATTGACATGGCCCCAGTATGTCTCCTTCTGTGGATGCTCAAGTGGATCACCATATACCTCACTAGTACTCGTCAACAGGAATCTAGCTCCAATTCTCTTTGCCAATCCTAACATGTTCAACGTTCCCATCACATTTGTCTTGTAATAAATTGTTAAGAATCTAGAACAATTCCATTACACAAAAGAAATCACCTTTGCTACAACATCAAAAAGCATACCACTAATTCATAAGAAGAAGAACAAAAGACAAACCACAAACCACCATCTCCAAATTCACGTGAACTCTAACCAAGTGTAATTAGAAAAACAAGCTATTTAATTCACCAGATATAATCAAAAAAATTCAAAACAATCCTAGTTCCACCAACCCACCCCTCCAGTCATGCAAATACTAAAATAAATGGGTTCAGAGAACCTCAGATCCATTGGAGATCGACGGCATGTGTCATGATAGAAGTACGGATATTGAACAAATCTTGCAAAAAGAAAACTCGCAATGAAATCAGAAGGATATGATAGTCTTGATAGGGTTGTATTTGTAGTGTACGGGTGAGGCCGGGCAGGCGAGATGGTAGATCTCGTCGACCTCCAGCAAGATCGGCTCGACAACGTCGTGGCGGATCAACTCAAACCTCGGGTTTCCGAAGTGATGCACTACATTATCCTTCCTCCCCGTGAAGAAATTATCGATCACGATCACGCTATCCCCCCTGCCCAAAAGCTTGTCCACCAGGTGACTTCCAACGAAGCCGGCGCCCCCCGTGACCACGATCCGCTTCGACGGCTTCTTGAGTCCCACTGGTATCCTCCTCCCACCGCCACCTACACCGACGCTTCCGCCGCCATCGGACGCAGAAAAATAAGGGGAGGAGGGGTGGCGGAAAGTGGGGAGAAGGTGATGGGAGAGGTGGTCGTAGGGGTGGGGACGGGAGAGAGAGTGGTAGTAGGGGTGGAGAAGGAAGAAGGTGGAGGCGATTACGGCGCCTGCGAGGACGAAGAGGAGGCGCTGCTCGCGGAGTAGGTACCCGGCGGCGGCGCGCAGAGGGGAGGAAGCAGCAGAGGATGGGCGGGCCTGCGGCTTGGCGGGCTTGGCCGCGTACGTGGGGATCAGTTGGGTCTGATTGAGGCTGGATTGTTTGTGGAGCTGCTTCATCACGGGATCGGATTGCCGGAGTGGCTCCGCCGAGAACTATACCCGCAGGCCACTGGGGAGAGATGGCGAACGAGGAGGTCCAACGGAAGTGCCGAGGCGAAGAGACCGAGAGAGAAGGGCAAGCGCGTCAAAATAGGCGATCTGAGTGGCACGTGCATTGCAGCTGTTATTTCGTGGATTAATGTCTCGTGTACATGGGAATGCCAGAAATGAAACTATTTAGCAATTTTCTAAAAAAATAAAATAAAATAAAATGGCATCACTTACAAAAAGAAAAGCAAATTTTGATTAGGATAAAACAATAATCAATATTTTTTTAACTAAAACCTTGACAACCCATTCGATAAAGAATAAAATTAACATTTCCGAAGTTGACACATGAACACCACCTCAAATAGGAAGTCATATCATATAAACAAGTAGTTATACCACATCAGCAAACGGTTACAACATGCAATTCTACCACCTCAGCCATCACTTGGATAGGTAATTATACTAACGAGACGACATTTATGCCATCTCAATCACCACCTCAGCAAAGTAGTTGTACCGTTCGATAACAACTCTAACCATCCTAACCTTTGATGGTTACAAACAACCTTACGTATAACAAACCTTTCTTATTCTCTCCCTTCCTTTTTCACATTCATTACTTTTTAATATTTCAAAAAGCTTTTGGTGGTATCCTTTTTTTCGACCCTAAGCTTCTTATAGTATATATACTATAAAAAATAATCTTTTAGTATATATATATATATATATATATATATATATATATATATATATAATGTGACGTTTCGTTGCACCGTAGTAAGTTCAGGACAAAATCACATGATATTATCTTAAAATGGATAATTCTCACTAGGTGGTAATGAGTTCGCATTGATAAAAACCTATAATATGATATCCATAATGGGATTTAAATGTATTGAATTTATAACTAGTCAGCTAATTATATATTACTCTTTATATTTAGACTCTATTAGTATTGTAGTTTTTATACTTTAAAAAATTTATATTAAGATTTCTATAGTTTTAAAAGTGAAACAAATAACCCTATTTGTCTTAATGTTGTTAATGCATGAAAACATAGTATATGACGTGTTCGATCGATGTAAAAGTAATAGATAAAATTTTTTTTAATATCTTTTATTTTAGTACGAAATTATCTTTTTATCGATAAAATCATTAGAAACAAAAGAAATATTAAAATTATTTTTTTATCCATTACTTTTACATTGATCCAACATATAGTATTATATGTTATATTTGTTGGTTGGCGACGTTAAGATAAATAAAATTATTTATTTTATTTTTTAAACTATAAGAATCTCATTATAAATTTTTGAAGTACAAAAATCATAAAACTAATAGAGTTGATGTACAAGAGGTAATATATAATCAGTTCTATTTAGTCTCATATCGAATTAAGATTGAAATAGCAAGATATAATAAGGAGTTAAAAGAATTTTTTTTATATATATTCCATTTAAAAAAAGAAAATTATGTGAGATCCATCGAGAGCGAATAATTATTTATGCTTTAATGAGCTATCGAAGGTCTTTATTCATAAGAAAAAATATTTAAAAATTTGGATAATGTTTGGGTAAATTTGATTTAGGTTTCAGGTGTAAAATCTGTTGATATTTATCAAAATTTATATTGCATATACACTCTACTAATACTCTTTTTTTTTTGGCAGCAAAAAAACATATATTTATTTATTTATATTAACAATGATATCATGATTCTGGTAATCCGTGCGCTTTTTATGCTTAAATGCGATTCCGACCATGGAACTGTTACAATCATGGGAGTGGTCAGTTTCGCAGCATGAATTGTAAGAATCGGGGGAAGCAATCCCTTCTCATCCCCGTATGTCCGTAAATCCCCTCCGCCATTTCTCTTCCCCAAAGCTTCGTACTCTTCTCCCGGTCCTCCCCCGTAGAAAGATCATGTCCGTCTCTACGGGATCAGGCGCCGCAGGAGCCACTGATCCGACGGATCCTGGCACGGCCTTCAAGCTGCTCCTCTCTTGCCCCTCTGGCCTCCCCGCTTCTCGGGTAGCGTCTCTTATGTTTCTAGGGCTAGAAAACAAACTCGCGTACACAGGCTTGTATTATTTCAAATGGATCTGTATGATTCTAATGTTAATTAACGTGTTAAATGAAGGTTTTTGTCAAATTCGATCCGTCCTACGATCGGATCCCTCACCCAGATGCTAATTTAGAAGAATCCATAAATGAGGTAGTAATCCTTTTTGTTACGATTTTGTTTCATATGCTAAGTTTTTATCATACTGTTGAATGAAGTTTTATACGGGAAGATGTCTAAAGCAAACTTTTTGTTTTCTTGTCTTTAAAGTGTAAGGGTTGGATCAGCAACACTGATAACATTTCTTTAAGAGTTGATTGCTTTACAAAAAAGTGTTTCTGCACCTATAGCCCAAAGAATTTGCCGCCTTGAATTATTCCAATCAAGTATAACATATAAAAAAAAATATACAACATCATATATGTTTAGTTATACTTGTTGATGTCTACATGTTATGCTTATGTGTGCATCTGATCGTGTGAGCATACATGTGACATGTGACTGTTCAAGGTCTTAGCCCTCTATAGTTATTTGTTTTTCCTAGTAAATCTAGTTTCAGCAACATCTTTTGGTTGCCATGCAGAGTTTAAGGTTCACTGACTACAACAATGCATTGTTTGGTTAGTTGGATTTGGCAGGAAAAGAAAATTTTGTTGAAGCTGGATTCATGTCGCCTAATGAGATTCTTGTTTCATGTGTGTAGATATGGAACCAACGAATTCGGCAGAATCCATCACTATATAATGGCATAAAGTTCAGAGTATGTTACCTTTGGCCTAACTTGCATGATATCTTTTTTCTTTTCCTTCCAACAACTTCTTACTAGTATCTGTTCAAGTTGGCAATGGAAAATTGAGTCATAAAATTATCAGGAGCCACACTTTAGGTGAAGCCTAACACTATTCCGTAATTGAATTCCTAGGATTTAATTTATTTGAGAAATGAACTGTCTGTCGAAATGCAAATAAACTTCTGCATTGTAACTATGATTAATAAAAATATCAGCATTAAACAATGTAAACATTTTTAAAAAGATATTCTCCATCAATATATAGGTTGCAGTTACTGCAATATTCTGTGCATGGACTAACTCAGAAAACTGTAATTTTGGGCACAGTTGGTTGTGTGGAATGCGTAGATACAAATTTTAGTGTGGATGACATAATTTTAGAGGCTAGTCATAGTTTAAGTGTGTCAATCTTTGATTTTCAAGTAGTAGTACGAGTATCTGTTGGTTGAAACATCACTTACTGATGTTAGTTTCCAATAGATGAGTTTGCAATACTGCATCTGATTAGCCATGAAATGAAAGGCAAGGACGTAGGACATAGGACACACATGCTTTACATTTGTGAGTGATGCATATGCTAACTGAAAATTATATAGGCTTCATCGAAGTTGAGGCTCAGAAGTGTAGGATGAGTCATCCTAATATCCACTTACAAGATTTTTATTATTGCTATCTATTTAAGTGAATTTTATGAAATGGACAATAAATGTCATGGCCTCCTATGGAAGACTTTGCTTTTCAATTGATTTTTTTCACATTTTCAGTTTTATTTATACTTCTAAATTGATTGCTACTATGATTGATATAATGTATTTCAGTATGGAGGTCATGCCATAGAATATGTGGATGGCTCAGGCCAAATTTCATCCGTCTGCCTTCATATGGGTCTCACGGATTACAGGTTATATCCTTTTTTCATCAAAGTCTTAATTGCATGATATTCTATTTGATCTTATAAATAAACTCAATTATTATTCTTTTTTTCCTAGCATTTTCCTGAGTTAATTTTTACTTGATCTTACTAATTTGTAGTTGTGCATGTTGTCCAATTTACTGTTACTGTTAAAATGTGAAGGTCTATTTTCTTGAAGTAGATTATGGTAAACACATCAGTGTTAGAAGATAATTGTTAAATCTATGGGGAGGTTGAGGTGAAATACTTGTGGTTGTCCATACTTGGGAGGCTTTTGTAATCATCTTATTTCTGTCAGTTAACTTTCTGGATACTGAATATGAAATTGATTTACAATGTTATTTAATTCGACCTTGTTGATATGTATACTTGTGATTGTAGCACATTTTCCTATATTTATAATGGTTTAGGAAACCCTGATGGTTTGTTTCTTGATTTCAGTGTATTAACTAGTTGGTGGTTGTTTTGTAAGAAAAACTCATTTCTCGGTTCACAACCACATAAGTAATATCGTTTTGAGTCTTTTGACGGTCTTTTAGGCAGACAACAGATTCTTAATGGAGATCTTGGCAAACCATTGCATTTAATATGGAGAAATGTGGTATAGGATATGTTTCTGCAAGTTGGTAGTCTTATTGAAGTATTGCATAATTTTTGGTTAGTTTGGTAATATGCTTTATCACCATTTTGAGTGGATTCAGATATCTGTTACATTTGTAGGATTCCAGTTTGATCAATGTATGGTTTTACTAAAAATGATTGTCATCTCATTTACCACCAAAATATTTTTGTAATAAGTTTTCAATATTTGTACATCTTATACAATGAATGTTTATAATATTTTCTCATTAGGTTGTTTGTGTGCTGGTTCTACTATTATGATTGTCTATAAGCATCGAGTCATATTATCTAAGAAGCTGTTCAGAATTGTTGGTTTTGGATTTTTGTGCTGGAATGCAAAATGTTTCTCTAAATTTGTATTACATTCAGGACATTTGTGGGCACAAACCTGAGTCCTCTATGGGAGAGGTTTCTTGTTCCTTCAACAGGTAAATGTATCCAGAACAAGTGTTGTACATTATATTTCTGTATACTGGTCTTGCCAAACCTTTTTTTATCCATTTTTTCTAGTCGACTCGTTAGCGTGTCAACATACATCAAGTCCGTTGGGTAATGGAGCCATAGTGGAAACATCTGATGGCAAGATTCTTGTGTTACAGAGAAGCTATAATGTGGGTGAATTTCCAGGATATTTTGTTTTCCCTGGAGGCCATTCAGAGGTAACTTTATATTGTATAAGCTTACAAAAGTAAGGCTAGGAAAATATTTTGGTGATTATGCAACTAAAGGAATAATGAATCAGCTCCATGTCAATGCATCTGTTTATCATCTCATGGTATTATAGGAAAATGAAGCATTAAAAAAATCAGTGAACATATTTGGTGAAATGGATTACCGAGTAATAATGTTTGATTTATGATGGAAGTGTGAAGCTTTAGTTTATTTAAATCATATGACAATTGTGCAAAATTTTTAGGATCTATGTCAATTTTTTTTTTCAGCCCCAAGAAATTGGAATTTCAGCCCATCTGACTGACAAAGGCCAGACAGAATCTGAACTTCTAAATCATAAAGTTTCCATGGAAATGTTTGATGGTATCATTCGTGAGGTGGTTGAAGAAATTGGTCTTCCTGCTAATTCGCTGGTAAGTGATCACCTGGTTTTACTAGAGCATGTGACGCTCTGCCCTTGTTGTTTGATCTGGCAGTTTCATTTCCTTGCATTATTAGGCTATGGATGATAGTATATATAAACTATATATATAGAGCATGCACTTACATATCTATGATACTCTAGATGATAATATATCCTCAAAAGAATGCTGCACACAGAAATAAATTTTCAGTAAAACCTGAGATCCAAAGCAACAAGGACTATGTAGTATCTGAAAGAACTTTATCAATGATTTCTTCTTATGTATCTTAGTTTTAGCTTTTAATTTGACTTTTCATGGATTCAGCATCTCAATTCTGGATAGTTCAATGCAGGGTACTAGTATTTACAGAAAAAAAATAATAAAAAAACTTGATCTCAATATTGATTGCCATAAAATTTTGCAAGTGGATCATCATACCATTAGTAGATATATACCTAAAAATATAATATCTAGTCTATATCTTATCATTCTCAGAATCTGGTGCAATGTAAATTACTTATGACAAACAAGAAAGTACCTCACAGCTTCCTTTTGGAATTAACTTTCAGCTGAACTAGGATTTTGCTCATCATTTTCTGCTTCTGGTTACTGATCTAGTAAGTTTATTTTGGTGTCCCTTGAAAATTTGTTGTAATTTGGATGCTCCTTCAAGTTGAAAATTTTCATTTGTATAGGTCTTGGTAGTTACAGTATCTCTGGGTTAACTTGTTGGACATATCTGAACAGGTCTCAAATTCGAGGCACAACTCTGATTGGCTTTAGCCATTTTATATTTGGGACGATGGTCCTAGTTGCTAACATAATGCATTTAATTCATTAATTTTCTTTTACATCATAGACGAGAAAAAAATATTTAAAGAACATTGCAGTAAAATGACTTTTGGCATAGGGTTCCTATTGACCTCGAATTGTTTTTGGCATCTTAAGGTCTACCCTTGTTGTGACCCGTCTAATTTGTGTGCAGACAGATCCTCTCTTTATAGGAATTTCTTGCCGGGTCGTGAATGTCAGGCCAACAGCCTTTTTCTTTTTGAAGTGCAATCTGGAGGCGAAAGAAGTTTGTAAATTATATTCCAGTGCACAAGATGGATACGAGTCTACTCAGATTTTCACAGTTCTAAGAGTTAGCACTTCTTTAACCACACATTATACGCTTCTTCATTTTATCTTGATCCATGTTAGTTTTACTTCCAGTATTTAATGCTCACAAGTTACAAAAAAAAATCAGGATGATTTGAAACAAATGGCAGTGAAGATGCCTGGTTGCCATCGTGGTGGATATGCTCTATATAAGCTGATGATGGAAGCTACTAAAGACAGCTAGAAATTACAAGATACGGTCCGTTCATTCCACGGTAACTTATTGCATTCAATTGTTTCTTTTATCCATTTGCTTCCAACTGATGCTTGATCCTCTATTTGGTGTTGAACCATTCTTAAGATCCTTCTGTGGCAAGAAAAACGAGATCAAGTAAACTTTGACCTAAACACCAAGTGTGTTTCTAGTCAAATCAAACGGCATCTGCCATGGGCATGAGGCAATTCCAGCATGTTTTCCAAGCAAATGGACCTACTCCCAATGAACGGGATACTGGTTTCATTGGATGTTTTCTATATGTTAACCTGGTGGTCATAAACATGTTATACTAACAGTAAGGAAAGAAATTTCAATCACACAGATGATTGTCTTTGATGATAAACCTTATTTGATTTCAGATCTTGAGCAAGATACACTTTTCAATATTTTATTTTCCAGAACAAAAACAAAAAAGAAAACCTCACTATATGTTTTAGTTGCTTTGATTGTTTATCTTCATCTTAAATTTAATCTCTAAATAGTGTTTCTTGATGTTCTATGTTTACTTTTTGAACATTAACTTGTTTCTTGGTGCAACCTATGACTGCCAAAGGTCTTACTGTCTGTCTGTGTCACCTCGGTGTTGTTTCGTCAGCCCGAGTTTGGAACTTATCTTCCTTTTCCTCTTTTCTTTCTTTATACTATGATATACACCGACATATCGTGCATAGATATGCCGGTGTATATTGGTATGGGTCTAGATTCATCTATTAAAACATCAGACTTTGCTGGTGATTTTGACATGAAAGAATCTTGTATTATTAATGAAAGAATTATTACGTATTCCAGTCAATTTCAAGAACACAACATCAATAACAACACTTGCCCAAGAATCATGAATCTGCCATAGAATTAAACAGTAAAATCTGTGAAGATGCTGATTGGACTTCTCACACTGTGCTTGCCATCCGACCAAGTGATGGCAGCTGAGGCGAGAGAATTCAACGCTAATGGTCCTCCAGAAACTCTCACCATGAACTGTTGTTTCCCATATCTTCTTTTAAATGACAACACCGTGGGACTCAGACTCACTTTAATGTTTGGATCGGTTTTGATCACTGCCTTATATGTAGAATTTGCATCGCCAACGTTGGTAACTGTCCTCGAGAACTTTCCTCTGACTTGCTCAGCCGGTTTGACATATAAAGCCATAGAAGGGTAGTTCAGATCACTTGTGCTTCTCGTGGAATCACCTGAACAGCTGCTATTATCTCCGGTTATAAGCCTTATTGTAGATGCATTGTAACCTTCATCACACAACATCTGCACGTAGTCCTTCTCCGAAGCATCATACACTAAACCTGGATCAAGTGCCTTTATTGGATTGAGTTGCCCGGCTCCGTACGCGAGTTCTGCATCTCGATGCAGGGAAGGATTCATGGGGGTGGCTGCGTTGGAGATGCCATTAGCAGTTGTTAGTTGTGATGTCATATCGATCTCCACTAATCTAAGATTGTTGATAGATTAATTACCTGTTGTCATTAGAGCAGACATGATGGCAGCAGGAGACCACTCGGGGTGGAATGACTTGAGGAAAGCGGCGGCGCCGGTCACATGAGGGCAGGCCATGGAAGTTCCCGATATGATGTTGTACATTACAGAGCGCGTGTCATTAGGGTAGCTTGACATGGAGGCTTCGGGTGACCAGGCGGCCAAAATCTCTACTCCAGGAGCGCTTATATCAGGCTACATTCACATCGTCTCAACATGATTACTCAAACATGATCATGAATAGACAACAAAAGACATCTGAATCGAGTAGGATTACCTTCAAGATGTTGGGTGTGATCATGTTGGGCCCTCTGGATGAGAAGGAAGCAACGACCGGAGCTTTGGAATCAAACACTGTTTTACTCTTGTGTATATTGGCTACGGGATTCCTGAATCCACAACAAAATATAAGCACAGCTGATGATGTTTATGTGAACTTGTTATAAAGAGAGTTGAACTTACTTGGTCTTTCTTATGTACTCCATCAGTTTCTTGCCTTGAGAGTAGCCAACTAGAAGAGCTGGGAGAGGAAATGTCCTTGAACTATCGAGTATCCTTTTATCCAACATCACCGCGCCTTCAGCCCCAGCAAGCAAAGGCCCCGATCCATCGGAAGGAGATCCACACAAAACTATTTTGCCTTTCACCAAATTCTTGTCCAGTTGAGTGCAATTGCTGCAAATGTGAACTAATCGGTAAAAGATCGCCAAATCGATTACAACACACTAAGCTCCTGACAATGATCTCAACAATGTTACCTCGGTGGAAATGTCCCATTTCCAAAGTATATAAAGGGGTAAGATTTCCTTTGTGTAGGGAATGTGTTGATGGAAGCTCCCTGTCAAACGAATCACAACTTTCATCAATTTGCAAAGAGAGAGAGAGGAGAAAGAGAGATGAAAGAACTCACCACAATGGTCCTTCGATCTCCGGTAACTAATGTGTCTATGATGCGACGATCGATGCTACTTGCTGCTGACACAAGCATCCATGGCGCAACATTGCCTACCGTGCCACGACCACTACGCCCTTCGTTGCCACCAGAGGCTGATGTGAGAATCCCCTTCTTCATCGCGTGGAATGCACCGATAGCTATCGGATCCTCGAAGTAATCGCTCGCACGTTCACTACCGATCGAGATGGAGATGATGTCCACCCCATCTGCGATCGCATGGTCAAAGGCAGCCAACAAGTCTTCACCCGCACACCCCGCCGGCCAGCAGACTTTGTATACCGCAAGTCTAGCAGAAGGCACCGCGCCTCTGGCCATCCCTCCGGCAAGGCCGTATAGGCTGACGTTACGCACGCTTCTTCCTGCCACGGTTGAGGCAGTGTGGGTGCCATGACCATCATAGTCTCGTGGAGAAGCTTCGTGAGTCGTGTCATTATAACTATTGAAGTAGCGTGCTCCGATGATTTTACTAACATAAGACGGTTGGTGTTAGAAAAGTGCTTTCACGCAAGCAATAACAGAGATGATGAATGAGAGCGTAGTAGGTGTGTACTTATTGCATTTAAAGTTCTCGCAGGCGCCCTTCCATCTTCTCGGCGGAGGTCCAAATCCTTCGTCCCTGAAAGATGCAGATTCCGGCCAGATACCAGTATCGATCACACCAACCATGACATCTCTCTCCATTGGCAAGTTTCGTTTCACGCTCTCAGGGAAGCTTAAGAAATCCCATGACCTCGTCGTGCTGGGTTGTAAGTTTTTGCTTGGGAATACCGAAACAACACCCTTGATTCCTACATACAAGAATGGTATTTAAGATAGATAGAGAGAGTGACTACCAGCTAGAATTATGTTGGTAAGTATGATTATGTCAAGTATGTATACCAGCTATTCTTTCTTTCTCTTTGGCAGTAAGTCTTGCTGCCAGTCCATTGAAGCTTCTATAGCTATGGATCAAAGACTTGGTGGAAGAACTACATCAGATAGACAAAGTCAACGAATCAAGTGTAATCCTTCAAACTTGTTAAGTTGCAGAAATTTTTGAAGGAGAGAAGAATAATTACAGGCCCTCAAGCACTTGATTTAGTAGATTATGGTGAGGCTGTGCTGAGTAATCCGAAGAGGGCGAATCTCCCATGTACACAATGTAAACCTGCAAGATAGATCAAGTCATTCCACGTCGGTCATGGATATATGTCTTATAGTATTTGCTCACCTTTCTTTCTTCGTCGGCACTAGCAATGGATATGAGCAGAGAAAAGGAGATGAGGACGGGAAGCGAGAACAGTATTTGCGTTGAAGAGTTGAGGACGGCCATGTCGAGGTTTCCTATGCTTCATGAATTCATGTCTTACGCCTTATATATAGGTTTCCAAGTCTCTTTAATGGACACGGTAAGACCTCTTCCAAGTTCTGCTTCTATTGTTCTCTGATCGTTTCCTTGATCGAGATGATTAGCCTACCAATCATGAATGTGATGGTGATGAATCCTTCAAACCATGTTCTTTGGCCTTACGAGTTCTTACCAAGTCCTCAGGGAATCAAGGACTGGCACATGGATGGAAGGCCTGCAGCTGCCAAAATAATGCAGAAGAAAGTGTTTGTACATGTATCAGGACATAAGCTGGAAACATCCAACTCTTATGTACAAGTTATTTGCATCATTGACTTCGTGTTGCTTCTCTCTTTCCCCTCTCAATGTCTCCAAAAAAATACTGGAAGTCAAAGTTGGTGGATGAACACTTTGGTCTTCCGACTAGTTCGAGAGAGGCAATCGACGACAAACTGCATGGAGGTCAACCATTGTAGGCCAATTGCTGGTTCTAATCCCCAATCTCATCTCATTTTATATTTTTATTTTGAGAGTCATGAATTGTTTTCTGCCAATTAAACATTTGGACGGC
This sequence comes from Musa acuminata AAA Group, assembly GCF_036884655.1. Classification (NCBI taxonomy): domain Eukaryota; kingdom Viridiplantae; phylum Streptophyta; class Magnoliopsida; order Zingiberales; family Musaceae; genus Musa; species Musa acuminata. Next base: position 25,371,199 of record NC_088358.1, on the reverse strand, counting down.
ATATAATTCATGGATTTCGTATACTGTTTGCCAGCGAGTAATCTGAATAGATGGGTTATTGAAGTCAACGAAAGAGATGAGAGAAAGCAATGCCTAAAACACTCCATCTATTTGTTTTTGGTCGGTACATGATGACCGGTCTTTGCCACATACACGGAGAAGCTTAGCAGATTCGTTTGGTGAGGCCATAGCAGTTCCCTGTGTTGGTCGTCTCTGCAGGTGTAAAGGTCGCCTTGGCCTCTGTTTCGTCTGCGTCTCCCGGCCTGTATATCCACACGATTTTGTACTTTAGCATGTGAACTTCAAAAAAAAAAACGCCTCCTAGAGTAAGATATATCCAAAAAAAAATGTCTTTTCGAAGTATATGAATTTCAAAAGGTGTATCTGAGAGTAAGAAAGACTCGACGGACTTATAAATTCTTAGTTCTCATACTACTCAATTAATATAAGATTAAATGATCTTATCAGTTAGCATCGACGAAAACAAAGGACTATTTCTAAAGTGTTTGTATCAAGCGTTTGCAATAGAGGAGCTCTCTTTGAATTCGACCATACTAACTTGTATTTGTATTTACTCATCTAATTTTGAAGCATTTTAATTGTCACAATCCAACTTATGGAATAACTAATCATCTAAATCATTGATTTAAAATACTTCAACTTAAATTTTGGAGCATTTTAATTGTCACAATCCAACTTATGGAATAACTAGCCATCTAAATCGTTGATTTAAAATACTTCAATTTGAATTTTGGAGCATTTTAATTGTCACAATCCAACTTTCGTTGATTTAAAATACTTCAACTTGAATTTTGGAGCATTTTAATTGTCACAATCCAACTTATGGAATAACTAGCCATCTAAATCATTGATTTAAAATACTTCAACTCAAGTTTACGATTGTACTTTCATCGTAATTTTATAGACTAATTTTTTTTATAATAATACACCTATTAGGATCTTATAAGCTAATTTTAATGGTGGCCAAACGTACTTTAAAATCAGATTAGTCCAATTATTACTCGATGCCGCGTTGAGTTTTCTATTCTTCCCCTATCGATCTCTCTCAAAAAATCAAAGTCTTCGGGTCTTCCTATTAAAAAAGACAGTGTTGGGAGTGTTGGGTTAATAGAAGAACCAACTCGTTCGAGGGAAGCAATCGACAACAAACTGCATCGAGGTCAACCAAACTGCATTCGGTGCCTCGTCTTATCCACGACCTATCTATTTATAGATTCTTATTTTGAGCTTCCGACACGTATACCCTAATGGTGGGGCCATAAAGAGTCTATCTAGTCTAGCAATGTCCTACGACATGACCCATCCAATCTACGATCTACATAGTGATGATGATATGGAACCACCTATCCAATCTACATACTAATGACATGGAACCACCTAACCACATTCTGTTTGCATGACATATGAAAGAAAAATAGTTTCCATCCAAATACTCAGTCCGAGTCGAGTCCGTAAAAGGATTTCTTCAATTATGCACTCAGATAGAACTCTTACATTTTCATGAACTTCATGAACTCTTTGTCAACTTGAAGAACCTTTATGACAAACAGATTGCAGGCATACCACCAGAATACACAAGGTTTTTGATTCATCCTGAACTGGAATGCTTCTCCCAGAGAAAAATCCAGCTTAACTATATAACCTTACAGAATTGCAATGACAACAGCACTGTTTGACACAACATCGGTCTCTCTTCGAGGAACAAAGTTTATTAAAAATTATTTGTAATCGTGTACTGCATGTGCGCCGAACTAGAGCACCTTTAAAACTATGAAATAGATAACTGTAACGTCAAAAATGTGTTCAAAAATCACGATTAGGCTCCACGTCAAGTTCACTACTTAATCTGAATATTCACTGGTTACCAAATTCTCAAAAATAATCATGACCGGAGAACGATCAGGGACCAGAACAACTCCCGCTATCAAAGGCCATGCAAAACTGCAGAATTGCATCTCCTGCACAACTGTTGCTGTATTGAAGTGTGTCAGCATCTACTCATCCTTGTGCTTTGCAGACCAGTTCTTGGCACCCGAAGAACTCGTGTGACGCCCGACAAATTTGAGGACCTCATCAATAAGGATCACTGGAAATGCAACCGCCAACACCAAGAGCCACTCGTTGAAACTGAGAGGCACTATTCCGAAGACTTGAGCAAGGAAAGGGACATATAATATTAGGAAATGCAATCCAAATGAGATGGACATGGCCAAAAGAAGCCATGGGTTGGCCCATGGAGGCATGCTCAGGAGGCTCCCGTCTTCGGATAATGCATTAAGTGAATTGAACATCTCAATGGCCACCAAGACAGACAGCGAAAGGGTCATTGCCTTCACTTTACCAGTCTGGAAATAGTCACAGGGATTAGCATCAAAGGTGAATTGTCGTGCTCCGGCAGTGAATGGAGAGACCTTGAAGCCCTCCCATGAGGAGCATTCTCCCCAGTTAGAAAGCTGTGAATAGGTTACAAGGGTGTGGCCATCACCACTAAAGTCGATTCCCATAAAAGAACCATGAGTATACCATATAATGAAGATACCAACAGTAGCAATCCCCACATAAAGCCCAATGACCTACATATGGAGTTCCAAGGGTCAGTTGAAATGATCAGATGAATTGTATGAGCATATATGTATTCAGTAAAAGATGAAATTAGAAATATATGCATTAACAACATCAGCGCCATTACAAAAGTCTGAATCTTAAAAGTCACAAAAATCTTTAGTGTCACATAAAAGAACTACAAAGACAATAGCATAGAAATAAAGTACTAAGCTGTGCTTGTTTCATCCATATTCAAGCTTTCTTTTGGAGAGAAAAAAAGCAACACCGAAGAGGCCCTTAGTTTTTTCGGAGTTGGAAGAAGAATAAAGAATATTTTGCTACAAAAACGAGCATACGAAATACATATACATAAACAAAGATAAGATACACAAAATAAGTTGATGCATTGCTTATGACAAAGAACGAGCAAGAAGATGATTTACCATATAACGGAATAAAATCCATGCAGTAATCAATGAGTCGTCACTCCTTCGAGGTGGTTTCTTCATAATATCTTTATCAGGTGGGTTGAATCCAAGAGCAGTTGCAGGAGGGCCATCCGTGACAAGATTGACCCACAAAAGTTGAACCGGTATCAGTCCCTCTGGAATACCTAAAGCTGCTGTTAAAAAAATGGAGGCAACTTCACCAATATTTGAGGAAATCATGTATCTGCGATTAGAAAGTGAGAAATATAGAAGTTAAGATTAATAAACATCAGCTACATATCTTTCAGATTCTAGCATTCCATTCAGAATTACTCTTGCATGATACTTAACGTCCCTCCCGTTTATTATCTCATTAAATACTATCACGAACAGACTTAAATGTCAGATCAAACAAGATTATGCATTAAACTTTGCCTATAGATTATCATTAACCAGTTAGTGAATATGGACAAGAACATACATAGTAAAGCAGATACAGCATTTTGATTCATGCTACTTAACTGGCCAGATTACATAAAGCATGCACCAAGCTTATGTGAAGAAACCTAACTGACATACTCTTATTATGAAGATATAATCAAAGATATGATATATGTCGTAAAAAAGTAACAAGACCTTATAAAAGCTTTCATATTGTTGTAAATCGATCTTCCTTCACCAACTGCTGCAACTATTGAACTGAAATTATCATCTGCCAACACCATATCTGAGGCTTCCTTAGCAACCTGAAATAAAAAAAACAATGTTAGATGATACTCAGACAGCATTTACAGGATCTAGTATGTTAGAAGGAATACAATCTTTAATGACATAAGTGACACTTGTAATAAACAATCATAAAAGCAGATCATAAACATCATTAAAAAAAAGCTAACAGGATAATATACCCAGAAATAACAATCAGTAATAAACGAAGTCTAATTTTCAAAAAGGAAAGCTGCCAAAAGAAAATATCACTACATTTTCCCCTCAAGACATTGTATCGTGTAAACAAATTATGATAATGTTTCTCCTAATTTTCATATCTACCACTTCTAATTCTTTTCCAGAAAAAGGAGGCACAAGACTTCTACCAATGTGGGGTCCGGGGAGGGCCTCTAAGTATAAAAGTGACTGTTTCCATGACTCAAACCCTGATCTCCCAGTTTGCAAAGTGTCCATTGTTTTCAGTAGTTAGTATAATCCTATGATCTTGGACTAGCTTCTAAGATGTTGTCCAGAACAATGTAAACAAATATAGTGTCCCTATATTTTCAGTTGTTAACCTAATCCAATGATCTTGAACTAGCTTCTTAATTTATCCAGAACAATGTAATTATCTATTTTGCATTACATGCCGACACCTATGTGATGGAACATTTTTGGGCTGCTACCTAACCCAACCTCTTTGCGCTTAGTGGCATCTAGGTGATGAACATACCACCTTGGCTTCTGGATGATGACTTAACCTTACAATGAAAATGCTTTAAATCGATGCTTGTGAGATTTGAAAAATTTTAACACTGTCAGTGATCTTATGCAACAATTCACTTTTTCATCTGGGCTTGAATCTACCGGTAGTGTCGTGGGACAATTTCTTATATGGATATAGATTCTAGATGAAGAAAGAGCAAATGCACAAAAGAACAACGAGAAAAATAAGAGCGAGCAGCACATACCTCTGTCCCAGCAATGCCCATTGCTATACCAATATCTGCCATTTTCAATGCAGGAGCATCGTTCACTCCATCCCCTGTCATTGCAACTACCTCACCATCTTCTCTAAGTAATCTCACGATCTCTTGTTTATGCTTTGGTTCTGCTCTAGAAAAAAGAAGACCGCCACTTTGCCTCAAAAGGGTCTTTTTATCACTGGATGACATAGACATAAAACCTTTGCCTGTGAGGCTCTTTGAATGTATCTCTTCGTCAGGCGTAAATACACCTATATCACGGCAAATTGCTTCTGCGGTTTCCTTGTTGTCTCCAGTTATGACCATAACTCGGATACCAGCTGCTCTACAATCTTCAATTGCTTTGTAGACCTCACTCCGTGGAGGATCCTAAAAATAATTCCAAAGGCGAGAATATAAAAGAGTCAGTGGTGCCAACAGAAAAGCTAAAGAGAACATAAAACAAAAAGCCAACTGAAAGACTGTCAATCAAGCAAGATATCTCACCCTAAGCCCTACTAATCCAACAAACACTAGACCAGTTTCAATGGATGAGTAATTTGATGGATCTAGTAAAAGTTTATGAGCCGGGTGGTCTTCACCATCATATGTTGCAAATTCTGCTAGATCATCCGTATAGGCAAATCCCAAACAGCGCAATGCAGTTGTTGACATCTTATGAAGGGCATCCAGAATAAGACTTTTTGATCTGTCATCTAACACCACAACAGAACCATCAAGCAGCTGAACGTAGGCACTTCTTTCCAACAAATTTTCTACAGCACCCTGCCACAATGCAACTTCAATTAGATATTAGTGTGAAGATTTTCCATTCGTTCACAAGTACTGATTGCGGATACCATCAAATAACATGTGAATGTGGGTGCACCAATGTGCCCAATGTAGGCACAAACAAAATGGTTATTTGTCCATCAGTTGCATAAATTTTCAAAATGACTTCAATTATTAAGATAAGTTGAAGAGAGAAGCAATAACTGATGTAGGACGAGTAACATAGCTACTAAATTAATCATCGGATGTAGGACAAGTTCCTACATCACCTGCAAATCACACTAATTAGATAGATTGGAATACCTTTACAAGCAAAGAATTTGTTCCTGATTTTGATTTCACAATAACTCCCATTGACTTTCGAGAACGATCAAACTCAAGAGTCGCAACCCTCTGGGCCATTCCATTCCACCATTTACAGCACCCTTCAATTATCAGATAATGTCAATTTCATATATAAGCTGTCATGCATAGATCCACGTAAAGCATCTTAACTAAATAACTGAACTATAAACTGAAACTTGAGGCCTGAAACATACTTAATATTTCATCTGAGTCCAATGATGATGTCTCATATCCTCCAGGAAGTCCCATTTTCTCTACCAAAACCTGACAAAATACATATTCATCATTTATCAACAAAGTAAGATGAAGCAAACATCAAATACAAAAAACCAAATTACATGCACCCCTCTTAAGTCACATCTGGGATAGGCTTACACGCATTGCTTAACTAGAGATAAGCAGGGCCTAACCATCAGAGAAAAGGCTTAGGAGCAAGAACAAAATAGACAAAAGAGTTACTTTCTAGTCTGTTGTACTCACAAATACACTTACAAAGGCGTTTAGGTACAGTATAATTTCCTTATAATTAATTTCTGTATGCCCTCAATATGCACTAAACATGATGAGGTTCGGTGTATTTTTACCTAATTAAGGACTGACCAAATCAATTTCCGATTTAACAATCGTTCTGCTCTATGTGTCCATATTAAATTGAAGAAACGGGAAATTTAGCACTGAGTTAGAGATAGCAAGGAAGAACTGCAATGAGAAGCAAACATAGAGGTTCTTACCTTCAGGGCTGCCTCTGTTGGCATACCACTGGTAACAAACTGATGTGCTGAATGATTGACACTTGCATCATTGCAAACAGCAGCAATCTTAGCAATCATTTGAAGATTTGCATCCACGTTACTGGTCGGCCAATCATGGATAATCCCATCATGAGGATTGTATGTGGTACCATCCACTTTGAATGTTCTAAGTGTATCTGCCCAGCGCCCCATTGCAACAAGCCTTACAGCAGACATCTGGTTTGTCGTCAATGTACCAGTCTTATCAGAGCATATCACAGTTGTGCAACCCAAAGTCTCAACACTTGGTAGCTTCCGAACCAGTGCATTCTTTTGTGCCATCTTCCGTGTACCCAGTGCCAAGCAAGTAGTGATAACCGCAGGCAACCCTTCTGGGATTGCTGCAACAGCCAAGGCAACAGCAATCTCGAAGTAATAAGTGCACTTCTCAAAGGAAAACTTGAAATTCCTTGGCCAGCCATCAACATACTCCCAGGTAAGGAAGTATTTCACATTGATAAGCCAAACCACAGCACAAATCACACCAATAATTGCTGTAAGGACCTCCCCGAACTCATTCAATTTCTTCTTCAATGGTGTATCATCTTCACTCTGTGAAGCTTCATGTATCTGCGAATGTATCTTACCAATTTCAGTGTTCATACCGGTCTGTATAACCAAGCATATGCAGCTGCCATTCACGACTGTAGTACCTGCAAAAACCATGCATTCCTTCCCTTGGATATCTATGTCTTCAGACTCAACTTGGTGGTTGGTTTTGTTCACCGCATCATTCTCTCCCGTAAGAGATGCTTGCTCTACCCTCACAGTGGAGCTAATCAGGTGCAAAATCCTCATATCCGCTGGAACCTTGTCCCCAACCTTAAGCTCCACGATGTCACCCGGTACAAGTTCCTTAGCAGGCAGATTTGGAATCAACTCCCCGTTCCTTCTAACAGAGGCATGCTCAGACTGGATTTCTTTCAGGGCCTCGAGTGCCTTCTCAGCGTTGTTCTCTTGCCAAACACCAACGATTGCATTCACGATCAGAATAAGGAATATCACCAAGGGCTCCACAAAGGCAGTGATCCCCATCTCACCACCTTCGTCCCCATCATACCACGCGAGCACGAAAGAGACGACGGCGGCCACAAGAAGGATCCGGACCAGCGTGTCGTTGAACTGCTCAAGTACCAACTGCCAGATCGAAGGCCCAGAGTGCTTCGAAAGCTCGTTCAGTCCATAAATCTCCCGCAGCTTCACTACCTCCTCAGATCGGAGCCCGTCGTGAGCCGAAACCACGAATTCGGCCTCGCACTCGTGGACGGTCCTCGCCCAAGCCGGAAAGTTCGACGTCGGCGGCTCCAATCCACCATTCTTCCCCTCATCCTGCCCTCCTTTCCCCATCCCCACTCCGCCCCAACCAGAATCCCAAAAGTCAAATCTTTCCTACAAAACCCTCAAATCCACGCTCCCCGACACCACCATCCCACGCCCAACCGATCTAAACAAGCAAATACAAAAACCCGAGCGAAAGCCTTCTCCCACGAAGAAAAGCAACCAATCTTTCACTGATTCAAGAGCCCGCAACGAATCGAACAAGCCCGCAACAGATCCCTCCGCAGCAAGAAACCAGCGGAAGAGACGGGGGAAAAGGAAAAAGGGTTTCGTTACCCGGTCCGAAGAAAGCTTCTTCGTGCGGAGTTCTTCGATTCCCAAACTCTCCACTACCTAGCTTGCTTCGTTCAAGCTTTTGACGTAGAAAGAGACGCTCGGAAAGACGCGATCGATCTCCCGATCGCTCTCACCTTGAGAAGAGGTGGTTTCGCCGGCCGAGAGTCCGCGTCTTGGAGGCCCACGAGCGACGACTCGTCAAATGATAAGTAATTCTTAGTGCCACTCCTTTTACAACGTACCCGCTCGCTCCTCCACGGACCCTCTCGGGCCCACTCTCTCTTTGGAACTGCGAGGAAGATTAGGCGGGGCGGGTGAATGACGAGCCGGGCGAAAAGAATATTGGAAGACAAGAACGTCGCTTTCGACCCATCGACCTACTTGTGTTCTAAAATGCGGGACCCAAAGTGGGCCCCTCAGATTCTTCCAGTCATAAGGCCAGCGTAAGACGCAGAACCACGCAACTGGGGTGGGCGGCTTTACCTTCCCGGCGTTACACGATATATTTAATGTACCATAGTGAAATTTCCAGGAAGCATCGCGCTTGCCCAAATTAGTCAACCTTCGTTGCGTTGTTGTGCACTCGTCATCTCGACGCCGGCGTAAGTCGTTCCAATCGTTTCGTCCGCTGATTTCTTATCCCATATGATCATATATTATCTACCCGAATCTTAATGTTCGCTTTAGGGTTGGATTAGGTTCGATTCAAAGTGGCGTTACAGTTTGATGAAGTGCCAAATTATTTGTAGTTGTTGGTATAGGAAACAAAGATTCCTTCAAACGATTCCTTGTTAGATTCGGCCTCCTTTAATTGAAACCTGAAACATGATGTTACATACGAAGAGTTTACTCAAATTATCTAATATTTGATGATACATATCAGTATGAAACATGCAACAGATACATATGAGTATCTGAAATTTCAAAAGACAGGGAGACCAAAAGTTATGGTTGCGGTTTTCTTGACACTCTACATGAGGAGGGGAAGGAAGAAACAAGCAAATGTTGCAAAGCCTTGTTATGTCTCAGTTACATATCAGTGTGTGCTACTGTTCTTTCTTCCTTGTTTTCGACTGTAACCAAAGTTTATGCTGGTCTTCCAAAGTTCAGATACGTATCAGTATGTTGCACCATTCTTTCTTCTCCGTTTTTTAGCAGTGCATGACATTTTTGTGTTAATACTCATCTGGCAGGCAGTCTCAATCGGAAGAACCTGTTGTGTGGGATGACATAAACGATCTGTTAAATGTCTCTTTGAAGTCATCAGCTACTTCAGCTAAGCTAGTTTGACATTTCCTTGTAATTAATAGCTGGGACATGAAGATGTTGTATGATCTTTAATCTTCTCTTGTAATGGGTTTGCAGAAACTGACATGCTTAGCTGATATATATGAACATATATTTTGGGTCTATGCATCATCTCTTCCAACCTATATATATATTTTTTCATAGCAAAATCTGATAGCTCTACTTTGGTCTCTGCTCACTTGGTTGGTCCTTGAAAATGGAACCCCTGTGGCAGTGGCTGCTCCTCTCAACCGTGCCATCATCTGCTCCAACCAATCCACGCGTCCTCAGCAAACCATAACCATTAGTTTTGCTGCGATTCAGGATCACAGAAAGTTGACATTACAGTAGAAGAAACATCAGCAGTCGCATGGCTCTGCTTTTGTTCTTCCTGTAGCCACCATGGGTGTTCCACAATGGTTGCTGTGGAATCCACGAGTGGTGTCATTACTTTGATGTCTGTCCAGAGTTGCAAAGATGTGGAAAATGTACTGATGTTGACTGAAGGAAAGAAAGGCTGGGCAATAGGAGAAGGCCAACATATGCAACATACTATTCTTGAACTTGGACTTTTCGATCCTTTCCATCTGAATAGCGAGAGTGAGATGATTGATGGACAACAGGAATCATCTTTGGAACTCGAAACTTAATCATCAGTATCTCCCCCCACAAATCTAAGTAATGAAACCAGTATTAATTACATATAAAACAATCCAACTGTGAGATACCAACCGATCGGGTTACATTTTAAGGGGAAAGCTCGAGTTTCACAAACGTATTCTAACCATGAGAAGAAAGCTTAACAAGACTTTGTTGCCGAGAATCAAATAAGGACAGATGTAGGATCAAACACTTTGTGACCATGTGAGGCACATCAACAAGAACGTTCTCCCCAGTGGGCACTATGCGAGCAGCCTCTTCTAAGCTGCACACAAGACAGTCCATGAGATCTTCCACAACTTTTGTTGGCCGCCACACAAAAAGAGATGTTCATGCATGCTTCTCACTAAATAAGCAGAATTGGTGTGATGTGTTTTAGAGAGAGAGAGAGAGAGTCTGTATGTTTATCTCAGAGGCTTACACGGACAGCACTTATAAAGGATGATACAAATTGAATGTATAATATTTCATCCTTGGAACAACTTGAAATAGGATGTGTAATGACAACTTCTGCAAGGAGTTCTTATCGAGTTCTTCAAAAGCTGCAGAGTATAAAAGTAATATTGCGACTCTTAATTCTGATATTTTAGTACGATACACAGATACAAAACACCAACTTCTGAGAATACATAGAACAAATTTGTACTTGTATGGAGAGAGATCCAGCAAAATTAACACGTTGGTTTATCTTCGGTCAGCAACTTCGACGCCAGCGGTGCACAAGAGGAGTCGGTAGAAAATGGAGAACAGTGCCGAGTAGGAGATCTCTCTCAGCTCCCTGTCTGTTCCGCAACCCTTCTTCTTCTTCTTCTTCCTCCTGCTGTTACGTCCGTTCATTTCATTGCCGCTCTCAGAATTCTGCTGGAGAAAAGGGAACAGAAGAGCAGCTCGCTCCTTGACTTTCCCGAGGCACTGCCGTGCCTTCTCCGTGACAGTCTCCTCCTTGGAGAAGGTGTAGCTCCTCAGGTACATCTGCCGGCAGGAATAGCTATCCACCACCATCGGACTCGGACTCCACTTCTTCCTCCCATCGCGATGGCTGCCTCTTTCACCCCTTCTTCCTGCCATCGACTTCACGAACTCGGCGTCGGACTCCGGCCACTTGTAGCTTGGTCTAACCGGCCAACGAGCGTCTGCGCAGCTCACAGAAGACTTGCTCCCGAAGCTCATGGCTCCCTCCTCTCCTCTGGAGTGGAAGGCTCCTTACGATGGAGAACCAAACAAGAACCAACGAGAGGTAGATAAGGAGGAAGCATTCATCACGTGAACGTTTGCCTTTCTCAGTGTGTTTCTTACGTGTGACTGTGACACAGTCTGTGTATTCCTCTGGGGGAATTAAGGGTGGAAAGATTCACATGCCACGAATTCGTGTACTCATCACTAGAGTAAGCACCATGGCAAGCATGCCACGGACTTCCAATTGCTGGCTCATCGACACCTCACTCTGTTGGCTTTGCTACAGTCATCTGTCGGAGAAAACTGAGACATTGGATTTGGGAGATGGAAACGGCTGCAAGCCACTTATTGTTATTAGTGCATGAGCTACTCCCACCTCTCGCCAGAGCACTTCCACACGGTCCGCAAGGAGTAAGAAGGGGGAGAATTTGCCGGCCACTGTCAGCAACGAATCGTCTTTCATTGTGTTATTTCTTTCTCGATAAGTTGGATGAAGCTTCCTTTATTTCTCCTTTTCGTGTATATTTAATGAGGGAAAATGATCGATATATAACAGTTCGCAAGTCATCGTGCTCGACCAGTGGTGACACTGCTGCTTCGTCGTTCTGCCGTAGAAGAGCTTCCACGATTAGAGTATACGCCACCACATCGTTACTATCATTTCTGCTGCTGTCCTTTCTCATCAAGCATAATACACAGCAAAGAAAGTTGCAGGAGAGTGCAATGTGTTCGGCGCGCCTTGAAGGGCTGTTACTGCCAGTCTAACAACGTAATTCGTAATTTAAAGGCATGTCGTCTATTCACTTGCTCAATTCAAGTTTATTAGGAGACCAACCAAGCTCAACTTGTTTGGATGATTACTACTTTCCATTTTATATCCTCCGAGCCATCACTGCATGAAGAAATTGCTTATAATTCCAGGCAGACAATGCCAACCAACAATCCATTCAACTACCAAGGAATTCGATTTCCTTTTCTTCCAGTCGTAAACCCACCGGCCAAGGTGATGAGCAAGCAATCACTGCATGAAGAAATTGCTTATAATTCCAGGCAGACAATGCCAACCAACAATCCATTCAACTAAGAAGGAATTCGATTTTCTTTTCTTCCAGTCGTAAACCCACCGTCCAAGGTGATAAGCAAGCAATACAAAAACAGCAGCAGATGTGGAAGGAAACTGCCATGGTCAGGTTCATTTATGCAATGTGCAGTATACAAGATACCTGCATTGTTCTCATCCTCCAGATTCAAGACGTCATCGACAAAGCAGGGCATTGCTCATCACCATAGCAGATATCGGGATGTATGTGTGAATCAGTTCTGTGATAAATTAGATAAAAATGGCAACCTTCACTTCATAGATTTATCGAATATAGCAAGAAGAGTGGCAGTGTTGCTTGAGCCAGAAGAGATGGCTGACACAGACCCCTAGCTCTCAATCTCAACGACTGACATAACCTTTTAGTCCATGTGGTAGAACTATACAAGGAAGATTTGTCAAGGCCCGCCTTTTGTGCTTCTTCAAGTCCAAGTAAATCTTGTCAGCAAGAACTATACAAGTCAGTGTGGTTCCAGAACTGTACAGCAGGATTTGTTATTAAATGACCAGCAGGCAGCCTAGTCACCAAAAATGACACATCTCACTGTTAGACTCTTCTCCTCTTTAGCCGAATGTCGTTAAAACTATCGTCACGCCATGCTGGTCGGCTTCGGTTTCTATAATCTTCTTGTTCAGCCATACTTCTTGATCTGTTTGTGGTGCTTCCCAGTTGATTTTTCATTCGCATCACAGGGCTCCTTAGGCTGACTCTATTGGAGAAGCCTTCTCTTTTGGGGTAAAACCTCACAGGTCTACCAGGACTACATCTAGCAGGACTACAGTCACCAGGATAGAGAAAAGGCTCCTCCCTATCACCACCTACGGGGTGGTGATCTTCATAAGACCGTTGATAAGAACAATTGTCATCAAACTTCCTTCTAGCCAGAAGCTCATCTTCTGCATGTGCAAGTGGAAGAGGCTGGGCAAAGTGCAAAGATCCAAAGTAATCCTCTGTAACTTCTTGTTGATCACTCAAATCAAACCTCCTGATGTTCCTTTGAGAGCCCCTACCAGGCCTTGGCAAATCCAGTTCTTGCATTTCTCTCATGTCATTAGGCAGGCAAGAGTGAGGCAAATCATTTCTGACCATCGCATATTCTGGTAAACAAAGGCGTCGTGGAGGTGACCGCATCTGGTCAATTTTGACAACTGGTGGCGACCTGTGTTGCATCAATTCCGGATGTCCCCCGTAACCCAAGTCAGGTGACCTTCGAGGTGGAGAAAACTGATAAGGAGAGCGCATTCGGGGAAAATGTATGGGAGTACCCCTCCTCTGAGTAGGTGAAAGGCTTCTTTCTCTCCACATGGAATGATTCTCAGCTTGCTCATATTTCACACATGGGTCTGCATATAAAAAGGGGTCTATCATTTCATTTGGCAAGCAACTGATGGGAATGTCTGGAACATGTCTCCCAGCGGACCTGCTGGGACTGACTTCCCTTGAGGGGCGGCCAGAAATTTGAACACCTCTATCACAGGCCCCAGGAGAATGCCTCCTATATGGAAAACGAGTCCTATGTGGTTGCTCATCATCTATGAATCTTCTGATGCTCTTACCAGTACTTCCAACAGAAGCATCCGCCACAATTCTCAAGGGACCCTCTTGGTCGCTACAAGGCCTAAAAAATCTGTAACCTTTTGAATCGTTAACTTTTGGTGCATATCGAGGGTCAGAATCTCGACCATAAACACTCATTTGGTTGCCATCCCTTCTGGTGTTCACCAAACCATAACTACGTTTTCGAGTCGGCTGATCTTGATCATTGCTTCTGTATTTCAGAAACCTATCATTGCACCTCTCACCCCTGAAATCCAAGAAGAGAAACATAAACATGACCTGCAAATTGCAACGTAAAATAAATCCAGAAAAGAGAGACTAGAGAGGACCATCACCTGCGACCTTGGGAGTGTGACCTCTCCCATCTGTGTGATTTATCGATCAACCCTAACCTGTCAGTTTGTGAAATAACTAGCCTAGAGGAACTCAATTTCATCTTTTCAAAGGATGACTTGTTGGTAACTAATGAACTTACCTTCCTAATCTGATTAGATTTACCCATATTATCAACATGCTGATCAGCAAGACCATTGGTATCTAACTCCAGCTCTGATGACAACGGATTACTAACAGGTACATCAGCCTCTTTAGCTTTAACCTGTTGGCTACTTATATCGTCCTTGCTAGTTTTCACAACTTCTGAGCTGGATGATCCAGCAGACCTTGACTTTATGAGTGAGCCTTTTACCTTCCTATTTGCTTTTTCCGATGGTTTTGTAGGTCTTGTCCCACTTGAAACTGTTGGCACCCTCCCACCTGATGACTCGAGCAAATCAGTTGTTAAACTAGAGCCTGTATCATTTTTATCATTGCACAAATTGCCATCAGAAGTTTCATCACTACGACTAGTCCTTGCATCCGAAATTTGTAACTGTGTTTCATTACTGACCACCAAAGTCGATGGCATCTTGAAAGTAACATCCTCTGGGGCAGTTGAGCTGGCAGCAATCTTACTATCTGCTTTCTCTCGTTCCACACTGGAAGACTCGATCGCGCCATAAGGGACAAGATCCCTGTCTTTATCTGCTTTCTCTCCTTCATCGCAGGAAGACTCAATTGCCCCATGAAGGAGAATATTCCTGTTTTTAAAATCACCAGTGTCAGCTCCATGTGTAAGAACTTCATCTCTATGAAAATGAGGACTATCATTTGGGGATTGACTGTCAGCAGAATTTTCTTGAATCTCAGAAGATACATCCATGCTTTCCTGCTTTTTCTCACCTACTAAAGTCTCTCCTGCGGAATCCAAATGAAGTTTACCTTCTGCAACCGATTTTGATGATATGTAATACTCACCATCTGAGCAATCCAATTCTGCACTACCCTCAGACATACCATCCAAAGCCACAGGTCCGGCAGATTCATGATATGGATCAGAAGGCAAGCAAAAATCTTCAGAATTTACATAGCCCACCAGGTTCTCCTTAACACCCAAAACGACAGAATCTGCATTTAGATCTGCTCCCTTTGTAGCACTTCCTTCCGCGTGTTCAAGATTACAAGTGCTATTAAGTGTCTCCTCAACTTTACAAGATTCAACATAAGATGAACTTACAACAGAAGCTGAGGCCACACAAGTTCTTTGATCTGTGTTTATGTTTGTATTAACAATCATCACCGAGCCATCAACTTCACAAACCTTTTCAACAGGAACAATGACAGAATTTAAATCTATGGCTTCAACTGTACCTGAGACTTCCATATGCTGTGTTGGTTTATTGTTGTCCGACTCTGTGTTGAGCATTCCAACGGCAGGTCTATTGTAGAACTCTCTAGATTGATCTTTAGGTGGCTCCATTTTTACTAAACTCCTGGCTTCTTGTTTCTGGTCACTGGCAAAAGTCTTTTTGGCAGTTTCATCCTGATAATTTTGGTTACTTGGTTCAGGTTTTACATGTCCTAAACCTACAATCTTTGGTTTACCCAGATGACAATTTATAGAGTCCTTATCACTTTTGCCTATATATGGTTCTGGCTTTATATTCTTAGATGAATTTGATACATTTCCTCTCAAAGACAAGCTTAGATCAGGAGCAACAGCACTCCAATTAATGCATAATTCTGGTCTGCCGGGGGGTTTAAGCTGCAAATCTAATCCAAGATCTGCACTCTTATGCTTTTCAGCAGGCATCCCTAAATTGGATAACCTCTGATCGTAATGACATCTCCCAGAAACAGACTTTGCCAGCATTACATCAGTCCCATTAATTCTCAGAGGAATTGTCTGTTTAGTGCATGCCTCAAGCTTTTCTTGACACTTATCACTGTCATTCAAAACTTTGTGCATATTACATTCAATAACAGACCCATTCACAGTAGCATCCCACACATCGACCGGAATATTCAAATCCAAATTTAACCTAGTCACACTGTTAGCAGCACAAACCTTTGCATTTGTTTCACTAAATGTTTTCTGAGGAGCCAGGGGAAGATCTGACGAACATGTTTCAGCTCTCACTTGTTTAACCAAGTTGTGTGTATTATTTTTCGCATCTAAAGATGATGTCAATTGCCATAGAGAATTTGGTAGGTATGCATATTTAACACTTGAAGATTTCATTTCAATATCCTCCTTATATGCAGGTGGCTCAGGCAGTATGGAAAAAGTTGGATGAGTTAAATTATCCGTAGTAGTAGATTCTGGTTCAAGGCACATGGGCCCACAATCTTGTCCAGGTACATCTGGTTCTTGAGGAATAGGAGATGAATGTTGAGTCAAACAAAATAGCCTTTTCTTGATAGGCACACCTGACATAGAGTTGCTAGAATTGCGAGATGTAAGATCATGTCCAAACTGCCAACAGAAATATCAAAAGGTTAATTCTCAAGAAACATCATCTCTCTACACAGCTTATACTCAATGCATCATAAGAAAACCTTATTATTGTCTGATTCTGGCATATCTTCAAGTTTTGCCTGGACAGAATATCCTACCGTTCTCTTTGATGCAGTGAAAAAAGGAAATGAAGCACCTGAGATTCACTGCCTGACATAATAGCAATATGGTTGTAAGGAAAGAATAAAACAATTAAACAAATTATGAAGCAGAAACAACCTAATTTAAGTATTAAAATTTCTAAGAAAGGTGAAATCTGGCAAAAAACTTCCATAGCCCTGACCTAGGAAGTCTAGAACAATTCTCTTGATTCAAGGACCATGCAATCAACAGAACAAGTAAATATGAGATAGCCAAAGGATATAATTAACCTTATTTTTCTTTTGCGTTAACCACCAATAATCAGCTAGAAGATAAGGCCAAATTCATTTTCACAGTTCATATGTGTTACGGAGATTTATTTGACTTGAAAGTTTAAATGAGTTCGAGTATCAACATAGATTTACCAAAGGGTTATCATGACTTGAATTCCCCAATTACATTTCTGAGAAAAGATGCCTGCTAGTATCAAGGCCACTCAACTGAAGATGGCATATCTCCATAATCCTTGCCATTCAGCAGCCCTGTTTTTATTCTCTTAAACCATTTAACTGCACAAGATGAAATATGCATTTACAACACAAAATTTTACATGCTTTCTCACCGAGTAACCTGTAAATGTACCAGTTACTTCATCATCCACACAAAGTTGACAGTATAACGTATGTTTTTTCATGCAAACCTTCCAAAAGTAAACAAGGAAATGTTTCCAATTCTCTAGAATATGAACTGAACCAATCAATGGTTCCCTGTGTTGTCTGTCTGCACTCTCATCTAACAAAGGGACAGTATACCGTATGTTTTCTCATGCAAACCTTCCAAAAGTAAAGAAGGAAATGTTTCCAATTCTCTAGAATATGAACTAGACCAATCAATGGTTCCCCGTGTTGTCTGTCTGCACTCACATCTAACAAGGGCATGAGTTGTTGTTGTGTTGTCAAAATAGCACGCAACAGCTGACATTTGCTTAATCTGATGAACAATTTAGTAACCATGGGCTATAAAACATAAATCCAACTATAAATTCTCAAATTTCCTGCATAGTTCTTAACTGAAACTTCTAAATACCTGCAATCTCAGAAATGATAAACAACCAGTAGAAAACAAAAGATCAAGGTCCTGTATTGACCAATAATGTAATTAAGGTGTCCAAGATTTTCTGTTGCATTTACAAAAATAATTGTGCCTTTGCCACCAAAGATCTCAGAGAGAACGCCGTTATATAACTCCAACAAAGCCGCGAACATGGAGACACACTAAATGAAAACACAAGTCATTAACAAAGTAGTATCAGAAGCACAAAAAAACTGAGATGTACCAGGGCGCTTTAAGGTTATAAAACCAAAATATTTCTCGTAATTAAAAAATTCCCCAAATCTATTTCGTTACTTAAACATTCAGACCATATAGCAGAGCTCCATGAAGCTTTTCGCCCACCAACTCCTCCACCCTAGTCAGATGCAGTACTACCAGAGAGGATTAACGACTGATGCCTTTTCTTAAATTCAAAACCACAATCTTTAGTCATATTTCCAGCTTCGTAATCGATCGACAACACAATTATCACGGATAAAAAAACAAAGCTTCCTTCTGTTGGCCACTTAGAAAAAAAGAATTTTCCATTCAGATAAAGAGCAGCCGCAGCCACCACAAAGGCCCCTCCTTTTTCTTCCTTCTAGTCGACAAAACGCCACAAGCTGATCTCTTGATTTTGTCAAGCAACCAGATTTCAAGGATAAATCAGTCAAACCAATCGGCAAAACTATCACCATGTGTCTACAAGCACTCCGCAAATATCGGTCTTCGATTGGTCAGTGAAAATCACCACCAACACCATCTGCAGGATATGACTTCACAACGTCAACAATCCCAGATCCAGGACCGCGGATGAGACATCAGGCGCCCACCTTCCACGCCCCAATCTCAAAGACTCCAACTTTCCGAAATAAACACTGACAATGAAGACCCGGAGTGGGTTCAGGGTGAGAGAGATCGATTCATTCGGTCATCCAATCCGTATCCACATATTTCATGAAACCAGATACTCTTTCTCAAAAAATAAACCACAAAATCCAGAAAGAAAAGGAGAAAGAAGAACAAAAGGATCGACTAAAGCGAAGAAGGACATAATCGGCGTTACCTGACTCGATGACACTCCACCCAGAGAAGGAGAGAAAAACCGGCCGCCGCAACGACGAAGCGAGGAACGAAATAGATGATCGCGCCTCGAGGGTTTCCGCGAATGGAGCATGCCCTTTCGTGGGTTTCCCCTTCGTTTTAAAGACCGTGGTGTCCAGTCCAACACGGATCTTTATCACCTTTAAAATTACGTACCCCCGGAGTTACCTTCCATGCGATTGGCGACGGTGATCGCAAGGCAAGCAAGGGAAGGGGAAGAGGATCGTTATTCCCTGCACATGGTGGGGTGAAGAATAACGTGGTTTACCGGCATAAGGTTCGGTAGACGCGCTGGCAAACGTCCATGTTACGACACCCGTCCCCGGATTCCGGGCCCCCAAGTCGTCTCCGGGGTGACAAGCTGCGTGGTGGGCCCCGGGGAAGGGATAGGTGTCCATCTCATCTCGACGACGGAAAGCAGCGGGAAACTTCCCAGATTTCTTTTCCTTGTAATGCGTTGAAATTGGCGGTAAAGCTGAGAGCGACGTGTTTCTTATATTTTCGGATAAAAAGAATAGTGTGGTACTACAGTAACTCGGTCACTGTACAAACAACACAGAGCACACGATTATTTCGTGGAAGGTTGGAATCTGAGTGTTCTGACGTAATTATTTTACTCGATCAAATTGGTTCAAGGTGTGACTGAACACCTAAACTCAATCGAATTAGGCGAACAGGATTTAAGCTGATTGAAATTGTTTAAGCATCCCCCGAGTCTATACATAACCCAACAGGATGCACAGAACATTATCTTTAAAAGATATATCCATCAGTGCATCTTTGAATGAATTCGTGGGCAAGGAATTAAAACAAGGAATAAATGAACGGCAGAAACCATCATTACCTGCTAGAGGATCGATTAAGCAACCTGGTAAAAGGAACTGCGGCAACAAGTTCCAGGTCTCCTTTTAACAAGAAAAGTTTTGGTCCCCTGTGGATATCACAAACTAAGCAACCTCATAATAAATAAGCATCTCCCAAGTCTCAGACGATATTAAACAACCCACAATTGTAACTAAGTTTCAGTGGGATCAGCAGCAATGGTAATAAAAAACCAGGGTTCCACGGAACCACTAGAAACCCAAGTCAGCTTGGAGGAGACTCGCTGCCCCTGGGTGAAGCATAACGTTTGTTGTCACCGGCGGAGTCCCTGGGGCTAGGGCTTCCCCCATTAGCAGCCGGGCTCTCATACCTCCTGCTCCGAGGACTCTCTCTCTCCCTCTCTTGGCTCATAGGACTCCTACTGTGACTCCTGCTGTTTCCCCTCCCAGGACTCTCCCTCTCTTGGTTCATAGGACTCCTGCTGTTTCCTCGCCGCGGGCTTTGATCATAGTCGGCAATATTGACCTCAGCTTCCTCCTTTGGTGGAGGGCTTCTGTACCTCCTGCTCCGAGGACTCTCCCTCTCTTGGCTCATGGGACTCCTGCTGTGACTCCTGCTGTTTCCCCTCCGAGGGCTCTGATCATAGTCAGACCCATTGCGCTCGGCTTCCTCTTTTAGTGGAGGGCTCATCCTGCCCTTTGGGCTCCTGCTAACATCAGGAGAGGGGCTGTGTTTCCTCTCCTTTAAAGGTGGACTCTTCCTCGGGCTCCTGCTGTATTGCGGACTCCTTGATCTCCAACCATTCTCACGGTCTACACCTCGTCCATCTCTGCCAGGAGATCTCGAACGGCTGAAAATACAAGGTTTAATTCTCATAAATACTATGGCACATAAGCAACAAAACAAATGTAATAAGGAGAAACTTCTAATCAAGTTGAACTAGCATATGAGAACTTATTGTAGAAAATAATCAACACAAACCACCAAAAAGGTACACACTAATACTATGGCACATAAGCAACATAACAAATGTAACAAGGAGCAAACTTTTAATCAAGGTGAATTAGGATACGAGAACTTGTTGTAGAAAATAATCAACACAAACCACCAAAAAGATACAATAGTAATTGTAATTGTCACAAGTTACAATAGTAATGGTCTTAGCTAGTTACAATAAAAATTTATGAGTCTTAGCTAGCTCCAATCCCACTGATCTGAATGAACTGATGTTGAGTTTTTGCACTGATACAATATCGTGACATGTAGAAGACTAGTTAATATATTCTTTTCATATGTTGCTCTAGTGTTGCTTAGAGGAAATATAAATTAAGCTCACAAAGCACCATGAGATAAGCTCCAAAAAAATACAAAGCACCTCCCACAAAAATATATAAAATTATATATTCATGCTATGATATGCTGCCCCCCAAAAGAAAAAGAAAACAAAAAAAATAATTGATCCATTGAATAGTAATATAATTATATAGGTAAGTAGACACTAAAAAACAAATCCAAATTAAGCAAGTGAACTATCTACCAAGAAATCAGGACAACTATGGAAGTGGTAATACACATAATACAATCAATAGGCGTAAAGAAAGCACCTCAATGTCTATTTCAATAGCAACAAGGTAAAAAAATTGCATCTTAATCACTATACTTGGGTCATGTGATTTCAAAATAAATGTGAAAACACAGAAGCTTCCATATAAATAAATGCAACAGTCTATTATAGTTCTTTAAATTTTAGGTAGAACACCAATTTGATTAACCTACAATCCATATCGTTTACCTGTAACTGCGGCTTCTGCTATAGCTTCGACTCCTGCTCCTACCTCGGCGAGAAGGTGATCGTGAATAACTTCGCCCACGTCTGAAATGCTAACAAGTGTCAATTATTTGCGAACCAGATGAAAGCATGCAAGATATCTCGATCATGATGATAATGAAATACACTCCATGACCTCAGATTTCTAGGACTATTCTGGCAATTTCTTTCTACATGACCTCCCTCTCCACAGCGATAACACCTGTTTTTCCAGTCTCCTGCTTTGCAGTCACGAGCCCAGTGCCCATCAATTCCACAATTGAAGCAGCGGCCAGAACCAGGAGGAGGTCCTCTTCCTGCATGGTCACGAGAACCTCCAGGTCCACGAGGACCCTGCATCAATAATTGAAGGTTTTAGAGTTTACATTAGCATGAACTGAAGTGGAAGTTCAAGAAAATGTTATGATGACAATATTACCCAAGACACTGAAGACCAAGCATACTAAACATATAGATTACAGTTCATAAATCATTTACTTCTTACCCCCCTTGCAAATTCCACTATAATACGACTTCCATCAAACTCTCTTCCATCTAGACTGTGTCTAGCATCATCAGCATCTCGAGGATCACTGAATTCCTGCAATATGACAAGCAAGGACAAATACAAGGTGGACTCATTTGAACAATCTAGTTAGGAATGACTAACAAACATAAAATACTTCATGAGACCATCAACACAACTAAAGTAGTTAAAACTTTAAGAAGGGTAGTTGAGTTGTACATACAACAAAGGCGAAGTCACGCTTCATATCCACATTTCGTACTCTGCATAAATGGTTGCCAGAAAGAGTAAGGCCATCAGGACTTAAATACCAAATGGTATGTTACTTCAGCCCTCAGAAGATGAACTAAACACCACTCGGTAATGTGATTTCCAGAAAAACACGCTATGGCACTAGAGAAAGAATCGCCAAAGTCTCCTATATACTTGGAAGGATAGCCATCAAATCCACCAAGGGCACCCCTCCCACCAAAGACCTCCAAGTCGGGCAAAAAACCCAAAAACCTTCAACAAGATCATTCAAGTTAAAACACACATGAGGCTGGGTCGGTTCAGTGTTTTAAAAAAGACACTAGAATAAGAATTTAGGCTGCCTAGCTCACCACACCTTAACAAGCCACCCACTAACCAATCTGAAACATTCTAAGCTGCAAACAAAAAGAAATCCAGAACCAACAAAGAACAGAATTCAAATAGTTTCATGACAGAATGAAAGTTTGGACCGTGCGTATTTTTGGTAGATGCAAGATGTTTTATGATGCCAAAAGCCATGATAATTGTAAAGGCATCAGCTTTCAGGCATTTTTAAACACAGGGAAACAAAAGAGTGAATATATATTAAGCCCATGACAAGTAGAACATCTGAATACTAGTCACCTCCTATGTGCTTTACCACATCACAAATAATAATTATCCTTTTATGGTCAATTAAAATTTTCATCTTGGATATATTACCTTCCATATCTGCTGAAAAGGTCTTCAAGATCACGGGAACGGGTTCGATATGATATTCGACCAACGTACAAACGTGTGTTACCATGGCGGTCATCATAGCGAGGCATCTTTGTACTGCCACAAGTAAAATGGCCAACATGTCATCTCATAAGACCAAAAGACATAGCGAGGCATCTTTGTACTGCCACAAGTAAAATGACCAACATGTCATCTCATAAGACCAAAAGACAAATATAAAGAACGCAAAGCAGAAAATCTCAGCAAAAATATGTAAACAATATATGATCACAAATCACAAGTAAATGAAAATAATAGTTGGTAGAGCATCCTACCACCAGTATCGTCATGGTTTTGTGTTAACACATGAATAAACACATGCTAGTGCAGAACACTATGATACAGTATCATATTTACCTCACACCAACATGTTCCAGAAAATGCAAAACCACAATTATGATCATCGCCCCATGATTGGTATCATATAACATTTCTGACAAAACATTAGGATATAGTTTTAAAAATGTCTCCATTTGTTTGACATTACCTTTTTTTTACAACGACAGACCCAAATTCAACCACTTACATTCACCTTTTATACGACCTTCGTTCATAATCTAATTACATTATTTTATATGGATAAAATAATGCACTGAAACATATCATCAAAGAATGAGGATTTACAACTAACCATTGCCAAGATATGATTGTTTCAACAATATCTAGAGTTTTCCTTAAATCATCAACGCTTAAAGTCAATCCTAAGCTGCAAGCTTGTCACATGTTATGCTACACAAACCAGTGATATACATACATGACCTTATGTGAGAGACTAGTCACTCAGAAGCTTCTTATCTAATCATTTTTTCAAGCTTTATTGACCTAAGAAGCGTTGAAAACAAGTACTCTACCTGCTCAAGTATGACGACTCAGTATCTTCCTTATAGGAATAGTTTCAAATAACTTCTCAACATTATCTGAAAGATTTTTATTTACAAAAACCAAATGCTTCATGGTACCTTAAGACCCAAGTCCACCCATGCCACAGGTAATATAATTGCTATTTCGAGTAATACAGTTGACAAAATTGACCAAGTGATGAAGAAATTAAAGGGATGCTAGCTTTATTGACCTAAGAAGTGTTGAAAACAAGTTCAATAGCTGCTCAAGTATAATTGTTATTTCGAGTAATACAGTTAATAAAATTGACCAAGTGATGAAGAAATTAAAGGGATGCCTGCTGAATACTTAGTAACTCTCATAAAAGATTCTCGTAGATGGAGTCATGGAAGCTAGTATCCCTTTAATTTCTTTGTCACTTGGTCAATTTTGACAACTGTATTACTCAAAATAACAATTATTTACCTCAGAAGTGTTGAAAACAAGTTCAATAGCTGCTCAAGTATGACCACTCAGCATCTTCCCTATAGGAATAGTTTCAAATAACCACTAAACATTATCTGAAAGATTTTTATTTACGAAATCCAAATGCTTCATGGTACCTTAAGGCTCAAGTCCACCCATGCCACAGGTAATATAATTGTTATTTTGAGTAATACAGTTATCAAAATTAACCAAGTGATGAAGAAATTAAAGGGATACTAGCTTCCATGACTCCATCTACGAGAATCTTTTATGAGAGTTACTAAGTATTCAGCAGGCACATCAACAAAACCAACCATCTTCATTTCTCACCATTTTAGCATGATCTAAACTTCAACCCTCAAAAAATAATCCAAAAGAACCAACCATTTTTCCTCGCTCTGCTCAAATATGAGGCGCGCATCACAACCTATCAAATCCACATGGGTGAATCTTTGACAAAAAGGAATAGTCTAGAAATTCAACAGTTCCGCTCCTCCCGTTACCTCAATCAAGAAACAAGACTTACACCAATCAAGATTCCCTCAAGATAAGGATAAAGTTCAGGGATCGGCTAAAAGATACACCTTTATGCCTTCAACAATCAATCACCTTTCTTTATAGCCTTTTTAGATATGACATAAAGCAATTCTACAATCAAACTAATGTAATCTACAACAAATAAAGAAACTAAAAACAAACCATCTCGCCGATTTTAGGGAAAGTAAAACCAAG
This sequence comes from Musa acuminata AAA Group, assembly GCF_036884655.1. NCBI lineage: Eukaryota > Viridiplantae > Streptophyta > Magnoliopsida > Zingiberales > Musaceae > Musa > Musa acuminata. The sequence goes on along the minus strand of NC_088358.1, from coordinate 25,345,895 downwards.
ACTTACGATCAAGATTGCAAGAATCACGATCGAGTAAGAGAAACATCTACATCCACGACTAAGGATTACGAATAGAGAGATTTACCAGGAACAATAGAAGAAAATAAGCTCGGGAAGGCAAGAGAGAGAGACCGTTACCTTCGGGTCAGAAAAATGAGACTACAAAACCAACCATTATGTCGTTCTCGCTCTTCTTAAGGTAACAAAAAACCAAGACTTATCAAGATTCCAAGAATCACGATCGACTAAAAGGGAAACATCTAAATCTTAAACTAAGAGGATACCAATAGAGAGATTTACCTTGGAACAACAGAAGAAAATAAGTTCAGGAGCGCAAGAGAGAGAGAGAGAGAGAGAGAGAGAGGCTTTTACCTTCAGATCGGAGCAATGAAACTACAAAACCAACCATCTGTCTTTCCGCACTTTTTAGGGTATGAAAAACCAAGACTTGTCCCGATCAAGATTCCGGGAACACCGTTCGATTGGAAGAGAAACATATATATCCTCCAACGAGAGGATACCAAGAGAGAATTCTACCACGAAACAACAGAAGACAAAATCGGGGGCGCCAGAGAGAAAAGATGTTGCCTTCGGATCGGAGAAACCAAACTACCAAACTATCCACGTGCTCTCGCCATTTTTAGGGCAAGAAAAACCAAGACTTACAACGATCAGATTCCAAGAATCGCGGTCGAATTAAAGAGAAAAATCTATATCCTCGACTAAGAGGATAGAATAGAGAGATTTACCACGGAACAACAGAAGAAAATAAGATCGGGGGCGCAAGAGAGAGAAGAAATTACCTTCGGATCGAAGAAAAAAACACTAAAAAAATCAGTCTTCTCTCCTTCTCGCCCTTTTTAGGGCAAGAAAAAACCAAGACTTACACCGATCAAGATTGCAAGAATCGCAATCATGTAGAAGAGAAACATCTTAAAGGCTTCAAGAGACAGATTTACCACGGAACAACAGAAGCAAATAAGACAGGGGCGGAAGAGGGAGAAGTTGTTACCTTCGAAGTCGGAGAGCGGCTCGAGAACCCAAACACTGCGAAATCGAAACCACGCTTAGGGCTCCTCTTCTAACATTTTTGGGGGTATACATGTGTATATATAGATGTAGATGCCCATCGTCCTCCGCCGTTCGTTTTCAGCGGTGGCGATGTGTCTACCGTTCGATCGAGGGACGGATGACGCCGTGAAAGGGCGGGATTAGCTGCGAAGCTAGCACAATAATTGTGGTCTTTTTGGGTCTAACGGACCGAATAAACCGGGCCGGAATAACAAATAGATCAAATATGTCAACTGTTACGGCTCGGCCGACGGCCCACATGAAATCATGGGCCGGCCACTTCAACATACCCATAGAATATTCCAAGAAAGCAGTTTGCGTGCACCAAAACTCTACGTGCGCCGCATGCAGGGAAATCTCGATACTGCTCCCGACGTGCGTTGCACCTCAACGATCTCCTCCGATCCCATTTCTTTTCCATCTCCAAAAGCCAGCGCGGCTATGTGGAATGATGGCTTCTCTAATCCTCCCACAGCCCCTCTTTTTCTCCGAACACACACCCTCGTCTTCTTCCCTTGAGTCTGTCCCTTGTTCATGCACGTCCTTTGATCCATTGCCATCAACAACATCCCGATTTAACAGGAGGCGGGAGAGAAAGAAGAGAGAGGTGGAGAGCCAGGGAGCTGAAGATGTTGCGGAGAGCTGCGAGCAATGCGTACTCGTGGTGGTGGGCGAGCCACATCCGGACGAAGCAGTCGAAATGGCTCGACAACAACCTCCAAGGTCTTGTCTCCTCTTCGACTAAAACATCCGTCTTTTGTCATGCATGGTTGAGTAATCTTCTGTTGTAGGTTGATTTCCTAAAAGAGAGTGAATGCAAGTTGTTTGATGAAACATCGCAAAGAATCTAATTGATGTCTCGAACACAGAGCTTAGCAATTGTGAAGCACTGGTTGATCGTATAGTGTTAGTTGTCAACAGTTTGCAATGGACAAGAATCGTTAGAGATGTCATCTAAATTTCTGAACAGTGATGAGTCAAGCTGATGAGTAAGTTTCTGAGACAACGCTAAATGAAAGGGCTATCTGTAGAACAAGTTGAGATCCTCTATCTTCAGATTCAAATAAATTCCAGATGTACCATTAGTTTCACATCAGCCATGGAGAACTCTGTAACTATCCTCAGAGTATGATGTTGCTCGTAGATGTTTTGCTAGCTTCAGATCCATGACAAAAAAAGGCAACTTTTTTTTTTCCGGTCATATCGAAATTGATGGTTTTCTTTTGAGTTTGTCCTCTGGTTTCCATTATAAAGGAGGGCTTTTCTGTAGGATGTACCTAAGATTGTATATAAGTTTTATGGCTCAAACGAACAAATTGAAGATCTAAAGGAGAGTTGTTGTTCTACTGTCTTAATGGTGAAGAAAAAGTCCTAATATATCAAGTCAATGAAGTAATATTTCACCCTTATTTAACTGCTGAAATAAAAAAAGGAGGTTGTGAAATGATTGATCACACTGGTGTTCAGGATTTCTATAAAAAGATCATAATGTTTCTTCCTGATTGAAATTTATATGGGATATTCTGATCTTTTGACCTTTATTTCTGAACATTGTATGCTAGTATCTAATGAACATTGTAACTAGATGATACTTGTGGATAATAGATATTTCTTTACAAATCCGGCTATAGTGATGATTACAAGAGGCATGTTATGAAAGTGTATTCGGCTGTGGAACTCACAAGCCATGATTGATCTTTCTGATATTACATATTTGATACTTTAAATGCAGAGATGGATGAGAGAGTAAAAACCATGCTTAAGTTAATTGAAGAAGATGCTGATTCCTTCGCTAGGAGGGCAGAGATGTACTTCAAAAGGAGACCAGAGTTGGTAAGCTTTGTTGAAGAAGCCTACAGGGCATACAGAGCACTGGCTGAAAGATATGACCACATTTCAGGAGAGTTGCACAAGGCCAACCACACCATAGCAACTGCTTTTCCCGATCAAGTCCAGTATGCCATGCTAGAGGAAGAGGATGAGAATTTTCCGAAAGCAATCACTCCCATTGATCCCAGAAAAGTTCATAAGCCAACAGTAGATGGCTTAATGAACAAAAAAAGAGAAAGCCAATCATCCCTAAAGAAAATGCAGCAAAGGAGTGATACTCCATTGAACAAGGACAAGGCACAAGAAGAGATAAGTAAGCTTCAGAATGCAATCCTGGTTCTGCAGACTGAGAAAGAGTTCATCAAAAGCTCCTATGAGGGTGGAATAGCAAAATATTGGGAGATTGAGAAGAAGATAACTGAGATGCAAGAGGAGGTTTGCTGCTTGCAAGATGAGTTCAGCACCAGTGCAGTTATCGAAGATAACGAAGCCCGGGCCTTGATGACAGCAACAGCCCTCAAATCCTCCGAGGACGCAATAGTCAGTTTGCATGAACAGCAAAACAAATCAATTGAGCAAGCGAAGTTAGAGTCGGAAAGAATTAAGGCTGCTAAAAAGAAGTTGAAGGATTTTAATGGCAGGTTAGGTCGATTTCAGACTCTTACAGAGGATTCTGATGAAAATCCAGAGAGAAACTCCATCACAGTAAATGTGGAGAAGGAGACTTGCGATTTAACCGATCGGATAGAGTTGCAGTCACTGTGTGAGAAGGTTAAAGAATATCTTGAAAAGAATCCTGATATTTCTGTAGAGGAAATTGCAGAAAAAATTGATGAGCTTGTTAACAGAATAACCAGTTTGGAACTCACAATGTCAACACAAACTGCGCAGATTAGTAGACTGAGTTCAGAAAACAATGAGCTTGAGAAGTATCTGCAGAGCTTGGAAGAGGAGAAGATGATTCTGATTGATGACTCTAATGAATTGACAAACAAGTTGAAGCAAGCTGAAGCAGAGCTAAATAGAGTAGAGCCTCTTCAGAAAAATATCCAAGAAGAAGAAATTATTCTACTTCAGAATTTTCGTGAAACCTACAATAGCTTCAGGGATATTTCTGAAAAGCTGCAGGTCCCTTCACACCAAAATGATGCTCATGCTGCCAGTGGATCCATGGAGGATGACATTTCCTCCTATTGCAATGAAATGACAGAATGTGAAGTTAAAGAAGTAACTGAAATCCATGAAATAGTCGATGAGATTCATGTTCATTCTATCAATGATGATCACTCGCAGTTGGCTGCAGGCCCTGACATCAGTAGCAATTCCACAAACACCGAGGACCTAAACAAGGGAACCGAGTCCGTGGTACAAGAGTCATCGCAAGCACATGTTAGCATTCACACAGGTACTAACCAAGAAACTCAACTTGGAGAGAAAGAGGATTCTCTCGACTTGCAACAATTACTTCTGAACACTTTAGAAGGTAGAGAAAATATTTTGTTAGCTGAGTACACGTCAATCCTCCGAAGCTACAAAGAAACAAAGAAAAAGCTCTCCAAAGCGGAGAAGGAAACTGAAGATTGTCTTCGTGAGATGACGACACTGGTAAGGGAATTGAAGAATGCCAATTCTGTGAAAGATGAGGAGATTCGCTTACTAAAACTACAGCTGGGTTCTTCAAAGACTAGTTCAGATGGGAAGGTAGATGCCCCATTTGGAATCGAAGATTGTCGGAACGGTCACCATAAACCTGAAAGCATGTCCTGCTTCCCCACATTCATCCTAGAGGAACCAAACCCTGAGTGTTCTCAGGTTACAAGAGGTGGTGTTGCAGACACAGGAAGTCCCCTTGCAGAAGACAGCAATTTGCAGCAAATTGGTGAACCAAAAGGCACTTCACCCATTGAAGAAAGGTTCAGAAGAGATATAGACGAACTACTTGAGGATAACTTACAGTTCTGGCTAGGGTTCAGTGCATCATTGCATCACATACAAGAACTCCAAACCAAATTTGAAGACCTACAAATCAGTGTTGAGAAGATGAAGGCTAGTAGTATAAGCCAAGAAGGAAGCAACAGTGATCAGGTTCCGCAACCAGAGTCTGCATCTACTGTTGCACAGCTCAGAGCATTGAAGAGTGAACTTCAAGTATGGCTGGAAGGAAGCACATTGTTAAGAGGTGAACTGCAAAGCAGATTCTCATCGCTTTGCGACATACAGGAGGAGATCGCTGGGGCTGTAAAGGCAGGAACACAATGTGAAGATCTCCAATTTACTCCCTACCAGGCTGCAAAGTTTCAGGGAGAGGTTCTCAACATGCAACAGGAGAACAACAAAGTCGCCAATGAGCTGCAGGTCGGAGTAGATCATGCAAAGCGTCTTCAAGCTGAAGTTGAGAGAGAATTAGCCAAACTTCATGTGCATCCTGAATGGTCTGGATCCAGAAGCAGCCATACTCAACCCTTGAAGCACTTCTCAAGTAAGGCCAGAATACCACTGAGGTCCTTCCTTTTTGGTACAAAACTTAAAAAGCAATCAATATTTGCATGCATGAATCCAGCATTTCAGCGACATTACAGTGATCTGAGGGCTGGGTTTCGTTAAACCGATGAAAGGAATCTTTCTTTGTAGTTGTATTAACATTTAAGGAGCTTATGCTCTAACCTTCTGTAAGAAAATTTTCGATTTATCTTGAGATCTGCATGATCTCTGTCAGACAGTTTACTAGATCAACTATGGTGGTGATATATGGTTATTTAGGTTTTATCTAATTCATTTAAATGTCTGATAGCCAATACTGTCTCAGAACGAGTTCTTCTAATGGAAGAAAATGTTAAAGATTATCTTAAAGATTGTGATTTGTGATCAATGATTGGAGGTCAGTCGAAATGTAAGATTCAAAGGTCAGTCGACATGTAAGATTCACTCCCAGTAAGATAGACAACCATGAAAATAGTTACAGACATGCAGAAAAGTTGGAAGAATCAAAAGACATGCCATCTTTCTGTCAAAAGGGTGATTAGAAGTGCATATAATAGATCATAAACAGAGTAAAATTACCTGCTGAAATCCACAAAAATTCTTCATTTAGCTGAATGCATCAATCAAATCTACTTAAATTCGAGTACAGAAATAGATTCACAATCTCGACAATAGAATATCAAGCTGGAAAATACCAAAAAGTTGAAGAAAATCTAAAGTAAAGCAAAGACAGAATAAAATAGAAACCAATTCATTCATCAGAAACCAAGCCCAAGATGTCAAATCAGTCGGCCAGAAGCTTGAAACCCAAGAACACAGCACCTTGCAAAGCAAAAATTCAGCATTCTACATTCATCTAATTGCATCAACATCAAGTACAACAGGGACAACAAATACTTTTCCACGGTGAAAAGAAAACAGAGTTCATACTTAATCAGTGGCAAAGACCTTGTATTCCAGCTGGTAAGCTTTCGTGAAGAAAGCAGGCCAACACAAGTAGGTCGACGAGATGCTGCTGACCGTGGACGCCCCAATAAGCATGTTCATGACAACAATCTGAAGCTGGATCGCCTCCAATGGTGACGCGCCGCCCATGATGAGGCCAGTCATGGCACCTGGGAGAGAGATGAGTCCCACTGTCTTGGCGTTGTCTATGACAGGGGACAACGCAATCACCAGAGACCTCTTGACCTGCTGATACGTTGCTTGGCGAGGAGTTGCACCGAGAGCCAGCGCTGTCTCCACCTGCAAAAGAGGAGAAGTGATGACAACGAGATCAAGAGAACAACAAAGAGCAATCAGGGACGAGAGGCCGACCAGGTTCTTCTGCACTTTAACATCTTCTCGTAGCTTTTTCATGGTGACCCCGGTTACGGTCATGGCGTTACCAACCATCATGCCGGCCACAGGAATGATGTATCGTGGAGTGAAGGGGAAGACGTTGAGCACAACAAGCAGGAGCATCGTCACTGCTGTGCCAGCCAAAATGGAGATTCCAGCTATGTACTTTCCTCGAGGCACATGCTTGGCACGCTGACCTGCTGTATAGCCAGCAACAGATACCTGTAAATGCATATCGATCAGTTCGGCAGTAGGATGGCCTCAAAGCAAGTCTGTGGAGGTTCGGAATTGCTGTTCGGTTCATTTGGCTCCCACTTCACTCTAAAAATTGTATCTTTCGAACCTAAGCAGTCTAAAAATCCGATTTTTGAGCTTGTCAATTGGGAATTTAGAACGATCTCCCACAAAGAATAAGAAATGTGACGGATTTAGACCACCAAAAGCTTCGATTTGTTCCGATAGGATAACGGGATGGTACCATGAACAAGTAGGCCAGGATGATCCAGACGGCGTTCTTCTGGGTGAAGATGAACTGGAGGACGAAGCCGATGATCGAGAGCTGGAGGAAGGCGCGGGCGATGGCGTAGACTATCTCGCCCTCGAGCTTGAGCTTCTGGGTGAAGGAGAGGGCCACCGCCATGAGCACCACCGCCAGCGCCGCCACCGGCTTCAGCATCCCCCGCAGGAAGTCCATCCAGAACGACGCGTCATACGGATCCATCCCCACCATCATCCGCCAGAAAAGAAGAAGAAGAAGAAGAAGAAGATGGAGAGGGTTCTTCTGCGGGGGAGGGAATAAAGCAGCGGGACAGAGAGGTGGTATGTGGGAGAGGGCGTTCCCAAGGGACGGGGTGATCCCGTCGCGTCGTTGACTGCGGGCGCCCCAATTATTTAGGATAAATTGCATACGTACCGCTGCCCGAGTCTACTCGTTTAATTGTCACATTCACCCCCCGCCCGATTGCGAAATTACATATACGCCCCCGTAAATTTACCCTATTACTAAACATTGATATGAAATGAACCACTAATTTCTCACTGTTATTATTTGATTTTAGACATACTTTTCTATCTTTTATTTTATTTTAATTTAATTTTGTTCTTGATTATTGCCATTACATATTTTTCATAGACACCCATTGGAAGGGAAAAGGGGCAAATGTACAAAATGTAATTGTGGGATGGACACAGGTGCATATATGTCAAGATAAAATAATATGTGTCTCCTTCGATACCATAATAAAAAGTGGGTGGGGATCGTAAGGTTCGTAGTACGGTGTGTCCCCAAGCAAACGAAGGGTGATGCGTTGGCCATTTCTTGGTAGCTCAAAGTCTTCTTCCTTTTTATTTAGTTTTTCTTCCCCTTTATTTGGTAGCTCAAGTGCTGAATCGGAATTGATGGTTTAAGAGCAGTTCTTATTCTAAATAGTTTGAAACCAAAAGGGACTCAATTCGATTCCGATTTAGAAATCGATAGTTTTTTATTCGAAATACTTCACGATCATATTCATATTCGTATTCGTAGGAGTAATAATAATGATTAAATTTTAGATTAAATATTTTGATCAGTTCATATAAATACGAGGATGAGATTTCATATTCATGTTCTTTTGTGTATGCACTAATACGATCTTAGGTTATTGAATAAGAATCTTTCTTATCAATTTAGATGAAAAGAAGAACAAAAACAAAGGATAAAAAAAAAAGACATTCAAACCGAATAAATTAGGACAGTATTCATTCTATGAGATTTACATATTCAAAATTTATTCCCATGCTTTAGGGGGTCGATTTCGGATTTTTGATGAATCAAAAAGGAAGAAAAATAATGTGGCTGTTAAATGAGCAATATCTTACTAATTTATTATTTATTATAATATAATTTAGTGATCATATGATTTATACAAGAAAATAAATATGTGAACAAATATAATTTTGCCCAATTTCTCTATACAATTTTGCACTTTGCACTTACTTCACATAGAGAGACCAAACACTAAGTTTTTGTGTTTTTGCTCATTACTTAATTTCTCATATAATTTTAAGAAAAATAATAATTGACTCTGATGGAAAAGTATTTATATTTGATGAACAGGATAATAAATCTAATAATGACTTGAACTCTAAATCAAATTGAATATTCTACATTAATCATCAATCTTTCCTTCTATCAAGCATTCATGCTCCCAATTAAAGAACAAAAAAAAAGAAAAGAGTCGATATTCCAATATAGACATCATGTTGTTGTCTTCGATCATGTATATCATAAGAAAGAGGTCGATGGCGACATTATTAAAAATTAAATCTTATGAATATATATATATATATATATATATATATATATATATATATATTATAGATTGATTTGTGTATAATAAATTTTTCATAAGATTTAATTTTGCTAATTGACCACTTTCTCTATGATATATATGGTTGAGGATACTAAAATGATGTTTGTCTATATTAGAATATTGACCCTTTTCCTTCTTGTTCTTTACTTGGAACCTTGTATGCTTAATATAAGAGAAAATTAATTATTGATGTGAAACATTGGATCAGTCTAACCCAGTTCGGATTTGACTTGCAACAGGAGCCTCTTGATCCATATGATATGCTCCCAACGTCAGATGTGAGGGTTTAACCTACATCAAGTCCAATGTCAGATGAGGATCCCCAATATAACCACTCTAATACCTAATGACCCGAGAGAATAACATGTATACATACTAAAAAATATTCTTCAAATAATTTATGCTAATATGACAATCGATAATTGAGAGTTAGTTTTTGTGTTATCTCATCTATATAGCAATTTAGCATCTCTTTTTTTTCTACTCTCACAACTTGGTAGCTTACGAAGGGGTGAGATATATTATCGCTACGAAGAGCATAAGCAATAAGTACTTTTTCAATCCCTCGTTACAATATTTGGTGTAGATGGTGATGGACATATCAATTCGGATGGTCATATTTACAGCAACATTCTCTTATTGCTTTGCTCACCGTAGCTCGATTTAATGAACAACCTATAAAAAAATTATAAATCTAAAACAAAGCTATGGTGGCCAAAGCAATAAGAAAATGCAGCTAAATATAAACATACGAATATGTCGACTACCATATGCAACAAATAGAGTCGTAAGAAAGTGAAAACACTTGGAAATTGTAATCTTTGCACCAACTCATGTTGGAACTCCATGTCTTAGCGATAGCCCTGAAAAGAGACTCCACCAAATTCCAATGTAGACAAACTCCACATTCTACCTTCAATCACATATATCACAAAGAAGACGGTGAGAGAAGCTAGCTAGCCCACCATGGTCAGGGCTCATAAGAGAGAGAGAGAGAGAGAGGGAGAAATGATAGTGAGAAAGAGGAATGGTTTGAACAAATTTGAGCATTGATACTCTAATTTATAGTCCAAGCCATTGTTAGATTCATTGCATCTAGAGAGTGAAAATATATAGAATATAAGCATATTTTTCCTACAAAGAGTAGATTTGTCTTTGGTGCATAAAATTACTTTTTCTTCCTTTTTTTTTTTCTCATAGCCATATCATAGATCAATTAATGGGCAGAAAACACATGCATTAATGAAGCATTAGTTTGGTTTTTTATGGAAAGTGTTGAGTGTACGAAGTCAGTGCATGCACATTAAGAGATCGTGTATATAAACTAGTGAGAGATGCATGCACATAAAGATCATGTACATGTATATAAGTCTCATCGTGATGAACAAATCATGGTTGCAATTAATTATCGTAAGGGGAGTATTCTGCATATAAAAGACATATTGTGACCTCTATCGTTTGTTCTAAATCTCCAATCTGAAGTGTTGACCAATTGATTCTTCCTATGTCCCCCAGGTGTAGTAATACATGTCTTCTTTCTTCTTTCGCATATTAATATGCAAAAAAAAAGATATAACTATATCCGTTTAATATATCATATGTCATGAACTTTTCTAATTATTTTTTTTAGATTATAAATTAAAGATCTCTCCGTATGTCCATAGTCCATCAATCAAAATAGTCATATGAAATATAATAAAAGAGGAGAAAATAAACCTAGAATTTTTGCATATCGATGTTGTTATTTTCTACGATTGACTGACGGATGTGACTATGGTACATTATCAGATCAAATAGAGGTATTCCATCGATCATAGCATCCAAAGATGCACAGACCTAATTATTGATTTATGTTATTTGATTTCAATCTTAGCATTAAATTATTTCAATATGATAGTTATTATTTATCTGTATGTATGTCTGTATTTCCCTATTAAGCTTTTTGTATTTTGTTATTTATCACTTATGCATAAAATCCTTAAAATTTAAGTATGATTATCAATCAAGATTGGTGAATAGAGCAAATTTTCCCTTCATTTTGTCATCCCCAACTTAAGGCTATTTTGTAAGGCTGACGATCAGCTTTTGGTGGTATTTCCGCTTTTACACTCCTTTTTCCCCCTTTCTCCTTCATTAGACTCCTTTGCTAATGCGTGGAATTGCTTTAGGACAGTTCATTAGTGGCATTCTCCATTATGCCGATCGATTTGATCCCTCTTCTCTCGTTGTCTTGTCTCTCGTGATGTCTGTAATTGAAGGCTCTGAATCAGCGATTTCCTTCACCAAAATCATCTTCCTCTTCGTTTATTTTCTGCACTCTATTTGGTAGGTCATCGGCAAACAAACAACTGGTGTTGGCCTAGCAGAGCTGAGATATGGAGTGAGTGCCCTGAAGGGATCCATCTAGATTCTCCTTCGTAGCAGTGCTCTGTTTGCTACGTATGGTAGCCGATACATTCGCATGGTCATAACAAGTATAAAAGTTAACCCTCCTTAATCAGGAAGGAAAGAGACTTCCTATTCAACTCTATCTCATTTCACCAAAAGCTAACTTAAGTTTCGGAGGGGTCGAGTCGGGAAATCCCCCTTTCGATCTCGATCTACGTGCAAAAACCTAATGACAAAGAAGTAGGTTATTCGTCAAAAGAAAAGACGGGGCTCGGGGGACGAGGCTCGAACACGACCTGACCCAATGCTCACCCTCGCCACCCGAGCATCTACGTGGGCAATCTTGTACACCTCACTAACAAAATTGATTTATTATATTAATTAAATTACTATGTAAACTATATGATGACATAAATAACATCTAATGATACACGTAGTTTCTTATTATAATCATCATCTTATTGAGATAATATAAATTATATCTATCTATAGAATACAAATTTGCCTAATCATTACATCCCATCCTCGATTGTTCATTTCCTTATTACAATCCGTTCTGTCCAACTCAGTCTGCATAGGTTTCCTGGATGACTTCAACACGTTGATTTAAACCTGCGATCCTCTTCGAGACTTCTTTGCTTGTTCGACTGGGCTACATACAGTGGCAGAGCAGTGAGACGACGAGCGACGTACGTGACCATCCGAAGGTAGTAGCTACCATCTGCACCAAATAAACCACCACAGCAAAGGATGATCCCACCGCAAAAGCACACCTGTAACTTGTTTTGCTTGCAGCACTTCGGTTTGGAAATGGCACAAGTCTACATGGCAGTGAGAGAAGCCGGAAAACACATTGGATTGATGCGATTGAGAATGAGCCTTGTGATCATTCAGTCATCATCAGCTATGCGACAGACGAGAGAGAGGAATGTAGGAACGAAAGAAGGAAGGAAGGAGTTACATTGATTCTTTCCATCACACCATTCCGCTCGATGCTCCCTTCTCCTTCTTCAAGGTCGACGTTGACGCTCGCCATACTTCTCAGGATCGTGAAAGAGTTTCCCTTCATTTGGCCTTCCTTGGCGAGCTCATCTTCTTGGGTTGAGGTTCGATTCGCAAGGTAAATTTGTAAAGGTTGAGAGATTGTCGCGAAGGAGGTCTAACCTCAATTTGGGAGAGAGAAACGAGGCCACCACATTCCATGCAACGTAAGAAGTTGCAAGTACGTGTGTCAGCGTCCTTTCGAAGGATATTCGTCTTCAGGAAGGCAATAACTTTCGGCCCGGTCAACAATTATCTCTCTCTCTCTCTCTCTCGATTTGAGGTGGCCTCGTTTCTCTCTCCCTAATTGACGTGACCTCGTTCGCTATAGTCTCTCAACCTGTATAAAATAACTTATGAATCGAACCTCAACCCAAGAAGACGAGCTCGCCGGGGAAGGGGAAACTCGTTCAGGATCCTGAGAAAGTATGGCGAGCGTCAACCTCGACCTTGAAGAAGGGGAAGAAAACAGTGGGCGGAATGGTTTGATACAGAGAATCAAGCACGTAACACCTTCCTTCCTTCTTTCGTTCTTTTCCCCGCTTCTTGATTCAGTACATTCCTCTCCCTCGTCTGCTGCATTATCTGGCGATGACATATTGTTTACAAGGATCAATCTCGACCGCATCAATCCATTTGAACCGGCGTCTCTCGCTGCCTTGAAGGGCTGTGTCATTTCCAAACTGAAGTGGTGCAAGCAAAACAAGTTGCAGGTGTGCTTGTACGTTGGGATCATCCTTTACTGTGGTGCTTTATTCGCTGCAGATGGTAGCTTCTACGTTCGGATGGTCACGTACGTCGCTCCATGTCTCACTGCTCTGCCAGCTTTAACTCAATTCCACGAACAGTTTAGAGACATCGGCAACAATTTACAGAGACTGGAACAGTTGATCAGAGATTTATCAGCTTCGCTTGACGAAGTGGCGAGTGTCGGAAGAGCAAATCAAGTTGTCGAACAAGTCGATCCAAACGGAGTTGGAAGATGCGAAATGTGCCAAACGAACCAACAGTCGGTGTGAGATACGTCACTCCACAATTTCAAGTCATCGGATTTATGATGCTATGATGTTATGATTTAAGACAGGAGTTCTTTTTGCGAGTCATGTAGTTCAAAGGAATCCCCTTTTGAACAAAAGGGGGTTCTTTTCGCAAGTCATGTTGTGGATTCCATCTCTCGACAAAACGCGTCTAAGCAATCTACCGTGTAACATCCATCCATTCGTTGCTCTTAGATTGGAATCGCATCGAGCCATAAGCCTACTTAGATTGCAAGCAGTAGACAAACCACCCTCCTGAGTACTAGTTTTGGATTCTACAATGCCACTCTAACCCAACGAGCAGCTCTTACGTGACCGGAGTGCGGCCCTCGAAATTGCATGTTTACTAAGGTCAATCAATTGTCATGCCATCTGTTCCCGTCAAAGCATCCATTTCTCTGCCCAAAGGCTGTCGCGCAGTGTAGGGAGAGACGAAGCGAGTGAGGTAACAATGGGCTATATTTATCCACTTAATTCATCTCTTTTCTTGTCCTACACATAAATATTCCCCAGCTTACTACTTCCCACATCCTTTTTGTCTCAATCTCCAAGTCTATGTTTTCTTTCCTCCATGATTCCAAAGTCTAACCCAAAGAGGAATCCGAGAGGTCGAATAAAGCTTCTTCTTATCTTAACTATAACTCTTCTTAGTCATAGCAAACTCCGATGGCCTCTGTCACATAGCGACAGATGATTTAGATCACCACATTTGTTTCTCTGAGAGCAAAACAGATGTTGTTTTTAGATCACCACATTCTCATCTGCTCTATCAAATGTTGGTCGAACTGAAGTATGGTGGGCAGAGCGGTAAGACAGGGTGCTACGTATGTGACCACGCGAATGTATCGGCTACCATCCGTAGTAAACAGCGCACTGCCGTAGAGGAGGATCCCAATGTAAAACCATACTCGAAGCTTGCTTTCTTCGCACAAATTCATGTTGGCAATCGCAGATTGCTTCATGGCACTCCATATCTCAGCTCTGCTACGCCAACACCAGTTGTCGTTCCCGTTCACCGGTAGATGAGCTCCCAAATAGAGAGCAGAGCAGAGTAGAAAGGAGAATCCGGTATAGGAAACCGATGATTCAGAGCCTGCAATTACATACGTCACAAGAAACAGGACAGGGAGAGCAGAGGGAGCAAATCGATTGGCGTAGTGGAGAATTCCCCTAATGAACTGCCATAAAGCAATCCAACGCATCAGCAAGAAATCTAATAAAGGAGAAATCAAGGGAAAAAAAGGAGTGTAAGAGGGGAAATATTACGACAACAAGCTGTGTGCGTACATTCCATGTCCCGATTTAGACACGACACAAAAGGCACCGCTTTGGCTCTTCATCCTTGGATTCGTCATGTAGGGTACTATAAAGTGAAGTAGCTTTCCTCGATCGTCGACACCTTTGACATGCAGGGATCACTTATTCCCAAAGGAGAAGGGAAAATAACGGAGCTGCATCTCGTTTCCCATATTTCAAGCAATAATGTCCGCATCAACTTCCTCTTCCTTCCTCTTATAACGGAGCTGCAGCTCCGAGTCATCTATGAGCTCTCCTAGTTCTGTGTCAAGCGGGTTACTCATTCTGTGACCAACTCCTCCTCCAGATTCGTTCGACTAAATGATTCTGCAGGTTGCAGGCGCTGAATCAGCAGTTTCCTATACCGGATTCTCCGTCCTAGTCTGCTCTGCTCTCTATTTGGGAGCTCATCTACTGGTGAACGGGAACGACAACTGGTGTTGGCGTAGCAGAGCTGAGATATGGAGCGCCATGAAGCAATCTGCAATTGCCAACATGAAATGGTTCGAAGAAAACAAGCTTCGACTGTGGTTTTACATTGGGATCCTCCTCTACGGCAATGCGCTGTTTACTACGGATGGTAGCCGATACATTCGCGTGGTCACATACGTAGCACCACCGTGCTTCAGCTCAACGAACCGATCATATATCTTGAACAGATGAGAATCCTTAGGAATGATATACGGAGATTGGAACATATGATTGAAGAACTCTCAATGGCAGGTGATAGAGCAGCAAGGGTCGCAGGGGTCACCGTGCGTGTGGAAGCCATTCAACAAGTCTAATCCAAATGGAATTGGGTACAACGATTTGTAAAGTAACAAAGAAATAAAGACCTGAATGATTTTAGTGATTTAATTTCTTGATACGAAATTATTTTTTTTCTATAAATCATAGTATCATGGAAATACTTTAAAGATTGGGGAAGAGAACACAAAAGTAATAAGGCCTTATCCTCATCATCAATTTTTGTATCTATATTCTTCAAATCTATAACCAATGAATCAAATTTATCCAGATGTGAGAGTATAGATGTACCTTCAGTCATCCGAAGCATGTACAAACTCTGTTAAGTAGAGACGATTCTCTACTGTCCTCTTCATATATACAAACTCTGTAATCTTTGCACCAACTCATGTTGGAACTCCATGTCTTAGCCATAGTCTTGAAAAGAGACTCCACCAAATCCCAATGTAGACAAGCTCCATATTCTACCTTCAATCACATGTATCACAAAGAAGACAGTGAGAAAAGCTAGCTTGTTACGAGAGAGAGAGAGAGAGAGAGAGAGAGAGAGAGAGAGAGAGAGAGAGAGAGAGATATAGATAGATAGATAGATGATAGTGAGAAAGAGGAATGGTTTGAGCAAACTTGAGCATTGATACTCTGATTTATAGTTCAAGCATTCATTGCATCAGAGAGTGAAAATATATAGAATATAAGCATATTTTTCCTACAAAGAGTAGATTTGTCTTTGGTGCATAAAATTACTTTTTCTTCTCTTTCTTTTTCTCATAGCCATATCATAGATCAATTAATGGGCAGAAAACACATGCATAAATGAAGCATTGGTTTGGTTTTTCTATGGAAAGTGTTGAGTATACGAAGTCAGTGCATGCACATTAAGATCATGTATATAAACTAGTGAGAGACGCATGCACATAAAGATCATGTACATGTAGATAAGTCTCATCGTGATGAGCAAATCACTTATGCATAAAGTCCTTAAAATTGAAGTATGCTTATCAATCAAGATTCATATATAGAGCAAATTTTCCCTTCATTTTGCCATCCCCAACTTAAGGCTATGGCTTGGAAGAACTTTTGGGTCTTTCTAATCGTGTAAGGCTGACAACCAGCTTTTGGTGGTATTTCCACTCTTACACTCCTTTTTTCCCCTTTCTCCTTCGTTATACTCATTTGCTAATGCGTGGAATTGCTTTAGGACAGTTCATTAGTGGCATTCTCCATTATGCCGATCGATTTGATCCCTCTTCTCTCGTTGTCTTGTCTCTCATGATGTATGTAATTAAAGGCTCTGAATCAGCGATTTCCTTCACCAAAATCATCATCTTCCTCTTCTTTTCTGCTCTCTATTTGGTAGCTCATCGGCAAACAAACAACTGGTGTTGGCGTAGCAGAGCTGAGATATGGAGTGAGTGCCCTGAAGGGATCCATCGAGATTCATTCTCCTTTATAGCAGTGCTCTGTGTGCTACATATGGTAGCCGATACATTCGCATGGTCATAACAAGTTAGTGTCACCTATTGTTCATATCGATTAGACTACCTTTTCACGACCGAAGGTAGGGGTGTTCAAATCGAATCAAATCATATTTTCAATTCGATTTGATTAAAGTAAGGTAATCGGAACAAAAATTAAACTTAATTGATATGTTTTAAATTAAAATTTGATAGGGCATATTTTGGTATTACCACGTGGACCCACGTAAACAGACACGATGTGGAACCTCAAGTACGATGTGACGCGTAGCACACACGTGGTGGGCAAACGCTTGTCACCCCCCTCCGTACAAACGATATCTTCATGGTACAATCGTCTCGGAAAGCTTGGGGCGATGCCGCGTGACGCCGATCCATGCAGGTTGGTCGGCGCTCGTTCATAAGCTAAAGTCGGTCGCAATTAATTGACCCCATACGACCAACTCATCATCGCAAGTATAAAAGCTAACCCTCCTTAACGAGGAAGGAGGGGGACTTCGAACATTCAACTCTATCTAATTTGACCAAAAACTAACTTAAGTTTCGGAGGGATCGAGTCGGGAAATCCCTCTCCCGACCCTGACCTATGTGTAAAAACTCAACAACAAAGAAGTAGACCATTCGTCAAGAGAAAAGACGGGAATCGAGCGACCAGGCTCGAACCCAACCTCCGCATTCTTCCTCTAAACTCTCTTCCTTCTCTTTCCTTTTCTCCAACAGCCGCAACCGCCAACTCATCTTCCTTTACTTCTCTGCTTCTCCCTTCTCTCCCCCGCTTTCTTTCTTCTCCTTTCTTTCCTTCTTCTTCTTCTCCCTTCCTTCCCTTCTCCACCGCAGCCGCAGTCCTTTCTTCCCTCTCCTTCCTCCTCTGCTGTCTCCCTACTCCTTCCTCATTCTCTCTCTCTCTCTCTCTCTCTCTCTCTCTCCCTCCTCTTCTTCCTCTCTTTCCCCTCTCCTCCACCGACGCACCTCCTCCTGCGAGTGGTGGTGGGGAAGACACAGCTACGTTGGGGGAGGGTTGGGGAAGACACGGCCTCTGTTTGCTTATTTATGATTGGAGAAAATATGACAAATATCTTTCTAGACCCTCCCTCCCTCCTTTTGCCTATAAATAAGCAAAGGCTCCATGTATTTAACAACGTATTTTGAATACAATTTCATCAATGATAATAGCCTTGCGGGAGACGAAGAGGACTAGCTCGTTGCAAGGATCGAAGGCGACAGAAGTATTATGGGATATAGGAGGCGAGCTTCATCGGCTTAGTCGTGACTTTGGTGGGAACATGAAATCTTGGCCAGATTTGAAGGCGAAGTATCCCTTTTGCTCAAAGGATCGAGGGAAGGAGAGGCGTGCTTTTGAGCTCGGAGGGATGGATCTACGTTTCCAAGTATTATTATGGGTTAGGTTATATCGAAAAAGGAAGGAAATCAAGTTGCGATCGATGCGCTTGCAAATATTGAGGTCAAATAGCAGTCAGTATACATATATACTAAGGTAACTTATCATTTAATTGTCATGCACTTAATAACAGTTGCATTTTCCATAAACTAAATCATACTTAGCAGTGTTTATTTCTTTGTTACGATTTGTTGTACTCAATTCCACGTCATTAGCACTTTTTGACTGCTGCTTCTCATTTTTTGTTGTTATAAAAATATAAATTAGACAGGTCGATTTTCCCGGTTCATATGACGACGAACCGGTAAATTAGGTTTAAACATCATCATCTTCTTTAACAGTCACAGTTGCATTTTCTATAAACTAAATCATTCTGGCCAGTCTTTACTTCTTTGTTACAACATTACGATTCGTTGTACCCAATTGCATTTGGATTAGACTTGTTGAATGGCTTCCACATGCACGATGATGACCCCTGCATCCCTTGCTGCTCTATCACCTGCCATTCGGAGTTCTCTAAACAAATGTTCGAATCTCCGTCTTTCATTCATAAGGATTCTCATCTGCTCAAGATCTATGATTGGTTGGTTGAACTGAAGTACGGTGGGCAGAGCGGTAAGCAAGGGTGCTACGTATGTGACCACGCGAATGTATCGGCTACAATCCGTGGTAAACAGCGCACTGCCGTAGAGGAGGATCCCAATGTAAAACCACAGTCGAAGCTTGTTTTCTTCGCACCATTTCATGTTGGCAATTGCAGATTGCTTCACGGCGCTCCATATCTCAGCTCTGCTGCGCCAACACCAGTTGTTGTTCCCGTTCACCAGTAGATGAGCTCCCAAATAGAGAGCAGAGCAGAGTAGGAAGGAGAATCCGGTATAGGAAACCGCTGGTTCGGAGCCTGCAATTACATATATCACAAGAAACAAGACAGCGAGAACAGATGGAGCAAATCGATTGGCATAGTGGAGAATGCCCTTGATGAACTGTCATAAAGCGATTCGACTTATCAGCGAGAGAAATCTAATAAAGGAGAAATCAAGGGAAAAAAAAAAGGGTGTAAGAAGGGAAAATATTACAGCGACAAGCCGGTTGTTCTGCTGCTGGTTTCCTTCTTCGGACATCGGCATGCTTGTTCTCGTTGTGGAGACGCGTCTCACCTCCTCTACTCTCAGGCGGTCTGCTTGGTTGTTCTATTTGTAGACGTTGGTGTTGCCATTTGGTCTGGATGGTTTGGATGAAAACGGCACTGAGAAGTCCTTCACCTCCCATTTCCGTTCTAAAGAGAATGAGAATAACGTCAAAAGTTGATTGTAATAGAATGAGACTTGTTTGTTCATTTCATCGTGAACAACGAAAGCAAAGAGAAGTCCTCCACCTCTCATTTCCGTTCTAAAGAGAAGAGTAACTTCTGCGACGTCAATTCGTTTAAGATATCCTAATGCTTTTGGTAATGAAAAGCGAGCAAGCACAATTATCCGGCATGCTTGTTATCTATGTGGCGATGCGCTTCACCTCCTCGACTCCCATGAATCCTCCTTCAGTTGTCCCTCCTCCTCCCATCGTGCGTGGAGGGATAGAATTTAGACCACTGCCTCTGTAAAAGAACGGTGTCCGTTGATGTCTTCCCACGGGTCTCACATCTATGGCACATATTATCACCTTCACTGCTAAATTCCCGGTTTTTATTTTGTTCGGTTACGTAGCTGTGAATCGATTCTGATTCGAACTGTCTTGTTTTAATCGAATCGAATGAAAATTTTCTTTTTTTTTTATACTTAGTGGTTTGGATCCAATCGAACCAGCTTGAAAACTCCCATCTCCCGTTATGAAAAGGTAGTCGATACGAACAACGACTAAAAAATAGTTCTTTTGGTCTTAAGTTGACCAAACTAACTTATTACTTTTAAGTAACACCCTTGATTTAATTTAATTTTGAAAATAGATAAAATAAATAAATAAATAAATTTAATTTATAAGGAATTTGATAGATGTATTTTTCTTAATTTAGGTTCCAATCTCTATAAATCATTCCTAAGATTTTTCATCTGTTCAAGATTTGTGATATGTTCGTTGAATCGAGCTACGGTGGGCAGAGCAGTAAGACAAAGTATCATATCCGTGACCATGCGAATGTATAGACTACCATATGTAGCACACACAGCATTGCCATAAAGGAGGATCCCGACGTAAAACTATACTCAAAGTTTGGTTTCTTCCCACCAATTCATGTTGAAAATTACAGAGGGCTTCGAGGCGTTAAAATTGACGTTAGAATGAGGGCTTCGAGGCCTACACCTTGGCCAAATAAACTCGTTCACAAAATCATTTAGTTTATACATTTCATCATCAAATCATCACATAAGAGCAGGTGAAAAATGGAAACTAAAATCTGTATGTCAATACATGTTTTCATGGAGTATTTCACGCTTTATGCTCACACTAACACCTCTCACAAGAGGAAAAAAAAAAGAAAGATTGGAAGTTGGAGAAATAACCACACTGTGAAATCAAAGAGCAGAAACGAAATGGCTCAGTAGTCCAATAATATTCTGACTCAACAGGAAGTAGAAACATAACTGTTATTTCACAAACAAAATTATACACCACTCGAATCCCTATACCTGCAGTTCAGAGGCTGTAACTTCGAACAAGATTTTGACACAATTGAAGCCAGCCTTTCACTGTCAAGTCAAACCAACAACAGTAATCATAATTGCTAATCATCCCTATTTCAAAAGCAAAATTGCAGATTGTCACGTTAGATAAAAGCCTCCATCGTGGTGATACAATGCTTCTTGCCTTTGATCAATGAAATTTACGTGTTTTGCTGACAGCCTGAAACTGCAGTTCCGAGCTAGAAGAAGAGTAAGAGAAGATTCTAACTCCTGTTGGGAGACAGACCCTGGATGAAGCAACAGGGAACTCCAGACTCGATTCTGCTTAGACAGGGACACCAGCTCCTTTAAGTGAAAGTACAGGACCATGGTAGAAGTTCCTACTTATTAGAGCAGGATCTAGAAATAGCACTATGACGGTTATATCATCATGGAAGTGTCTCCTCACTCCACGATCGATCTTTTTCAGGTCAGAATATCTCATTTCTCTTTTCTTTGCTGCCTCTTGAAGTGCAGCTTTGACAAGTCTTCTTGCTATACCCTGCAGGACCAAGAAGCACCAGAGGACAGCTGTTGGTTTCAGTTTGAATATTTGTAGCATAGCGAAAGCTGCACCTTAAGCATCAGAAAGTAAAGCCCGAGCAGAAAGCTAAAAACAAAGATGAGGCACTAATGAAAGTAAAAGAAGTTGTGGAGGTTGCGACTCTGCCGGCACATGTAAGAAACGAAGATACTTATAGAACACAATACTTCGGAATGGTGAATAATCATGTCTACTAAACAAACTGGAAAGTATAAGATAAAATAAGCATCTATGATGCCCAAACATTTTTGGAACAGAAGACCATGAAAAAAACAGGATTTCCAGTTCATCATAACATAGTCAATTTTTTTCAGAAAGGACAAGATCTCTCATGGATAAATGTATTTGCTTGGCAACAAAATCAGATATGCTAGGACTTGGAACAAATGCTGCTAAACAAAAGACTAATAATCCCCAAGAGAGTAACTTACCTATTATCGGCAGGTCGAAAACCTACCAGTTTAGTTATTACCTATCGTGATACAATCCAGTATACAGTAATCTAAGACAAAAAATAAAAAAAAGGTTGAAAAATGATTTAAAATCATAGAAGAATATGTCATCCATACAAAAGAAAACCTGGAAAAAGGAAAAACATCTTACATTACGAGGGTAGTTCTGGATCATATCCACAGCTTCTTGATTGCTCAAATGCTCCCATAGACCATCTGATGCAAATATTATAAATTGATCTTCAGGACAGAGTTTATGTGTCACTATCGATGGCTCGGCACTAAGGATTGGTTTTTGGAAGGGTTCAGGAAGTCGAAATTTTGATAGTAGAGGTT
Organism: Musa acuminata AAA Group; assembly: GCF_036884655.1. Taxonomy (NCBI): domain Eukaryota; kingdom Viridiplantae; phylum Streptophyta; class Magnoliopsida; order Zingiberales; family Musaceae; genus Musa; species Musa acuminata. The sequence goes on along the minus strand of NC_088358.1, from coordinate 25,323,449 downwards.
CACGGTTGAACTCTGCGTCTTTCAAATACGCGTCTCCAATGGACCTTGAAACCTGCAGACAAATCAATTTAAAAGGCTGAAGATAACTAGAACGTACTCAAAGTCCAGTAATTCTATACCTGTACCTGCAAATCTTCTTGTAACACAAAAGTCAATCAGAAAAAAAAAAAGTACAATAGCACATCTTTATCATTGAGTACAAAATAGGTATTTCAAAACCAATCTTGGGAATTCGTGGATAAACTACAAATTGTTGCGAACTCAAAAACACTATGGAAATTCTTGCATCGATCCTACAAGCCAACATATTTCACATCACAGGTTCAAGATAACTCCATATGATTCACAAAAAAAAAATCTATACTGTTTCATTCAATATATAATATGTGAAAAATTCTTGCATTGTATTATTGTGATAATGTCCTTGTGCACAGACCCTGGCCAGAAATATCAAATGATACCTGCACTTGTGCTTGAAAAGAAAGCAAAGTCATCTAAACTGAGATCATCAATCACATCCAAGCCTTTTTACACAAGACACACAAAGTCATATAAAAGTAGCATGCATGGTCTAAATAAACATCTTAGAGAAATCACACAAAAATATGTTTTGACATGCTCAAGAAATATGAAGCAAAAAATTATACATTCCATTGTTCATTCAATCAACAAAGCTGCAACGTGACGCTGAGCCCTATAATATTCAGTAGACATAACATCTCTTTCTAGACGACCAGACATGAAACGTATCACATAAGTTATGATGCAACATCCCAATTACCACCATCAAACTTCACTCTTGCAAATGTTTGGTCGATAAACTTGAAAACCAGTCTCTCATTATCACTGTACGAGTTAGGATGTCTTCATCAAACTTCTTTTAGGAAGTAATGATTCATCAGATTGTTACAAGGGGCTGCTCAACTGTTAATATTAATTCTAATATTTTGTTTGAAGGAGATATGGTATGCTTTCTATCTGGAGAAAACTCATCTTATAAAAGGTGATATGAAAAGTAAATTTTATAGAGAATTTGTCCACACCTTGTTAAAAGTGATTAAACATCCTTAAAAAGCTTCATGCAAATAAATGATTCTAGTACCAAAAGCCATCCCTTCTCCGCTTCTAGGTATATTTGTCTATAACAAACATCTAGGGATGACCATGATGTAATACACAAAAATTATTCAAAATGCATACTATAAAACCCAGGTTATGAAAAAAAAAAAGGTTATAAGAAGCATTAGATATGAATGAATTTGCAAAATCTCACTGATCACCATAATAATTTTAGAAAATTAGATTACCTGTATGAGGCCTTTGACACGCCAAACCTTATGCTTCAAAACCACAATCTGTGGGTCATTGGGATGCAATGAATGCAATTCCTCTCTCACAGATTCAAAGCTCGCATTGTGCTCGGGGCACATTTGGACTGCTGTAACCTCTCTAAACCCTCCGTCAAATCTCCCAAGCACTGCACGGGAATCCCCAAGATTTGCAACATAAAGTATTCCCCCAGATACAACACCAACCAAACAACATGAACCGACAGAGGCAATCTGCGGCTTAGTGAACCACTGCTTTCTTACAAAAGAGATAAATCCCTCTTCTGTCGCTGAAAATGCTTTCTTTATGACATCTACTGACATGTCTTGCTGTTCTGAAGCAAACTCTGCATATCATGTACATTGTTACTATAACCAAGGAATTATGGATATAACATATAATCGAATCAGATGTATCTGAACAAGAGAATTAAGAATTTTTGAGTCTTTGACCAAAATTAGCAAAATCTAAGCAAAGTTTTGGAATGATAAGCTTGGAATTACCAGATATAAGCTGCAGAATTAATGCCAATAAGTAGTATATTGTTTCGTGAGAAATTATTTAGGTCATCAAGTACAACCATTTAGAATATGATAAAGCAAATCTCCAGGTAAGATTCAGAAGATAGAAATATTCAAGAGGAACCATCAGTTTCCTGCCATCCTTACACAGGTATGCTATGTAAATCTAACGTTATTAAGCTATCCGCAGAATGGATAGCAAAACACTTAGGCAATAGAACACATGTAGAAACACAGCAAAATTCAGATAACATAATTCATGTTGGGATTTTGCGAATTTACCAACAAAAATAAATCAATCCATGAAGAAAATGCACAAAATCCTTAAAACATTTTTTAGATATCAACCACAATCTAAATGAAGAACGCACCGCACCACAAGCAATCAAGTCAACGGATAACTGGGAAATGAGAGGTGTTATCCAAAATAGAAAAGAAAGAAAAGGACGTACGTTTGAGGTGGAGGAACAAACGCTCATTGATGTAGCGCGACGCCTCGGGTCCGCCGTGCCCGTCGTAGACCCCGACGAACGTGCCGTGGGGCCCGGGCGCCTCCTCGCTCCAGCTCAGCGGCCCGGACTCGATCTGGCTACCGTCCTCCAGCAGGTTATTCGCCTGCGCCACCGCCATGGAGAACTCCCCCACGGCGTGGCGGCCGAGATCCTTGTACCAGAGGAGGCCATCGGCGCGGGCGGGGGACCCACCGCCGCGGCCTCTCCCTTCCTCCGGCGCCGGCTTCCAGCAAGGCCTAACGATCTTCATCAGCGCGACCATCCACCACTCATCCGTACCACGGTCGATCGCCGCCACCTCTGCCACCACCACCACAGCCGGACTCTTCGATCGGAGCTCCCGGAGTCCAATCGATCTCGATCGATTCGGGGGCCCTCCGATCTCGCTGGGGAGACCAAAACGGGGAGGGGTTCCGCGGTGGGCGATGGGGACAGCAACAGGAGAGGCAGGGGAGGGGGGTAAAGGAAGGTGGTGGATTGGATTTCCGCGAGCGAGCGCTGGAATCGGCCGAGGGGTTTACCTCTCCCGGAGGCAGGTGTCGGAGCGAGGACTGTTTCTAATTTTTCCTTCCATTTACTTATATTTGATTTTGGGTGAAGTCAATAACTAAATCTCGTTACTTTTTATTTAATTATATTTTATTTTAAGCTAAATATTTATATCCCATCTCCTCAACTTACATATTTATCCCTTCTCTATCTTTACATATTAATCATTTCTTCCCTAATTTTACTAATATTTTTAATTTTTCTGTCGTTTTTTTTAAATTATTGCAAGTTATTTAAAGGATGAATAGGGAGTTAAAGAAGGGTATTTTTGCGATTTTCTCTTTGTTTTATTTGATTACTAATAATAATAATAATAATAAGGGTGAGTTTGGTGTGAGGTTTGACCGAGCAGGTGGGTGGAGGGCAGTCAACCAACGGCCCCCTGGTCTGTAGCCAAGTTTGACTCCTCTCTCCTCCCCTCCTTTTCCTCTCGCTTCGTTGTCAAGGAAAGGCTTTCTATATCCAGGTGATAGGTTGACCGAGCTAAGATAAGTACCTGCTCCTCCATTCAAGTTCTGTATTGGATGATCATTGCTTTGCTTTGCTTTGCTTCTTACACAAGAAAGGAAACGCAGATGATCCTCACCGTCCATCTCCTACTTAAGTTGGCGTCTCTCCTCGGTCCTGATCCACCATCAGGTTTCCTAAAGGGATGATTTGACCTGTGCGGCAACAAAAAAAAAATTTATTTTTGGTTAATATGAGAAAAATGAAATATTCATGTCGACATCAATCTACATTCGATCGTGGTCAAAACACCTCATGATAAATCTTCATAATATCACCACTGCTACATGAAGTTCAACAGATACACTAATACTAACAGCCAGATTTATTATAAAAATCATATATATATATATATATTTATGTGTTTTATACACAAAGAAAGTCTTATTTTTACAGTAAAGTATGTAAAAAGATTCACAGCAAAAACACAGATGTCAAATGTTTTCCATCATAAAATGCATTCCACAAATTCGATGGCCAACATAAAATCGAACTTCAACGCAATGGATGACAGTAACATAAATGACAGGACAATAAAAAATAGGATGATGATGAAAATGACAGGTACAAAGAAAACAATGAAAAAAGAGGATGAGAAGCACGTTCTGATGATGATGATGATGAACCACCAATACTGACTAAATCATGATGACTAAATCTTCAAGGCATGCTTATCTCGCAAGATCTAAGAGAAGTTCATGAAGATATTCACAAGATTTGGGCCACACTCTTTTCCACACAAATTAAATATAAATGAGAATAAAGAATGAAAAGTAAACAAAAAAAATTATATTCTCGAGTCCCTTGTGGTGACCAAAGTAACAACAGGGTGCCATTATTTTACATGGTTGGTAACAACATAGCAAGAATGCAAATTTGACCGAGCACATCCAGGACAATCAAAATGCAAATGGACCCAAAATACTGGGGCATACCGGGGTAAGTGAAGCCTTTCTGGTGTACAGATCACTAGAGGATGCCAAGGCAACTGGAGACATTCCACACCATTTATACTATGATCGTACACTATCCCCACTGGGAAGCCATCACTTGCCTGCTGGCAGTCATATGACACGGCTGTCCATAATGTGCCAGCTGACCTGATTCATGCCTGTACAATTATAATAATGGAGGCTGCACTCTGAAATGCCTGTTCTCACCTCCAAAGATCCAAATTTGCTAAATTCTATAGCAAGGTAAGTAAGCATGTGAAAAGCACTTGAACAATGTATTTAGCTAAATTCTAAAACAAGATAGAAGGAATATCAGAAGATGTGCCATCTAATACATTCACTTTGGTATAAGCAACCAAAATTACATACTCAACAACAAAAAGAATGTACTTGGTCAGATAAAATTAATTCTGAGTCGAGCAGAGGCCAACCTGGCATCAAACTTGGTTCAAGAACTGGCACAGGAAACCAAGGAACCAGCCGAAGGAGGGGATGCCCCCAACCATGATTAACTACATGGCAAAATATGTGTAGGATCTACTGCCAAGAGATGGTACTAGGCCAGGTGAAGCTGCAAGGTTCATGCACTTGGCATTAGCTACTGGCAGAGTACTGCATGGATCCAATTATACCCTCCTTTACTTCCACAACTTAACACCTCAATATCCGGACCTCTTCTCAGTGTCCCTTCTGGTTCGAGGGGGTGTACCTGGTGTGGTCGAACGAGAGGTGTTCTGATTTGGTTGGCTTTCGGGGTTAAAATTTTGCGAAGCAAGGTATGAAAGAGCTGTAACAACATCAGCTATCAGGGGCCGCAAAGCAGGTTGCTCCTGCACGCACATTGCAGCGACAGCAAGCGCCTGATATAAACCCCTTGGAGGATACTGACCCTGAAGCACTGGATCAACCACCTGTGAAAATTTTCTCCTGTCTTTGAACAGTGGTCGTGCCTGCAATTGAACACAGCACATTTACAAGGATTGACACACAAAAGGAACCCAAAAATTATCTTCGATCCAGATAAGAAAAGCCCTCTCCATCATCATGAAGGGCCAAGCTTAAAAGAGATTCTGTACTAAAAAGATCAACAAAAGTAATTCCTTCCTACTACGAACCACGATAAATTAATTAACCAACTTTTAGTTTGGGGTGCAACTTGGTCCAGAGCATGTTGTAGAGCCAGGAAACTTCCATCTAGGTTCAAGCCACAGGTCAAAACTACCAAGGTGCACTAAGGTCTTGTCCCAGAGTGAGAGGTTGAAAACTGGATGTCGACAATGACATCACTTCATGCCAAAATCCAATCCAGACCACAAAGCAGGAAGTTCTAGACCATGTCAGTGAGGCCTTTCCAGAGAAACTGATGTTGTAGCAGGATGGAAATGTAAATTCAGGAGGAAAAGAGGATATTTGTTTTCCGTCATGAACATTACAGTTCATGAACATAAAAACTGGTTATCAACTTCAGAACTACTTATTCAAGATCAGTAATTTTAACTCAGTACAAGATAACTAATAACGTTTAACATTATAAAGAATTGAGAGGCTGTCATTTTCACCAAGAAAACATAGTAAAATGATGCAAAACAGTTGACAATTAAAACAGGATGATTTAACTACTGGAATCAAGGATGGACAGAGAAGAAGCTAGAGGTTTTTACCCATGCAACAAGATTGTGCTCTCCTGCAGCTCTAGAATTGTCAATGGCTCTTCTTCCAGTGATGATCTCCAAAAGAACAACTCCAAAGCTATAAATATCTGATTTTATTGTCAGCTGTCCGGTCATTGCATATTCAGGTGCACAATATCCATAGGTACCCATGACCCTAGTGGAAACATGTGTGTTATCGCCTACAGGACCAAGCTTTGCCAAGCCAAAATCAGATAACTTCGGATGATACCCCTCATCGAGCAAAATATTAGAGCATTTTAAATCACGGTATATAACGGGAGGACTGGCTTTATCATGTAAATACTCTAAGCCTTTCGCTGCACCAGCTGCTATTTTCATTCGAGTATTCCAGTCAAGTCGCTTCTTATCCGGAGAAAGGTCTGTTGCAACCATATGAATAGATATTTTTCAGTAAAGAATTATACATCTGAAATAACTTGTAAATCATATATGATGAGGCTTTATACGTGAAATACCGTGGAGATGGTCTTCCAAGGATCCTAATGGCATATATTCATAGACCAAAAGCCTTTGATCTCCATCAGCACAATAACCAATTAGGTTAACAAGATTAGGGTGGTGGAGTAGGCTCAACATAAGAACCTCAACAAGAAATTCTCTGTTTCCTTGCAAGCTATTACGGTCAAGCTGCTTTATAGCCACAATCTGCAGACCACGTAAAGCTTATGCTAGCAATCTTAGATCCAGGGAATACAGTATGAAATAGCAGAAACATTTCTTGAGTGCAGTAAGGAGTTCAAACATAGTAGCTTTAGGAATATGCAATAGTATCTGTTAAACTACCAGAACAGATAAAAAAGGGTTCAGAATAACAATACAGATGCAAACAAATAAAGAAACCCTCAACTAAGCAAAATCATCAAGACTCAGACTCGATATATGGAGAACAACTAAACACTAAATAAAATATTACATAGTAGATTTTACTGACACTGCCACCATTGGATTCTTAGAATCTCAGAAATAATAGATCTACGTATAACTATATATTTGTCCTCTCCTTACCGGATGAACTTACCTGGTTGCTACTTTCCAATTTGCCCTTGTACACTCGACCAAATCCTCCCTCTCCCAATAGGCAATCAGCTCTAAAATTCTTTGTTACAGCAGCCAGTTCTCTGAACGTAAATGTCTGAGCAGCAATGTGTCCTGATCCATTACTTGATGTCTCCTTTTCATCCGCCAAGCTCTCTTTCTTAACATCCAAAGAAAGATTGGATTTTGACTTATCTGCCACAAAATTTATCAGGAAGAACATTTATTGATAACATGACAAATAAGAATAAAGATACAAAGATTTGAAAACATAGATAATAATTTACACTCAAGATAGCAAGCAATGGGAAACAAAGAACATTTTCTTAGGTTCCAAAACTTAATGCAAGATTTAACTTTAGTTAATAAATTAGTCTCCACTAACTCGAGTGGTTGTGACAGCCAACTGTATGAATATGGATATGAGAGCGAATTCCATAGAGTTTATCCTGTGGAGGACCTAGCACAAAATTATACAGAAAAAAAAAGGAGAAATATGATATGAGTTCAAGGTCCTTTCCTAACAGCTTAAGGTTTCGAGATAGAAATATTCAACTAACATATTATCACGGTATCAGAGCAAGTGATAAATTGGAATTTTGAAATGCTAATCACAACGTCATGCATAAAAAAAAAAAAAAACTTCGGAAGAAAGAAAAGGCCACAATAATTGCAACCCAAAATGAACAGTTCAAGAGAAAAAACAAGAAAAAGGAACTGTCTTTGCATCATAGCATCGAGCAATCAGTTCATACCGCATGACCGATCATCACCACCCCTTCTAGAATCAATTACAGCGAATTCATAAATGGGAAACCATCAAAGATATCAAAGGACAAGAAAGGATTCGCATGACCGCAGATCAAATCCAAACTCTGACTCAATACCCAAAATTTCCGGACAGAAAACCTAACTTTCAGCCGAAACCCACCATCTACCTACCAAAACCCGATTGTCGGGAACAAATCAACCAAATTAAATCTCACAACTAAACGAACCAGTAAGTAGCCAAGCCACATAACCAAACAACCCAAGAACCATCAGAAAAAAGACGCAACTTTTCCGCGGATTCTACCTCGGATACCTGTCGGAAGATGGGGCTGATCCTTCTCGACCGTCTTTGGCTCTCCGGCGCAGGGAAAGCACCCTCCCATCCTCTCTCTCCGTCCGATCCTTCCGAGGTGCTACCCTTTTTGTCGCTTCTCTTGAGCAGGTGGGAAGGAGTGAGAAGAAAGAAGGCAGTGAGTGGCGGAGGAAACGGGAAGAGCTCATCTTACATGTCAATTGACTGCCGAGGGGGTGGGACAGCTGCGAGCACAAACCAAAAATACGTACAGTAATAGAATATAATAAAAATTAGAGGGCCTCATTTTTTGCTTCAAAATACATAATTAAAAATTTAGTAATAATTTTTATATATTTAACATAAGGACAGCATAAATATATTATATTATATTATATTATTTACTAGAAATTAACCGATTTAATTAATTTACACCAACCACCACCATTATTCATGCATATTATCCTTTATATGGAGTTTAATGAGAGATTTTTATTAACTCCTATTTTCCATAGATCTATATAGATGCTAATGGCTCTTATACTTAATTTATGGCTTATTATGATCTTGTAGTAGTTATCGATGAGATAACTATTTATAATTCTCTCTTTATTATTTACAATCCTATTTTAATTTTTTTAATATTTATTTATAAAATAAACTAAAATACTAATATTTCTTTGTATTGTTCTCATAATTCTTTCTATTTGATTATGATGTTTTCATTCTCAAATTTCTCCCTCAATGCTCCCTCGTTACCGTTATCGTCACCTTTGATAATAAGACTCTTCACATGTAGTTTAGTCGATTTTTCCCTCATCGTTGAGTTCTTCGATTACGATGAGAGTATATTTGACCTTTCATTCTTTTTTGATGTTGCGATAGAGAGCACGAGTTAGGGGGTGATTATCGACAACGATATGGTATGTAGGCGATGATCATAAGAGCTATAGGGAAAGAAAAAAAAAATCAAAATTAGGGGGCTATAAATATTTTTAAAATATTTTTTTTTATATTTTAAAAATAGTAAAAAAAGACTCTAAATATTAAGTTGCTTCTCATAATTAAAAAAAATCTAAAATATCCCTCACCAACTCTCTTGAACAAATATTTTCATCCAATTTTTACTAGTTTTGAACTGTTACAGTGTTTTCATTTTGCTCATTTATAGTGTTTTTAATTAAAATATTATAAATGATATCATATTATGTCTTGATTGTCATTACTTGCATATTATTACAGTATTATATTTTTAAGTTTGTAATTAATCTGATTGAAGTTAGGAATTCATTTGACTCATTTAATAGTATTTTCAAATAGGTTTTATAATAATTTTATTGTGATAGTCAAAACATTATAATAAGTTAAAATTTTTATTCCTATTTAGGTGATATTACTTTAAAATTATTATAAAACCCTATTTGAATCCTAGTATAATATATCAAATGATTTTCAATACATTTTAATTACATTGAACTCATTTATAATATATTTTAATATAATTTAAATTTTTTTATTGTGATGACCAAGACAATGTAACATACCAAAATATCATAGTGAATAAAAAAGTACAATTAATATTTTTTTTAAAAAAATAATTTAGGTATTGTTTTAAAAAATAAAATGAGCCTTTTTTTATACGAAAATAATTTTTTAACCTAAAATAATTTTTTTTCTCGAGGTAAGATTTCTAAACTCAAATGAGTGACTTTTATAGAGAAATTGTTCTTCTAACATTAGTAAAATCTAAAATTAATATTTTTTCAAGGTTAGATTCGTAAATTCATGTATGTCCCAACGGGTTCTTTGGGTCGATCGAGTGAGTCTGGGCGCGAAACGTCGAGCGGCGGAGACGGCGAGGCTCTGCAGGGCGCATAGGATCTTGCCGAAGAGCTCGGCGCGGCTGGGCTTGGTATCAGTGGACTTGAACTCGTCGGGGGCGTAGAAGCGGCCTTCGAAGACGGCGCCCATGGAGTCGTTGTCCTTGAGCTTGCGCTCGCGCTGGAAGGCGCGGTAGCGGTTGAGGGCCTCGGAGATCGCCTCGGAGTGGAAGAGCCAGGCGTTCGTGCTCTCGAGACAGGGGCGGATGGCAGTCCGGGGGGTGCCCTCGACGGCCTCGCTGACGAGGGTGTTCTTGGAGACGGTGCTGCGGACGATGGAGAAGGAAGAACGCGTTCTTCGGCGGGGTGTACAGGGGATGGTGCAGGGGTTGGGGACACGGCTGAGGGCGAGGGATTGGTTTCAGGTGCGCTGGGGGGGGCGATTGGAGGCGGGAGGTAGCAGAGAGAGGCGTCCATTGGGGATTAGGAGAATCCAGACTCCAAAGGAAGAGGGGGAAAGCGGGGAAGTCGAAGAAGAAGACAGCAGAAAGACGCTGCCACCTTATCTTTCACTTCAGGCTTGCTCTCAGCCAGCAGCCACGGTCAGTTAAGGGGGTCCCGGATGTGAACCAATAGGAGGAAGCTCTTCCCTGATTGGCGGATCGGCAATGACAGGTGAGCTGAACCAATCGTCCTCTTTGATCCTCCACCTCAACCGCGTCGGAGAGGGCATTCCCCTCGCTTGTATTCTGTGGCGGAGCAGAGCCGCTCTTCTCTTCTCTGAAAGCTCCTCTGGCTTCCCTTTTCTTCTCTTCGCTTGTCCATATCTCTATATTATGTACGCAAGAACACATGATCAATCGATTGGATGGATCTCGGGTTGGGGAGACTCGTACGCGGATCCCCCTCCGACCTCGTTGCTCCAAGGACGACTCTCGATTCCCGGAGAATAGCAAGAACGATAAAGGTCGGCCTTTTCACCCTAGACGAGGCTTATGGTTGTTTTCTTTCTCTATATTCTTGTATTGTCGCTGTTCTGATGTGTTCAAAAGCTTGGAATCTGCTTGTTTGCGCAAAAAGAATTGCCTCTCTTGTTTTTAAGATCAATGATATGGGTTGTGGGAGACCAATGACGGATGTGCAGTATTAAAACGATGATAATTTATTTGATGTAGGATAAGTGCAAAAAATGAATGTCTTGGATGTAGAGATCGTCTATTTTGGGTGTTGATACACTGTTGTGATGCAGGACATTTGTTCACAGTCAAGTACTCTACCACTCGTTGGACTGATTGGTTTTACATGTATTGCCATTCTATCCATTTTCTTATGATAACAAAGATCTTTATATGATCCAAAAGTTGCTTGAATCCAGAAGCCCATTAGTGTTTTTGGGTAAAGAAAAATGTCTTCTTGTATATATTATGTGGATATGATCAACAAATCTAGTGCCATGAAGTACTTTAAACTGTACCTTGTATCAGCGTAATCCTGTCTCCACCAGGAAGGAGTGATTTTGGATCACTTGTTGATCTTATTTAAAATTATCTACAGTCAATTTGAGTTCTTGATGTCAAGGTCAGAATTGCACTAATAATGATAATGATAATGACACTAATAGTAAACCTAAATACTGTGGCTTTCAAGGTATGACTGTTCATTGCTTCACTTATTGTGAGCAACTAGGAGATTGTGTGTTCATCACTTTGAATAATACAAATTAATTGGTTCATCAATTACTTCTTACTAGAATAATCAGAACACTTGTTGGCTTCTGGTTGTGCTCTCATTGCCATTCTTAGACATGTATAAAGCTATATTTATATGTGATGCCTGCCATTTTTCAATTGAATATTCTCTACCTCAGAGACAATTGAACCGTGAGTTCCAATCTTACTATAGATCAAGTTTTCTCCCCATGATCTTGGTTATGTCATCTAGTGGTTATACTTTTCAGAAAGTTATAATTCTTTTCATGGAGAGCAGATGTTTGTGATGGGTAAAATGCCTTACTGAGCGGGTGCCACAGAAGCATTCTCTTTGCTTACCTTCCACTGACTTTGCATTTGTTGGATACTCGTGCAACAGTCCATCCATTCTATGATAGATGACAATATGGAATTTATTCATTGTTCCACCACTTGTTGTGGTTTTCAATGATGCTTAACATTTTTACTGTGAATAACTAATATTCTTCCTTTAGCATACACAACTTATGAGGTATGGATCTCTGTGCATTTTGTTTTATATTTACAGTTGCAATACCTCCATATACAGAGAAATTTGTTGGTCTTCACAATCCATACTAATTGTTGACTACTTTTATTTTGGCACTCAGGTGATAGGCTGTCTACAGACTGGGACAAGGTTTGCACAAAATTTCGGAAGCAGGGAAAGAAATCCATGTTCTCAGAGTTCAAGCCAGACAAATATGTCAACTGGAATCCAAGGGATTCTGATTACCCATTGTCAGAAGAAGTTGATCCCATAAAAAGAACAGAGAGGCTGAACCTCATGCTGTGGACAAGTCCAAAGTTCACCCTGGCAGGAGCTATCGTCATGGTCTCGATGCTTCTCATTTACACTCTTTTAGCCCCACTTAAGTGATCTCTTTGACCCCTATTAGAATCCATATTAAAGTTTTGTGTACAAACAAGCATGATATAATGTGGATATTTGGCCATCAGAAACTGACTTCAGCATCTAATATTTGTACCTGCTTTCTTTTGTCACCCTTTGTTAACCTTGCTCTTTTTGTCTCTCAAATCCTGGCTACCTGTTATTGTATCTAAGAAAATGAGGGAAAAAAGGCTCGTCGATGCATTTTATTTATACTTCACATTGGATAAGATAAAATAGCTTGTGGAACTCTCAAGTAATCTCAAGTGATCTCTTTTATTTACTCTCTAACCTGTTTGATTTAGTGAAGTAATGCCTGCTTTCCACATCCTAAGAAGTAAATTTCTCATCTTTGATTGATCTAATGCATCTGCCTTAAATGATATGTGGTCATGGCTTTCTTTTACTGAGAAATCAGTCATGTTGATAATTATCTGAAACAGAATGCATTCTTTGATCTTGTATGTTTCATAAGACAGTTTGTAGGGTCTGCATTGTTTAATGTATTAGCAGTCCTAGCATCATGCGGGATCCTGAAAGCACCTGAACTCATTTTTAGAGTTGACAAGAAACAGAAGTACATAGGCCAGAATTGTGAACAAAGACTTGTAAGTTAATGGTATCATGGCTGAATTGCTCAGGTAGAAGTTATTTATATGATTTGTAGCAATTATTTATTCTGTAACATTCTTTGTTCGTTTTCAAATTGAAGTTTGTTGTGGTAAACCGGTGCTTGTACCATTTCAAGTTTTTCTTTAATCTGCCCTTTTTCGCAAAGTAGTTGAATTTTCCATTACTTGCGCAGCATAATATTTGCCTCTTCCTGAAAATTCTTCAGAATAGGAAGTATGTTTTTCTGGAATGGCTAATCATTGTTTTGATTGTGTGGAATTCCTCGTTTCTTTGTATATCGCCTTTTTTCATCCAATGCAAATAGTTCTGCAACCAAAAACATGCACTCAGAAAAGTAGTGGATATGAATCTTATTTGTTGAGTTGTTATGAAATTTCTGATCGATTTTAAAGTCTTACATAATTTTTTACTTCTCATCTAAATTTTACTTCTTGAAACCTCATTGAAATATTTGAAGGAAAGAAGAAAAACTGCACTTAGTTTGCAGTCATCAGTATTGCTGAGATGCAGAATATGGTACTCCAGATATAAGCTGATCCAGAAATACCAATCCAGCAATGAGGACTTCAAATGGATTACAGCCATTTCCATTTTATCAACCTTGCTTGAGGATCACATGTCTTCTTTTGCTGCTTACTGATGACAAGGACTGTGAAAGGTCTGTAACATCCATGGTTAGTAGTTCTCTGATCCCTTTCTTTACGTAGGATGATTTGAACAATTTTGTCTAAACACAACTGTTTTGTTTACGGTTAGTAGTTCTCTGCTTACTGGCGACAGGGACTGTGAATGGCCTGCAACATCCAGGTTAGTAGTTCTCTGCTCCCTCTCTTTTTGTAGGATGATTTGAACAATTTTGTCTAAACAAAACATGCCAAAGTTTCATTCACTCATTCCTGTTTCGGCAGCTGATCTCCTATTCAAACCACGGCATATATTACTGCAATTTTGGATGAAGTAAAGGGAAATGATCCTGGCTCTGAAGGTCAAGGAAAAGGTTATAGACTTCACTTGTGATAGGAAATGTAACACTGCGGCATAGTCCTATATCAAGAGTAGAAAGATTTAAGCTGGTCTATGAGAGAATGATGGTACCATTAACCTATCTTGTTGAGTCGGGTTGCGAGAAGAACAATCATAACACTTGTTTTGATATTTTTAAGCATATAGATTAAAATTTGGTGCCATGATGGGGGATAAGCAACAGGGACTTGTGAGTCTTAGTTCATTGGTCTTGGTATCAGACAGCCCCTTAGCAACATTTTGTTGATTACTGAGGAGCATTGGTTGCTTGATTTAAAACTGAGACATCAGTCATCTCAATCACAAGTAAATGGTTGTTGATCTACATACAAATCAAAGAAGCTTGTTTGCACTATTTGGTGGGGGTTGACAGGAAGATGGGGGCGTACTATTAGTTCCACCAACAAGAATTCTTGGTTGACTTTGGCTTCAGCCTTTGAACAGGAAAAATCTATGGACCTCAAAAGACAAAAAGCAAGAGGAACGACTTCTTTCTAGATATTTGACTCAGTAATTTTGGTTGACTTCTTCATGAGGTTGACATAGTGGACTTCAATTTCTTGAACATTATAGTGGTTTTAATTGGATAAGGTGCACTGTGCTCCTCTACAAGTTCTTAAAGTGGAAATGTTTTAATAATTACTGCTAAAGAAGGACTTCGGACAGCTCTTAAGATGAAGTAATGAAGATGATGATTGAATTGGATGGTAAACTAATCACCAATGTTCCAGAGAACAAAATTTTACTGCTTTTGCTTTGTGTATGTTTCAAGAAAGAGAAATAATATAAATTAGTTACCAAATTATCCCGGAAATTATGGGATAAATTGTGTTTACTTTTGGGTTCCGATAAATTTAAATATAATTAATTTTTTTCTTTTCTGTGGGGGCCGCCCCACCTTGAGTTAGCCTCCCCCCTATATCTTTTACCCTCGTAGGGGAGCGGCCGCGGCGCGCGCACGTCTCTTGAAGACACCCTCGATGAATTCTACCCCGTTCACTCGCACTCCATCGTTCAAACCGCGGTTCGGGACGGAGGGCGGCCGGATATCCAACGGAAATAAGCAGCCTACCCGGGTCGCCGTTCGGCCGCGCCCGATCGCCCTCGCGATGGCATCGGACCATGGCGGGGGAGGCGCCGCCGCCGCCGATGGCGGTATCAACAACGCCGCGGGTCTCGGGCTTAGGGCGTCGCTGGAGGAGACCACTGCCGACGTCGCCTGCAAGGATTCCCAGTCTCTGCCTCGTGGGTGGATGATAAATCTCATCTTTCGCTTCGCCCTTTTGTCTTTTTCGTTCCGTTTTCCAGTTCTTGTTCTTATTGTCTGCGGAATGGCTTCTCTTTAGGGCCTCTATCCATATCTGATGTCTCTGGTTCGGTTAATGGATCGAGATTTCGCGTTGCGTACCAGGTCTGGAATTCGATTTCTCTGTTCTCTTATCTACGCTGGTTTATCTATTTGCACATTTGGCTTAGTTGGTTTCTTCATCTGCAGCAATCTGGTTGTGATAGACGGGTTTTTGGGAAAATTTTGATTTCTTGTGCTTTTAGGGGCTCCCGGGTGCATACAGTGAAGCTGCGGCAGCCAAGGCGTATCCAAACTGTGAAGCGGTTCCATGCGAGCAGTTTGATACTGCCTTTGATGTAAGCTTTGCGTTATTCCTGTGTCTCTTCTCAAGCGCTTCTGCAGGTCTAAATTTGTTGTAGTTATTTTCCCCATGAAGCTTTTGAAGATGTGCACCCTCAGCATTAGTTGGTTAACATAATCTGTCTCTAAGATGTTTAGCACATGAAAGCATTATGGAAATAAGCATTCACCGACACTTCCATTCTTGTGGTTTGAATTTAGAGAATAAACGCATAGGTTTCTTGCCTAAATGGATGTTTCTCACTGCAGAAAAGCCTAATTTTAGTGGTGCGGTTTCCCTCTTGTCACCATACTGTACAAGTGCCATCACTGTTTCTTGCTTGTGAACAACACCTTTGTGAGAATTCCTATACTATTTTAGCCAGTTATTGAACACTTATATTCTTCAGAGAACAGCTATGTATCATGATGCGATGAATCTATTAAGTGGATATGCATGATGAGCTGATAAAATAAGTTTTTAGATGTTAAGCTAATAAAGCAGGACTCAGAAAATTTATAACTATGGCTAATTGTGCACTAAACCTGCCTCCTGAATTCCCCATTGCTGTGAATCCAATTATGTCTGGTTTGAGGTGAGACCCATGCAGTGATTTGATACTAGTTGTATCTAGTAGCAATGATCATGACTGTGTATCTTTATTTCTTATTCCAAATGTGTACATTAAATGTTTTTCTTTCTCAATCCAAAAGGTCTCACATATAATTTGAATCTGTGGGATTCGGATCGAAAACATACCTAAGGAATATATGCTAATAAGCAACATGCTTCAATTCAATTAGCCAATTGCCCATTCTAGATTTTTGTGGAAGCATATCTTTTTTCCATTGTTTAATTAAATATCAGGAGTGAGAAAGGGCATAGTTAACTTTCTGGTGCAGCATTGATGGACGGATATATTAAGTATAATAACAAATTCGAATGTTTTTATGTGGTTAGTTTTAGCACTTTAAGTTTTTAATTTCTAATAAAATTTTCTTATTATTGGATCTCATACAATGATAACATTTGACGAAAAGCTATATTTTAAACAGAATAGGAACAGATATGTATCTAATGCATACATGTGTCCAGCACCAAATGTTCTCTCAACATGAAACTAATTATGTTGGGTGATCTAAAAGAAATGAAAATTTATGGCTGCTTGTAAAATTTTGCTGGACAATCTGCTCATGCCATAAAATATGTGAATTACAGACGTGCTTTACATGCTTATGTTCTAAGTTCACAGCATGAAACAAAGCTATAATCATCACACCAAACTTTAGAGAGATAATTCAAAGTGATTTGATTCTCGAAGGCAACTGCATATAACATAGAATGAGATGATCACCTTAGAACAAGCAATGTAGACTCAACTATGCAATGAACAATGTAGGATTATAAATAGTATTTGTTGGTAAACTAGCGTATTAAAAAGAAAAATTACCAATAGCAAACATTACACGGGATGACAAATTTGTTCAAGCTACCCACAAACTGATCTTGCAGGCTGTTGAACGTTGGCTTGTTGATCGGGCAGTTCTACCTATTGAAAATTCACTAGGTGGTAGCATCCATCGCAATTATGACCTTTTACTTCGCCATAATTTGCACATTGTCGGGGAAGTAAAATATGCAGTTCGGCATTGTTTACTAGCTAATCATGGAGTGAAAAAGGAAGATCTGAAAAGAGTTCTCAGCCACCCTCAGGTACAACTAGCATCTCCCCTCTTTTGGTATTTCTTTCATTAAAATTGCTTAGCTGTCAGGAGACTAGTCATGCTAATACAATCATAACTTCAGGCCCTTGCACAGTGCGAGACTACACTTGCAAAATTAGGGGTTGTCAGAGAATCTGTAGATGACACAGCGGGAGCTGCAAATGTAAGATGCTTATGCTTCATTTATTGTCAATGTTGTTTGTTTCCTTGTTTGGTTTTTGAAAGTCAGTATGTATTTTGTTAGATCATTTTGCAAACTGACAATTAGAAGACTAGATTGAAGTTTCTTTTGAGTTAGCCTCGATTATTCTGAGTACCATAGCTGATGTTCAATTGTCATGGATGAACATGTACTCTTCCTAGTTTATTGCTACCCACAAACTCCAAGATGCAGGGGCTGTTGCCAGTTCATTAGCCGCTGAAATATATGGACTGGATATCCTTGCCCGAGATATTCAGGTAATGATGTTTGTTTTGTTGATCTGTTGCAGTTATCTTATTGTGCCACTTAGTGTTTTATTTGCCAAATCTTTTTGGATTGTCTAGGATGACTCCGACAATATTACTAGATTCCTGATGCTGGCACGGGAACCCATTATTCCAGTAATTGATAGACCTTTTAAGGTAAGCATATTAAAATTAAGATTTTTTTTTGCCCAAATATGCCAGTAAAGTTTTTGTTGAACTTAATTTTTAATTTATACTGGTAATGGTTAACAGTTTGCCAACATCTGTGACCAATATACTATTGTTTTTGCATGTTCAGACAAGCATAGTTTTTTCTCTCGAAGAAGGCCCGGGTGTGCTTTTCAAGGCACTTGCTGTTTTTGCTTTGAGGGATATCAACCTTACAAAGGTTTGTTATCTTGTTTCAACTAATGTGGTCTTGCCACAAGTATTCAGTTTTACATGTTGGCATGCTTGATATGCTTACGACCTGTTTCCTCAGATTGAAAGTCGTCCCAGGAAGAATAAGCCATTACGCATAACTGACGATGGCAGCAATGGACCTTTAAAGTTATCATCATAACCATTTGTCAATTGAACAGTATCTCTATCGATGATTATTTTGGATCAGTTGTTCTTATTATTATACTGGCACTAACTTTTTGTGCATATCTTGGTTAGGTATTTCGACTATCTCTTCTACGTAGATTTTGAAGCATCAATGGCTTCACACAATGCCCAAAATGCCCTTAGGCACCTGAAGGTATAAACTTTTATGGGTCTCAACCAGATATTTTTTTGTTGCGTTAAAATTAATATGAAATTATCTTGTCCATACAGGAATTTGCGACATTCTTGAAAGTCTTGGGGAGTTATCCTAGGGACATGAGTGAGGCATGACTTACCGTGTTCGGACGATGGGCACTATGGTAATGGCAATCAGTTCCTAGATGAAAGTTGTAGACAGTTTTGCAATGAGAAAATCATGATGTTCATGATTGAATGTTAGCTATCATACTTTTTATTTAAATGTTTATTAAAAGAGACATGTCCTTTGCACTGATATACTATGGTATCGGACCACTACTACCTGGAAGCTTGCTTATGAAAAAATATGCAGAACTATGGTATCTACTGAATATTTACTCTTCTTACATCAGGTGCCTGCGATGTTAATTGACAGGTTGTAGTTAGATAGCAGGATGGCAACTTCACTTCCACTTTAATTTCTGACCTTGTGGTCTGTTGAGACTTGTGCTGAAGAATTATCAGGATTTGTAAAAATGGGTAATTGTCCTTGAGAATTATGTGAACTTTACAATTCAAGTACATAAGTGAGACCTAAAAATTTTTAGGTGCTGATATGATGCTTCAGGAATGAATTAGGCTTTCAAGCATTGATGATTTCCCCAACTGATGGAACAGATCGACTGAGGGTTTTGTTTTGTTTTTCTTACTGGTATCATTTCCAGTAAGAAAAACATCAATGTATATATATATATATATATATATATATATATATATATATATATATTTGTTTATATATTTCTGACAATTTACTTCAACTTATCTGTTAATCTTTCAGAGTTTTGCTGTTGCGCATTGTGAAGGTATCTTCAATCCTCCCAGCAGAAGAGAATGAGGATAGTCGATAACAACTTTGTATGCAGGTCAGAATAGGAGGATTGCAATCTCTTGAAAGTCCATAATTAACAAGTATTCTAATGCGCGTAGCTTTTTTTTTCTGCTCATTTTTATTTGTTTTACTTGTATTCATGAGTCCATAGTGAAGGTTGATTGGTTTTCCAGTACAAGAAGCAACACCGTTCGTTTAGCAGTACTTTGTTTCCTAGACATTCCTTTCCTGATCAACCAGAGAGGAGCTGAATTCTTCTCTCCCCAACACCATATTCTCAAGCTCTTTTTTCTTTCAGATTCTCCACTCTGTACCCTCCATTTTATACTTCTTATTGATGTTACATGTGCAGAAGAAATCAAAAGGCGAAGAAGGTACAAAGAGATCCTGATCGAGATGCTCCGGTCTGCAGGCCCAGCGTGTCAGAAGTGAAACGCCAAAGAGAAGATACAATGTATCAGGTAAGGTGTCATGAGTGAGTTACTGTGTGGGAATCATTCATCACATCACGATAATGGAAATGGTAGGGAGCCCTGTTCGCCACCGAAATGGCACGAGATCCTGAGCGGCGGCCGTGGCGTCGAGGTACTCGCCCAGGTGGTCTGCACTGCAGAGCAGCAACAAGAACACTACAGCCTGACGGTGCTGACACGCGGCCACGCATGCCTCTTCGATTTCTCTTAATCCCTTTGGAATACGTGAAGTTGGACAAATCACTATTCCCATTTTACTGGCGCTCGACACTCCAAAAATTCTACGCATGCCATCCCGAACATGAAACGCTCAAACATGCCATGAATCTTTTGTACGTAATCAATTTCAATTATCTAACAATATGATCTTTTCGTGCATGCAGGGGATTGCATACGTCTATGGAAAAAGGTTGTTGTATAGCTTAGGCAAAAACAATCAAGTCTATCAGTGATTTTGCTAAAAAAATAATAATTCATCTTTATGATTTGAATCGTGATATTTAGATTATAAAATATAATTTAATCCTTGGCCCATCATAATTTTCAATTGCATCAATATATGTTGAAAATTAAACTAAAAAGATATTATGAAGTCCATTAATTAAGTAAGATTAAGAAAAACAAATAAAAGTAAATAAAGAAATAGGCAGCCCATTAATTAATTCGTTGGATGTGTCCAACGCATATGTGAATGAATCCAATCTTCCATCAGTTTTAAATCCAATAAACAGGAGGAGAGGAGGAGATAGAAGGAGAAATTAGACCTCCTCCTGTGACAGTTGCGGGCTTCCATGAGCGAGCTGTAGCTGCCGCTCTGATTTGGCTCCGAGACAACATGGTGACGCCTTCCGAGGCTTCCAGGCACGGAGGCAGCGGCTTAGAGGAGATCTGGAAGAGGGAGCTGGGCCCGTCTCTGCCTCGATTCTTCGCTCGCCGAGTCGGTGGTTCTGAGGTGAGTGTTTTCTTTGATCGGGCCGCCCCTTCTCTGTTCCAAAACGCTAAAGGTTTTACTTTTATTCGCGTTAGCCGCTGCTTCTTTGATTATACGTCTCCTTCGGTATCTTAACTGAAATCAAAGTGAGGTCTTACTTAATGGTCTTGCCCTGCTTGCAATCACAAGAGGGCTCAATCTGTTAGTAACATACTCTAAGCTACATACATAGACTGGGTTAGGTTTAGAAGAAAGTGATTTAATAGAAGGGAATTTTTGTTCAGTTTTTTCCCCCAATTAGAGTTCTCTTACCAGAATTTGTTGGAGTAGATCATTTGTTTGATTTTGGATTTAGCATTCGTGCAATTGGATTTGGCATTCTAGTATCAGAGAGATTTGATCTAGCTGAAAAATTAATGTGGATGGTTCTTTTTTCTTTATAGGAAAATTCTTAATAATTCTCTGAACATTGTCAAAATTCTGTGGGTTTCAACTTTTTAGATGGTTTGCTCTGTCCGTTTTCTTCCTATTTGTTGCTTGTAATTGTCTGTTCTACTCGCTACTGAACTTATTAAACTGCTTTGTTCGAATAACAGGAAAGGAACTGGTTGTGGCCCTTGCTCTAAAGACCTGATTCTGGTGGTGGAAACTCGGAAGTACTGTCCATCCTCTAGAGTATTACTGTCCCTCTGTTATGTTTGGGTACAAGGGTTGTCAAAGTAAGCAAGAGAAGTTAGGAATGGGATTATGTAGTGCCGCTGTTGCAATTGGACATGAGGGCGATGGTTTCGAAAAGCAATTTAGTCCTACGATTGAGTCTTTGGCCTTTAAACAGTATAATACTGTTTTACTTGAGCCTTGAAACTGATGTTGCACGAACTGTAAATCATGCTTCTTCGCTACATTGAACATTCTTTTGCTCTTATTGTACATTCGTTTCACTGTCTTGTTGTCTACTTATTTGCATTGATGTAGCTGAAAATTTGATATTCTATTGGCTTTTCAAGGTCCATCTTACTCCTGGACCACTTGGAACAAAAGATAAAGTTAAAATTGTGATGCATAGACAATTTTTCATCAAACTGGGATGCTGTTTGCATGATATCTGTATGGAGTATTAAGTACAATATTATTTTATTTTATATGAAGAAGATTATGCTGATTTTTGTTTTGTTGTGCAGACAGACCAAGATGTTAGTTTCTCTTTCTCATAGTAAAAGTATTTGAGGAATTTTCAAAATGAAGTTGTATCTAACACCTTTTCGTCATATGATTAGGCACTTGTAAAGCGAATGGTTTCGTATGGGAACTTGTGTGGCCATAAGGGTTGTGTAAATACTATACATTTTAACCCTGCTGGTGACCTTCTTGTCTCTGGTTCTGACGACAAAGGCATTATATTATGGAATTGGGAATCCAAACATAAAAAGTTCACTTATGCTTCTGGTCACATGGATAATGTTTTCCAGGCCTTAATTATGCCATTCACTGAGGACCGCA
Source organism: Musa acuminata AAA Group (assembly GCF_036884655.1). Taxonomy (NCBI): domain Eukaryota; kingdom Viridiplantae; phylum Streptophyta; class Magnoliopsida; order Zingiberales; family Musaceae; genus Musa; species Musa acuminata. Next base: position 25,300,852 of record NC_088358.1, on the reverse strand, counting down.
CCATAATAACTTCTGCAGCTGATGGTCAGGTATGTCAACTTTTAGGGGCACTTTTAATGTAAAATCTTTCGGCTCACTTACAATGCTTGTTTTGTTCTTTGTTCTGATGGCCAAATTAAACTTGAAGTAAAGTGCACTCCTTTATAGAAGGTTATCTTGTAAGTTTGTGAATGTTAGGACTGGAATTTTTTCATTTGATAGAAAAGGAACTGTTGGGTAAGTACAATTTTTCCAAGATATTGGTAATCAACCATGTCAGTTCATGCTTTAGTTCTTGTTTGCCATACAAGCACTTATGCATGGACTGGACTAATCATATTTGAAAAGATTGTAATACTACATTATGTGCTAGTAGCTAGGAAGTAGTAGGATGGCAGCAGTATTCATCTTTGTATTGTGTGTCCTTGGCTTTTACTTATAATGGAACAATTCCTTGAGCAAGTCATATTGAAATAAGTCCAAAGAGAGATATTCTTCTTTATTAAAAAACACATCACCAAGATTTTAATAAGCAAAAATGGTCTTGCAGCAATCAGGTAACTACTTACTACTTAGCCCATCTGTATTATGTGTGCACATATGCATGCTCCATTTATATAATAATTGGAAAGAATTTGAATTTTAAAAAAATTCAAAGAATAAGTAACTAGTAAGAATGCAATACATCTCAAAAAATTGTAAAGCATTCATATATAGACTATACTAGGGTTTGCTGTACCGATGCGTACCGCTCGGTACGAGCGGTATGTGTCAGTTTGATAGGATACTGGTACGCGGACCACCCTTTACCGAGCGGTACTAGTCACTTGACCCCGTATCGCCTGATACGAGGTCTGTATCGGGTAGTAATAATTGGATTTCGACCATTACCGATCAAGGGCTGATATTGCCCTATCTTAAATGGTCAATTTGATCGTTTGAGGCTTAGAAAAGGGTTTTTAAACCCTTTCCTCTCTCTTCTTTCAACTCATTTCAATCTTTCAATCTCTTAAACTCTCTAAAACTCTTTTTCACTCACATCTCTATCTTTTTCTCACATTTTCATTCTCTTAAACTCAACAAAACTATGATTTATGGATTAGATCAAATTTAGGAGGCTAATTTGGGAGGATTTAGAGGTAGAACACCCTAATCAAAAGGTATATATTTTCTTTCTAATTTTTTATATTTATTTTCAACTTAAAAACCCTAACCTATTTTTTTTTCAGATATTTTTGGAGGTTTTTTTTATGATTTTGAGTGTCCAATCAGTACACCTTGGTATGTATCATACTGAGCAGGGCTCACTACACAAGTATAGATCAAAATTGCAAACCTTGGACTAGCAATTTTAGGCACAGAGAGGGCACATAGAGAGGGAACAATCCGAGCAATTTTAATAAAAGGTGAAGTTTTATGACAATAATCAGACTGTAAGAGGGAGTGGAAATTTATGAGAGCCATGAGCCATCAAGTTTTGCAATAATAATAGCATTTAAGGGGATGAGAAAATTAGAAAGAGAATTGGAATTGATTATGTATTCATGTCCTGCACACAGTACAAAGGAAAGACTGAAAGATGAGGGGATACAGTTGCAGATGATATTTCTAGATGATGATGCAATATGGGTCCATTATTTGAACAATCTACTTATGATGGTGAGAATTTCATTCTCTTACTATCTCGATACCCATAGTTTGACATTTAAGATTATGTACTAGTTAATAGAACAGTGTGTACATTTACTACTAGACATCAAAATAGCTAGAGTGGGACAAACATCAAACTTTTAGGCATATAATAGTGAGATGTCGCATGAGATAGATACAGAATTTTGGCAGTAGTCCTTATGAGATGATGCCTCATTCTACTAGCTAAATACTTAGGTGTTTGGGGATGAGCCTGCTGGCTGTTATGTCGTATAGTGAGCTCTTGCTAGTGTCTTGATGTGACAGGCTACTATGTGACAACTAAAATGAATTCAATTCCCTTTTCCCCCTTTCCTGATCTTCTTTTTTTTCTAACACTTTTAAGCCCTTTCATCTTACTGTCTTATCACGTTTTGTTCATTTTTGTCTTTGCTCTTGAACTGTTAGATTCAGCAGAACCTGTGTTTGATATGCATTAGGTAAATCGAACACGAATTGACAGCAGACTTGCTTGTCCTAGTTAGGCTTCCTAATGAAATATGTTAAGGATATCAAGAGATCAAGGCAACATGGGCAACATCACAGCCCTGATTTCGGGATAAAGCAGAACAACTCTACTACTTCTGGATAACCAACTGATGTTGGTAATGTTTGGTGATTCATCAGCTGAATAGTCATCCAACTAATGGGGTAGAGAAAACAGTGCTTATTTGGTCGCCTAAGTCTGTTTATTATCTTAGTGAAATTTATATAGTCATTTCAAATGCATGAACCGAACTGATAATGGTGATGCATTAAAATTTTGGTCCCTGAAGGGCTAGATTACCCTATTTCTTTCATATGAAAATTTTTCTATGACAGAATTTTCACCAGAATAGCAATTATCTTGTCCTTTTTTTTTTGTGTTCTTCATATACCCTAGTTATTTCTAGAAACCAAACATACCCATAAGTTTGTTACTTTAACTTGATTCTGCATGACTGCAACCACCCTTGATTTCTTGTTCTTTCTAAAGAATCAAGCAAAGAGAATAGATTTGACATTCCTGTCATTTTAAACTTAGGTTCTTTTACTAATAATATGACCATCATGTGCCTGCTGCTGCTTGAGTTTCACAGGGTGCATAAGCCAAAAAGATATATTAATATTCATAGTCCCAACTATACTTTTTTTTGCCTGAATAGATTTGTATCTAATCCAATCTTCAATAATTTTTACATCTATGTTTTCTAAAAAGATATTCTCTCAAGCCACAAATTGCAGATTCTGCTTGTAGAATGAAGGACAGAGGTTTCACTTGCTAGCTTTAACACAACTTTGTCTCTGTACTTTCTGTGTTTAATTGGTTTGCTGCTGACCTAGGTTGAGCATTGCACAACCATTGAGTGCCACCCGATTAGTTTCCCTTGGCTTTATAATGGATTATGAAAACTTGATCAGTTATTCTGAATGTAATGAATATCAAGTTGATGATTGTTTTTGTTTCTTCTTATATTGATATCTATTTCAAGGGGGTAGGTGGTTTACTGGTTAATATTTTTTTTCCTTATGTTTAACCTCTCTGTGAAAGGAAGTGTTCAGAGACTTCTTGTTTGTTGTGTCTCTTTTCCCTAGGTAAGGGTCGGCCAGATTGCAGACAATGGTATAGTCACAACCAAACAGCTGGGTACACATCGTGGTCGTGTACACAAACTTGCCATTGAACCTGGAAGTCCTCACATATTTTACAGCTGTGGCGAGGATGGCTTAATACAACATGTAGGCCGCCTCTGTTATCTCATCTTGATATTTGTTGCAATAATTAGCATTGCAGATCTTGAATGCTGATTTTTGCAGTTTGATCTGCGAAGCCATGCCCCTACCAAACTTTTCTTGTGCTCTTCATTCTCAGACAACAAACAACCTGTAAGACTGAATACCATTGTCATAGACCCCTGCAACCCTTACTATTTTTCAGTAGGAGGCTTTGATGAATATGCACGAGTTTATGACATAAGAAACTATCAGTGGGATGCATCAAGTAGTTCTGACCAACCTGTGAATACTTACTGTCCTCGTCATCTTATTGGCTCTGATAATGTCCATATCACCGGACTTGCATATTCTTACATGAGTGAGTTGCTAGTCTCGTACAATGATGAGCTTATTTACCTGTTTGAGAGAGACATGGGTCTTGGTCCAAATCCACGGTTTGCTCCGGCTGCAAACTTGGACAAGATTGATCAGCCACAGGTGTATGCTGGCCACAGGAATTCACAAACTGTTAAGGGGGTCAGTTTCTTTGGACCCAGTGATGAGTATGTTGTCAGTGGATCAGATTGTGGTCATGTTTACATATGGAAGAAAAAACATGGCCACCTGGTGTGGATGATGGCTGGTGATAAGCACATTGTGAACTGTGTTGAGCCCCATCCTTTTTTCCCTTTTCTTGCTTCTAGTGGATATGATAAAAATGTAAAGCTGTGGACTCCAGGCTGGCCACCCTCTCCGCTCCCAAGGAATGTAGAAGAGGTACAGTGTTCCATCTCCTTCGGACTTGCAGATAAATAGGTTACTTGCTATCTTTGTTGTGATTCTTTGTTTAATGGGCAGATTATGGAAGCTAATAAGCGAGGAAGAGAGGCTCGTGCACGAGTTTCACTCTCTCCTGATGTTATAATGCATGTTTTGAGGTTGCAGAGAAGGCAAGCTTTAGCTTACATCGAGCACAGACCCTCAACTGCAGACCTCGAGAGCGATGAAGACGATGACAGAGAGGCTTTCGTCCTAGGATTCGCAGATCCTGAGACTGCTGAAGAGGGTTCAAATGCTGATCCCAGAGAGTGCATAATCTGCTAAATGCATTTCATCATATGATCATGCTTTTATTATTAGCAAGGAATATCATAGATGATAAAAATAAAGGACCTCCTGCACCTGCTCGAGTCCACGTCTAGCATGTGGTGTAAACTATAGACAACTTACTGATGAGCAGCTTGGGGATTCTGGGTATGAGTTTGTGTTCCTGTTGCCGGTATAAACATATAAGCATCCTCAATGTTTCGTGTCTAAACTATGGTGCTTGGATGATGGTTTTATGTTTTTATTCGTCAGAGAAGCAAATTCTCCTAAAATTTCTGTTGTTATGGTCAGGTTTGTATATGTTACTGTGAAACATATGATGCTTTGAGCAACCGCTTACATTTGCTTGGATGAATACACACATTGCCTACACTTTTCATGCTGGACATTAATCAAGTCTTAAGATTGGTTGTGCTTTCCTATCGAGTTTGTCACCAAAATCAGAATTCATCATCTTGATTGATAATAGAAACCTTCTCTTCAACTTTGCACAGCTTTGGAGTATCATTTATTCCCACTAATTCATTTCAACATTATCCGCAGGCAGGAAAATATCGAGAGTCCATTCAAAGGTAATAGTGCGGTTGAATATGATTGCTCGTCTCCATGATTTCCCATCACAACATGTCACCAACACACAGTCTTCCTTCTTCCATCTTTTGATTGGCCTTCTCCACTTGTTTTGGGTGACAGGAATATTCTTCATCTTGTCCATTCTCATGTCCTCATGTCCCTGTAAGTTCTCATGCTTAAAACGATTTGTTTCTGCTCTGGTCATGAATGTGGTGGAGATCACAAAAAGATGTTGGAGAAAAGGTGATTCTTTTTTGTTTCTTCCCATTCATCTTTTCAAAATCATACTTTTTCTTCAGCTTTTCTCACCAAGTTATTGGAGATTTTGTTTCTAGTTTAGTCTCTTTTCCAATTCTCTTCCCTTCTCTACTTCTATTCATATTAAATGGTGAAACATAAGAATGATTCCTTTATCTTGCTAAAGTTTTGCTTATTTTGCACAATAGTTGGAGCCAATTCAACTCTAATTGTTTTGAGACAAGAGCTTGATATAAACTAATATTTTATAATAAGATTAGAAATAGCAAATATAAGATTTACATAGCTTGATATTTTTTGTCTACAACAACAGGGGAAAAAAAAAATCAAATTATTTGTTAACCATTTGAGAACAAGTTTCATATTCTCCTGAATTAAAATATTTCTTTCACATTTTCTCTCTCATCATCTCAAAATTTTTGACCTCTTTTTGCCACAAAAAGCTTAAAAACAAATGATGGTCCTAAAACATATTTGACATTACTTGACAAAATATATATGCTGGAGATAAATGTTGAGGAAATAATTTCTTTTCCATGCAATCAAAGCTCCAATTCCTCAAAGTTAAGAATCTCATTGTCCACTGTCCATGAATAGAGAGTTTTATCCTCAAGTAAAACCCAGAGAAACATTACTTTCTTTAACTTGTCATTTCTTTCTCCTGTCATGTAAGGTTGAATTGTCTCATATGATCTCATCCTGCCAAGAACAAGCTACTGTGAGTCTTCTACCTTGCTTGGCTCTGTACTTGGACCTTTCTGAGGGACCTGGGAGACACTGCATGCACACTTCCACCCCCACCCTACCTGCCAAACTCCACAAAAGAGAATAAAACAAGAGCTATGTTGCAGCTTCCAAAACACCAGCAGCGTCAGTCCGCACACACTCCTTTCGAGTCTCATTACACTCTTACTGCCATCATCTGCTGCTATTTTATTATATGTCAGTTATATATCCCCTTCTGTCACCCATTCCTACCATCCCAAGCCTCCTGTTTTCACCCAAAATAGAGGGGGAGAAGCGACGGAGAACAAGCCACCGAATAAAGGCGCCGCCGCCTTTGGAGGAGAAGAGAAGAGAAAGCAGCGAAACAGAGTTCCATCAGCTGTGAAGAGGAGACGAGAAGGGAAGATGATGCGAGGTAGCAACACCCTCATCGGGGCCGTGAACTTTGTCACGTTCCTGATATCGATCCCCATCTTGGGCGGCGGAATATGGCTCAGTGCCAAGGCCAATTCCACCGACTGCCTCCGCTTCCTCCAGTGGCCGCTCATCATCATCGGCATCGCCATCATGGTCATCTCCCTCATGGGCTTCGCCGGCGCCTGCTACCGCCTCACCTGGCTGCTCCGCATCTACCTCTTCGTCATGTTCTTCGTGGTCGTCGCGCTCCTCAGCTTCGTCGTCTTCGCCTATGCCGTCACCGACCGCGGCCACGGCCAGGTCGTCATGGACCGCGCCTTCCTCGAGTACCAGCTCTCGGACTACTCCGGCTGGCTCAAGGACCGCGTATCCGACCCCGGGTACTGGGCCAAGATCAGCGCCTGCCTCCGCGACAGCCGTGTGTGCCCCAAGATGGCGAGGTACGGCCGGGACTCCACCACGGGGTTGCTCATCCCTGAGCCCGCGGTTCTGTTCTACCAGAGGCATCTCTCCCCTATCGAGGTCAGTGCTTGGATCAAAATCTTTCTGTTCTTTGCTTGTTTTCGTTGTAAAATGGGAATTCTTTGAGGATGTGAGCGAAAAGAGAGCGTCTTTAGGTGAAATATTGGATTTTTAGGAGCAGAAAAATCAAAACATGATACGATTCAGTAAAAGATTGTCTTTTTAGCAGATTAAAAGCACTTTGCACGTTCTTTGATGTGTTTCTTGATTCTTTTTAGTGAATTGAGAAGATGTTACACATCTAATGGTGTGATTTCCTTGTTACCACCGTTTTGGTGATGCTTGATTTGAGAAGATTAGATATTAGGTTCTGTTTCGATTATAAGCAAAAACACTGATGATATTGTTTAATTCTTCCCAGTAAATAGGTTAAATTTGTAGTGTCTCCATCTACTAATTGATTATATTGTTTAATGCATGTCTGCAACCATGTACTATCTGATATGACTGCTATTACTACTGATGAATCCTTTTCTTTTTTAGCTTTTCTATTGAACTCTTCCCTTTATTTTTGGTTTATGTGAGAAAAGAAAGGAAGAATTGCTGCTTATGTTTGCCTCCAAGCAATATATGTAGATGGCAGACTGCCCTTCTGGCAAGTTCTTTTTGTTTGCCTTTTTCTAGTTCAGGTTTCAGATTCCCCTTCAAAGATTATCTATGCCCATCTTTATTGATATGTAAATAAAGTTGGAGGATTATATCAAAGCTTAACAACACAAACAATAAGCTGCATCCTGCCTTCTTAAATGATTCTTAAGAATCAAAGAAAAATTAACAGCAAAGGAAACAACAGATGTAGACAGAAAAAGACATCTTTGTTCATGTGCTGATAGAAAACCCTGTTGTGCAGAAAAGTCCTCAGGGATCACTAGAGCTGCACCATATGACAGCAACAGATCTTTTATCTACTTTCTTCTTTTCCTAGTCGACAAAAAGAAGAACCACCATGGCTACATGATTGAGGATGAGGTCTTTATTTTATCTTTTCCCCTGTAGTGGGACCAAGGGAGAAGATAGAACACAGAAATTAAGTGGGTATCATGGAAGATCTACAACTTGTGGTAATTATAAAGAACCAACAGCACATGTTATTTTGGAGTGGGTGGCCATTCCTGTCCTTGAATGCTCCTTTCCATCTCCTACCCCACACTATCCCCATTGAAGACTTTGGTTGGTTCTCCAATTGCTAGTCTTCTACTTACCTTATCCAGAGGAGAGTACTCCCTCTGGTTTAGGTATTACGGGTCTTCCCAATCCCAAATTGTTAATCTCTATGACCTCAATAGATGGAAACTTATTATTCATCCGCTTTCTTGGTTGTTTTACCCCCTAATAGTTCCCCGACTGATTGGATTGCATTTTGACCAAACAAACATTGCCAGGGACCGGGCCGCGGAGAATCTACAAAAATCATAGTTGTAGAGGATCTACACCAATTTAAATGGAATTGAATGAATTTCACAAGATATTTAATAAACATCAAGTAAAATCTGTTTCAGTGGACTTTTAACTTTCTTATTGCTTGAGTGCCATTCCCGAATAGTTTATTGCTTTCTGCTCAATTTCTTTAATCAAAAGTTGTATCTCAAGTATGTTGTATAACATTTGTTTAGCATCTACCTTAACTGTTAACTGAAAGATATTGTCATTACCAGCTGCATTTATAACGTATTTTCTCTAAGGAGTTAATGACTTTTTTTTTCTTTACCAATGTTCATTTTCTCGATTGTGTTGGTTCTCAATGATGCAGTCTGGGTGTTGTAAGCCTCCCACTTCGTGTGGGTTTACATACGTAAATGAGACATACTGGACTGCACAACCAGGGACTGTGGTGAATGACATTGACTGCACCAGGTGGAGCAACGAGCAACATTCACTGTGCTACCAGTGTGGCTCATGTAAGGCTGGGGTTCTCGCGAGCATCAGGCATAACTGGAGGAAGGTCTCTGTGATTAACATTGTTGTGCTCGTCATCCTCGTGATCGTGTACGTCATTGGTTGTGCCGCATTCAGAAACGCAAAAAGGATCGACAACGATGAGCCCTTCGGAGAGAACAGGATGAGTAAAGCAAGACCTAGCAGGTTCCAGTTCTAGACAGGTCTGTAGATTAGAGCTGTTGCTATACAATATAAACATAATGGCTGCTTGAAGGTTTGTTAATGAAAGTTTGTGCTCCTACCTCCAGCAGTTGATGATTGGCTTCAAGTTGCCGAAGGAAGAGAAGAGGCTCCATCAAATTCCAGTTGGCTTGATTTGTCTCTATGTGACAGTTCTATTTGTATCAGTTATCTTTTATGTTCAACACAATCAAACAGAAGACAGTGGGTGATCTCATTTTTCCTAGTTGAAATGTTGTTTGTGTTACCAGAAAACAAGACTTGTCCTCTTGCTTGTATGGAACTTCATTCACATTAATAGTGATTCAGCAGTTTGTATAATCCATGTTTAACTTGTCTAAGAATCATGTGAAGCTTGCAGAACTAGTTATCATTATTTTTCTTCACAAAGGAACATGTTGTTTGTTATATTTCTTTTAAACATTGAGACTTCAGCCTTAGTGGCTGATAGTTGTTTTTCTTGTGTCTTGATATGAGTTAGCATTTAGTAGTAATAGTCTCTTTAATGTGTATTTCTTTAGAATTTAAACCCAGACAGTTATTGCAAGAAAATCATCAAATCCAGTGTCCAACTGTCACAACATATTAGGTTTGAATTCCAAGAAACCTTATTTTTTTTCCCTACAATACTTCAGTACACCAAAAACCCCAGTTTTCTCAGTGCCAGAAAAATTTTACAGAGTTATCTCAGTGCCAAACATGCATTTCAAACTTTCTGATAGAATCAGTATAAGACAGGCATTCCACAGGGTCAGATCCAGTCAAGTTGCATGGTCTGAGCATGAAATTATCTTTCTTAAATAGTCTTAAAATAACATGGTTTGAATTAGAGCCATGAAAATAATCTCTTGCACACACTAGACCTCTTCAAATTACATATAGATAGAAGCTCTGTTCTTAATATTTGATATGGATTGCAGGTTAATGATACTATCTGAAAAGAGTCTTTAGCATCATAATTTCCCAGAGTTGCTGCAAGTGATCTTGAGTTTAGTCATGAGATCTGACCTGGTGGAGAAGTTGGATATGGACTTTGGGGCTTATCATTGGGCATGGTGACTCACAAACAATACTAGTTGTGAGTCTCAGAAAAGGCTCCTCAGAGACAAGGCCTAATAAAATGCAGCATCCAACCAATCCATGAAATAAATGTATAGGTTAATAGTAGCAACTCATGATGTTGTTTGACATTTATGAAAGCAAGTATTTCTCTCAGATGATTGATGACATGAAATTTAGTTACATTAATTATTAACTTAATCACAAAATTAAAGAGATGTAGTGCTCTTCAACAAAAGAAAGAGATAATGCCCAGACAATTCTGCAAGATCATATTAATGATAGGAGACAGTCATAACCCATCTGTTCTCAATTTTGCTGCAATGCAATCAAATAATAGCAGATACTACCCAAAATTTGCTGGTTCATACTGCAGATCACCAGCTCGAAAAGGCTGGAAACAACAGGTTACATGTTATTTCCAATCTGGAATCCAGATCTGCGCCCTCACCTGCTTTCAAGATCACAGAAACGCTTATCTTAATTTGGTTTGTCAACCCATGCTATGAAAGAAACCACACAAATTGAATGCTGTACAGCAGTAATCATGAAAAGGAAGACTCTTTTTAATGTTTCATTAACAATCTGTCACATCGTCCATGTGACGTTTGACAAGGCATGTGAATCAAGCATTGCTTCGAAGTCATGCAACGCCAGTGCTGCTGCTGCTCTCACAGATCACAGCCTTCCACGAAAGCAGAGAGAGAGAGAGAGAGAGAGAGGGGGGGGAGGCGGAGGAATTCATATGGTTTGGTGGAGTGGAAGTTGCACTGTGAGTTACTGACTTCATCCGTTGGTCATCACGCGCAGCTTCCCTGTTTCCAACATTAGATGTATAAGCTCACAGGTTTCGTGCTCGATCGTTCTCGACGGTGAGTGCCGATGTGCGCACCGCAAAGCGCGTCATCTCTCTCTCCAGCTCGCTAAATCCCCTTTGCGCAATCGTTTCCTGCCACGTCACCAGTGTCGGAAACCTCACCGCTGGGCGGGCGGTTACCTGATCCAACTATTTGGATGACGACGGAGCTGCTCTGTTTCCGTCGCCTGTGCACCTCACCCAACTGCCTCTGCGACATGGGCCCCGTGTAGGACCCGCCGCCACTCCCGATCACGAGGGGAGGTAGGTTCATTACATCTCGGTGGGACCCTTCTGTGGGCCCGTCGTCCTTCCGTTGGTCGCTCGCTCGCTCGCTCGTTCTCCACGCAGATCTAGTATTCTCATCTGGGATCGGTCCGGTCTCTCTCCTTCTCGCACGGAGTGGCGGAGAAGGAAGCGATTGATTTAGTCGTCGCGAGTTCGTTTTGACTCTTTTGTCCGGTTGTGTTCGGTGTCCGTTGCTGAGGCCAGAGAGAGGGAGAGATCGAGGGTTTCCAAGGTGTTCAGCTCATTCCACTTCGCATCCAATGATCGACTCCTTCAACATGTTTCTATTCCGTGGATTGGTTTTTGTCTGTTCGATTCAACTCGTGCTTCATTCATATTCTTTTCCTCCGTTGCTACGGAAAGTATACATTTTGGTATAGAACTCTTTTTTTCTTAGGAGATCTTGAAACTTGTTATTTCTTTCGCCTTCAGAAAGGGAAAAAGATTTGTTCTTGCTTGAGGTAGCGACCTTTCTTTTTTCTGTTGAAAAGATCAGATCTTTATGAGAAAGGTAGGTTTTTTGCTAGTTTTTGTTCAGGATCTGGCTTCCTTGGCTCCGAAGATTGCATTTCGCTTTGGTTCTTGATTCAAATTTATTTTAATAGAGTATCCATTTCGAAGAAGAAGAAGGAGAAGAAGAAGAAGAAGAAGAAGAAGAAGAAGAAGAAGAACAGTGGGATCATGGGGAAGAAGGGGAAGTGGTTCAGCGCTGTGAAGAGGGTCTTCAGCCCTGAATCAAAGGCGAAGAAGGAAGCGGTACGGATTTTGCCCCCACTCCTTTGCTGATCAGATCTGCTCTCCCAAACTTCTCTTACAGAAAATTCATTATTTTTTCCTTTCTTCTTTTTTCCAGAGATTGAAGAAGAAACTGGAATCTGGGACTTCCAAACCTACTGACTCATTAGAGCGTGCTGCTTCCGAGGTAGTTCCTCCTCCGCCTCCTCGTCATCCGGAGGAGGATAAAGTAGTGGAGATTGAGAATGAGCAGAGCAGGCATGCTTGTTCCGCAGCAGTTGCCGCTCCTGCTGCCATTGAACCTGTTGTGACATCTTCTGAGGCCGCAAGGGAGATCATTCGCCTCAAAAGCACCACAAAATACCCAGGCAAGACGACAGAAGAGATCGCTGCAATCAAGATCCAGACTGCTTTCCGAGGCCACCTGGTACGTGAACTCGGTGCATTGTCCTCCACATAACAATGAAATTATTCACATCTTCTTCATGCCCTTCATAGAGATTTTAACTTCTGTTGCAATATAACATATAGGTCATAATTACTATGTACTTGAACTCACATGGCATTTGTACCAGTCGGCTGATTCAATTCTTGTTGCTATATAACGATTAATATACTTGTTGGAATTCGGAATATGGCATTTGTACCAGTAGGCTGTTCCAATTCTGCTCTCAACAAGCACTAACATTTCTGATGCTAGAGTGTCATTTTGTAGTAGACAATCAACAAGTTCAAAGTTCCTGCAAGTTTGTCCAACAGAAGAAATTTAGTGGGATCGCTTGCCATTTTAAAAATGGCAAGCTATCAAAACTTGCATAGTTCTTGCGTGGCTTTGGGTTATGAACAAATATAGTACTCAATAGTGGGTTCCACTTGTGCTTTCCAAGAAACTTATTGCACAATGTTTATGTTTGTTTGTTGTTTATTAGTGAACAGTCAAACTAAGATAATATTCTTGCGTGTCAAAAATGGAAGATCTTCAAATGAACCCAAGTTAGTCCAAGTGATTAACTTTAAGTGTCTATGCTTCCTAAGATCTTCAATTAATGTCATGTCCCAACTCCTACTGTAACATCCAGATACTTGCATGTTTTATCATTTCTCGAAAAACCATGTTTGTACAGCACAGATTTCTTTACATAACTGTACTGAGACCAACAAAATTGTTCGATGCATCTTATACCATATAGCTGTGTTCTGTTTACCAAACCGATGGCCATTTATCTGAGATTGTGATGATCTAATCAAGCTCACCAACAGCACAAAAAATGTGAAGGTAAGCTTTCTATATTGTGCAGGTAGGCAAAACCAAACTTTATGTTTCTCAGCTTACAAGTGATTGGCCAAAACACGAGTCTTAATATTCTGTTCCAAATTTGCAGCTTCACAAATTCTTTCTTTAAATTCTTAAGTTAGTTAATTGTTCATAATTGCCTATTGTTTCAATCTTGTGTCAAGGCAAGGAGAGCTCTACGGGCATTGAGAGGGTTGGTTAGGTTGAAGTCACTGGTTGATGGTGATACTGTTAAGCGTCAGGCTACAACCACATTACGATGCATGCAGACCCTGGCAAGGGTTCAATCACAGATCCGCTCAAGGAGAATCAGGATGCTAGAAGAGAACCAGGCTCTTCAGCGACAAATGCTGCTCAAACATGAAAGAGAGCTTGAAAGTTTGAAGGTAACTTTTTTCATCAGATCTCTCACAAATTCCATGTTTGTTTCCTGTCTTAGCACAAAGTTTTCTTGTTATACAGAACTGAGAACACATTCAAAATTTGTTCGCTTTTCTTAACATCTATTTAATCAGGAGGATGATGTAGCCATTTATATTTAACTTATATATTGCTTAGTGCATATATTTTTTGATTCGATCTCATGGTTGATTGCTTAAATCTATAATTGCATGTAGAAAAAGATGAAATGAATACACAATTTCACTTTTACAGGTTTTCCTATAGAGGTCAAAATGACTTATCTTTATGCATACATCCATCTATGCATAGGGTTGCTGATAAATGTTGTTAAAGTTGTATATTACATGCCACTTGTTTGCATCCAACTAGACAGGAAGCAACCTTGACAAAGTTTGATGTTTTTACATACAGATAACTGATTTAGAGAGAACTAAAATTTGAATGCCATGAATTAGGCATCACGATTGAAACAAAAAAACAAGAAAATTTGGTTGTCCGCATATTTCTACACATGTGCTACTTTCAGAACCCATTGATGTTGGGAGACATATTCAGTGTTTTCTATTTTCTCGATAAGTACTTGAAACATGTTTGTATGGTGGACATGATTGATCAAGATATGCTTTCACGAGTCAAGATTAACAGACATGAGGCTAGGAAATCGACTGCTAGGATTTAATTCTCTATTCCGTTCCTGTTTGATACTTGCCAATAAAGTTGCTTTTGTAGCCATTCATCGCTTTAAATGTGTTTCTTCAACTATATGTTATTGGAGGACAGCAAAAAAAAAAAACAAAACACTTAACAAACATTTTCAGTAAGCAAAAATTGCAAATTTGGACCATGTCTAATTTCTCTTTTAATAACAGATGGGTGAGGAATGGGATGACAGTTTGCAATCAAAAGAACAGATTGAGGCAAGTCTGTTAAGCAAGCAAGAGGCTGCAATAAGAAGAGAAAGAGCACTGGCTTATGCATTTTCTCATCAGGTAATCGAGGTCATTCTATGAATGGAATTTAGCATCTATGTGAATGTTTAAAACTATTAATATAATTTCCTCATAAATTTGTGCTAGTGCCACATTTCTTTTAAAAAAAAAATTGTTGCCACTTAGCATCTTTCATATATCTTTTGAATTCATAATATTCTTCAATATCAAGTACTTCTATCTTCCAAATTTTGCTGTGCAGCAGTGGAAGAGTTCCTCAAAGCCAGTGAATCCATTGTTTATGGACCCCAACAACCTACAATGGGGTTGGAGCTGGTTGGAGCGATGGATGGCAGCAAGGCCATGGGAGACCAGGAGCACAACAGATAGAGAACCGAACGATGACCGTGCCTCCATCAAGAGTGCCATGCAGAGTGATGGAGGTGGGGTAATCTTAAAAGCTTATGCTTGTCGCAATGCCAATCCAGATAAGCCGTCACCATCAAACCAGAAACCAAGTCGTCCTGCAAGCCGCCAATCTCCCTCGACACCACCTGTGAAGGCACCATTGTTAACAGGGAAGATGAAATCAGCAAGTCCGAAGCGTGGTTGGGTACCATTGGAAGACGACTTGAGGAGCATGGTCAGCCTGCAATCTGAGCGATCCAGGAGGCACAGCTTAGCAGCAGCATCAGTGAGAGACGATGAGAGCCTAGCTGGTTCACCAGCTGTTCCGAGCTACATGGCACCCACGGAATCAGCAAGAGCGAAGTCCCGCTTCCAGAGCCTTTCAGATGACACCATCGAGTCTGCAGACAGATCCTCTGTGGTTTCTGCGAAGAAGAGGCTGTCTTTCCCCACAGGAGAGAGATACAGTCCAGCATCTCCAGCTGCGGTGAGACGGAGCTCAGGTCCTCCCAAGGTGGACATGGCATTGGTGAAGGATGTAGAAGTCCGATCCTGATCACGACAGAATCAACACGAGAAGCAGGCAGCTCCATTGAAACCTGGGAGAAGATAGTTATGAAATGGGTGGAGGACCAACTGTTGTCAGTTTATTCTATGATTACCATTTATCTTGAGTGAGATGTTTGCAAGTGAGTGGTTTGTTTATATGAATTCTTATTTTGTGATGAACAAGGATTTAATTGAAGTTTCTACTACATGATTCCAATTTTTGGAACTCCATTGCATTCTGTGGTGTTAAATGTAAATGCATGCTTCCATGGGACTTATATTTCAATTACATGCTGCTTAGTAAGTTTGGCTGTGGAAATATGTTATTTTGTCCTAAACTGCTTAAAGATTAAGATTAATTTATGAAAGATTGAAAGATTATCGGGCTTAAACATTTTCAATCAATTATTTCATCAATTAACAAATAAGTTATTTTATCATATTGAGTTATGACAAATAGTAACTGATGTACTACTGAAGGATTATAAGAAACTCAAAAAATATGATTATTCAAATTTTATTTTAACATGAGATGATGATCAATTAGTAATACTCTTATCTTATTATCATGACAAATTTTATTTTCACATGAGACTACGATATTAGTAATACTGTTATCCTATTATCATCTTAAAACTTTTATACGAAAGATTCGAATAGAAAATTTATGATTTATTTAATTTATTGATTTAATATGAGATAATCAATTAGTCATACCATTATCTTATTATCTTCTTAATCTTTTATGCGACCATCATCTCCAAATTGTCTTACTAATGAGCAAAACATAAACTCCAATAAATGAAACGAAAAATAAAGGAGGAGAAGTTAATGTATAATATTACCCAATTCCACTCGACATCCTCCACCGTCCGATGATGTCATTTCCGACGACCGTAAAGGGGGTCTCTTTTATGCGATACGATTCGTGCTCCTGCTCGGAGCCCTCTATAACCGTTGGATTTAATTCGGACGGAGCTGACGATGACACTTTCAGGACCGTCAGATACAAGGATCGGACGGTGAAGAGTAAACCCTAGGTGCCACTACGCCCCCGGATGTCTTTAAAAGAAGCGGAGGGCGTCGCCCATCTCCGCAACTAAATTCGCTACCTCGCGGCCGCCTCTGTATTAGGTGAGTTCCAATCGCCCGATCGCGGATCATTGCTTTGCCTCTGTTTCTTTGTTGCGTGTTCTTGATCTGTAACCGTGTCGGAACGATGAGTCTTTTCGTAAGTTGACTTGTTTTTCTCGATATTTGAGTTTGATTATGGCGATTCTCGTCCCCTTTTCGATCAGCTGGCATAGTTATCTTGATTCTTGTTTTTCGCTGAGGTGAGTTCCAGTCGTTGCGTCGATTTTATTCATTTGAGACTCTGATGTCTTACTTTTCATGAGTTTTGTCGAAGTATGTGCACGGTTGGGGTTTCTTTTTATTTGTGCCTTTAATATAAACCCTAGATTTTAATTCGGCGCGCTTCTACGCCCCCCTGCGCTTTTTTTTATGGTTGTTTATGGTAATTAACTATCCTTGGATTTGGTAATTAACACGTTTCTGTGATTTGTACCTTGCATGTTAGATCTAACAATTTAGCGAAATTATCTATAGATCTCATGTTCATTTTCTCACTGAATTATTGTTTTAGCACATAAATTCTGACTTTGGTGAATTTTGTCCTGTTCTCATGGGATCCTGATGTGAAACTAGAATTGTCTTTAAATTTTGTGTGCTGTATATCGTTTGATCAAAGAACATGGGAATGATTTAAGCGTCCATTGTCTAATGGGAAGGATGAAGGCTCTTTAGGCCTTGGGTATAGGTTCAAATCCTATTGGACGCTATTGACTTCATTACATTCCCAAGTTCGGTCTCCACGCCAGTATATCATCAAGAGATATGCCTAATGTATTGCGCAGACCTAGATAGTTTAGAGGGCTGCTCATCTTATTTGACATGTCATTATTCCCTCTTACTGGAAGGATCTTCTCTAGAATCGTTCTTGCTTTATCAAATGTTGATGGAACTAGTTTATGAATCCTTAATGCAGGGTTGATCTGAATGCTGTAATTAAAATAGCTAGTGCTTGACGAAGCTTGTTTTAGTTAATACTATTTTTCTAGCTTTAAATTCATGTAATTTCATAAACAGTGGCTTTTGTGGCATACAACTCAAATGTGGTTCTTATGTTCATTCATCATTGTACGCTTTCATTATGTTTAACTCCTGTATTCATGTGTGCTTAAGATGTCTTCTGCATTGATTTCTTACTAGCCTGTTTGTACCATTTGTATGTTTCAAGTTTCATTTAGCATTTCATGGAACATTACTTTCTGAAAATCATTAGTAATAATTTGCATTTGGTATGACATCATATATTTTGTCGTTAAGTTGGTAGAGACATCCACCTCTCTGAGGACTGTCCTTGAATTTATATTGCTACTGCAGTTGCACATGGTCCTAGACAAATTATTGCCTAGAGATTGGTCACATGTATTTGATTGTGCAATAACTATGTTGTCACTTGCTTAATGGGTCCATTTACTTGACCTTTTTGCTCCTCTTTTATGGCTAAAAAGGATATTAGAAGTTTCAGACTCATAACAAGTTTAATGTTTGAATCAATATTCCATGTTGTTGACTGTTATAACTAGTCATCTACACAAGTTATGTTGTTTTCAATTAGATCTGGAACAATAATTTTAATATGTTGTTTCTTTTACTAGAATCTGTATATCCTATGTCTAAGTGGTTCTTTATATTAAAATGATTCATATATCTGATGCATCTAAAATACATTAAGTTGGTGATTGCTTAGTGGCACCTGATATGTTTTTTGTTTCATAATTTAAGAATTATTACAGATTACAGAGTTTATATCTGATGTTAATTATCTTTTCTTTATTGGTAGTATTTTTTGCTTTAAGCTATAGTCGCCATGGGGAAAGAGAAGGTTCACATCAGCATTGTGGTCATTGGTCACGTCGATTCTGGCAAGTCAACCACCACTGGGCATCTTATCTACAAGCTTGGTGGTATTGACAAGCGTGTCATTGAGAGGTTTGAAAAGGAGGCTGCTGAGATGAACAAGAGGTCATTCAAGTATGCCTGGGTTCTTGACAAGCTTAAGGCTGAGCGTGAGAGAGGGATTACCATTGATATTGCACTTTGGAAGTTTGAAACAACCAAGTATTATTGTACTGTCATTGATGCTCCTGGACACCGTGACTTCATTAAAAATATGATCACTGGAACATCCCAGGCTGACTGTGCTGTTCTTATCATTGACTCAACTACTGGTGGTTTTGAAGCTGGTATCTCTAAGGATGGCCAGACTCGTGAGCATGCTCTGCTTGCTTTTACCCTTGGAGTTAAACAGATGATTTGCTGCTGCAACAAGGTAATCATCTTAACTTATTGAAATGGTTAATTTGGTGCACTTTTCTGTATCTGGTCAGAATTATCTTTTTATGAATGTTTGGCATTGTCCAAAACCGTTGAGGACTTTCTTTTCTGCAACATTGTATATTGGTCATGTCTTCTTGGAGGGTCTAGTATCATTAACATGACGCTTTTACCTTGCATCACTGTCGTCAGCACTTCTGTAAGTGTCTTTGCAATGAGATGCTATCTTATGAAGCGAGTCCTCTGTTCACATGGTGTCTGGGTCTAGCTTGCAAGCCAGTAATGGTTGGAGTTGGGCCTACCAACAGTCGCTGACTGAGCTGACCCACTCCACCAAGTAATCAACTGACTGCTGCCTGGTGTAATGCATGTTTGGTCATATACAGTGCCGGCCCAGGTTCATGCAGTGCTTTATTCCACAAACTAAACGAGTTTGACAGTTAAACTGGGACACCATGTCAGATGATGCCCAGTGACAGATGAAAGTCCTACTTTTCTTTATGTTTGTGTAGAAAAAAATCCAAAGTTTAATATCTCTAATTGACCATACCTGCTCTCCACAACCTTCCTCCTTTTCCTCCTAATCAGTTGAGTTGTCCTTTGTCTCATTGCAGATGGATGCAACCACACCAAAGTATTCCAAGGCCAGGTATGATGAAATCGTCAAGGAGGTTTCTTCTTACCTCAAGAAGGTGGGTTACAACCCTGAGAAGATTCCTTTTGTCCCCATCTCTGGATTTGAGGGTGACAACATGATCGAGAGGTCTACCAACCTGGATTGGTACAAGGGCCCAACCCTTCTCGAGGCTCTTGACATGATCCAGGAACCAAAGAGGCCATCAGACAAGCCCCTTCGTCTTCCTCTTCAGGATGTGTACAAGATTGGTGGTATTGGTACTGTCCCGGTTGGACGTGTTGAGACTGGTGTCCTCAAGCCTGGCATGGTTGTTACTTTTGGTCCAACAGGTTTGACAACCGAAGTTAAGTCAGTTGAGATGCACCATGAAGCTCTCCAAGAAGCCTTCCCTGGTGACAATGTTGGCTTTAACGTGAAGAATGTTGCTGTGAAGGATCTTAAGAGAGGTTTCGTCGCATCCAATTCTAAAGAAGATCCTGCAAAGGAGGCTGCTAACTTCACTTCTCAGGTCATCATCATGAACCACCCAGGCCAAATTAGCAATGGTTATGCCCCTGTGCTCGACTGCCACACGTCCCATATTGCAGTCAAGTTTGCTGAGATTCTCACCAAGATCGATAGACGTTCTGGAAAGGAGCTTGAGAAGGAGCCAAAGTTCCTCAAGAATGGCGATGCAGGCTTCGTGAAGATGATTCCGTCCAAGCCCATGGTTGTGGAAACGTTCTCCCAGTATCCTCCACTTGGTCGTTTTGCTGTGAGGGATATGCGTCAGACTGTGGCCGTGGGTGTCATCAAGAGTGTCGAGAAGAAGGATCCTACCGGTGCTAAGGTCACCAAGGCTGCTGCCAAGAAGAAATGAGATGATTCAGCTCTGCAGCAGTGTAATGTTATACATGTAGGTGCTTAGTGGCTGAGGCGACGAAAGCCTTCGATGGTTTTCCCCCATCAACCCCTTTTGGTGTTTCTTTCTTGCGTATGTTTGCTTATGTGAGTCTAAGTGCAGCTGTCTTGGGAGATTTTAGGGTCTCTACTCCCTGGCAGTTCGGAATATTTATGTGAAATTTAGTGGCCCTCAGAAGAGTTGTGAACATTCTGCTTTAAAATAAAAATTCTATGTTTTTGGGTCCTTTTTAGTGTAAATTGGATCAGGTCTAGTTTTCTTGTGATTGGCAGCAAGTCTCTAAATCCTTTCGGTTCAATCTTTTAGCCATGTTTGCTGGTTTCTGCCTCGGATTGAGAGGCGTTCCACAGGACGTTTGATCCTCGTTTCCCAGCATATGGGACGTGTATTGAGTTTGTCTTCCGATCGTGGTAAGTGCGTAATTTGCAGATGTTCCATTTGGTTATTTGTCTTCGTAGGTAGTTATCAATTAATTATTCTTTATGAGATAATGAAAGGTAGGTTTGTTTTCTTGTGGTTTAAAGTCCCTATGGTTTTACAGCCTCGACTCATTATGTGTAATCTTACTAATTGATTACTGCCTCCCACATCCTCTTGGAGTACCGTGCAAACTTACCGGACCAAAACATTCACAATCTGAGTATTCGAAGCTTATTAGTCGCAATCTTACGATGTTACAAGAAATGAAAATTAAAACAAAAACAATGACCAAATGCTATCACCATTCTGAGATGTAGTTGCATCTACAGAGCAGAAAAACCATATGGACAGTAATTAAATTGACACTAAATGCTGGATTTTAGTGATTAAACAACACAATTTCAGAATGTATTGGTAGGTGCGGCAACAATTGTGTGGTCAATGTCCCATTTGATTGTTGGGGGAAGATAAAAAATAACCGGTACTGGAAGCACAAAAAATTAAGGAAAAAAGCAAGCTTGGTGACTACTGAAAATAAAACTCGGCCAACCGTCTTTGGCAAGAAAAAGTCGAGATCCTGGGATCCGTCTGTCATTTAATCAGCTTCTAGCTTTGCTCTTGCTGCTTTATCTGCTTCATCCAGCACAAATTGTTTAAGTGGTTCGACTTGTCTGGGACCTGCAAATCATGTATAGCAAGCTTCTTGAGTATGATGAGCAGGCTTTCCAAAATAACATTGCAATCTCAAATGCATAACAAGGAGGTTGATTTCAGACAATCGTAGTCTCTTTAAACATTTAATTATTAGGCTGAAGTTTGAATTCAAAATTTTTATCACAGAAGTCACATCAAGATACCAAATTTTGAATTCAATCAGAAGAAAAACCACAATAACTTGAATAATATGACTTTAATCTATCACCAAAGTTCATCTTTGAACACAATCAATATAACTTCCTAGCTCATGGATCTCCAGTTCCATTAAACAAACAATATTGCTAGAGTGGTCAGCGCATAGAATTGTTGCGATCGTAGGGTCTGAGGAGGACCAATGTGCACAATCTTAACTATGTAATTAAAGAACACAGCAAAACAACCTTTTGAGCCAAAATTCACACTCTGATGAATAATATCAATAACAGAACACATTTTCGCAATCTCAGGCCATGGTAGGCATCCCCAGGGAATAGCTTTATATGTGATAAAGTCATTCTAATGCAACTTACTTGCCCAGCAAGAGAGTGAGAGATCACCATGACCATCATTGATGAAGAACTTCAGTTGTTTCAAAATTGGATAAAATTCGACCGGACATGGATGCTTTGAGTTTGCATACGTGTTCATTGGATATTCATGGATACTAAAATGAGACTTTGATGCAGCTGGATACTTGGCATATCCAATTGAAAATTGGATACTGGTGAGATATAGAATCCTTTGTAAATTGTTTATTCAGATGCTGATTTGTGTATCATAGATGAGATGAATGTCTTTTGAAGCAGTAAGCTGCGTCCTTAGAAGATTCATGCTTTCTTTACCCTATTGTCACACGAGCAACAGATACCAGTGCTATCAAACATAAAGAAAAAACACCACCTTAAACATATTTGGATGAAGCTGATGTTCTCCATTTCACACAATTTAACAGATGCTACATATTAGCACATAGCTAACTCTAAGGAAGTTTACATATTCCATCTGAGTCAGGAAATAGTAATAGAGAAGCTCAGGAGCAATAACTATTCTTAAAGTCGGAAAACCTTAAATTATTTGAAATTATGTCCAGGTACTTATCTGAGTCACCCCCTTTTTTCTTGCGCAGGATTCTTCTTGGAATCTCAAGTAACCACTTCTACAGGTGTTCTTAGTTGACACGCTCCAAATTTTCAAATCTTTATTTGTTTCAAATTCATCATAGTTGTCTAAAACTAGGATATCCATAAAAAGAGAAGAACTGATTTCCAAGTGCTGGCAGATTGGATAGATTCCAGTATTAGATAGCAAATTCTAAGGAATTTGCGACAATATCACACAAGAACACATGAAATTTATCATATCACAGCTTCATCATAAAATTCATGTCACGCCTAAGAAACTAAGAACTCATGATTTTTAATTTAAAAAATACAAGTAATTATCAGAATTTTTCAAAATAAATGTCAAAGCAAATTTTCTAGAACATATGAAGCATAATTTCCAGTTATATATGATAAGGAGTACCTTTATATTTTGCGATTTCTTCGCCATCATAAAATATCTTAAATGTAGGATATGAATGAATGTCAACTTTGGTGCACACTGGTTTGCTTGTACTGCAATCAACTTGCCCTATCTCTATTTCATCTTCACCTTCCATTGTCTTCCCCAAGTCCTCCCACAGTGTTCCTAAATTCTTACTGCAATGGAGTGTCATCAATTAATAATCAAGATGATTAACACACTTATTAATGATTGATGCATATATGTGCTGATAGTCAGAGATAAAGTAAAAAAAAAAAAGTGTAATAAATGGAAACAGTTCACACTTCAGGTCATCACATAAACATAAGATGCATGAAGTAATTACCAGTGTTTACACCATGGCACACAGAATTGTACAAACCAAACGGTGTCCTTTTCCTTCACCTAAACAAGGAAAAATAGATTCAGAAGTTGCTACCATTCAACATAAGAGCCCAAGAGAATGTGAAAAGGTGACCATAAAACATATGCCAAATTCTAGTGCACACATATTACATGAGTTGCCAGCATACCTAAGTTAGCGTTATGGTGAAAAACCTATTAAAACAACCCAAACGATCTTGGAGATGCAACCAATATCATTTATGCATGTTAAATCTGGATATCCAGTGCATCAAAATATCATATGCATGCATATATATACCTATATTTGTTGGATCAAGATGATCAGGATAGAGATGCATATATGTTGTGTGCTCATTTTGTGCCCCATATATCAAAAACAAAATTATATAAAATAATAGCGAGGCCAGCCATGTTTTATGGATTAGATTATTGGGTTGTTCAAAATTAAGTGTTATGGAAATGACATTAAGCGCAGCCACGCTTCGTGAATTATATTATCGAGTCGTTTGAAAACAAAATATACAAGAAGTTGTGTTAGGGACATGAGAATATTGAAATATAAGTGTGGGCCTACTACTAATAAAGATAAGAAAAGACACATTTATGTTCATAAACTATGTTGATGTTCCCAATCAAAAATATATATTTATGGTGGTTCATTTAAGATGCTATAGGTATGTCCAAAGAAGGCCGATAGTTTCGCGAGTTAGAAAGGGGGACAATTTGGGTAGGGAAAGAAGAGATATAAACAAGACCTGAGAAAACTATTTTAGATATCATAAAAGAGATCTGATAGTAGTTAAATTGACTATTGTATTGCCTGCCAAGCTCAATGGCAGGAAACAGATCCCTTGGGACATCATGCCAGCTTCTTCTTGAACCTCCGGTTACTAACGATTAACTTGCATTAGCATGAAGTCTTAGAAGCGCCGATCTAATGTGTTAGAATCAAAGAAAAGATAGGGTTAGGGATCCAAATTCAGTGGTGAAAACAACCGATTTGAAGTACTGAATCAGAACCCGCTCAAATTTAGATTCAATATCGTTCGATATCATCCAAGTTTACAGAAATCAAAGAGAAATGGGAAAAAGTACAGATCGAGATCGAGTTGACCAGATGAAATAGTACCTTGTCCGCGAAAGTTTCTTCGGTGAGGGTTATCACCTCGGCACGGGATCCAGGGCATGCGCTCAGGAAGAAGAAGAGGGGGAGGAGGAGGAGGAGGAAGAGAAGCGAACGCCGGCTGTGGTGGGTATGGACGAGATCCATGGCGGTTTCCCAATACTCGATCTTAGGTCCTCAACTTTATCGAACCGAGAGGCGCCGCCGATTTTGAACCCCGTTTTATTTCCCAGCCGGCCCCGGTTTGAAATTTGGAGTGGGCTAATTCTGTCAGACCGAAACGATCGTGGGTTGGGCTAATTCCGGTTCAACATTTGGCGGCATCCATCGTTTCTATACGACACCGGAGTCTCTTCCTTCGTTTAACCAAATGGTACTGTGACCTAATATAGTTCACACTCTTTACTCTACCCATAGTAATAACTCTTTTCACAATAAGAGTTATCTATATAATGATGATATTTAATTAGAAAAGTTTGTTAGGTAGCTGACCCTCTTAACATAAACCTATAAAGGTTTATCTATTCTTTATACATAAACTTTTGTGAGGGATTCGCGAAGTTTTAATAGTTCTTTCATTTTCGGGATAAATTCTTTTGTTTGTGATTCGTAAAAAGAATCAGCAAGTTGATGAATCATGACATTAATGATATTGATACAACATCATGAATGATTCTTCTATCTTGCATGATTGGCCTAATGTAAGGGATAAAAAAAAAATAACAAGAATAAATTGAACAACCGTACAAGCATCTTCTCTTCTATAATTAACTTTTTTTTCTCTTCTATTCTATCGAAGAAAGAACAAAATTGGTTCCTTTAGAACTGTACGTACACCTTTGTATGTATATCTTTAAAAAAAAAATACGAAAAAAGAATCAATGTGTCGATTCTAGTTTTTTTTTTTTTTCTGTAATAGATTTTTATTTTTCTGATAAAACTTTCATATTTTAAAAGACATGAGATGTCTTTTGGCTTCCTTACCTTAAAAAAAAGAATTTATTGAACTTATTAAAATTGAACAAATCTCTCTCATTGATGTATTATTTCATCGATATTCAATTTACGATGTAATTTCTGTTTTTTTTGAATGAGCCTTTTCAATTCTTTTAGGTTCATGTTCTATTCCGGGAAAACATCTGTCTAAGTTTCATTTGCATAGGGCAAATGATCTTAGTATCATTTCTCTTTGTTACGACTATTCGATGTACTCGTCATGTTATTTCATTGATTATTGATTGAATATTTGAAATCAATCTTATAAGGATAATAATTGTTTATGATACATGCGGTAATCGTACATTACTTGAATTACCAATTTGGTATTTTTTGAACGAAGCATCGATACTTCATTATTTTATTTTATTTTTATTTTTCTAAGTTAACATTAAATTCTCCTGATTAATCCTTAAAATAAATAAATTGATTTAATTGCACTTCATACTCCAAATGATTGATGGTTTACTCGATACATCATCGAGGAAGACAACGGGTAAATTCCATATAACCCAATATGTCTGACAAGTCACACTATATAAGTCAACCCAAAAAATGCTTTTAGAGTCACGAAATATGTCATATGTGCGTGCCATATGGATGATATGTTATCATCATTCCCGCACTAAGTAACTCAAAGCCTTTGCATGTGCACTCTTCGGTGCTTGCTTTATGTCAGTGCGAGCTTTTAAGCTCGACTTAAGTGTCAGCAAGCTCAGCCGTGAAGGTTGAGACGAGTCCACTCTCCCAAGCTCAGACGCGATGCAGATTTGGTTCGCGATCGCAATAAGGCTCACGAGCCGACCCGGCTCGCTTATGAGGAGCGGTGGAACCCCAGAGTGGGAAACGAAAGCGGAGCCATGGCGGCGAGGGGACTCGGATCGGTCTCTCGGCTCCTTCTTTCTCGATCGACGGCCACCGTTCAGCTGTCGCCGCGGCCGCTTCCGTCCCGGAGGATTTCTTGGTCAGGTCTGATATGCATGCGTTTTTGCTTTGTTCTGCTCTATGATCACCGCAAACGTCTCTCCTTGTTTCCGTCCTAAGTTCAATTATAATTTGACGTTTCTCGATCCGTAAGTCGGTCGGGAACGCCAAAAAGATGACCTCACTTGATTTTTGGCACAGCAAAAATGAATCTTTTCTTCGCATCATGCTTCCAAAATTTTGCCCTAACATGGGACATTCGAGAAAAAAATTTCAGTTTGGTGGAAGAGTAACTGTTCATGTTCTTTCGCCTAAAAGCATCTGTAATATAGGTTTTGGATTTTTCTTAGAGAAGAATCATAAGGCGTGGACTTGGAGGACGCAACTTTCCATAGATATGCACATTACAAAAGTTTGGAACTCCGAGAATGTCATTTTCACTGTAAATTGACCCCGAATATACACTATCGTTAGGATCATCCGGTGATTTTTAGTAAGTGTAATAGTGTCACAAAATCAAATATTTAGTACATAGTTAAATTCCCTGTCTGTTTGTTTTAATGTGTCACAGTATAGGACATGTGAAAAAAAATATTTCCCCTGTATAATTCTCATGTATAAGAAGTGGATTAAGGTTTTCCTATCTGAAATTTTTTAGGAGCATGAGTCTGGTGTGGAAATGGAAAATAGAATATAGTCTTGTCTATGAGACAGAGAAAATACTCAGTCGTCGGTGTTCTGGAAATTTGGTTCACTATATCAATTAATTGGGAATTTGGCTATCCACCGTTTATATGTGTCAACGGATGCTTTATGCTGCTTGGGTTGCTGACTTAACCCTTGCAGATTTCCTAGCTGTATAAATATCATGTGCCGTTCAAGAAGACGATCATCAACGCCAATCTCTATATACAAGGAATAATTGTTCATCCGAGCTTTTATATTGATGTTTTCTTTGGATCTGGTCATAGATAGTATCCATTTTGCTAGACTAAGGAAACAAAGATGAAACATTCAGGATTTTCTATATATGTGACAATTGTGCATAAGCTGAATATCCTCTCTGTTGGGTGCAGTTTTTTAGCAAGTAATAGCTGCCTCTATGATCATTTTCATATCTGTATGAAAATGTTTCACATGAAACTTGACAGATTGCACTATGACAGTGTTCATTAGGTGCACTTATATTTTTGACTCACTTTTTAAAGGAGAAATTTTTTGGGTTAAAAATTAAAAATGTTTGTAATCGTTGCATCCCAATTTTAGTTTATTTATTTTCATTTTCTCGAGGTTAATGAAGTAATGTTTTTTTTCCTCTTTCATATTAATTGCAAAAATAAGTTTCATGGTATATTTCACAACCATTCTGCAGCATGTTTTATGTTTTGCCAGAACAAGTAGCAGATTGTAATTTGCTTTCTTTTCCTTGATTCAGATCATTTGCCTTCTAGGCATGGAACATGGAATCATTATTATGCCTTTACTTGCTCCACCTCAATGCCACTTAAAGCGGGTAGTATCACCTCAGAAACCAATATATCTGATCAGAAAAGATGGGTTTCTCAAGCTGCATATGCAAAATCTGAAAATGGTGAAAGCAAGATTAGCATTGGACCTAGAAGAGGAGAGACAGAGAAAGATGGTAAAGAAACTGGGTTTATTTACCAGGGACCTATCTCTTCAACCATTAAAAAAGTGAAACTTTTGTCCCTGTCAACCTGCTGCCTCTCGGTGTCTCTTGGGCCTGTCATAACATTTATGACATCCCCTGAGATGAATGTGATCCTTAAGGGAGCTGTTGCATCTACTGTGATTTTGCTCAGTGCTTCCACTACTGCTGCTCTGCACTGGTTTGTGAGCCCATATATTCACAAGCTGAGATGGCAACCTGGTTCTGATAACTTTGAGGTTGAGATGATGTCTTGGTTGGCTACACCTGTACCAAGGACAATCAAGTTTGCTGATGTCAGGCCACCAGAGACCAATAGACCATTTGTAACCTTCAAGGCCGAGGATAACTTCTACTTCGTCGATGTCGAGCACTGCCACAACAAAGCATTACTGGCGAGGTTGACGCCTCAAAAAGCATCTCATGAATCTGCTTTCAAGAACCTGTGATCATGGAGCATTCCTAAATTTTGCTTGCCATGCGTTTTGTTGTTTAGCTGAACGTTTAACATATTTGCAGTTTCACTATGATGAATCCCTACAGCATGCTTGACTAGTCTTTGTCGGTTTGTGTAGATCTATCAGTCCAGAACCAAGTTTTGCTATTTTTCTTTCAATAATTGGCAGTTCTGTATCCTTTGAAACACTCATTAGTTGGTAAGGAACAGCAATATTTGTGTTTGAACCCTTCAGTATATTCTTGCAGTAAACTTTGTAGCCTGATCTGCTTGGACTGGTTCTGGATCGGTAAACCAGTTCAAATTTAGATTTTGTCACTGTTAGTACGTGAAAAGAATGTTTGTGGATGTGTTAGTTATATATGAAATCTGTATTCCTTTTTGAACTTGGGTATTGCAGATAGCATTTTTTTATTGCAAAGGGGGATTGAGTAAGTTCAATAGGCATGATGACTTTCTTATTTCCTTGATGAATCTTTAGCCATACGATGGACTATGTAGGTCTTCTATGCTCTTGATTACAGTGAATATGATCTCATTATACCTAACAAATTGATGACCTTTATTATGGTATGCTCCCTTTTCTTTTGGTTTGCATAAAGAGAATAAAAAAAGATATATTTTTTTATGGATTTAACTTTATTTCTTTGATTAGTGGCTAAATCACCTATATCAATTTTGTATTAAGAAGCACCTTCTTTTGTCATGGTAGGTCGCGAGTCTTTTTAGAATGAGATCACCGAAGATTTGTGACACTTTACACTTCGGCTTTCATTAAAAGATAACCCACCCGTTTGGACACCGCGTGGATTGTGAGTAACCAACTCACCACCGAAGTCCTTTTGGACGTTTAGCATCCGCAAAAATCGATCCTGGGTGACGTGTCTATGCATGGCTGATGCGAGATGGGCTCCACCGGCCAGCGATGCAGCCCGTACGTGGAGACCGACCGGGGGCCAACCGTTCAGCCGCGACATCACCCGTCCACGGCTTTCCGAGCTGAATCGGCCCGGGCTGGGCCGAACGCCGTTCCCGTGTTGGGTGGCACGCACGCTGGCACACACGATCTCGTTGCTCTGCCCGCCGTATGCATCAGTGAATCCGAATG
This sequence comes from Musa acuminata AAA Group, assembly GCF_036884655.1. Taxonomy (NCBI): domain Eukaryota; kingdom Viridiplantae; phylum Streptophyta; class Magnoliopsida; order Zingiberales; family Musaceae; genus Musa; species Musa acuminata. The sequence continues at coordinate 25,271,025 of NC_088358.1, read as the reverse complement.
CGAAAGTCTTCGACGCCCTCCATCCGAACCGTACGCTACCGCCCCATTTGCCACGCCAAAAGAAATATTATATATTGACCGCAAAAAGACAAAATCTTCCAACGGAAATGTTTTTGCCCTCCCCTTAACGACCCACCCGCTTCCCCGCCCCGCTCTGCAGTGCGGCGAGCGAGCGGGGCCGCCATCGACTCACCTGTCATTCCATCGCTAGCTCCAATCCCGAGGTCGGTAGGTCGTGCGGGGACGTGCAAGGAAGGTAAGAAAAAATCGCTCATCGAAGAGACGTACGCGATGGCGCGGACTCGTCCGGGCGCAACAAACCGGATTTGAATGCGCCGGCCAGGTCCGCCACCCCAACCCACCCCTTTAGACCATCTTCGCCCCTCTTCTGCGTCGCCCTTCATCGAGTTCTAGAGAGCTCGCGCATCTCGACCACCGACTGCGACCAGCGGCGGCGATCTCTTCCACTTAGGTTTCGCGTCGATCCACCACCCCGATCTATGGTAGATCGATCGGCTCCTTCTCCGCCACGCAATCTCCGGCCCGAATTATCCATAGAGGCATCTCCCACGGCTTTGTGCTTCCTCGTTTGTTGGATTGGTCAGGAATCTGCTCCCATGGTTCTTACTTGAGCGAATTTTGTATGATTTCGAGCCTCGGCGTCGGGGTTTTGGTCAATTGGGAAGGCGGCTGTGGTTTTCTCGGTGTTGATTGACGTGCACGTGGAAGGTCTTGGATCGATGGATTTGGTCGCGAGCTGTCGGGTATCTCCCTTTCTTTCATGATTTCTGAATTGTGTATTACTTTCCTTTCTATTATTTATCTGTAGGACACGATTGAGATGTCTTGTGATGACGAATAGACTGATCCTACGAGGAATAAGGAGCTCACAGTCAGAATTGAACTTGAATTTGGAGTTCTGTGGGAAATTTGTGCATGTTCTGATATAGTGACTTCATATTCTTTTTGACCAGTTTAATTATTGTCCGAAGTGTGCTATCTGATTCCATTTGAGCGCTTCAGTAGATGATGTTTGTGTAAATTTTATATTCTTGACTTCTTAGCCTCTAAAACCTTTAGACTAGATTTCGGTGGTGGTGCTAATGGTTCTTGGTGGCTGCCTGTTATATCTTTAGCAGTTTTACTGTGCTTAATTCTGGTGAATTCGTTTAACTCTTAAGTTTCCTCTCTACTTCGCTCTTCTTATGCTTGTTTGTTTGGTGATACATACTCCATACGAGAATTTTTGTTGCTACATAATTACCAACTCCTGGTCCAAAGTGTGAAGTAATATCTTCAAGGTGCTTGTAACAGTGCCTCTGGTCTTTCTGGCAGGAAATCTCAGGCTGGTAACAGTAGGTTATAGTTATTTGATAATCAGCGAGCTTCTTATCCTTAAAAGTTATGGAGCTCTTTCGGACTGACATTTTTATAATTTAGGTTGAGTTCAGTGAAATGTTTTATCTTCACGCTATTCCATAAGATGTCAGTCCTATTGATTGTTAACACATAGTTCATTTTTGCAAAGTGCCCACTTTTTCTATTAAAAAGGACACTCCCAGTGGACGAGTTCCCACCAATGTAGGTTTTAGGGAGGATCACTTGACTCAAATTTGTTACCAAGATCTGTTGAGTGTATTTGACAACACATTTGAAATGTATTTCGAGGGCCCAATGCACATTTTAAATGTGAATTGATATTTGGTAAATTTTTTCCAATTCGCATTTGGCCTGGATGCTGCATTGCAAATGTTTAAATGCTGATCCTACCACAGGGTAACATTAGCATTTCAGCATTTGCGGGCTGCTAATATAATTTTTTAAATTCCCAAAGTATCCGCTATCATTATCCAAAATCACAAGATTGCCAACATAATTTAGGAAGAAACCAAAATGATTTATGTCTTTTATAAGATATAATTCTATTTATTTATTTTTAAAGATTATTTTATATTTATTTATATTTATATTTTATTTATTATATATTTTAGCCATATGAAATTTTTTGTAAGATTACATACATTCATATATTTATTTTATTTATTTACTTATTAACACTTGCGAACAAAATATTATAATATTAGAAGGATAAATTTATCAGATAATATTCAATGGACTTTTGAAGTACAATCTTACCATAACATTTACATCAATGCATATTTAAAAAATAATTTTCATCTATTATTTATCAAACACTCGAAGCATTCCACAATTGCACATTTACTTAAATTTCTTTCTCCAAATGCACAATATAGGCAAATGTGTTCCCAAGCACGGCCATCATAAAAGTAAGTCTATGTCAAAATTTTGAAGTTTTTTAATTCTCTAGTTAGATGATTAAGTTGCCAATTTGTTGAATTTGTGAGACATGCAATAATTACTTGTAACAAATCAAAGGTGTAGACCATCACATTGTAGTGTTATAGATTGGATCTATTACCTAGTTTGCTTTTGTTATGGAGTGTCACCTAGTTGCTTGTGCTATGGCTTAGGCAGGAAGCATCTTGTGACATGTAAGCGATACTCATCCAAACCATATAATGTCTTAAAAAATTATAATTATAATCAGACATATTAACATGTATAAGTGATGTTTATCTTCTATGTGTAGATTTATATGTCTTACCTAAATACTTGAGCTTAGATAATTGTGGTGTATCTTATTCTTATATAGATTGTAGCCATGAACTAAGTTAATTGTAATAAATTTTGTGCTAATCCACAACATTTATTTATGTTTGGGTAAGTTATTCATCGCATTTGATTGGCCATTCTAATCCACAACATTCCCATCCTCTAATTCTTTTATGGATTATGGTTTTAGCTAATTTAATATATAACAGGCCATGGTTAGTCGACACCTTTCAAGGATGTTATGTTGGTTATTCTTTTTAAGTGGTGTGTTTTTTATGGTAGCTACCTGTGTATGCATGGACTGAGGGAACAGTATAAGTTTTGACTTTGGAGTTTCTTTTTCAGTTGAGACACATGTTAATTTCTTTATCTCTGTATTAATTAATCAATATTTATTTCTTGCAGTAAAAGTTTCCTGTTTACATTTATATTTTTGATGTCTCTGTACTTTGTGTCAGGATAAGTTGGCATACTTTAGAATAAAAGAGCTTAAAGATGTCTTAACTCAACTTGGTCTGGCAAAGCAAGGGAAGAAGCAGGTAAGAGTGGTTTCTCTTTGATACTTTTAATTTTTGAGTACCATTGAGTTGTTTTATTCCGAATGTCATAAATGTGCGAACTTGGCTCTGTTGTGATAGGTGTCTCTTTATGTGCCACAAATGATGGAGATTTGTTGCGTGTTTACGGATGGCATATTTACATCTTTGTCCTGCTTATTTATAATCTCCGTGTGTGTTAATCTGTAACTTATTTGGATTATGAAGTGTTCTCCATTAAGCTTGATATTAATTATTAGACTTAAAGCATTTTTTTTACTATATGCTTTTTTGTATTCTCATGTCAAATATATATTATAAATTTATAAGAACTGTGTTATCTTTCTTATTATAATTGTTCAGTATACAACAATTGCTATCCAAATAGTTAGTCTTATTTTTTTTGTGTTTATTCCTGGTCAGCCATGCCAGCACGCAAATCTTGTTTTCTTATTAGTCTAATCCTGTTCTTTTTCTTGGTTTATATCATTGCATTTGGTTCTTCTTTGTTCCTCTTTAAATAGATTTTTCTGATGTTCTGTTATGCAGGATCTTGTGGACAGAATTTTAGCGTTGCTTTTAGATGAACAAGGTATTCCATTACTCAGATTAATTGGCTGTTTCATCATACTTGATCTTGAAAGATACTTTGGTACAATGTGCCTGTCATAATTTTCTTTTGGCACATAGGAAGGAAAACTTAAAGATGGTTGGCATATCAGGCTTGTTTTTGTTTTTAGTTTATATTTGTGGAATTTTGGACATCCATGAACTGAATTACATAATTCAACTTTAGTAACTTTTCTCACATAGTGACTTTGGTATATGCTTTATTTCATTAGATATATTTCTGGTAAATTAGTCAGTCAAAACAGGCATTAGTATTCAGTTCCCTGTTATAGATTTATTTATTTAATTGGTTTCCTTTTGTTGGGCTACATTGTTGGCACTTGGTGTATAATAAATACCTTCTGATCTTGATTCCTGGACTAAGATCTATGGTAACTTTTTTTAATTTTTTGTCGTTGTTGCTGCTGTTTTTTTCGCTTTCTGTATGCCATGTGGTTTTGTTTAGAGTTAGATGAGTTCTGACCTTATACTCGGTCTTTCATCAACATCATATTTTATCAGCTTCTCAGTACATTTTCCACGTTCTGTTGTTGTTAAAGCTCTTTGCGAATAAAATTTCCTAAGCTTTCTGAATATTGTCTTGGATGCTTATGTATTCTTGAGAATCTTGGTGGCTATTCCTGTCCTTCATGAGTTAGTGCATCTGACCTGGTCTCGTTTTCTTTTGTTACAACATTGTAGCACTGATATCTTAGTTGTATGTTCTTTAGTTTTGACATATTTCTCTGTGCTTTATACAAGTTGGATACGTATTTCATGTAAGTTATTGCCAACTGTTATGCTCTAATCTTGTTTCATTGCTTTATTGGCAGTGTCTGTACATTGTTCTGTTTGTATATTAGCTCCCACATTTTATTTTGCATCAGATCCTTATCACTTGTCTCTTATTTCACAGTTCACAAGCCACAGGTTTGGGGAAGGAGAAACTTTATAGGGAAAGAAGCAGTAGCAAAAATAATTGATGATACTTATAGGTGAGATCACATTTTCTTTTGTTTATGTTGCCTTGATGTTTAAGATAAGCCACTCGCAACTCTGGATTATTACAGTAAACTTTGTTTTGTTTATCCCTTGCAGAAAAATGCAAAATCCTGGTGCTACAGACTTAGCATCTAAAAGCCACAGTGGTTCAGAATTCCCTCATGTGAAACCCAAAGAAGAAGTTGATTCATATAAGCCAGACATGAAGGTTCACTGCCTCTGTGGGAAATCATCAGATTCTGAATCAATGGTTCAGGTAGTTCTGCTTCTTTAGTCTTTTAATGCCCTTGATTATTTTTAGGAGTTTTAGAGATTGGCAAACCATTTAAATAAGTTTTACATGGTAATATTCAAAGGATTTCCTGTAGTGTTACAATCTTTCTATCCATCTGGGTTTTTCCATGTACATTGTCAAATCTGTTGCTTTATAGTATTTCTTTTCTTATGATCATTTCCTTTGTGATATCACTAATATTTCATCAATGCAAGCCATAATCATCAACTATGCCATCAGTTACTTTGGCTAAAAGATTTGATGATCTCTTGTTGTTATTACTCATATGCTTACACTGGAACTTTTATTTTAGGGTGAATCTGAGATCAATTCTTTATAATACATTCATTTGTTAGCCTTGCTACAAGACAATGCATCAAGAAATACAACTAAAAAGAAGAAGTAATGATCCTAGAAAGTTTAACTTCTTTTGATGATCCCTTTTTCATCCCAATCTCAGATGAATATTTGTACAACTGTTTGCTAAATGTTAGAGCTTTAGTTGCGTTATTTTTATCTCCACTTTTGCATAATGAAAATTTTAATTTTTGTTTATTGCAGTGTGAAGATCCTCAGTGTCGAGTTTGGCAACATATTTCTTGTGTAATTATACCTGAGAAACCTTTGGAGGGTGTTTCTGTTGAAGTTCCATCTCACTTCTATTGTGAAATGTGCAGAATCAATAGAGCAGATCCGTATGTCATATTTATCCTTGTTTGTAGTTATTTGAATGTTTTGGTTTATACTAAATTTATATTTGATCCTCCACAATGGGCTGCCAATGTTCTCTAATATTTTGAGTTGTTAACATGCACATGCTGCAATCCATAGAATGCATGTTTGCTTGGCCTTTTGCAGATAGTGTCAGCAGATGTGTTATACTATCACATTTCTTTTTCTTAAGGCGCTGATTTTCATTCTAATTAATAGGTTTTGTTGCATATGACTTGAAGTTCAATTGTAGGCTTTGCAAAATATGTTATCTCCCTTCTTGTAGTGTGAAAATTCTTTACTTTTTCTGCCTGGTCCTGTGTAATGCATGCCCAATTACCTTTTGATCTGGCTGATAATGTTCTTAAATGTATTGGCAAATGTATGTTCTTAACCACTTAATACCTTGTGACTAATATGAATAACTTGATTTCATACAATAAATTTTGGAAGATGATAATTATGACCATTTGCTTGTGACTAATATGAATAACTTGGTTTCATACAATAAATTTTGGAACATGATAATTATGACCATTTGCTAATTGGCTAGATATCCATAACAATTCAACAGGTTGTGATTATATACAACACCAATAACAAGTCGTAATGTCTCAACTATTTAAGATTGACTACATGGATCTTTTGCCAACTCCTTGTACTATTAATAGCAATATTTCACATTTTGTAACTATGAGATGTATAGATCTTCATGACACATGTCCACACCATAGTAAATGATACTTTCTTTCTTTTTTTCCTTAGTCGAAGTTACACTTAATTGTTCATCGACTGCACATCCACTTCCTCATTCTCATCTTAATGTGTTAGAACCCTTGCAGATTCTAAACTTGGGGTTGATCTCTTTAGGGGATCGGCCTCCTTGGAACTCTATAAGGGTTCCTCCCTCCAAGTTGCTGCTCAAAGGCTGCAGAAAAGATTCATCTATTGCTTATCAAAAGAGAAGGAATACATAGCTATTTATAGGGCTTCTAAACCCTAACTCCTAATAGGACTCCTACTTAAGACTCTTACATCTAACCAACTCCTAATAGGACTCCTAGTCAAGACTCCTATTCCCTTACAACTCCTAATTCTTCTCTAAGAAAACACCTCCTACATGAATGTCCCTCTCAATTAGGACTCTCCTAGCTAGAGTCCTAACAGTTTTACATGGATGTCCCTCTCAACTAGGACTCTCCTAGCTAGAGTCCTAACAGTTTTACATGAATGTCCCTCTCAATTAGGACTCTCCAAGCTAGAGTCCTAACAGACCCGCCCTCTTCAAATCAGCCTTGTCCTCGAGGCTGATGATTCATGAATTCTGGGAATTTGATCTTCAAGTCGTCATAGTTCTCCCAAGTGGCATCTTCTATTGGTAGGTTCGCCCACTGTATTAAAACTTCATTAGTGGGTCGTCATCGTCGAGTCACGATCCGTCGATCAATAATGGCACTTCGCTGGGTCTGGAGTTCTCTTTGGGTAGTCATATTTGGTGGGTGGCTTTGGGCTGTCTCCAAGCACATGTTTAAAACTTCCGGTTGGCTGTTGGTTTGTGGGTGATATGTCGTACTCCTTTTCAATTTAGTACCCTGCATATAGAATAACTTTGTCCAAAATTTGCTATTGAAGATGCAAGTAGAATTTATCACAAGCACAATGCGTCCCTTATAGTGTAATTCTTTTGAGTCCCAATTGTAATGAGCCATGAGGCTTGGTGCTTCCTCCAATTTTTTTATAATCTTACTAGTATCTGAATCTTCCTGCCATTCCATCTTAATATCCTCAAGGAAGTCGCTGGTCGGAAGTGAAACGGTCGAAACTTCAACTTGCTCGGGTAGCTGCGAAAGCGCATCTGCAAGAACATTATCTTTCCCCTTTTTGTAAGTTATTTCAAAATCAAATCCAAGAAGTTTTGTTACCCATTTTTGCTGCTCGGGGGAAGATATCTTCTGCTCCAAGAGATATTTTAGGCTTTTATGGTCGGTCTTGATTTGAAAGTATCGCCTGATCAAGTACAATCTCCACCTCGTTGCTGCGCGCACAATGGCGAGCATCTCCTTATCATATGTTGACATATTTTGATCGGAGGGAGATAATGCCTTGCTAGTGTATGCGAGTGGTCGACCATCTTGCATGAGAATGGCTCTAATTCTGACTCCAGATGTGTCGGCCTCAATAATGAAGGGTTGGTTGAAATCTGGTAGTGTTAGCACCGGCGTCGTCGTCATGGCTGCCTTAACTTTGTCGAAGGCAGCGGAGGCTCTGTCCAACCATTGGAAGACATCTTTTTCTAGTAAGGAAGCAAGTGGTGCACTAATCTTTCCATAGTTTTTCACGAACTTGCGGTAGTAGCCTGTTAAACCCAGAAAGCCATGTAGCAATTTTATGTTTCTCGAGGTCGGCCAGTTTTGCATTGCTCCAATTTTGAAGGGGTCCACTGCCACACCTTCCTCTGATATGATATGTCCAAGATATTCCACCTTTTGTTGAAGAAAGCAAAAATTCGTGGTTGTTGTGTGTTCAAAAGGTGGTTTTCCGTATGTCTTCTTCGCATGCTCGTATTTGATGATACCCGGATCAAAGGTCCAGCTTTGTAAAGATTTGTGCTCCTTTTCATCTAGCAATTCATCTACTATTGGAATAAAGTATTTGTCCTTGATGATTATGCCATTGAGAGCTCGGTAATCAACACATATTCGCCTTATTCCGTCCTTCTTGCGTACAAGTAGCACCGGCGAAGAGTAGAGGTTGCAACTTGGCCGAATAACTCCTATTTCGAGCATCTCTTTTATAATCCTTTCTATTTCATCCTTCTGGAGATGTGGATACTGATATGGCTGAGCATTTGCTGAAGATTTGCCTGGAAGAATCATTATACAATGATCATGCCGACAGGTAAGAGGTAGGTTGCGCGGTTCGTTAAATATATTTGAAAATTCAGCAAGCAAAGGAAGTAGATTTGGATCTTCAAATTCTGTTGGCTCTCCCTTAGTTTGCTGCTCAAGTTGTACCAAAAAGCCACTGCATGCTTTATGCAAAACATTCTCCATTTGTTGTGTGCAAATCGTTGTTATGTCGCCCCCACGTTTCCCGTGCAATGTCACCTGTTTCTCCTTACTGTAAAATTTCATAATTAGTTTCATAAAATTCCAGAAAATATCACCTAATGTCGTCAACCATTTAATTATGAGCATGGCCTCATGATTGTTAAGAGGGAGAAGGAAGAAATCTGCAATTATCTCTTGGTCCTTCAGCAATAGTTTCTCCTGCGGGCGCCTACGATCACAATTCAAAATCCGTCCGTTGATGACCTTAACATCGAACCTGCAGCGATTCTCGATAGGTAATGCTATCCGAACAACAAGCTTACTATATAGGAAGTTAGTAGTACTGCCCGTGTCGATGAGAACAGTGATCGGTTGTTGTTTGAGAAGGCCTCCAACTTTCATCGTTTGCGGGTTTGAGTAGCTGGCTAGTGCGTGTACTGTAACGTCAGTCGGTTGTGGCTCTTCTTCCGCATCTTCTTCTTCATGTTCAAGGCTCTCTTTTGAATGTTCAATGACCTCTTCTTCTATCGATTCAATCATAAGAAGTCCTCCTTTACTACAGCGATGCTCACGGCTCCACGGCTCGTCACAATGCCAACATAACCCCTTCGCATATCGCTCCCGAAGCTCTTCTCCTGTTAACCTCTTTGGTGCAGGGACTTGGTCGACAGTAGGGGGGGCTGAGGGCTTCAATATTACTGGTTGAGGAGCGACCCTAGTCCTCCGAGCTTCATGGTTCAATTGCTCCTCTTGATGTCGTGCGAAAGAGATGGCTGCCATAAGCGTGTACGGTTGTCGCGCTTTAACTTCTCCTCGGATCTCCGGCTTCAAGCCCTCAATGAAGGTCCTCAATAGCTGTTTTTGAGACCAATCATGATTTTGATTAGATAACCTTTCAAACCTGGTTTGGTACTCCTGAATGGTGGAGGTTTGTCGGATCTTTGCTAGTTGTTCGTCAATATTCTCGTAATCGGTTGGTCTGAAGCGAATCAACAGTTCTTCTTTGAATTGTCGCCATGAAAGGACTCCATAAGTATGTTCAAACCAGTCAAACCACTGTATAGCATCCCCTTCAAGATGTATAGCTGCAATTTTCACTATAGATACATCCGCGGTTTTGTGGTACCGAAAATATCGCTCCGCGTACGAAATCCAACCAATCGGGTCTCCTTCTTCCCATCTAGGGAAGTCCACTCTCATGCATGGATAGTTGGGGTTGGTCATAGAGCCTACCCTCCCTTGGAAGTCATCTCTTCGGGCTTGGTGTGATTGGGCAAAGCTCTCTCCTTGATATGATTTCTTCGGGCTTAGTGGTCGGCCCAATCTGAGTTCGGTAAAGAGCGTCCGAATCTTATCCTCCATTCGCGCCTCCAAGGCTTCGAATTTAGCATTGATTGCCTCCTTAGATGCCATAGTATATGGCCCCAAATCAATGATGTTAAAATCTCTCTTTTGCTATTGGGTTAAAGGCATGTATAGGTTGAGAGAAGTGATGGTCGAAAGTGTTGGTGGATTGGTGGATGTAGGCTGCGGTTTAGGCTTGTTTTGTGGCTGTTTTGGGTGCAGTTTGAGGGTATAGTTTAGTAGAGTTTTAGGGCTGTGGATGAAAGTTTTGGATCTGTGGTAGATGGTAGCAAATGTTTGACATAAATCCGTGGAAGTTGCAGCAAGTATGTGCTATCTTGTAAGAGTAGAATTGTCGTCGAAGAAACAACGGTTTCTCGACGTAATTTCCACCAAAAACTTGAGAGAATTAAGGAGGGAATTGATAGCAAAATCACAGTTTATATGACAGCAAGGATATCTAATTTAATCAAGAAAATTTTGGCAATATAACAGCTAAGAAATTGGTGTAAGTTGCAATTGCAGAATTATCGTCGAAAAATTTCAGCGGGCTACGATGAAAATTTGCAGCAACATAAAATCATTTTTAGAGATGAATTTCTTAATAGATCAATCTTAGATGGAAGCCAAGATGATATATGAAGTCTATAAGAAATTTCATTCAAAAAAGATTGCAAATAGATGGGTTAAGACAATGATATGCAGCTGAAATTTTCTGCAGCATAGATTTTCAAGTGCAGCAGATTGGACATAAAAGATCAGTAGTTTATATTGAGAATTTTTCGATGAAACTAAAGGGAAATCTACTGTTAGGAAGAGTCAAAGATGTCATAAAAATTTCGTAGAAATTTGGATAGAAAAAGCATAGTAGCAAGATCAAACAGATGGTGCTATGCGGCTTGAATTTTGCAATTCAAGTGCACCAGATTGGACATAAAAGATCAGTAGTTTATATTGAGAATTTTTTGATGAAACTAAAGGGAAATATACTGTTAGGAAGTGTCAAAGATGTCATAAAAATTTCGTAGAAATTTGGATAGAAAAAGCACAGTAGCAAGATTAAACAGATGGTGCTATGCGGCTGAAATTCTGCAATGTATCTTTCGTCGTAGAGATGAAAACTTTGTGACGAAAAGTTTATGCAGCAATATAAGAACGAATTTTTTTTTTTTGATTTTCGAATAAGGATAACTAAATTGCAGCAGCAGTAAGGTAGGAAACCAGAACCTGTTGCAATTCACGGGGAGATCAAAGGATGATCCGCGGTGGTGGAGATGATGGCGGAATTCGGTGACGATCTTTTAAGCAATTGTGGGAATTGCTTTGGATGGTTGTAGAGGGTTGATGGATGGCTGTGGAAGGGCAGCGAGACGCCAAGAACGCTGCTCTGATACCAGGTGTTAGAACCCTTGCAGATTCTAAACTTGGGGTTGATCTCTTTAGGGGATCGGCCTCCTTGGAACTCTATAGGGGTTCCTCCCTCCAAGTTGCTGCTCAAAGGCTGCAGAAAAGATTCATCTATTGCTTATCAAAAGAGAAGGAATACATGGCTATTTATAGGGCTTCTAAACCCTAACTCCTAATAGGACTCCTACTTAAGACTCTTACATCTAACCAACTCCTAATAGGACTCCTAGTCAAGACTCCTATTCCCTTACAACTCCTAATTCTTCTCTAAGAAAACACCTCCTACATGAATGTCCCTCTCAATTAGGACTCTCCAAGCTAGAGTCCTAACATAATGGTACAGACATTTTTGTGTACATTGTTTCTTAATGATCCATAGAGCATTGTTGGCCTAATCAATGTCTTATATTTTTTTTGAGTCTAAAAGTTATGTGATCATATAAAGCTCCTGATGTCCCTCTTTAATCATCTAGTTTTTATTTTATGAACAATATCTTCCTCAATCACTCTATCTGGTTGAATAATTGATCTATGATACTTGAAAATGTATTGAAATTCCTTGTCCATCCAACTAAGCCATATATTTAGGATTACTAAAATTGCATCTCATATATTCGATCTTAGCCTTAATTGTAAACCTTTAGTTTCAAAGGATTATACATTGTTGAAATATAATTAGCACTTTCCCAATGGTTAAAATCAAGATTTAAAGTTGGCACCTAGAATCAGTCCGACTGGTATGAACCAGCATATTGACATATGGTTTGTTGGTATGTCATACTCATGTTTCTTTGTTTCGCTTGGATTGATACAAAACGGCTGGTAGACATTGATCCAGGCATGGATCAGTATGCAGAACTCTCTCATATCGGGTGGTCCGGTCCAATCCAATAAAAAAATTAAAATTTAGATTAGAGCCCTCTTCTCGCTGGGAGCATAGAACTGGCACTACCGTCATTGCCTTTCACCGTTGCCATCCGATGTCACCGTCGTTAACATTCATCGTTGCCTTCCTCCTCAGTGTTACTCCTCTTCCTCCATTGTCTCCTCTTCTTCCTCCTCCACCGCTTCCTTCTTCTTCCTCCTTTCTCCTCTTCCTCCAACATCCCTCCCTCTTCTTTCCTCTTCTTCCTCCTCATTTTCCTCCATGATACCTTCCTCTTCTCCTTCTTCATCTTCGAAACACCTGTAGGTACCGGCATATCATGTGTCAGTAGATTGGCACCAATCAGTATATACCAGTTGCTCCGGCACAGGTTACAGCATTCCCTGTGTGCATACTATCTAGAAGAGGGGGGAGGAGGACAAGAAGAGGAAGAGTAGTACCTGGAGGGTGGGCGGCAGCATGAGGAAAAGTCAGGCTGTGAGCATGAAAAATCCTAAGTCCATTCCCCTTGAAAAAGAAATAATGAACTCAACCCGGGTTAAGATCAAATATTAATATATATCATCTTGGTCCTGTATAGGATCTATCAGTAGGCTTCTTTATTTGTCTATTAACTGTTGTTCTTCGCTTTCGTATCTAGAATTACTTGACCATGATAGTATCAACTATGTCATGCAGATTCTGGGTGACAATGGGGCATCTATTGCATCCTGTAAAGTTTATGTATTCTGGCATAGCTGATGGGTAAGTACTCATATCATCGTTGGTTGTTTATGTTGAAGAACATATATATGCTTGCTTCTGATGTTAAGATCAATCAATAAAATGACAGTTCAACAATTTTCCCTCAGATATATTCTTACTTGAATTTTGAAAATTTTGCCTTAAATAGAGACTTTCTGATTCTGTTGTCTAATTTGAATTTTGCGAAGCTTGTCAAACTGTATGTGTCTAAATATTTGAGGTTTAGGGAATGTAGATGTGAAATTAATTGTATAACAAAGAATTCTGAGGTAGGCAATCTGTCCTGTCTTGAATTTGATATTTAATGCCTTCAACTGAAATGGAAGGATTCCAGAGTAGTGTAGATGTAAGGTCTATGAACTTTTCTTGGAGTCCCAGCTCCTTCATTGGAACATTGATTTGTCAGTCAGTCTGACAATTCGTGTTAATACTTCCTAACAATTTTAATTTACATTTCTCTGCCCTCACCCCTTTTTCCCTTGTGTCTGCATGGTAATAAGGATATGAAAAGATTTCTTGTTTGTTAAATTACTTTCCTCGTATGTTGAAATGTCTGAGTGTCTAGAGTTGTGCTTGGGCATCTCAATAATGAAACATTTTCAAAGGTTGAAGTCACATAAAATTGTAGTAATAAAATGAGGTTAAATTTTGATAGAATCAGAAAATAAAAATGAGAAGAACAAAGCATGTACAGACACCCTTTCATGATGAAGTCTAGCATTATGCACATTTAGTCAATAGAATTGAAAGTATTAGAAGACAAATAAAAAAGAACAGTGCAATGCACCAGGCTCCCACCAATCCTAGGTTAGGTCTAGGTACAGTCTTATCTCTGAAAGCAAAGAGACTATATTGTTTACCTAGGTCACAAAATTAACCAATTAATTACGTACCACTCGGATGGCAAAAGAGTTGCAAAACTTTGTTGTCACTATTAATAGCATAAGTATTGTGAATATTGCTGATTGCAAATTTGTGACAGAAGAGTTAATTGGTGCAAGGTTTACAATCTCTGTTTGGTATTTGTTTCGACATCTTGTTGGATTGGTATGGTGGTATACCAACTGAGCCATATGGTCTAGTAACGGTCATTGGTCAAACTGGTATATACTGATACACTGGTGAACTGAAGAATTCTAAGAACTCATGAGTGTTTTTGAGAAGTGTTTTTGTTTTTTTAGGATCTGCAGCTTTTTATATCATGCTTTTTGGTCTATTGGCTAGTGAAGCTGTTTATTGATATGGAGTATCTGTGCTAGTTTTTCCACTTCTAACAATATGTACATATTTAAGTTGGCAGTCTTTCTTAGGATTACCACGGTAACCACGCTGAACTGTCTGATAAAATTTCTGAAAGAAATTTTCTCATATTAATTGGTTGATCTTTGTGAAATGACTACTAGTGCAAATCTGATATTGATATTATCATGTACTTAAACATATTTTTTTGAACATTTCCTGCTTGCTAATTTTGTGGTGGTTATGCTTACATCTTTCCAGCACAATTACAGTGCAGAATGTGGAGAGGACATTTCAGTTGTCAAGATCAGATAAAGAACTGCTACAGAGACCTGAATATGATCTTCAGGTTTGTTTCAAGTCTTCATGTTCTGTTTGATAATGATTCATATAGTAGATGTTGCTATGCATTTTTTTAAATTTACATCTCTTTGGTAATAAATGATGAATTCATGTGAGTAAAAAATCATAAATTGTTTTCTTTAATGTGTCTATTCTCTGGCATTGTTGCTTGGTGTAATTCTCTTATTTGCCTGTTAGTTGTTGTGAAGATTGAATTGTCAACTGTAACTTCAAATCCATGAAATTGTGCAAATGACTGGTGAACGGAAATTATGAATTATTTTACATTTTTTCCTCCTGGAATACAATATCTTATGTTTAGTGCAAGCTAGCATTTTAACTAGCCTTTGTACTGTTACTCATGCAAAGCAGTAAATTACTGGGCATCTATTTTAATGGTCTGATCCTATGCAGGTTTGGTGTCTACTACTCAATGATAAGGTCCCATTTAGAATGCAATGGCCCCAGCAGGCAGAATTGCAAGTCAATGGTATGGAAGATTACCACACTTTGAGGATGTATTATCTAGATTTTTTCATAGCATGTTATGTCAGTATTATATTTAATAAATTCTTTATTAAATTTGGGTTCATAAATCTGAATTTTGGAGGCATGATGTCAATGTCATTTGAATGTTGCACCTTTTCCCATCTCATCCATTCTTTTTAGTAAGTAGAAAACAAGTCACTGCTTCTCTGTGTAGCTTTGTTTCCTGCCTATGGTGTTCAAAATCAAACCACAAAACCCAGACTTTGCTTCCTTCTTGCAGTCATGATTGGATATAAAATATACCAAACTAAAAAGTTCAGAGCTGACTTGAGAAGTGTTATTCATAGAGCCTTGGTAGTAGTAAAATTTATTATGTATAGAGATGATCTTAGAAGGATTCATAGCGGTCACTCAAGTTTGATAAAGTTGGCTTTGTTGTGTTTCCCTTTAGCCTTCTATGAAGTTGTAGATATTATGTTACTTGTGAATTCTCTTAAGCTTTCTCTATTATAAGGATGAAAGTTCGAATGGATATGCCCCATAATTGTTGTGGTTGTTATACACACACCCCCCCCTCCCCCCCCCCCCCTTGAACCTCGTTCCAGACTCCACATCTGGGTTTCATGGTTGTCTCTCAAGTTGCTGGGTTTTCTGATCTACATCTTTAATTTGAGATCTAAGTTTATATAAGTATTGTTCATTTTAATTGTTATGGACCTATTACAAGATCAATAAGAAAAGCTCAATACGACAAAGCACTAAACGATTAAAGACATACCTAGTTCAGAGTTTTTAGACTTATCTACCACTGTACATCCTGATCCAATTACACAAAACGAATGATTGGTAAGACCCAAGATCAACATATCCTATGAAGTAAGTGACCAAGTAGGTTTACATATACCATGACTCAAAAGCATGGATCAACTAAGCATACACTATTTTTTGTGTAGTAAAATTTAGTCTGCTAGCATTTATATTAAAATAGTACACTACTACTTTCATAGAGATTTGATGATTTGTGTACTTTAGATATTGACAATTATTTATATATGCATATCTTCCATATGCTAAACAGGTGATTCAGTCAGAGTGGTTACTAGACCAGGCTCACAGTTGTTGGGAATCAATGGTCGGGATGATGGTCCAGTGGTTAGTTCCTAGTTTTCTCTGTGTTGCAAAATCTGTATTAATTGGTACTAGCTAGAATTTTTAGTCTGGCCCTGCAGCCAATGCATTTTTAATTTCATTGAATTTTGAGCCTTACAATATTCTTTCTGCAATCATTTGTGTTGTCATTGTCATGGAAAATTATGTCCACTCTGTTTAGGGTAATTGGATATCTTTAATTAAAATTTCCTTTTCTCTTTTCTGTAATTGCTATTACTGAACACCAAATCATGAATCCAGAAAGTCAATAAATTTTTAGAGAACAAGCAACCTGAATATAATGCCAGAAATCTCCTAGTTCTGTAGGTTGCACTCCTTTTGCTTATTTTAGCTCTTCCCCCATATTTAACTCGTTTATTTCCTGCTCTTTGACTTGTCATCTCAGATCACCACATTTAGCAAGGAAGGAATTAACAAAATTGTTTTATCAAGGTGTGATGCTCGTATATTCTGTTTTGGGATCAGACTTGCAAAGAGACGCACGGTTCCACAGGTAATTTTGCTGTATTTACTATATTTAGTAACATACTTCTTTATCTGGAGTCAAATTGTTCATTGGTGATAATACACCTCTGTTCAGATGTTACTTAAGTGGTTGCTAGTTGCTTTATCATTCTGTTATTGGACTTAGTAGCTAGGTATCCATTGAAGACAAAGTCTAGAACTTTTTGTGCTCATCTTGGTAATATATATTTATAATTATTTTGCTAGTTATAGGAACCATGTAGAAGGAGGAAGACGTTTTTATATGTATTGGTGACTTGCTTACATTTATAAGATTACATCTACAAGAAGGCACAGCTGCACCTTTCAACTCATTTAGCATCCTTGATTGTGAACAGTATGTATGATAATCAGAAAACTTTGATAAGAATGTTTTTGATTCAGATGTCGCTTGTTCTTCATGACATGATTTTTTATGCAGTTCCATCAGTTGTGAAGGAGGCAGTCTTTATCATAACTTCTGAATGTCAATTTCTTTGTTTTTTTTTTGGTGGTTTTGATGTTAAATCAATTGGTTTTTGTTTTAAGCAACTAGTTCTTCATTTAGGTTCTTAGTCTGGTGCCGAAGGAAGCAGAAGGTGAGACTTTTCAGGATGCTCTTGCCCGTGTTTGTCGTTGCATTGGTGGTGGAGCTGCTACTGAGAATGCAGATAGTGATAGTGATATAGAAGTGGTAGCTGAATCTGTTGCAGTGAATCTTCGTTGCCCGGTAAGTGGAAGTTTGGTTCAACATTATTATATCAAACATGAACAGAACTTGTGGGACAGCATGCACATGCTACTAATTTAATTGGATTGTGTACTGAAGGCATTAAGTTGAAGTTTAGCTATCTGAAACAAAGTTGACCTTGAGACATGCTCATTATAAAAGGTAACATAGGAAAGGATCACATAATCCATGCAATCAAGGTCTTCATAATTATCATTATAACTCAACATCACAGATGTTATCGTTATAAGACCTAGTTTGGGAAACAATCCTCTAGGAGAAACTCTTTTAGAAGCCAATGTTTAGCACCCATGAACACTACGTTATGTGTTGTCTCTAAACAATCCATGCCAGTTGATCAATTCTGACATGAAAATATGAAACTTTTGTCCAGCAGATGATTTGATGTCTTGAACTGAATAAGGTTAACAAAATTTTGATCCAAAGTGCTTGTTGTGTGTGACCTTTGTCATGTTATGATTATATTTTATTGCATGAGTACAAATGTCAGCAAGCTGAGTCTCTCTCCTGATGTCCCATGCACCTAATGACAGACGAGCAAAATTTAGTTCTTCACGACTTTCGGCTTTCTTAGAAAGCCAATTGATTTCTTTTCATTATATACTTGCAGATGAGTGGATCTCGGATAAGAATAGCAGGCAGGTTCAAGCCTTGTGTTCACATGGGCTGTTTCGATCTGGGAACTTTTGTTGAACTTAACCGTCGGTCTCGGAAGGTTATGCTTATTCCACGATGCCTTCTCTTTCCTCTGTTATCTTCTCTGTTGTTGCTCAGTTAAATTTTTTGCTTTCATGCAGTGGCAATGTCCAATATGCCTTAAGAACTATTCCCTTGAGAACATCATTATTGATCCATACTTCAATCGTATTTCTTCTATGGTAGGTCTTCCTAGAGCTTTGTTTTGTTACTCAGTTTATTTACATACTGAAGAACACTTTCTTTTCATATGGTGGTAACAGTTGCAAAGTTGTGGAGAAGATGTAACTGAGATCGATGTGAAGCCTGATGGCACTTGGCGTGTAAAGAATGAACTTGAATCTGCAGATCTTTCTAAATGGCATTTGCCTGATGGTACTCTATGTGCTATTACAGATGCAGACGTAAAACCTCACTTGGATAATCTAAGATATATGAATGAGAAAAGTCCTTCAGATAGGCGCTTACGTCTGGATTTAGGAATGAAGCCAACTCTAAATGGAAGACTTGAAGACAGTAGGCTTCTGTCCTCTGAGAGTCCTATTCTTGGAAGGCTTGACAATCATCATCAGAACTTAATAAATATGAGCAGTAGCGCGACTGGAAGTTACAAAGATGGGGAAGATCCAAGTGTAAATCAAGATGTTGGGGGGACTTTGGGTTTGTCATTGAACAATGGCCACGAATTTGATTCTTTCTCTCTCAATCTTGATCCAACATATGGGGTTCAAGAAAGAAGTCCTGCACCCGTAAAAGATACAGATGTGATTTTCTTGAGTGACTCTGATGAAGATAATCTTACTCTAATTTCTCCTGAACCTGCATATGACAGTCATCCAGTTGGTAATGATACAATCCCTTTTCCCAACCATCCTGGGGTTTCAGAAAGATACTCTGAAAATACCGGTCCAGAGACAAGTGGAACTTCATTCCTTGAATTATTTAACAATACTGATGAATTTGGGATCCCAATCTGGCCAATGCAAACATGCCCTCAGTCAGGTCCTGGCTTTCAACTGTTTGGAACAGAGGTCGCAGATGTTTTAGCCGATACACATAGTTCCCTTGGCTGTGCACCGGTCAATGACTATGGTTTGACACCAACTAATGACATAGAAGATACTTGTCGAGTGCCAGATCTTTCTAACTGTCATACTGGTACTGGAATGCAGGGAAGCTTGGTTGATAATCCCCTCGCTTTTGCAAATGATGATCCCTCTCTGCAAATTTTTCTTCCTAATCAGCCAGTTGGAGTTACCCTTCAGGATGACTTGATTGACGGCACTGATCTACCGAATGGGATCAATTCTGATGATTGGATATCTCTTAGACTAGCTGCTGGCGGAGGTCATGGCGACTCTGTGCCATCAAATGGATTGACTTCAAGACAACAGGTCACATCAAAGGAGACTCGAATGGACTTATTAGATGATGCTGGTCTGTACCTTCTCACTATAGCTAATTTTGTCTCTTTTATACCAATGACTATATCAGTGTCATGTTTAAATCAATTTTGATCGCAGAGACATCTATTATTCTGCAATCTAGAGTTTGCAAGTGATTGTTTTATATTGCTTAAAAAATTAACCTACGAAAGTTCTACATTGGATGATCCTTAAGCTTACAAAAAGTTACACTTTATGTAGTATGACATGAAAATAAACTTTAAAAAGGTGCAATTTCCTTGGAAGAGTATGGGTACTTTTTCACATTTCACATAGTGGTTTAATTATAGTAACATTGGTGGTCCTGTAGCTACTTGTGCAAAAAGCTTATACTTCCTGGTTGGCAAATGCTGAGGACAGTATATAGGGTCCTGTTATTTTGCCGTATGAATTGTGCACTTTGCCTATCTTAAAAGATAAGCCCCCATATGAGCAGACATTATGAAGGCAATTAATCGATATCATTTGCTTTTGGAATGCGATCTTGTCTTTTAATTTCCGAAATTAGTTTTGTATGATCACACTATTACTTGAACTTCTGTCTTGCCTTTCACATGACTGTATTACTTTGTTGTATTTTTTTTTATTTTAATTCTGCATTGTTCATAATCTTGTCTACTAAGTGATCCAAAGTTCTTTTAGCATATCTTATGGTTGATCTTGTTTTGGCTTTAAATTCCTATCTTCTCATTTTGTGCATGCAGCTTCTTTGCTGTTGAGCATGAATAATAATGAAGGCAAGAAAGCAAATTCAAAAAATCAAAGGTCTGTTTCTCCTGGCCAGCCACGGTCTGTCAGGCCTCGGTTGTATCTGTCAATAGATACTGATTCTGATTAGTGGTTAAGTGGGAATTCAGGTTACTATAATATCTAGGAGGCATTTCCTGCCTGTTGCTGCTTTTGTATCTGATGAGCATGTTGGGTAAAAATAAGGCCAGACAATCTTTGTCTTGATATGAAAAAGAAATCACATCACCTGAGCACAGCATCAGCAGCAGCAGCAAGTGGCTTAGCTAAGACTGCTGGAATTGCCAACTGCAGTATGAATCCACGGATTGGCCTCCATCTGCACCAGGCTCACACGAAACTTTTAATCTGAATTGCAAGCCCAATGTGTGGCTGCAGCAAGTTGTGCTATTAGATTCTATAGGAGAGAGGGATGCCTTCCCTTGGTGTAAGCCATATTGTTGGGTCGGCTCATGTACTGTAATTGTATGATTTAGTTGGTCCAAATTCAAGTGCCCATCTGATTTTGGTGGCAGTTGAAGAGAAAGTTGCTCATGTAACTGACATACCACGAATCCTTAGAAATTATAGAACGTCATAATTTCACGATGAATTGGTGTTCTTGCAGGAATATCGTGATCAAATCTACCTCCGAATCAGATGGTATGAATCATATTTGGCTTTTTTCTGTTTCTAATCAACTTACTCGATGCTGAGGCTGTACATGCAGAAAGGGTCTGTCTCTTTTGACATGTAATTTCTCCACTCGCATTAGGTAAATATTCTTAAGCTTGATTACTGGCAATGAGGTAAGCAGGAATTAGCTTCAGTCTTCTCTGTTATCGTTATCCACTGGCATTTTGCTTGAATGTTTCAGTTGGATGTAATTTGATTTTTTGGTTTCATAAGGTGTTGATGAAATCTTGTATTTCCTTCTTGTGATGCTGTTTTTAAGGTGTATCACTTGTTGCCAAATGTGATCTGTGGATAAAATTTCTAGCTATTTTCTTGGCGAATGAACAATTGTGCTTATTATTGGTTATCCTTTAAGAGGATTAATCCATCGTTTGGTGGATGAAAACAATTTGAAGTAAACTTACATATTCAATATCATAGAATCTTATCAGCATTTGCCTGTCACCAACCTAATTAACATGCCCATTGATTTAATAATTAACTAAAAACATATAACCTAAAAATGGCTGTCTAAAAACATATAACCCATCAAGCCTTATTTATCATCGCAGTTTGAGACTTATCACATTATGAAGCTGATCACAATAGTAATTGATAAATTATAATTTGGAATGATAAACCGATAAATATAAACCTTTTTTGAACACTTGGAATATTATAGATTAATTATCCAGGAAAAATAAGGAAAAGAAAGACTGATCGTTGCCTGGTCAACGGCGGCAATCCTCGATGAGCGGTCAAGATTGAACTCTTGATGACGCCCCACTCCTTTTGTGGCCTTCCGTAAAAGTTTCCAGCTTGAAAGAGCGACCTCGTCATATAAGACGCGGTTAGATTGCCGACTCTTCGTCTTCCCTTCGACCCCACGCAGGCGCGTTTGAGATCCCAATCTCCCTGAACCCCATGGCGAATTTGGAATCCAGCGCCCTCCTGAAGCACCCCGACGGCCGCGAGGAGCCCGCACCCGAGCCCAAGGAGAAGACCCCGGCAGCGCCACCCGAGGCCGTCCCCAAGCCCCAGCAGAAGGCTCCGCCGGCCGCTGTTGCGAAGGGCCCCGCCGGGTGGACCGTGGACGGGCTTCCGGTCGGTCACGGGAGCGTCGTCGGCGAGCCCGTCGGCCGTGTCCAGTGGAATTCCAGCCTCTTCTCTTGCTTTGGCCGCAACGATGACTTCTGCGGCAGCGATCTGGAAGTCTGTATGTTCTTCGACCCTTCTCGTTTCGGTGCCTCTGAGTTTGTTCCATGGTTTGTCTGCGTTTGATCTCGCTATTTCAAATTGATTGATTAGGGTCGTTTCAAGATGGGTGGATTCTCCGTTGGGTTCTTTCTCTTTTCCTGGTTGTTTTAGATAATTGTATCATATTTGTCGTTTAGGATCCTCCATGGTTGAGAAGGTTTAGGAAATTGACCTCAAGATTGAGATAATGGCGTCGAATGGTGCTGATTGGGAACACGTTAAAGATTTTTTTTGGGTCATTTAGGCCAATATTAGGTTTATCTACATAGACTTGCATTGTTTTAGATAATATTTTCATACCTATAAGATCATAATTGTTGTTTATGATCCTTTAAGACAAGACAATTTTGAAAATTGACCTCAACATTGCGGCAATGGCGTCAAATGGTGCTCATTGGAAACACGCTAAAGATTTCTCTGGGGGTCATTTAGGCCACCATTAGGTTTGTCTACGTAAGCTTGCATATTCTGTGTCGAAATTAGATCCGTTGTCTTACTCTTACTCTTAAGAGTTGTAATAGAGTCCATCTTCACTGGGTTGATGCGTGAGTTAGGATCATAAGATAAGATAATAAAGCTAGAGATAAACACAAGAAGAAAAAGGATAGAAGAGTGATGAGAGAGAGAAGGTGACAAGGAGATGCAAACTCACTTGTTTGGGTGGAAAAATGGGAGCAGGTGGAAAGCACAGGTCAAAAGCAATACACCATGCGTGGTTATATTTCCAAGCACTTTGTTCACCACTAATGCTACTTACTGTTGTTGCATGCACAAGCAAGTTTGTTCCTAATACATCATAACATAGAATCACAAATCACCATATACATGTGGATAAAAATAAACTATTTATTGTATATATTTAGTTTATACCTTAGTGATGAAAAGCATCAAGTTCACCAAGTAACAAATAGGATGTGTATACAAAATTCTAGAGTGACACAGCTCTTTTTATTTATCATACAATACGATTACACAGATCTATTTTCTTCATTTAACTCTATTCACAGTCAAAAAGTCTCTCTATTTCTTTGGCATACTTGCCTTCGAACCATTTAGGTTTGCTTCATTTAAGCCTTAAAAAGTAGATTTTCTTTTCCAAACATTAAACTAGTGTTACATGGAGCTCACTTTGGAATACTATTTTATCAAATTGAGTAATTGTATATACAAACAAAATGAAATACCTGGAGAGTGTTACATTCATACTGAGAATATTGAAATATAGTGGTTCACATATTCAGCAATTATGAAATTTAAATAATTGTATATACAAACTCAGTGAAAGATCTGCAGAGTTTAACATTCATAGTAAGAATCAAGGTTCGTCGTACCGTACCGTACCGGCATTTCGACCCGGGCTCGGTACCGGTACGGTACAGTATACCGTTCGGTACACTAAGGTGTACCGAGCACTGTAGCAGTGCTACAGTGCTATAGTGCACTGCTACAGTGCTCGGTACGGGCGGACCGGTACAGGGCGGTCCGCGTACCGTTAGCCTGTCGGACCGGTACGTACCGCCCGTACCGGGCAGTACAGTCCGGTACGACAAACCTTGATAAGAATCTTGAAATATTGATGATCACTGTTGGCTCACTTTTGTCAGGACATCTTTACAAAGGGATTAAAAAAAGTGGAACCACTGCATCCGAGTCATGTGTCAAATGATTTTATACATGTCCTCTTCCCTATTTTTTGTTAGTCAATACCTATTTCTTCTAAAGATGATGTCATGAAATGTGGTTTCATAACTTTTCTCAGACAAGGTATTTTCCTTGTGCATTTATCCCCTTATGTTGATTAAGAGATTAATAATCCATTAAAGTTGGCATTGCATGCTTTTGGAACTAGATAGAGAAGCAGGAAAAAAGCACACATATTATCTTGCTTTCTATGTCGTTATCTTCTGGTCTTGAATGTATCATCAAGCATCATTTATTTTTTTGTTTTTGTTTTATGTGAAAGTCTATTTATTTTTGACCTGGTGGTATTCTGGTTACCTCATACTAATGATGGTGGCAATTTACAGGTCTCCTTGGTAGCTTTGCTCCATGTGTGTTGTATGGAAGTAACGCAGAGAGGCTTGGAGCAGTTCCTGGTTCCTTTGCAGATAACTGCTTGCCTTATACTGGTCTTTATGTGCTTGGGAATGCCCTTTTTGGTTGGAACTGCCTTGCACCATGGCTTTCGCACCCTACACGGACAGCCATTCGTCGCAAGTTCAATCTTGAAGTATTTTCATTTTCTACTTTGAAAGGAACACTTAATTCATAGCATGCCGTCAGCCTTTCTTTACTGTTCAGTTGCATTTGTGGTTAAATTTTATTGGCATGTGATGAACCAAAGAATATCTTAGTTGCTGAATTTACATGTTCTCTATAAAAGTCAAATGATGATGTTAGCAAATATTGCCCTGACCATTAGTTGATATATCTACTTTAGCCATGCATCATTAACTTCTTCTATGCATGAAATTGAAGTTTTATGTATAAACATAATGGTAAACCCAAGTAGTCAGCATGTCTTAAAAATGATGTGCTGCCTCATCAGGGTGACGGTAGTTAAAGGCCAACTCATTAAAATACCAGTCCCCTTTAAGTTTAGGTGTCTGTATTTGTCCTTCTCTATTTGGCTAGAAGATGAATTTTCAGGAGAGGGTAGTTATAGATAATTATGTTTTTAACAGTTAACTATGTTCCCTTTTGGGACTATATTTATGATTTATCTTCGGTCAAGGGTGTTAAAGCAGGAGAATGTCATTAATATTTTTTGGTCAAAAGATTGCATTAAAAAAATTTTAGGGTCATTGATTATATGTATTAACTGTTAGATTTATGAGATTGATTACACATTTTAATTTGTTGGGAGAATAACATATGCGTCATAGATTTTGTTGCATTGATATGTTTAAAACACAATTTATCCTATAATGCCTACCTTCAGTCTTGGTCTGATTTAGATCATGTCTAGATAAATTCTTTAAATCTAAATTTGGATCCATCCAAACCAACTACTTTATGATTACAGGTTTCTACAACAGTGGGCATACAGAAGACTAAATCATGAGAATTTTTTTTGTCAGAACCTTTCATGCAGTAGGCAGGAGTCATTCTGCAGTAGATTGCTCAAAGGAGTATGAAGGATTAGTAATTTACTGGTACATCTTTTTTGCACCAAGGAAAGACTTTCCAAAGGTTGAGATAAAAATTCTAATAAAAGACAAAATGAACTGTGTAAGTTAAATGTAAGGGATGTGTTTGCTGATAATAGCAATGACATCATTGCAAGAGCCTTTAATATCCATTTATATCATAATTGTAGGCATTGAGATATACGCATTTGATCCTCGTTTGAGCAGCTAGTAGCATACACATTTTTGTATGTTCTTCATTTTCTATGATTCTGTCTTTGTTTTTCCTTAAGTGATTGTATAAAATAGTGCTTTTCTGATCTTTCATCCAAGAAAAAGCTTGTAACTTATTGAAGTTGCCTCTCTCTTTCTGTTACGGTATATAGGGTAGCTTTGAGTCGTTCACCAGACCCTATGGATGCTGCGATGGAATAGTTGAGGATGAACAGAGGCGTGAGCAATTGGAACAAGTATGTGACTTCGCTACACATTACATGTGCCACACATGCTCCCTCTGCCAGGAAGGCCGTGAACTGCGTCGCAGGCTGCCACACCCTGGATTTGATGCACGACCAGTCTTGATCATGATTCCTCCCATGGAACAAACCATGGGCCGGGGCGCCTGAAGTTCTCAGAACAGTGTAATCTTGTTGGTGATGTGTGATCTATTAAGCCGAACCAAATGTATCACAGACCAGTTTACTGGGTATATACCTGTGTATGAATCTACAGTCTTTGTCACCCTGTCAGTTCTAATAAGAGGTCTGTTGTGGTTTAAGTGTCCTTTGATCTTTCTTACTACAACTTGTTATGTCTGAGTGTTTGAGATATATGACTTGTACTGTCTTCACAAACTCAACATCACAATCCATTGTGACCTATTTGGTCAGATGCAGTTTAGATCACAATTTAACAGGGGGTGAAGTGGATTGAATTTAAACATGCATGGCCTGCTTAACTTTTTTGGCTGAAGGAGTAATGAAGATAAAGCTATCATTTGGATGGTTCAGATTGGATTTCCAATTCATAAAGTCATGAACTACTTATGTAAGGCTAATCTTCATCTTATGCTAACTTGATGCCAACTGATTGTGCTTAACATGTCAGAGTCTTGTTTAATACAAAATACTAAATCAAAAAAATATGCAACAGATGTGAATCTATCTTAAATCAAAAAAATTATCAATTATTCACAATTCAAACCTAAATTCAAGATAAAATTTGTGGACATCCAGAAATATTAAATTCTCAATCACATCTATAAAACATTAACCATCTCTAGACTTTATAAAATATAATTATTCAACACAATAACTTTATAAAACTCTAGACTAACTCAAAAATCATTAACCATCTCTTATAAACTCATAAGTGTAAAAATTAACATAATCATAAAACTAATTATTTATCATAAGTTCTAAAATTTTAGAACTTGATTCAAACTTCAACTATTTAAGTATGCATAGTATGCAATAATCACTATGTTATTATTTGAAATATAATCTGAATTTTAGTTTAAACAAGTGGATGTGGGATCAAAATACTCAAGTTGCATACATATAGTAATAAATACATACATAAAAATAAATATACAGACATTGTCACATAATAAATCTCTACATATAATGTAGCGTCCATGTATTTATTTGCCAATATAGAAATAGACGGTGGTGATGTGGGAGTCGGACGGTACTGATCAAAAGAACCGATGTATAGGACCCTCTTGAGCTCTCTATCGTCTGATCTTGGATTGGACGGCAGATTTGCCAACACAGCCACTATATATCCTATCACCGCCCGACTTTTCCTACTTCGACGTGCTCCCCTTCAGCCTAAACCCTAAGTGGTCGGTAGCAGCGACGCGCCGAAGATGGTGAGCCATCGAAATCGTAGCTTCGATGTCTCTTCTCCGTCACGGATCTGATCTCGATTTCTTCGTCTTCTCTGCAGACTTTCAAGCGTAGGAACGGCGGACGCAACAAGCACGGCCGCGGCCACGTTAACTTCATCCGCTGCTCCAACTGCGGCAAATGTTGCCCCAAGGTTTCATCATCCTTTGAGATCTCTGTCTTTTCTCTCTCCTCTTCCTTGTTCGATAGTTGATTTTGGCTGTTTTCTTGGGTTCTTTACTCGAATATGCGGTATAGTTGGATGAAGGTTTCTTGGTATTCGAATGATTGGTGGTCTACTTAAATCTTTTCGTTCTTTGTTCGTTCTTCGGTGTTTTCTTGCGCGAGCTCTGTCAATCATTGTGATCGATAACACATTTCTTCTTAAAGGACAAGGCAATCAAGAGGTTTCTCGTGAGAAACATAGTGGAGCAGGCCGCAGTGAGGGATGTGCAAGAGGCATGTGCTTATGATGGTAATCTTCTACCCTGGGCATTTATCATTCTCCTAATTGATTTCTTCGACTCAAAAGGTTTTAATTATGTTAGGGTACATGCTTCCAAAATTATACATCAAGATGCAGTATTGTGTCTCTTGTGCAATCCACTCGAAGGTCGTCAGGGTGAGGTCTCGCACCGACAGACGGAACCGTGAGCCACCGCAGCGTTTCAGACGCCGGGTACTGCTTCTCTAAGGATTTTTGGCTTTCGTCTTTGTCTTAATGTGTGTCTGTGTAATAATATGCTCGGTTGGTGCTCGGTTTTATGATTTTTATGTGTTTATACCTTGTTTTTCTTATGGTCAACATATTTATCTGCCCTAATTAATCACTATTGCTGGTATTTTATGCAAACATTTTAACTCAAGGAGAATAATAGGATGAACAAAAATGAGTCTTTTCTGTGTATACAGTTATCATTGACCTTTGAAGTTGATGATCTTTTCCATATAGTTCACCATTATATATGCTATATATGAGTTGTTTTCATACTCTTAGTTTAGATCAAATGCGTAGACTGTTTTAAATGATTCCTTTTGTAAAACCAGAAATGTATGCCATTAATATTAAGATTGATTGTTCACATGTTAGGGAACCATTCTAAAGTCCTGAAAAATTGTATGTGTCTTTAACAAGTTTGAGTAAATTTTACATCTGAAGATATAAATCTTTCTTCCCTGTCTCATGTGGAATAGATAATTGTCAACTTATTCGCTCTGATAACTTGAACATATACTAGTTGTACTTGCATTTATTAAGTATGGGTTTTGTCACATTATATATATGCTGGAACTTCTATGCCCATGAACAGAAAGCATCTTTCTTTAGATTTCCCAGATAAAAACGAAATATTTCATTGTCATTGTTTGCTAGTTATAGAACCATCCTTGCTAGGCAGGATAAAAGAAAGGAACATGTGATTTTGAAATGTCATTTTTTCGACATATGTTTTTGTCAATTATGTTGGTTGGTAATAAGAGGGAGTGGTCTTACCAAAGTTAACATGTGAAATTAACTCTAAGTACTTTGTTCTT
Source organism: Musa acuminata AAA Group (assembly GCF_036884655.1). Taxonomy (NCBI): domain Eukaryota; kingdom Viridiplantae; phylum Streptophyta; class Magnoliopsida; order Zingiberales; family Musaceae; genus Musa; species Musa acuminata. Next base: position 25,242,005 of record NC_088358.1, on the reverse strand, counting down.
AAATTTTGCTATCCCTCATCCTGGACTTGGGAAGTCTTGCAATGGGGGTTCAAATTCATTGATTTCTAAATGCTTCATGTTTTAATGATTAGGTGGCTTAAGTAGGTGGACTAAATTGTAAGACTTACGTGAATAATTGCTTGTAATATAAATTATAAATTAAGGCTTTTATGCTGCCATGTTCTAGGACAACAAAAGGAAATATAAAGGACGTAATACTTCATGAGATTGGCTATGGTGGGTTGTATGTTGTCTTAATATATGGTTCATCATAAAATATTGTGGCCTTGCATGTGCGTAGAAAGAAGAGCAGATGAGTCATAAATCATTGTGGATTTTCATTGTGGCCTTGCTTGTTCTTAGAAAGAGTATAGTTTGTGGCCTTGCTTGTTCTTAGAGAATGGAGATTTGTTGGCCTGGTTTACTTTTGGTGCACCAAAATGTCATACATGTTGTTCTCAAAAGAGTATCTTTTGAGTGCACCAAAATGTTATACATGTTGGATACTTTGTCCAATATTGGTAAATTGTCAAAATGTCATATTCACTCAAAAGGGTAGCGATCGAATTCTTGGGGATGATTCTTCTTTGGAACAACGAAATAAAGGACAGGCCCTTTGTGAAAATCTTGTAAGCTGGAATTTTTGTGAAGAGCTTATTGACTATATCAGTGTGACGAATGGATTTACTGGCCTTTAGTGAATATATTTTAAGCTGGAATCTGTGCGAAGAGTTTGTTGACCCAATTAGTAGCATGTGTTCATCATTTATTACAGCAGGCAAGTTTGCCTATGACTTTTAGCCTAGCATATTTTTACTCATGCCAGGTCTGTGTATGGAATTCTCAAGTACCTAGGTCCAAGTATCTATATATGCCATGTTCACCATGGTGCTGTAAAAGGGTTTTTATGCTTCAAACAGATTATCATGTGGTGATTAGGATGTTAATTTTTCAAGAATGAAAATGTTATCTTGCTAACTGGGCTAAGTGCATTGAGTAGTTTCTTGATTGATGGTATGTTTATATTCAGCAGATTTTGCTTTGGGGTAAAATGTTGGATAATGAACGTTTGAGGCATTATTATTATGAAGAATAGTTAAATATTATTCTACATGTGAAGCATTGATGCACCATAGGTTTTAGGGATATGCCTTTTATGGTTACTTGGTACTCTGAAATATTATCTGTATATTGTTAACATTATTGATGTGTGTTTTAATCATTGTCTTCCCCTCAACTAAGCTGCACCGGTGTGGTTTTTCCTATAATCATCATATGATGAATCTTTGACTAATTCCATCAGTACTACTTGTACTGCAGGATGATCTTGCAAGACCTGGACAAGGTCCTCGTCCCGTTGGTGCTGCAACAAATCCTCCACGTCCATGACGCAGTGGCTTTCCGAGTGGATAGTCATTTTATTAACCTTTTGATTAGCACCTTAGTATTAAGGAAAACTTGCTTTTTATTGGTTATGATCGTTACTTTCTGCTTCCAAGACAAAAATGGTCCTTGCTGGAGTTTAATTGTTTTTCCCATTTGTACTTTTTGAGTTGGGTGCCTTTTTTTATTATTGCTGGAATATTGTGCCTTTTTTAATTTCTCTTTAAGTGATGTTTTGAGGTTCTTCATCCTTTTACAGTGCCATCTCTCTGCTTTTGTAGTTTATATTAGTATTATGATGAACAGCTGATAAGTTGGGCCCAAAATTGAGCTTTTTACTCAGGTTTCAGACTATTTTTGATATTGATGTGTAGTTTGGGGGGACAAATAATGCTAATATAAAATATTATATTAGGGTTTTCTTAGTGTAATATAAGTCAACACTTAAGAGATTAATGGTAAGAATTAATGTTTAACAATGTTAAAGTCAAATAAGAAATTGGTATGGGGTTCAGATGATCTAATTAAGCGTATCGAAATTGTAGGTTATTGGGTTCGCATTTTGTGTTTATGAGAGTAACAACATCAATGTCAATTGAAAAAACGTAACCTTTGCGCGAAGCCTAAAGTCTTCCTCCAAGCACATGATATTATTTGGTGTTTCTTAAGGAACATTGTACCCTTGCTTTGACCTGCTCTTTACCGAGATCGGGATCCTCTCCAACACGTCTGGATCACTCCTTTTTCCTCCACTTCAACTCTCAGCTGTCCAACGCATTGCTGATATCAGTGGGTGGTGGAGATGTGATGCAGCATTCTAAATGGGCACGACCTACTCGGCTCCGGACAGTAAGCGATTGGAGAGGCTTCGAAACGAGCGTCCTCTTCTTTCCCCGCCAGTTTCTCCGTCACCTCTCGTCCTCGATCCCCCGCCCGCCTCTCGCGGAGTTGAAGCCCGTGTCCAAATCCAGAGAAGAGGCGATCTTTCCTCCCTCTCTCACTTACGGGAGAACCGCTTCCAAGGAAAATTACCCCTAAATCCTTCTCTTTTTATGAACTTTTAGCTGGTTTGCAGGTTTCATTTGTCAGGAAGACGGCCTTCCTCCTCCTACTCCTCTCTCTCTCTCTCTCTCTCTCTCTCTTTCTTTCTTTCTTTGTGAGCCTCACCGGGTAATTGAGGAGCTCGGATCACACCGGATGCATCCTCTAGTTAAATCTTTGTCGAATCCAAATCAGGCATAGAACTTAGGGTTTCTTTGGAAGGATTTACTGCCAGAGATGAGCTGCTTTTCTTGTTTTTCATCCCAGGACAAGAGGGCGTCGAGGAAGTTTGATGCAAACGATGAGTCATCACTGGCACCCGGACCAAGAGTGGTTTCCCACAAGAGCACTGAATTGAGCAGAAGACGAGGTGAGCTTCAATTGCTTGGTTGTTTTGTTCCAAGGCTAGTATTTATTTCCCAGTAAAAGCACCGGATGTAGTATCGAATGCTCCTCACAATTAGATGGCTCACTTGTTTCACAATGATGAAAAATTTCATATCTGAATACCATAATGCATGATAAAATTGTCTGACATCTAAGTTCGGATAGAATTTTGCATATCTGCAAACTTACATCCTTTTCATTTCTAAAGCAAATGCAATGTGCAATGCGAAGACAAGAAGGGGGAAAAAATCAATAAACAAAAATCCCTTTCATCTTATTTCGTAATGCACATGCTTCTCCCTCCACGTCCTACCACGCTTCAGATCAATGTGTGTTAACTTGATCCCTTTTTGTGCAGAGAATCACTCACGGATTACACAGAATGCTGCACCTGAAGCATCAACCAGTAAAGAAGCCGGCAATGGTAATATTGCAGCTGAAACATTCACTTACCGCGAGCTAGCATCAGCTACCAAAAATTTCCGCTCTGAATGCTTACTTGGTGAAGGTGGATTTGGAAGAGTTTATAAGGGGCGCCTCGAGAAGACGGGCCAAGTAATTTTCTCTATATACTGGTCCTCAATTGTCGTTTATGACTCTCTTTTTGGCTTATAGAATTCTCCTCCTCCTGGATTCTATCTCATGTGAGCTCAATCCTATTATTTTCGTCGAAACAGGTCGTGGCTGTGAAGCAATTGGACAGGAATGGCCTGCAAGGCAACAGAGAATTTCTTGTTGAGGTTTTGATGCTTAGTCTTCTTCACCATCAAAATCTGGTCAACCTAATAGGATATTGTGCAGATGGAGACCAGAGGCTTTTGGTATATGAGTATATGCCTCTTGGCTCCCTGGAAGATCATTTGCTTGGTAAGTTACATTGTACTTAACAAGCTTTTCACCTTTCAGCTGATCTCTTTAAGCACTTCTTTTGAATATCTAAGTGTTTTGACATACAAAATTCTCTCAATGTTACGTTTGTCATCGGTTTCTTTCATTTCTCACAATGTGTTTGCTAATTGCACATGCAGAAATACCCCCTGATCAGGAACCATTGAGTTGGTATACAAGGATGAAGATAGCTTTCGGTGCTGCCAAAGGTTTAGAGTATCTGCATGAGAAGGCCAACCCTCCTGTCATCTACCGTGATCTCAAATCATCCAATATCTTACTCGGTAAAGATTACAACGCAAAGCTCTCTGATTTTGGACTTGCTAAGCTTGGCCCTTTGGGGGACAACTTGCATGTTTCCTCAAGGGTGATGGGCACTTTTGGCTACTGCGCGCCTGAGTATGTTAGAACAGGTCAGCTCACTCTGAAATCAGATGTGTACAGTTTTGGAGTTGTGTTCTTGGAACTGATAACAGGGAGAAGAGTCATTGACACCACAAAGCCAACAGATGAACAAAATCTGGTCACTTGGGTATGATTTATACACGCTATAGCTACCCAATAAAATTCACTAGATGGTCCTTAGCATCGTTTGGCTTAATTTTGATTTCTATAGGCAGAACCAATGTTCAAGGATCAGAAGAGGTGCTGCAGGCTGGTAGACCCACTTCTTCAGGGGGATTACCCGGAGAAAGACATGAACCAAGCTGTTGCAGTGGCTGCAATGTGCCTACAAGAGGAGGAAGCAGCTCGCCCCTTCATAACCGATGTTGTTGTGGCCTTAAGTCACCTTACAGCAGCCCCAACAAATGCTGGAGGGAGCTCTGGTCACCATCATTCTCATTCCATGCAGCCAGAAGACCGAGGGCCAGATGATCATGACAAGCAAGCTGAGAAGATCAATGTGGACCGCCAGCGTGCCGTGGCACAGGCCATCGAATGGGGTTCCGAGTTCAAGGCACAGCTAGCATATCCATCGTGAAGCTGGATCTTGTTTCTCTTTGATTCTTTTTCTTTTTTCTTCCACATTTGAGGTTATTTTTTTGGCGACTATTTGACAGCTTCCTCAAGTTGATAATACTTTTGGATTGCAAACATTCTTTCTTTTGGGCTGTACCAATCTGCTTGACTTGTTCGTGTTAGCATCTGTTGCCGCTCTATGTGTTGTGATATGATACATGGATTCAAGTAACTTCTACAGGAGGCCACATACAGTTTGATTGATGCACTAATGATGCCCTGCACAATCCATCTCAAATCTCAATGTGTTGATGTAAGAGCGGGCTCACAGATGGGCCGGGTTTGTTATATGTGATCGGCCCGGTTGAGGTGCTGACCCAATCTGGCTCAAACCGAACCGTGTGAACGATGGCTCTTTATGGGCCCATTAAATTCCTCCAATCGCCCCAGTAATCCTTCGCTCTATTTTCATTTTATACTACGACCGACGGCAGCGACAGAGACGGACGGAGAGAGAGAGAGATGGCGGACGAAGACGTCTCCCCTCAATCTTCCTACCATCGGAACGCCATCAAGACTTCAGGTCTCGTCCTTTTCTACCTCCCACTCGTCGTCGTTCTTGATTCATCCTTTGGCATGTATTTCTTGATTCTTAGCTTGCACGTGGTTGAGAGTTTGAAGCCCTAGAAAACAGAGAATCCAATTGAACCCGCGGTTGGCTATCGCTTAGTGCATTAGCAGGCGTGGAATTGGAGGCGGTGGGACGGGCTGCAATAAAGATGCGGTTTTTACTCGGAGGTTTTGCAGTAGTTTCCCATTTATGGGAGCTGGGACTTGGTCTCCTGTAATGAGCAGTAGTGCGGAAAGTTCTCCCTGATGCTAAAGCTATGTCAAGGTTTTCCCCTTTGGAGACTAGAGGGTATTTGCATTTTTTTTCCCCCTATATGGGATTAGAATAAGGGTTTTGAGTTGTGATCGATGCAGGTGGTTCCTTCAATAGATCAAACGTTGAACTATGACCTTAGGTTCATTTAGGTTGTTTAGAGCCTCTTGCAAGGGCACTGTCCACAAAAATGTCACCAGTTATTATTCGTTAGGTTGTTTAGAGAACTCATGGACTTTAAGAAACGACTTGTTTAAATGGGTTTATTGATATAAGTAGCACAACTACGTAAAAACTTTAAGCTTACTATCTGACTGTTAAACTTAATCATGGGACCAATCCAAGTTACAATTCTTATTCTCCATCAATCCTTTGTTTCTATATATCATTATTTTCGATATGATTTTTTTTTAACATCATGAGCTAATTCACTATTTTGTGGCAAAGAAGCAGAATTTCTTTGCTGGTGCTATGTTAGATGGTTACAAGTGCTTATATAAAATTCAACATGTGCAATTGAGAATCTAAATTGGTTCAGTTTGTAACCTATCAGGGAATGTCTAAAATAACTAGTTAGATTTATACAAGCAGATGGACCTTTTAGATAATGCACCTCTGTCCTGCAAAGCCTCGTACCCTGAAATGTGGACCTATTGGCCAAATGTAGCCAAAAGGGAAAACCTAAGTAATATTCAGACTGCAAGCCTGTTTATAGTTTAAAACCTGTGGTTTATTTTTTGTGTTGATTATTATATTAAAATCTTCATGTTAATAGGAAAATTGTGATGACAAATGTACTCACTCCTCCTAGTCTTTGGTTGTATTATTTCATCTTCTAGTTGGGATGTAGAGGTTGATCTGTATGTGGGTACTAGCGTATCTTCAACCCAACGTATCTGTTATTATGATGAATATTGATGCTAAAGTCTTGGTCATCAGTGCACAATACTTCTGCACAGCGGAGGCGCCAGCTTGCTGTTGCTGTAGGAAAAGAAAGAAGAGAGGCTTTAATACGGACAAAACGTTTGTGCCGAGAAGCACTTTTTGATGATAATGAAGCTTCGCTGGAGGGTAACATGAACATTGATGAAGAGAGAGCAGTTTTGAATGCTCAAGCTTCTCAAATTATAGAGGATTTGAAATCTGCTATGACAAATCAGTATGAACTTTCTATGACTGAGTAGGCTTGCATGATAGCAGTTATGTTTGAATGCTAAAAGATCATGTATCAGTGATATCAGATGTATGCATTGCTGCTCCTGTCTTTTTTTTAAGAATTTTCAGTCTATTGATTGTTTTTGTCATATCTAATTAATAATTTACCTTAAAATTTATATTAATCTTCATTCTTTCTTAAATATAGCAAGCTTATGTAGTACACTAATGAGGAAAAACTGCCTGCAAATCAAAGACATAGTTGGAGGCTTGACTTGGCTCATGATTATGCCCTTCAATTTGTTCCAGATAATGTTGTAATGTATCACTGAAGTCCCTGGTATTGTTATCTGAACAATGGATCCGAGATCTGCATGTACTGTAGCAAATACAGATCGTTCCACTTGAAATACTTGGACAATGCTGATGTAATACAGGACTAGTTTGTGCATTGTGCATTGTGCATCCTGGTGCATGTTGATGCACACTGGTGAATACCATAACATGCTGGCACACAGTAGGCATCAGTATGATTTGTCTGGCAACTGCTAAAGATATGTTATGAATGAACATTAGGTAGAACAATACATGGCTTGTGAATGGTACAACCATGACACTGTCATTTACAGCTCAACTTGACCATGACATAACTCTTGTTCTTATTGCATACTCATCTTTACCCAGTAATTGTTGTTTTGGTTTGTTTTAGCCTTTTGTAAAATTTTCCTTTGGCTTGAGACTTTGAAACCACAATTTTCTCTCAGCAAGAAATTCAAATTGTTTTCCCTTGGTTTAACATTATTTATCAACATGCTTTTCTTTTCTTGTTTTTGTAAGGTCGTTACAAAGTCATTGTTGCATAGAAATCTGGAATGTGGTCTCAATAGTTCAACATGAAATTTTAAGTTGTTCTTTAAAATTTAGGCAAATTTTTAACCATGTATAGTTGAAACTTGAAAGCTTATCTTTTTCTTAGATTTTTGTCAATTTTGTACATGTCGTTAGTACCCATAAATATTTACATGAAAGAGATTAAACAACTAAAAGTGGATGCTTCAGTCATTCTTATCTTTGTTTGAACCCATTAATGCTTTCTTGGATTTGGTAAATGCATTTGCAAAGGTTAACACACATACATATATGTGTGTGTGTACATACATACATACATATATACATACATATGTATGTATGTATATCTGTAGACCTAGCACTTAGCTTTCCTTTGGATGGAGCATGTCTGTTCTGCTTGACCTTGAAGAATTTTACTTTAACCTTCAGTGGAAAAGGGGCTGCACAGAAGAAAGTAGAGGCACTACGTGCACTGAGGCGGTTGTTATCAAAATCTGAAATTCCTCCTGTCAAAGCAGCTCTCCAAGCTGGAGCTGTTCCTCTCCTGGTGCAGTGCTTATCTTTTGGATCACCAGATGAACAGGTTTGCTTTCTACAGTAATTCTCTATTGTAATATTTTGGAACTGGAAATGCTTGTTCTGATGGATGTAACACTCAATTACTGTGTTTTAGAATGGCTGTTGTGACACTCTTCTTGCAATGCAAAAGAAGAAATCTTTTTTCTTTTTACTTTCTGAACATACATATGTTATTAATATCATTGTCTTATTGGTCACTGTATAGTTGCTTGAGGCAGCTTGGTGCCTTACTAATATAGCAGCTGGGGAACCAGAAGAAACAAAGTCGTTAGTGCCTGCATTACCTTTGCTTGTAGCCCACCTTGGAGGTTTGTTGCTCTTGTTTTGTTGACTACCCGCATAGCTTTTGTTTGCTTTACTTTCCTGTTTGGATTCTTGGACGTGGTTTATATTCTTAATTGTGAACAGTTTTAAGCTTTTAAAGGTTGTTCCTATGGAGTGTGACATTTTCTTTTTCCATCATTGGTTTTTTGATATATTGAGTTGAAATATTTTATTAATTATGTTGCTAAAATTGATACTTCTGTGGCTGATTTGTTTTACTGAATCATATTTGTTCATGAAACCTTGTTCTGTGGCTGATTTGTTTTCATTAACCTGCCTTTATATGCTAGAGAAGAGCTCGGTGCCTGTTGCTGAGCAGTGTGCTTGGGCATTGGGAAATGTTGCTGGTGAAGGAGATGAGTTGAGAAACATTTTACTTGCACAAGGAGCTTTATTACCCCTTGCACGTCTAATGATGTCTGATAAAGGTTCTACAGCAAGGACAGCTTCTTGGGCCTTATCAAATCTCATTAAGGTCATACTATGTTTGAGTGAACTCTAGCAAATTTAGTTTTCAAGACAATTGAAAAATAACTCTTGCTTTGTGTAAATGTGGCCTATCAATAATGGTCATCTGATAAAAAATATTGTACTTTCAGCTTTTGTCCCACTTATCATAGGATTTAGCAATAAATAATCAAGATAGTTGTGTATCCTGGACAGGTTATCGCTTTCTCTTGTTGATTCTTATGATAGAGTAAGAAAAGTTATTTTGGAAAAGGAGCTTGTTTTATTTATTAGGGCATTCACATTCAGTGTCATGTGAGATTCCAAAAATTATATTAGAGCTATCTTATAGTTATATTGTTGCAAGTTAAAAGTAAACCATACTGAAAGATAAAAAAAATAACATTGTGCTGATTACTTCCATTGTTTAATAGAATCTTTTGTTGGACTTAATGCCTTCAATTGTGATACATTTATATGCAGGGACCTCAACCTAATGCTGCGACAGAACTTACAAGAATCAAGGGGGTGCTGGATGCAATCATACAACACCTAAGAAACTTGTAGGTGTTTGCTTGGTTTCTCGTTGTTGGTTCATTTTTTCATAGGTTTGCATGAAGTTTTTAGTTTTTTCCAAATTAAAGTTCAGTGGAAGGGTTGTGCTAAAGACTAAACAAACTAATTATAGATTTTGGGACTGTGATTTCCTTCATGATGTAAAAAATCTATCATGTTTGAGATTGTACATGAAAGGCTGTGCATTTTCATGATGAAATCACATTTGATACGCATTTCATCAACTATGTGAGCTTGTCATATCTCAAAAGGAAATGAAATGCTATTATAGCCGGAAGAAAATTATGAGAATTTAATTGCTATGAATAACATATATGCCTAACCTTAAGGGAAATGTTAAGTGGAATGAATTTGCAAGCTCCACAAGTTACTTTACATTTGGTGTTTGGTGTTTGGTCATTGTGTTTGGTGTTACATATTCTGAAAGTAACATGCTCCACAAGCTCCACAAGTTACTTTACATTAAGGGAAATGTTATATCCACAAGTGCAACATGTGGTAATATAACTGTTTTGTTATGTCTACATGTAGTTTGTTTAAATAATATTAACATCTAAACCCTAAACCCACTTTTAGTAATATAACTGTTTGTTTTGTTCATAAATTTTTATGCTTATTTCACTAACCTGCTGTGTTATTTTCATTTCTGCATCTGCAAACATTCTTCATCAGCATTGTTATTTTCCCCATAATGCCTGTTGAATAGTGTACACATGTAAATAACTTGTTGATTTTTGGCAGGGACGATGAATTGGCCACCGAAGTGGCATGGGTAATCGTATATCTTTCAGCTCTTTCAGAAGCTGCTGTTAGTTTGCTGGTGAAAAGTGATGTTGTTCATCTTCTAGTTGGAAAGCTAGCTTCCTCTGAGAGTTTGCAGTTGCTCATTCCAGTAATAATATTAATGAGATTGAATTTTTTTGTCCTAAATTTAATTTTAATCTTGTAGGGTGTGTTTATTTGCAGTTGCTCAAATGGTTGCAGTTTTTCTCTGTAATAGATGATTATTTCATTTATGCAGGTGCTTCGCAGCTTAGGTAATCTAGTAGCTGCTGATAGCTATATGACCGACATGGTCCTTGTCATTGGACATAATACTACAGGTTGGTGCATACTTTCTCTATCTTATTATATCCATGTATCTTGCTTTATTCTGATGCTTAACTCAGACCACTAACACATTTTAGTTTCCAGACCAAATACTATTGGGGTTGATAAAATGTTTAAAAAGTGAGCATCGAGTATTGAAAAAGGTATTATCTTTTCATCATCATTAGAATTTGAAAGTTAGGTATCTTTTTTTAATTAAAAAAAATCTAATGATTTAGGAGGCTGCATGGGTTCTATCTAATATAGCAGCAGGATCAGTTGGACACAAGGAGTTGATATTTTCTAGTGAGGCCACACCTTTAATGATACATCTTCTAACAAGTGCACCATTTGACATCAGAAAGGAAGTTGCATATACTCTAGGGAACCTCTGTGTTGCCCCAGCAAAGAATGCAGAGCAGCCAAGCATAATTGTGCATCATTTAGTGGCACTTGTCAACCGTGAATGCATTTCTGCGTTTATACATTTGGTTAGATCTGCTGATATACAAAGCGCAAAGTTGGGACTCCAGTTTTTGGAGCTGGTGAGGAAATCTTACTTTGTTATGGGATATTCATCTGAAGATTATTCTGCCTGATTAATTTTTCTTCCTTTTTCTTCCAATCGATGGCTAGGTGATGATCACTATAGTTTGGAATATCTATATTATAGGTGATTTATGGTAAGGTTATTTCGATACATATTTGCCATAATATATGATACATTGATCTCAACTTTAACTATGAAAAAGTGAATTGGTGACTTGAAATACTATTCAGTTATGAAGGTTATGTTTCCTAGAATGAACAATACTAGTTATTGGACTAGACGGTTGCACATTGGAGAGGTGACTTATTTAAGAAGAGAAGTCTAGAACTGTCTTCCTTCCTGGGGATGCACACCTTTTCTTTTTCTTTTTCTTGGGAAATTGGTCTCTCTTTTTTTTGCCTCTTGGAGAATTGTTGCTTCCTTGTCCTTAAAGTAAATTAATTGCTTCATGCACCAACTTTCTTGGTACTGCCTTTTGTTGAAATATCCAGCAGTGGCTCTTTTTCCAAAAAAAACAAGAGAAAAAAAAAAATCTTTGTATATCACTTCTCATTTTGCAGATACAGCTGCATGTTGAATGCTTGGAACCTCTTTTGTCATTCATCCATAAATCCAGCCCTCAAACAAAAGTAGTGAAAAAAAAGTAAATATATGATATGACAAATGCATGGTTGGGATATAGCGAAATAAAGATATATGGTACGAAATATGCAATGCAACATCTGCTGTAATATCAAACAATTTGCAGCTTTGCTGGATATCTAATTTTCATTTAAGCTTGAGTCTTGTTTGTTCCTTAGGAGGTGCATTTACCTTATTACAGGTCATGAGGGGAATGCCAAATGGGGAAGGTCCAAAGCTGGTCGAAAGGGAGGATGGGATCGATGCAATGGAGACATTCCAGTTTCATGAGAACGAGGAAATGAGAAACATGGCAAATGGTTTGGTGGACAAGTACTTTGGGGAAGACTACGGCCTCGACGAATAAGAATGCTTGCTTCGTCGGCACTGCCTTCCTCTACATCCTTCCGTTCAGTTCCTCGCTGCTGCCATTGTTTGATGCATAAACTGAGGTCTTTTTTGCAGAATGAGTCGAGTGTCAATGTAAGTAATGATCATACATTTAATCAATTGTTCATCGTAAAGGGTCTTGTTTAACCAAGACTTATCGCAAGACTCAGGATGTGAAAGAGGTTATATGTTAAAAGAGTTTTTGGAAAACAGTTGGATATTACAGCTTTTTTATTGTTTGCTTAGCTTTTAGAAAGTGGAGATCACCTGAAAATCTGAATTGGTGAGGGCTTCAGGCCGGATTACCGTCGCAGACAGATGATGTCATCATCGCGATGGAGCTGTCGTGGCCACGACATCATCATCTCTCCTGCGAAGGAAACCTGTCTTGAAGAACTCTTCTTTGCATGTGTTGCAGCAGCCATGCGAAAGATTAACCCTCTGCAAGCATCGAGCTTGTTTTCGGAGAATAATAATGTATACAGACGCTGCAGAATCCGAGTCTGCAATTAACGACATGGATCCTCCGATTATTAGGGGGCTTCAGCTTTGCGGAAGCTGGTGCCAAGGTGTTTACATCGAACACGTGGCGTGCAATGAATGGCACCAAAGTTATTATGCTACTTACTACATGACAAATTGTTTTGCAACTGCTACCTGCATGCTTTCGATACGATAATGATGTGTATGGCTATCTATCAACAGCATCAGAATTTATGACAATGATCGTGATTCTTGAATGCTTCAAGCAACAATCCTCATGCCGATCAACATGAAACAAATTTAAGATGCAATGTGTCAGATCAGTAGCAGAAATAAAATATAGTGATGATGACCATGATGATAAAAAGACGAGATTGAAGACTTGGACAACGAGTTGGGAGTCGGTTTAAGCAACATGATAATACAATAAACCATTCAGTTGGGACTTCAACCCACCTCAAATTCCTAACTACTAGTCTTTCTGCATGCCAAAAGGCAAAATCATCATTGGGGATTAGCGTAGAACGACTCCGAGGCAAAGTTACGATGAAGACTATTTTTACTCTCCCGGTGCAGAGACCCCTTGCTTGAGCTTTTCCCTCTTCAACTTCTTTTTTGAGACTGGCTTCTTCTTCTTTGGCGGAAGGGTCTTCTGTGCATACATATAGAGAACATAGTTCCCGCCGAGGAAGAGCAGCAGAAGGCCCCCCACAACAAGCAGGACCACCAACCCTGGGTTCAACCCTTTAGCTGCTTGCTCCCTGATCACATTTCCCTGTTGATTCCACAAGTTAATAACACATCAAATAAAGGAAATGATGAGAAAGCAGCAGGAAAACATATTTGCATTAAACCATATTCATTCAAATGTTGTCATGATAAATTGGTTGGTTTTCAAAATCTGTCAATCAAACATCTTGATTTTCCACTGTTCGGAACATATAAGATTCACAGAACACATACCACCACTCCATGGGACAAAGGCGATACAGTAGGTAAAAATAAAAACTTTTGACATTTTACAACATTAACACATCATTCAGATAGTGGGCACAGACCAATTTAATCAATTTAAAAATCCATATATGCAATGCCAGAAGTCAGTAAAGATGTTTTAAATCAATTTTCGGTAATCAAGCTGTTTTCTGATTATCATTCAGCTCTTGTGATAGCAAGACATTATACATTCAATCCATAGTACAGACACAACAGCAGTTTCTCCCTGAAAAATCAATACCACAATAACATTAAGCTTTCTGTGTGCAAATATAACACATGAAGAGAATGAAAGCCTTCCAGCTGAAAACATGTGATGAATCACTAACAAGCAAATACTATGTGCATGTGAAATTGGGTTATCAAAATATCCAAAGGGAGCTTCCCTAGCACTTAATTTAAATCATTTGTTATGTACATTTTCAGCTAATTATTCTTCCATAGGTAGCCACCAGAAGAAAGCTGGTGGTTCTAAAGAAATATCCCAACAGCGCTTAATAAGAATAAAAGGCAACAATCTAAAGATGGTATTTTCCTTCACCGGAAGAGGAAAAGGCTCATTGCTCAAACATGATATCATCTCTCCTAGAAATGAATGGAGATGAATTTGTTGATTTTTTAAAGATATTTGATGTGATTAACTGATTATCTTCCAGCATTAGCTGCAAGTACAGTCTTCACTCTTCAGTATCTAAACCACATCAGTGAGGGGTTTAAAATGATCTACAACTTTAAGCCAATTAGTTAACGGAGGATATATGGTTTAGAATGTTCTCTCAAGCATCACACATTTTTTGCTATTCACAGCTATGTACCCAATCTATCCAAACGAGAAAATAAGTTTTAAATACAGATTTTGTCACTTAAAGATTTTCCAATTTCTTATGCACATGTCCAGGTAAGGCTGATAAAAAATTCAAATGTTGATTTCACTTGTTCATTAAGAAAAGCCAGTTACCAAAAGGAATTAAATCCAACTTAGTAGGATTAGGTATCCATGTCAAAAGCCAAGTTGCTAATATAATTGAGACAAGATCCATTTTTCTGGGAAATAAAGTACACCTTTTTACATTCAGAAAATGAAAACCTAGATAAGAAAACAAGGTCTAAGCAAGCAAGGAGAAGCTAGATATTGCAAAGCAAGGAGCTCCACTAAGTTGAGACCGAACTGACCTATGGATATATAGGAAATACAACTACAAGAGAGATGAAACTGAAAGGAAAGTAAAACAGAGGAATTCTACTACACAAGACTCGATCGGAGATCAATATGCTGTCTATCACATATTATTCTTAAATACTCAAGTAACGGAACAGTAAATCACGAAAAAAAAGGGCCAAAGTATATTAAAGACCAGCAACAACCCTTGACATGATGTAATTGGCATTCGAGAAAACTCAAGAAACATCAGATAGAATCTTCAAACAAACCCTTTTCCGTTAATATCGAATCACGGATCCCGCTAAATCAAATTAGCAACAAAACCATCGACAAAACTCCAAATCACAACCCAAAAGGATCATCACTAATCCGCTAATTCGCCCTAATACGACTATCTCAGAAAAGGCAATCCCTCGTGATCAAAACATTCTTTTTTTCCCCCAAAAAGATTCATGGCAGATCCAGAAATTACACATGAGATCAAAGCCTAGACGCAATCCAGGCACCAACAACAACTCAAAAACAAAAGGACGACGAAGCCTTACAGCTGCATCCGAGTACTGTTCATCCATGGCGACGGATCTCACCAAAATCCCGTCCCTTTTCCAGTCGCAAGAACTCGTTAGACACTGGCAGATAACAAAATCAAGAATCGGAAAGAAAAACCCAGGAATAGACAAGAAAATTTCGTACTCGCGGAGATTACGATCCGAGTGGATCTGCGGCGGTACGAATCGAGGAAGGAAGCAACGAATCCGTAGAGAAGATGAACGAGTACCCAACAAATATTTTACGCAGTGGCCGTGCTCTACCTACTCCCTGCCCCCGCGTGTACGTGTGTGTATATATATATATACATATATATATGATGAGCACCTCATTTTATTCTGGTGGATATTGGATCGGTCAATAAAAGATCCGAAACAGACCCGGTCCACGATACCGAGACCCGAGAGGAGAGCAAAACCCTAGTTGTCAAGGCGTATAAAAGAGCGCGCGCAGGCACACCACGACGCTAAGGCCGGCCGAAGCGGACGACGAGTCTTTTGGGAGAGGTGTTGAAGGAGGCGAAGGCCGTCGCCATGGTGTCAGGGTCAGGGCTGTGCGCGCGGCGAGTGGTGGTGGACGCGCGCCACCACATGCTGGGCCGGCTGGCGTCGATCGTGGCCAAGGAGCTCCTCAATGGTCAGCGCGTGGTGGTCGTCCGCTGCGAGGAAATCTGCCTCTCCGGCGGCCTTGTCCGCCAGAAGATGAAGTACCTACGCTTCCTCCGCAAGCGCATGAACACCAAGCCCTCCCACGGCCCCATCCACTTCCGCGCTCCGGCCAAGATCCTCTGGCGTACCATCCGTGGGTAATCAAACGTCTTTCTTCCACATATGGCATTGTTAAGATCCAATCGTGCCGAAAGTTCCTTTATTTGAATGGATTTGGTGATTAAGAGATTTACTTATACTTCATGTTTTCCATTTTAAGGATGATTCCTCACAAGACCAAACGTGGGGCTGCGGCATTGGCAAGGCTAAAAGCGTACGAGGGGGTGCCACCACCGTATGATAAGATAAAGAGGATGGTTATTCCAGACGCCCTCAAGTATGGTGTACTTGTTCAAATAATTTCTAGAAATGCATTGATGTTGTATCATCTTGTTCATGAAATGGTGTGTTGCTTTTAGGGTATTGAGACTTCAGCCTGGGCATAGGTACTGCTTGCTAGGTCGACTCTCATCCGAGGTTGGGTGGAATTATTATGATACCGTTAAGGTGAGATTGAATTGACTCAATGTTCTCTCTTTTATGTTTTAACCTTAATCACAAATGTGCCTTATACTGTTGCTTGGTTCCTTTGTATCATTTGTGGTAGCTATTTGTTGATTAAGATTCAAGCTTTTCTTTTCCTTAATTTGGCAAGTTGCTACATTTTTACTATTTTGGTAATAGATGATTTGATCTCTGCATTAGTGATCATAGCTTAGTATCTTCTAACTGATAAGGAGCCTGTTTTGACTTAGGCTGTGATGTCTTTGTTTTTCTTCATTGTCTGGGATTCAGAGTGAAATTGGATTCAAGGTGAAACTATTGGTTGTATCTCGATTCCCTTATTCAATATGACCATAATGGTTTTTCAACATCTAAGGTTTTATTTCATATTAGATTATTTTTGTGCAATTTCAAGCTAACATCCCAACTATTTGCATGGGAATGCTCTAATTGCACTTTGCTTGGAAATTTGAGATAATGTCTGGACTGCAACCCATGGAAAAAATTACATATTTACTTGAGCTGACTCACTGGTTACCAATAAATTGACTCTTAAAAAATCCCATTTTTGATGATCTTTACAGCCTGCATTGCAATCCATTGTTTTCAGAGATGCATTTCTGTGAGATGCTGACAAACTTTTGATTTTAGTGCTATTGTTGTAAATGGTCTTCATTCCTTGGTCATTATTTTTTAATCTCACAAATACAGAATACGTTTCATCTGTCTTGTTAGCCATAATGAATGCCTGTCTGGTGCAAAGCTATCAATTGACAAAGTTAGAATTTTTCTCTAGTTTGTTATTGTCAGCTGTATGCATAGTTTGAACTGCACATGTATTCATTTGTTTTAACTTCTATAGATTAACTTATTAATAACCCATCTGGCCTCTCCTTATGTGTATATGTACTGTGTGTATATAAATCTGTTTTTGAGTTTGCGTCCTGTTTCGAGGTTGCCTATGGAAGCATCATACATGGAACAGCTCCTTTTTTTGCATTCTTAGGTCCTGAAATATATTTAGGAGAACTTCATTTTGTACATTTTATTGCATGGCAAGGCTAATGAAGATGAGTTCACTTCAGAATACATTAGTTGAGAGTATAACATGCTTTTGTATTGTTGTTTTGATTTTGTCAAGCAGTTTGCTTTCTTGTTTGTACTTGTTGTATGCATGACAAGGCTAATGAAGATAGGTTGCTTCAGAAGATATAAAATAAATTGATAGTATAACTGCATTTATTATTCTTTCTTTCAGTTTGTCCTACAGTTTACTACCCCTTGGAAGGAGTTGCTTGAGATGTCCTTCTGAGGTTTCAGAGTTCTTATTGCTGTGCAAAACCTAGTTACTGTATGGTTTAATTGACCAAACGTGCAAATGATGTGTGTACAGGAGCTGGAGGCAAAGAGGAAAGAGAGGGCCAAGGTGGCTTATGAGAGGAGAAAGCAGCTCACAAAGCTTAGATTGAAGGCAGAGAAGACCGCCGAGGAGAAGCTTGGTTCTCAGCTCGACATCATTGCTCCTTTGAAGTACTGAGTTGATTACATCACGTCACTTCTTTTTTTTTTCCCATAAATTAGCAGCCTGACTGTCATTTTTATTTAGCCAGACTAAAATTTATCGTGCTTTCGTTGTGTAACCTGCGACTTCGGTTTTCTTCAAAATAAACCTTGTGTTGGATGTTAACTATCGACCCTTAATTAATTGGCTTTCTATATAATTACATTGATAAGATCAGGAGTATGGGAACGAAGGGTTGGTTCATAAGTCCGTCGGAAACGGTAAAATATGTCTATCGTTCAAAATGAATAATTCCTCGTAAGCTTATAGGTCGCATTAATAGTTGATCGATTAAATGATCCCTTATAAGATTGACACTAGAAGGAAGGTTCGAGATCTGCACATCGATTGAGCAAAACTCACTCCCTAGTCTCATATTGATTGAGGAGCATGAGAATTAATGATTCATAAGTCTGTCAAGTCTCTCTTAATCTGAAATGATAAAATTGATAGGTACATCCATCGTCCAAAGTGCATAATTCTTTACGAGGTTGGTAAATATATATATATATATTCTGTGTGTGTCCACATAATAGAACGTTGGTAATCAGTACCTGCAATAGTTTTTATAGGGCCAGAGAATGGAGACAGGTTTAACCATAAGTAAAACTGTTGTATACCATACTCATGTTCGAGCAAAATAAAATAAAGACCTATTGGTGATGTCAGTTCTATGCGATATTTAATGATCAAATGATCAAAACTATGTATCATCAGTGACATAAAATCATTGAAAACCAAAATTAATAATAAATCTTTTTTCCAGTGAACTACATTTGGAACATACAAAAATTTCATTGGGAGTCACATGGTTATACGTGCCAAATGGAAGTGAGACCATCCAAAATGTCCAAAATTGAATAACGTAAATCTACAAGTTTTAACTTACAATAGGCCACACAAGCGTGGCCTGGAGCAGAACTGCTTCCCATTGGCTTTAACAAGAGCCACTACTCCGGCCGTCAACCCAGCCCAGAGTACAGAAGAAATAAAATGTTGTGTGCTGCGCCCCACTGGTAACAAAATATAGTCAACAACACAAGAACAAGTTGAATAAATTATATATATATATATATATATATATATATATATATATATATATATATATATATATGCAAGAAAAATGAAAATACAAGCAAAATTGCAGATAGACCTTGATTTAGTGTGAACGTTGTCATTGTGAGACCTCCCACGATGAGAGCCGAGGCGACTGGAAGATACTGATTGCGGATGAATAATAAAGCATGCTTAATAAAAGAACACTTAAGCAGAAAACAGTTCAAGATAACTAACCCAAATGACCTTCACAATAAATTCCTAATAGACAAAAAATAAGCTATTAAGACAATGCATGAATGGCTCACTGATAATGATTCAAACCCATTAAGCTGGAAAGGAGAGGGACCACTTCGGCTGATGGTATAACGACCGCTAATGAGATCTAATGCATCCTGTGAGGCATCGTAAATGAATGTGTGAGACTTCACTCTTCCAATTTTTTCCAGTTTACAGGCTTACAGTAAAGGTGAAATGCTAAAGATGTAATAAACAGTCTAATATAGATTTAACAATAAATATTGCTCATTGGAATTGCATACTTGTCGAATGCCATCTTGAAAGTTATTCAAGTAATATCGTGTGAGAGCACTGATTCCATCCTTTATCATTCCACTTACAGTCTGTCTTCCATATCTGAATATGATGAAGCCAGCAAGTTAGCATCCAGCAAGTTAGCATCAGGTGTTTGCATTTTCGGCAGATTGACGGAAAAATGATAGATCAAAAACTTTACCGTACTAGGTCCCCTTTCAGGGCATGAGTTCCAGCATATTCCAAGCTTATCTCATCTCCATGCTCAGCCCATACTAACATATATGACAACATAAGAGACTACAAATTCAACAAGAAAAGCTTGTGATGCAAAATATACTGCAGAAATTTCCTTACATATCTTGAACTTTTCATAGATGTCACTATACATGGATATACATTCACTTGATGAAAATGCCCCCATTTGCTGCAGTTGTAAATTCAATGATTTCCTAGCCATGTAACTCTGCAAGCAGGAAAGAAGGTTCTGAGACTTATTCAACAACAAAATTCAGATACAATGGAAGACACTTATTTCATTTTTTTTTCCAGCAGTTACAGAGAACAACATGAAGATCAGAAGGCCTCATAAAAAATGTTGAAAATTTCTTTATGATCTACATTCTAAGAATTTGGAAATGGAATGACCATAATGGATAGATACTCAACAGCACCATCTTACAGTAACTAAATTGGGTGCTATAACTTCAACTCGTCATACTGGATGGATTACATAAAGATATCTTTCTCCCAAATCTAAGATTTGGCTCAAAAAGGCTATTACATTCTGCATACATGTTGCCTACAGTGTCAGCTGCAAATGACTAATTCATACTGAAGATCTATTGCAACTGCAATATCTATAAGTCAAAAGATATAACTGATTTGATTGGCTGCTCCAATTCAATGAACTGATGGTGCCTCATGTGTGATAATTGTAATTTTTCGAAAAAAATCATGAGTGCAGGCTGTTCCATCAAACTTTGATAAGAAGAGATTTCTACGTCTGATTAGAGAGGGAAAGTACTTGATTGATCATTATCATCCATCAAAATTTCAAAAGTAAGGAGTACAAAATAAATTGCATCATATAAACTGAAAAACATGTGATTGACTTAAAATGATAAGCATCTGATGGCAATTAGTGATATTGTCAAAAGATTCAGAAGAATAAATGTTTTGTAAGCAGTTGAAATCCTGTTCATGATGAAACATTGCTTATCAAAACCTAAAGAATTACTTGATGGATGACCCTTTCGGCATCCCTTCCATGTCTCTTTTTCTTTTTCTTGAGGCAAAGGGTAGGCAACACATATCCAAGACTCTAACAATGAACATACTTATAGCATTTAAATTTCTTTGAAAGTAGTTTTTTGGAAACGCCAACAACTTTGCAATAAAGATTTCAGATGATATGATGGCGTACATCTATGTCAACATGCACAAGAATCATATGTTGACTTTGTGACAATGCTCCATTCATAACCAACACAACAATGAAAACTCGGCTATACTCAGCTACAATGGATATCATGGAAATTTGCTTAAATCTATACAGAAATGACAACATGACCAATTTGCAAAGTCACCTATCTTAGCCTAGTTCACTGGGGTTCTTATTTCTCTTCTTTTGTTTGTACTGCTACCAAGATTCTAGATTCTGTAACACATCAATTCTTTATCATCTCTATCACAGGAAAGCAGTCTCTTCAAATAGCTCACTATATATGATTCAAAATTCAAAACCAAGTGAAGCACCATAGTTTGATTGATGATTCTTAATTTCACCCCGATCCACATATACTGGACAATATTTACTGGTCCAGATGTGAACCGGAATATCGACTGCCCCTTTTTGGGCAGTTCAGGTCTGTCCAATACACAGGTTATGGCTTCATAAGCCCACCTAGGTCCTTTTTTAACTGACAGCCGGAAGTGCATTTTCAACTAACTCCCGGCTCCCAGATTGCTCTCGCTTGCAAGTCACGTTTGTGTTTGGGCAAATGGGACCGTGCAGTAGTCCTTTTCTCCTCTCTACTTTGTGAACAGTGGCATGTTCATGAGATACCAGTTACATAAGTAATAAGCATTAAAATAATGTTGCAATCATGAAGCTAGTGCCAGAAAAATCCATAGACATGCCAAAATAGATGGGGAGAAATAAAAAAAGCAGACAAAAATAAGACAAAGTTGAAAGAAAATTAGATCTGTGTAAGATCTTCTGAATTATACCAAATTTGTTTCACAAGATTGCATAAGATATGCACCTAACATTGATCCAGTTCACTGAAGTTTAGTGATCTACGGTCCCAAATTCCTCCGAGATTTTAAACACAATAAAATTGAGATCAGAATTTCCTTCACAAACCTGGGTAACATTTGTCCGATCCAGGCAATCAACACAATTAACCCTGAGAATTCCATTCTGCTCTATTAGTATTTCCCCATCAGTATTGATCAAAAGATATCTGCTCAGCTGGCACAATAATGCAGTAAGAAAATATTACTTGCAAACAATTACAGCTGACATTCAGGATGGCAAATGAAACATTATCTGGGAATACAATTGCATTAGAAATCAGAGCTGATACTTTGTTTAACTAAATTACCCTTGGCTTTCCACATTTTCTTTGATTTGATCATAAAGAAGTTGCAAGTTATCAAAATTCCCTTTGGCACATGTATGATGAAAATCAAAAGGCACATATCTGCGAGACAGAACATACTAAAGCAATCAATTATATTGAAAAATGACCATCTAAACTAGAATAGAAGAAAATAATGTACACAGAACTCATGATATGCAACTTCCATTCATTGTCCACATATTATCCTCTTTATTCAAGCTTACTTTTGTAACTGCAATAAAAAGAAAAAGAGAACCCTAGTACTTAGGAATGGGAGCCTCCAACATGGATAAAAGATCCAAATGACAACAACAGTTTTAAGTAATACTAGGAAGTCATAAGACTGATAAAGGATGCAGCTGTGAAAGACGATGATAAGGAATTTTGAGAATAGATTCCAAACAGATCGATTAAACATGATTCTTGCTAATTTTATTACTTTTTTTATGTTTTTGAATTGTTAACTACAAATGGATCATATCATACCTAGCCTTCATAATCACTGGCCATGGTACTTCATTTATATACACTGATCAGCCAGATGAACTCATACACATAGATGCTGCCATCAGATCCACATTTTAACCATGCATGGTAAGTCAAACATTTAGTTTACCTCCATAGTTTTGGTTAGTCTATAAAATAGATTTGTCAATTCAGTACATAACATAGAATTTAATCTAATGACTATCACTTCCATAGCATAAAATCAAGAGCTGTTGTTCTATTAACCCATTATTTTTAAAAATATTGGTTTTCATAGTTGAGGTGATTCTTTGATGGTGAATGTGTATGCAATTTGACGGGTGCAATGAATAGAAATAAGTTCTCTTAGCTATCCAACTAACTTGTGTAATTGTTGTTTACCATATATTTAAAAGTTAACACTATGGTCCTTCAAGAGAACTTAATACAAACTGAGCCTTCTTAAGAAATTCATTAATGATAATGTTTCATCAAAGACATTGTATAACCATCTCCAGAAGTGGTTATAAGCAACCAGGTTAATGAATGTGAGGAAAAGATAAAATTCAGCTGCTTAATACAATAATAGTGATTGACATAATTGAATTCCCAAATACTTATAGAAAGTAACTCTGCCAATACCTACAATACGGAAGTTTTTCCATCTCAGCAGCAAATGCATCACTGAGCCGACCTTCATCGCCTTCCTGCAAAACCATCAAGTAAAATTAAGGGAAGGATTATCAAGATTAGGTTATATCCTTCAATAATTTTCCTCCCTGCACTGAAAAGAGTTCAACCAATAGAGAATACCTTGCAATGTTCGGTACTTATCAATTACCAGAATTTTTTTTTTTCTTGGCTAATAAGCTTTGTATATCTAACATTCTCTCTTAATTTTCCAGAATTTTCCATGTTCACCTTAATTTGTTGGCATTTAGGAAAACCTTCAAAAGTTTGCTTAGATTGCCTAGACACTTATATACATCTTGTAACACACCAATTAGCATTTGGAGCTATATGACAAATCCCCCTCACCCAAAGCTGCCAAGAACCTGTCACCAAGTATTTAAAGTTCCTGACACCAAGTAATAAAACAATGTAGGGTTTAGGATATGATTGTAAAACACTCTATAACAGTGCTGACAGTACAGGTCAGGTTAGAATAATTTCTTGTGAGCTAAATCTCCTAAAGAACAACTATTCTGATGAAAAGTTAGCATGTAAAACAAAAAACTCCCTGACAAGTACTGTACAAAAAATATTATAGATTTTGTTAGCAATGTATAAGAATGCATATAAGCCACACTTAACTGATAAAGAAACACTTGAACTATATCTAGAGTTATAAAATGTCAACACCAATCAGTAGTTAAAATAAAATCATTCCATTCATTATGACATACTAATGATGTTATTACCTGATTATAATGAAATACATCAACCCAATAACTTGGATATACGAGTGTGTGCAACATAACATACCTTGATCCATGTTAACCCACATGGAATGATCCAAGAGGTCTTCTAGTACCAACTTTATCGACCTAGCCCAATAGATCACTGATCTAATAACTTATATATAACTTGTCTAGATTCACATGAACTAAAATAATAAGCATAATTTATTAATAGTAGATAAGTAGACCCATCTAGCCATACATACTAGTCTAACCAATCATCAATTCCTGATGTGGGACTATCAGGACATCAGACAGGGCATGTATCAAAAATGAAATTCTCAAAGATAAGATAAAATATCATAAGAAAGATAAAAAGAGCAAACCAAAACTTACTTTATCAGTCAAGTCAATAGCAATCGTCTCCCCATACCTTTGCATCACATCACGAAAGTGGCGCTCAACAACCTTTGGCTACGAGAAACAGGTTTAAATATAATTTGTGGAAGAAATTTCACAATTTGCAGTATGCCAGTGTGACATTCTTACCGTTTCATCATGATTAATAATATTGAGCCGTGGTTTGTAGCTTAAGTCAACAATTTGCTCCCACAGAAGTGGAATAGAACCCCGAATCTAAAATACATATAATGAGCCATAAAGGAAAACCCAATGCAGTTCTTTAATGAGGTAACACATTACAACACTAACAAACATGGAAACCTAAAGAAATATCATTGACTTGTTAGCATATGCATGCCTGTAAAGTAGAAGATAACAAAAACTGTGAAGGACGGAGACAGTATTTGTACCTATTAACCCCTTTTAAATTTTTTACATGACTGTGTGCTTAAAAGGTCCCTTCTGTTTTGCTACGGAAGCAAGAAGAAGATCTCACTAAATGTCAGAAGCAATGTAAACATCAACCTTCAAGAGTATATTCCTTCTCTTTTTGAGATCAAGTTTTTTCTTATACACCTCAGAAGTAAAAAAAAATTATGCATATCAGATGAAAATAAACAAAGTAACCATGCTCTATTCAAACCTAGCCATCAGAAAGTTCATAAATATGTAACAGCTAGTGTATCATTATCCTGCGCTTTTAGTTTTTTCTACGTGTATTAATCTGAAAAATTCCATGAACACATATGTGTGCCTATAAGAGTCATATCCATATATTTTGACTATCAAAAAAGCACAAATTCATTTTTGAAATCATATTCTAGGATGATTACTCTTTCTCCATTGATTTACTTACTGCCACCACGATGGACATATATGGTATTTTAGACAAGAGTCATCCTTCTAATTCCCCAATGCCATAATCATGTTGTTTAAATCAGCTGGCTTATAATCACAAAGTTATTAAAAACCACATCGAAAACATGGCTGATCACTGATTATCATGCCAAGCATATTCATGAACCATAATATAAAGCAACAAAACTATTAAATGATGTAAGTCTCAGCTGCTTTTGCTTCATGTGATATTTGTTACAAAAATGTAACTGATGCTTTGTATTGGACATTATCATTTGTCAGATTGGTTTGCTACAGAGTTGATTATTTTTCTCAAGAAACAAGCAAAATGCTTGCAAACAGAAGCTTCATACATGACCTCCTGAACATGATGACCATCATGAGATTTGCTAACCTATGTTTGTGCAATTAGACAACAAGATCACCTGTAAAAACGATGACTTATAACCTTCAAACTCTAGAATTTGTTCAGTCTCAATAAAATTAGCAGTGGATCCTTCCAGATTTGCTCCTCTTCTCCACATTCTAGTTCCTGGATTTTTTTAAGAACCATAATGGGCATACCACATCAAAATTTAACCAAGATCAAGCAATAATGCGCATATGAACATCAGCATATATTTTTTGCTTCCATGTAATCAGACAAACAAATACACATGCCAATGCTCTGTGTTCAACCATACCTAGACGACGGTTGCACCTTCTTGAGATCAATGTGATTCTGGCAGGTGAATCTTTAAGGGTGAATTGCACAGACTGAAAGCCTAATCCAATGTTAAGAAAACTTCTCAAGTATCTTGACATGAAAAAAGATAGCTAAAGAGGCAACTTGTGTAAAAATGCAAAAGTTCATCCAGCAACCCACCAATTAAATTGGCAGTCATGCACATGCACTGAAGTATGGGGTAACATGTGAACTCACATTTGAGAAAATGTACTATAAAAACAAATGCATACAAACAAGACAAGCTAATATATGGAAAGAGAGCAACTTCACAAATATTCATTTTATGAATGACAACAACTAACTCAGGATATTTCCTTGTATCGCAGGAATGGTAAAGGCATCAAGCTGCAAAAATATCCAGAAAGACATGAGTACTTGAGATAACACAATTGGCATCGTCAGAGAACTTCAGTTACAATATCTGTTACCTTATTCTCAATAAGCTCCTCCATCAAACTGTGATTCCATATAAAGCGTGGGTCAGCCTGTAGACGAGAAAAACTGAACTTATGTACATAAAATAAATCTCAATGGCAAGAAAAAGCCATGTAGCTGACCACAAATAGTTGAGGCATTATGGCTTTTTATTGTTGTCACTGTAATTACATATAACTAATCATCAAGTGTGATCCCATAATAGTTGAGACTCTTTCACAGTCAAAATGATTCTATCATCTGAAGGATTTTCTAATGAACACCCTGATGAGCATATCGAACCTAATTATCTTAGAAGTTTCTCATAGTATTATTATATGATATCATTTCAAACAGGACAAGATGCACAAAACACAATAAGATATATATTGGACCCTGATTATTCAAAAAACAGGCAGCCTGGTGCAGGTTGTCTCTACAGGCAATTTATTATACTCATAAAACATGCACTACAACCTATCAAATTGTTGAAGGAATTTGAAGCATCCTTTTAGAAACTAAATGAACTGATTCAAATTTTGAAGGAAAATTGTACTCAAGAAAGAAGGCAGATGGACCTGGATTTTCATTTAGACATGGCCAACAAGAAAATTTGTTTATTCCTAACATAAGAATGTAGCACTAAAACAAACTAATAAATCACTGATTTTAATCCCAAAAAATAATTGTTTCCTGGAATCACAATGATGCACAATTTACTTATATTCCATATTCCAATCGAATTAAGAACCCCAAGATTATATATATGTATATATCATGCAAATTAAATTTTTAGAGTCTCCTACGTCTCTATATTATAACAAAGTTTCATGACTGATGAATTTTAGCTACCAGGGATATGGAGTAAATAAACAAATCATTGAAACGTGCTGAACATGTCACATAAGTAATCTGTCCTGTAATAAAAAATCCACACCAGCTGACCTGTTTCCACAGTGGCTTGTGCATCCTTTCTTCGGTCAACTTGCATGTCCTCTGTAAGCTAGAATTTCAGTCATTAGTTAAGCTTAGCATAATGAAATTTTAGTGTAATGGATACTATTGATACTTTACAATTACTACCAAGGAAACACTTGCAATACAGTAAATCTTGCATGACCATAATATAATGACTTCAAGAACCAAGTTCAAACGAGCTATCGTACTAGCATAGGCATATTACTTACTTGAGTGTTAAGTCCCTTTCATATGAATAATATAAACCAGGGGTCGATTCTATGGTTCTCAGAAGAGACATAAAGTAAGCCTCATCTCTTTTCTGCATAAAAGCCAAACCACGATTAGAAGAATGATCAGCTGATCAAAGAAACAGCAAACTGGAACTCTATCCTCCCTTCTATTTAGATTTTAGAGCATTTGATAGAATAAGCCTGTCAAGAATATCATAATGACTATAATCAAATTAAAAACCAATCAATTAATAAGTCATACTTCTTGAGAAGTTGAATGCTTTAAAGCCCCATTGCAGGACAAAAATCTCATTGATGTAACATGGAATACGGAGGAATTGAGATGAGTACCAACTTCCTTCCGAGAGGTAATAAGTAGCACATATGTTCCTGGATAAACATAGAACATTCAGCTCAAGTGAAAAAAAAATGAAGAAGATGATGATGAAAATATGAGCCGATGTATATCCAGGATTCCAATAAATGCATAAATTGTGACTGCTATGCGAGTCCAAGCTCCCAAGGATCATCATTCAGTATGATCCCTGATTTACAAAGTTCTTGGGAAAATCTACATAGATCCTAAGCACATTCACCAATATCAAATAAGAATGAATTTTTAAGAAATTGAGCTCATTTGATGCAGAATCTACAAATATGCGTTCTTGACAGGTGGACCCTGCATGTGGAGATTTTGTTCCACACATTTGAACACCATGGACAACAAAATAATGTAGATTCTGTTCCTGACATTGGAATGCCATGGGGAACAAAATAATCTTACAGCTAATCAAACTCACCCTCTAAGAATTTCCACTGACGTAGCAACAAAAAGAAGAAATTGGAAACATGGTTAGAACAACAAATACCAAAGTATATATGGTACTGAATAAATTTATCCTTCTCGGTCACTCCTAGCAAAACATTTCACATCACAGACAAATAATGAATATGACTCTGTTATATTCAAGTTCCATGTCTAAAACCTTGAAGCAACATGACATTTAATTTGCTGCTAAACTTGATACAACGTTTGGAACATACTATGTTTGGAAAATAAATTGATGATGGAAAGTACCTGCAATCAACCTGATAATCCCAAGCACTCCATAAATTGTTGAGACTCTAGAAGGAGTTAAAGAACTAAGATCTTCTGCATTGACAAAGAGGCATCAACACAAAGTGAATTATTTATCATTTATAATAGACTTCAAATATAAAACAAACTTGTTTCTCATTACATTAGGCAAAGTAATCAACATAGTATCTAATTTGCAAATATGTTAAATTAACTTCAATATCAAACCACAACAACCTAAATCAACAAAAACAACCTTTGACCTCAGAGTTAGATGCAGGGTCTTCTTGGCCTATTTCAACAAAATAAAGGTTTAAAATCGATAATTTGGAATAATAAATGAAAGGCATATATATCACTTTTTCAATTTTAATAGTCAAATAATATTATTCCAGCAGATGCATCACTTTTTCAATGTTAATTGACAACCGTCACTATTCCACCTACGATTATGAAGGCCAAAAAGAGAATGATCCAAGCTCAAGGGCACCCGGTAACGCAAATTCTGGAAAGTGAAAATTTTAGCAACCTTACCTGTGGGGGCGGAGGCTATTTCAGTGACTTGTACCCATGACAAGTAAATATCATGGAAGCAAATTAAACTGTCACACTGAAGCTCACACTCTACTACCCAACCAACAAGGTGGGTGTCAAATTTTATTTGCCAGCGCTCTATTGAGTGTGATATTATATAGACCTATTATGAAGTTTTGGTTCCTTCCCAACTCTTACCAGACATACTAAGATAAATTTGAGCTCCTCCTTCAGTTTCCTCACAGTGATTTGCATATTGAGTAAATTTTTCCTAAGTTCATCTTGATGCTTTCAGAATCTTTCACCTTCATCCCAAATCATTACTTGTTCTAGTAGTCCTTCAATCTTTTATCTGGTACCCAAGTCCCAAATTACTAGTGAATGATAACTTAACGGAATTAGATACACAAGTCGACAGCCAATCACAAAATTCACAAGAGACCAGTCAACGCTATGCGATCGCGGGATCGATAGGGAGAGAAGGGATCGGACTGACCAAAGAGAGGCTCGACAAGGCCATCAGAGCGGCCGATGGAGAAGGCGTGGTCTGGGCCGTCGGGATCGACGGATCGGATCACGTACCGGTCGGGGAACTCCAGGAGGCTGAGCTCCCGGCAACACAAGGCTCGCAGGGGTGGCCCTCCTGCTCCTCCTCCGCCATGGCCGCCCGGCTCCTCCCCTTCGCCCTCCATTCTTGACCCAAGAAGATGATCGCTGGTTCCTTCTTCTGGTCGAGGTCGTCGGGTCGGATACGGCGACGGGGAGTGCGGCCCGTGACGCTCGACGGGGCTCGACGGGGAGACCAAGCAAATAATAACACAACGCTATACTTTCCGCCACCGGCCTCCAGGTGTCTGAAACAGCGTTGTGTCGGTTTCCAAGGTGGACCCGGATATCCCGCCAATGAAAAGAACGGTATTGACTTGGGTGTCTCAAGGAAGCATCCATGATGAAGGATCAGCAACTTGATGAAGCTCAGCTGTCCAGATTGATGAAGTGCTACGTCATATGACGTCAATTGGCATTTTCGTTAATATTTTGTGGTTTCGTTAATGCGAATATAATGGTTTACATCTTCAAAATGTATATTATTGGATGAAATAATATTGAACTCAATCAATATATTAGGTATAATGCATTGATATATTAACATGTATAGATCTTCATAGAAATGACTTAAAACAAGTCATTTTTGTTGTGTTGTGTCGCTCGAGCTAAAATGACTAATATCTTACGTCACTCGTTATGATCGTTATAGGATATAGAAAAGGATTGATCAAAAAGATTATTTTTGACTATGAGAGTGAGCGATGAGTGACAAACGACAAGCAAAGCTCCGTCTTATTATTCGAGACGTAACAAGAAGTTGCTACCAATGATGAAAGCTTTTGATCAAATCATACGGTAACATCCAATAGGATGACAAGTACTACTCATATTAACAATTAATCATCAAAACAAAATATCAAATCATAATAAAAGAAATAAACATGTGTCACGTTAGAGCAAAGTCTTAGTGTCTAACATATATTAGAGTTGAAGGCGACTGTGTTGGAGCGGCCACCCATTCGTCCCATCCTACAAACATTGACGTGATTTGATGCACTCAGCATCGTCGTTCGATACAACAGAGCTCTTCCATGGAGATATGAGACAAAGGGGCCACCGTTGCGCCACTCTTCTTCCGCTCTCTCTCTTAAGCCGTCGAGAAGAAGAGACCGAGTCCGATGTTGTCATCCGATAGGAGATGATGATCTTAATCCAATACATGAAATTTAGATAGGTAAAATAGATCTTTTCTTTTATTTATAGTTTGTACACTCTTCTTCGGAGAGTCAGGACATGACAAGATCAATATAGTTTTGTCTATGGACTTTTGGGCTAAATTGTTTGAAGGTGCCTTTGGCATGGGGGAGGTGACACGAGATGTGTCTGGTATGTGAGTAAAGAACACAGGGAGCGCATCTCCTCGTGTCACAGCTCATGCCAGCCCTACAACGTGACAAGCGTTGCCAAATTGTCCTCATCGCCCGACCAATGGCATAGAATAGATGCCTCCCATGCAATCACCACACTTACCCCTCCTGCATCGCCGCCTCCTCCGACCAATCCTCACCACCATGGAATCCACCAAGGAAGAAGCAGATGTAGAAGACGATCAAGCGGCGGCGGCCGACCTCTCGTACCCACCCGTCTTCCTCCAGTCCAGAGGCGCCGGCCGTCTCCCCGCTTCGCTATGCACCAGCGCCGCGGTGATCGACGTCCCCGTGTTGGACCTCCATCGCCTGGATCCGGTCGGGCTGCGCGGCGCGTGCCGTGACTGGGGGCTGTTCCGGCTGGTCCACCACGGCATCCCGCCGCCGCTGTCGGCCGCGCTACAGGCCCAAGCCAGGGACCTCCTCTCCCTCCCTTTCGACGCCAAGAGGGCGCGGTTCTCCTCCCCCGGCCTCGCCTACTTCTGGGGCACGCCGGCGCTCACGCTCCACGTCAAGGACCTCAACTGGCTCGAGGGCCTCCATATCCCTCTCGGCCGCCTAAGCTCCAGCAGTTCCGCCGCCGAATTCGACGGCCTCGAGACCTTCTGGTACGAACGCTTCTGATGACCATACTGCAAGCATGTCTTATTACCTCTGGAGATCGGAATAATCGCATATATGCCCTTCGAACGCCAGCATGCCCCTCTCTCTTTGGTTTTGCATGTGTTCTTCGTCTTCTCCGGCGGAATCATTCGAGAAAGCCAATGCTTTTACTTACCTTCAGAGTTAGGGGACCGCAGCAATCACATGGCTAGTCAATGATTTCTGTATCGACCCTATCATCTTTCTAACGAGAGGGTTTGTTTAGGTCTTTGGTGGATGAGTATAAGCAACACATGGCTCGCATCGCAAGAACGCTGTTCGAAGCCTTGGCAGCCGATCTCAAGCTCGACGCCTGGGTGTCGGCTTCCTACCTGAATGAACACGACGGCACGTTTCGGATCTACCGGTACCCCAAGTGCGCCAGAGCCGACGACTACTTCGCCATGGAGGCCCACACGGACAGCTCGGTGTTGTCCGTCGTCAACCAGGACGACGTCGGCGGCCTGCAGGTCCTGCGCGACGGCGGCTGGTTCTGCGTGGAGCCGATCGCCGACACGCTTATCGTGAACTTGGGGGACATAATGCAGGCGAGTATCTCTTTCTCCGAGTCAGTCGAATAGCAGACGCCGGCTTGACGTCCCCCATGCTTGTGTCTTCCTAGGCGATCAGCGATGACGAGTACAAGAGTGTGGAGCACAGGGTGACGGTGAACAGGAGCAAGGAGAGAATCTCACTCTGCTACTTCGGCTTCCCGATGGAGGATGGCGTGATCACCAGCTCGAGGTACAGGGAGTTCACTTACAGGGAGTTCAAGGAGCAAGTGCAAGAAGACATCAAGCTCTCCGGGGCCAAAGTAGGGCTGGGGCGATTCAAGATCAACAATGAAAGCTGAACTGCTCAGCCTGTCAATCGTTTACTGCAATAAATAATTACAACCAAAATATAGTCATGTTCATGAATCTGTTTGCAAGCTGATGGCAGCACTTTAATGTGATCAAGTGTTAAACTATCAGATGAAGTGAGATCAATCAAAAATTTAAGATGGTACCGTGTGTTCTATGCTAAATTAGGATTTGATTTACAAACAAGGATCAATCATGATCGCCAATCATGAGGGGCTGCCTGCACACTTTTTAATGCAATCTTTTCTCATCATGATAATACGAGGATGGATCATGAATATCGATGATATTTTAGAGGCAATATATACTAATTATTTTCGTATATACGTTTATATATATATATATATATATATATATATATATATATATATATATATATATATATATATATATAATACAAATGGATATATTTGTAAATTCATTTAGGTCAAGCACGACGATATAACGGATATTAACCGCCTACTCCTGTTTTGATGGTTACGAATACTATTCGATCGAATCGCATTAAATTGGCCGAGAGAGAGAGAGAGTATGAACCTGGCCATTAAAGCCCTCATCGATTTGGGGGTGACGGGCGATGATGAGCTTTCGGGGAGACGGCGAAGCGGACGCGGGATCGTCTCGCCGGCCATCTACTCCCTCGATCCCTGCTCCGCAGCTGACACCACCGGCACCGGCGCCTCTTGCCCTTCGTACGATCGCCTCTCCCCTCCGATCCCGATGTCTACATGAGCATCCTGGTACCGGATCTACATGCCTGTCAGTCTCTTATGAAGATCTGCTTTCCTGGATTTAGATCCTTCCAGGAGCGTTGGCTTCTTGTAAATTTCTCTTGGAACTCGCGGCTGTGAAAGAAAGGGAAGGGTTGGGAACAAGGGAATTCATGCTTTGTCGGGTTGAGAATCCTGGAAGTGCGATCAATAATTGACTTTGTGCTCGCGGCGCCAGCGAAACCTAGCAAAGATGGAGTTGATTCTGATGCCTTGAGCCAAAGATGTTGATAGAGTGGGCGACTCTGAATGTGCGTAATTTAGAATGCATACGGTATATGACATGAACGATCTCTTCAACGCCGATATGATTTCCTGCAGGCTCTGAAGTTAATACTTGGAGGGAGGGAGGGGCTCCTAAAGAAGCATGCCGAGATGGCAGCTGAGATCAAGAATCTTTATACTGACCTGCAAATGTTGTTAGCGATAATTACAAGTAGCACATTTGCACCACCAACACCACCAAAGGGTAACAATACTCATTCTCTTACTTTGGTCTTAGCTTTAATGTTGTATGCTTTTTGCTGATACAGACTTGTTTTATAGCTTTATCCTTCTATAACACTTAAACCCTTATTTAACTATGATTTATATGCATTTGTGCAGAGCCTATAAGACCAAAAAAAATGCACCACGCAACGTACACAGAAACATGAAAATTTTAGATTCAGTAGCCTCCGAAAGGAACAAACAAGTTAAAGTCTCACTGCCGAATCTTCAGCTGACAGACAAATGCTTCATTATTTCAAACAGTTTCCCATGAGAAGACGACGTTATTGTAACAGTCAGGAGATTCAGAGGCCACAAGGCAGACAGGAAACAAAATTGCAGCCATAAAATAGCTAGTAACAAATAAATGAATTACACCTATACATGTTCAGCTAATTGTGGACTTCAGAGGAAAAAACAATTTATCAGGAGGAAACATTACATTATTGCGACCATCAAGGAAATAGAACAAAACCTCATGTCATGTGCTCTTCGGAAAACCGATGGCTGGATTTGACATCATGCATCAGATCTGCTCTTCGTACTCCATGTTTCTTTTCTGATGATAGATAGTTCTGACTGAGCTCATACTTCATGGCTTTGGCCGGACACCAGTGCCCCCAACAAGCTCATCTTTAATCTGCTTATCAAGATTTGGTAAAAATAAATTTTTGACACAAGGTCAATAGCTTACAGGATAAGTATTTATTTTTGGATCATGTTGCAACAGGAATAGCAATTTAGGGGGTTCAGAAAACAAAATAAGATGAGTGTATCCCCAGTAATAACGAGAAAACAAAGACTTATATTTTTTCGCCACAAATTAATAGCAAGGAACAGCTAATTCTGTCAAAAATAACTTACAGATAAATGCAAGAGCAGCTGGGTACGTGTGTTTTTGCAAGTTATTACAAGGTAAGTCCCTAAACCATTAATTCTCACACTAAGCTGACCATGGTAGATCTACCAACAGCCAAAAAAAGGTATGTGGAGAAATATTTCTGCAAGCATAATGAGCTTACCAGGTATCAAGCTGACAACCAGAAGAAGGATTCATTTATCAATTTCGTCAGGTATGATAGCCTTTCCTAAATACACTAGTTGCATCTCTTCTTTCCATATCTGCAATTTCATTGGACAATGTACACATGTAAGAAAAACCAAGGATGAGAAATAGTCAACATAAAATACCAAGTTGGAGATGATTACCATGTTGCGGAATTCAACTCGGATATGAGGCACATTTGTTTTGTGGATCTCATTTCCTTCAGGGCCTCTCTTATAGTAACTTTTCCCAATCCAATGTGACTGGAGGAAATAGGTTGACATTGTCAAATCTCAAGTGAAATTTTCTGACATGAAACCCATGACTTGATAATAACCGTGTATAACAAGCACATGCACTATTTTTAATGAAGACAACACATTTGGATTTTCCTTTCTTGAACAGAAAACTTATTCAAGCAATATGACATTGTATAAGACATCTTGAAGTCATTATAAATAGTATACAGTTTATTTAATTCAAGGCATAATAAAGAATATATTGTTTATCACCAATACATATTGGCAAATGCTACAAGATCATAAAATCCAGTTTCATTGCCATCTCAGTTATAGTGTAACAATAGCATAGATATCAACATCTGCCATAGTATATTATCAGTTTTAAAGCATCTATTTGGCATGACACTTGGATATCAAGCATGATGCTGGAACCAAAGTATTAAAAACATGCTCATACCTTTAGAGCATGTGAAAAGCCAGATTGTAAAACTGAATTTCTAGCAATTTCACATAAATCACATGAACTTAGCTTCCAAACCTGTGAAAAGAATAAATAAACCATCAAGAAGGAATTCAAGGAGACGAGGAGTGCAAAAGGGTGAGATGAAGGTAAGAAAGATTACTGAGGCTGCAATGCTGTACTCCTCCACCAAAGGTTCTTTTGTTAAGTGAATTTGCAAAGGATCATCCGTTGAAAGAGAAACATTTAAACCTCGAAGGAAGAATATTGGTAGTGGATTCCGATGATAATCAAGGAATAAGGAGTTGTTGCTCAAAGGAGACATCGCCAAACCAATCTGATGAGATAAAAGTTAAAGCACAATATTAGTTTGTTAAATGCAGGGAAATGAAGACATAGCATCACAAGTTCTCTCCTATACGATATAAGATATCATTGGCCATATGTGATCCACAAAACAAGTCTGAGAACCAAAAAAGAACACAACCTTTGTTACCTGAGCAAGATAATACAAGTACTGAAGAACAGGGGACTTTCTTAGGTTGATCCCATGAGCAATATTATTAGCGCAAAGAAAAGTTGTAGCAAGGTGGTCAATGTCACCAGCCTGTGGAAAACTCATGCCACTGTAAATTGCTCTATATGGCTAATTGGAAATGAAAATTATCTTAATTCTTAACAACTATTACCTCTCCTGAATGGGGTCGAAACTTGATGGTTGTCATGCCCTTCGACTCACGGAGCTGGCACATGTCAATAGCATTTAGAACATACTCAACATCGTCAAAGATATCCATAAAACTAAAATATGATCAATATCTAAAGCATAATCAGATACAGGTCTAGTGACATATATGGAGATAGATGGCACAAAAACATCCCATTAGATTGATTTTTCCCTTTGAAGGATTGAGAACTAGCACCTTATTCAGTGTGTACAGGTTGGCATAACAGTAATATACATAGTATGAAAATGCAGGATTGAAAACATTGGTCCATTGTTCTGGTGTTGGCATGTGCTTTGTTGGACGTCTTTCTGGTTTGCTTTCATCATCCACCAAATCCAACCCCACAACCTGACACAGTCACAATCACAGAAAATCATATACTGGTCTAGAAACTATCCAGAAATTAATAATTAGATAGGCTAATAGTTTAAGGATACAAAAGAACAAAGATAACTTCAGAAGATAGATAAAAATGAAAAAACAATGTATATGGATCTAATCAGGAATTGAGTTCAGTAGGAACTTTGTAAGACAAAATCAGGCTGTGGTAAAAAATTTATAGGACAACATGTGTCAGCTCTATGAAAATGACCAAACTATTATTGATTGCTAGGAAAATAAGTCACTTACGTATACAAAGCCCCTAATGAAATAAATTTACAGATATAACAATATGCCTCTCATCAAGTCCAATTGGCAAATGGAAATTCATGTCAAGCAGCAGTAAACATTTTAATAAACATAAATAATTGAAAGTCGCCACTCACCATCACTAACATAGAGCGTCCCATGAAGTGCTTGCATTTACTTCAGACATCAGAAAATTTGTTTAGTTAAAATTTTGGCACTTCGTGGGATGATTGTTTCTAAATATACCATAGTATACTCTCTATCAGATCCTTGCAAAAGAAAGCCATCCGGCTGAGAACATATAATTTACAACAATCCACCTACTTGACTTTGTTTTTACATTAAAAAAGAAAATTACAAGCATTAGTCACAGAATATTAATATGGAAACACAAACCAAACAGGTGGATTCATAAGTACTCTATCAGATCCTTGCAAAAGAAAGCCATCCAGCTGAACATATAATTTACAACAATCCACCTACTTGACTTTGTTTTTACATTAAAAAAGAAAATTACAAGCATTAGTCACAGAATATTAATATGGAAACACAAACCAAACAGGTGGATTCATAAAATGCAGACGAAGATTAAAGGCTACAAACAAACAAATAGGATTAGCAGTTACCTGTTTCAGGAAAACATGTAACTGAGGGTGTGAATCTGGATTTACTGTAACCTCAAAAAGGGGAAGGAAGATATTGTCAAGCATGTTCTGGAAAGATGTAACTATGCCCATTTCCTTGTACACGTTGTATAAACGCGGAAGCTGCAAAAAATAAATGGTATAGTCATGACAATTTTTCAGTAAATATTTTTGTTGAGAGAATCAAATAATAATATTAACCACTTAAATGTGAAAAATCATCATGCTGTGAATTATATCAAAGAAAATTACTGTAAGGAACATTTTGAAACTAGATATCCTCATCTGAATTAGTTAGTATTACTGATATTTAAGGTTTCAGCACTACCATATTGTCTGTCTTTAACTTGATTACAGTATGCTACAAGCTACTCTATTTTGAGACCTTATGAAACTTCAAAAGATTATCAAGATGCATGACAGCATTTTGTCCACCGACACTAACACCAAATTACTCATATAGGACATCATAAAGCATTTGCTGATGATCTAAAGTCATATTAGAAACAGAATCTCCATGGAACTTCAATATGAGAATATGGAAATTTAAATATAGGAAGAAGTTTCAAGTGAAGGCCCGCATGAGAATAAAAACTAACGTCAAATAGTTATTTGGGCACAGTAGCTCAGACAAAAGTGGGCTCAGGTCACTTCCTAATTTCATATGCCATTGAGTATTGCCACTGATTATGTTTATGTGAGAAGTATTGCCACTGATAAATGTACATGTGAGAATATTGCCACTGATAAAGGTAGAGAATATTACCACTGATAATATAAAGGTAGGTTATATATATGTGAGAGTATTGCTACTGATATATTTAGATGTGCTCCAACTGACATAGTTATATACCTGGAAATATAAAACCTTTTCCATAGATCACTTCTTAGACAGAAGAAATGCGATCAATAGCAAAGAAACAAAGTAACTTCAGTTGTCACTATAGGGATGAGAAGATTTATTGCTGCCAAACAGTGATGCCCAAGATTTGGTATATAGCTGATAATGGCTCCATCATTCAGTCAATCAGCAATGAATTCCATACTAGATAGTTTTCCATGGTTGATATATTCATCAGGGCATCAAATCCCAAAACTTTTCATATACAGTTATCTCACGACTTTCAACAAACATCACAGTGACCACCAAATTATGCGTACCACAAATTAAACCACCAAAGAACAAGAAAGAAATTACGACTTCATGGAAGGAATGGAAGCCAACATGCTTGATTGAAAAGAAAAATACACAAAACAAAACGAGACTGAAGAAAATACCTGAATCAACCAAACAACATTTTCACTGTATAATTCATTATTCACTATCCAACTTGCAAGTTGATCCCACTCACTTTGTTTCCTTCCATATATTGACAATCTATATTCAGCCATCTGATAAAAACAACAGAGGAAAGACACATATATAAGATAAGAAAGTGACCAAGGATTAAAACTCCATTAGAAAAATTATATTCATGATTATAAACATTATAACAAAATTTTGGAATGTTTCTTTAGGAAAAGAAATTGGAACAGTTTCGAAAATGAATTATTACATATTTGATAATAAGAGGTATATTGCAAATAGTAGACTAATTGTGTGATGTATCAAGAGTCCCAATTTGGCAGTGGATAATT
Source organism: Musa acuminata AAA Group (assembly GCF_036884655.1). Classification (NCBI taxonomy): domain Eukaryota; kingdom Viridiplantae; phylum Streptophyta; class Magnoliopsida; order Zingiberales; family Musaceae; genus Musa; species Musa acuminata. The sequence goes on along the minus strand of NC_088358.1, from coordinate 25,202,509 downwards.
GGTTGGATCCATATATACAATTTGAATCTCACTAATAGTAACTCTCGCCAACAGTTTAGACCATATGGTTAGCAACCCATTCAAGTTATTTGGCTGGTTGATCTATTTTTGTCTGATAAAAGAGGACATAGGATCTTGGATTTCACCTTATGAAACTGCCACTGGTGCTATGCAGCCAACATCTGATACCAGGTTATGCTTTGGTCACTGAGTCATTGACAAGGAAGCCAAGACTTGGACTAAGGAAATACATCCTGTACGTCCCACGCTTAAGCTAGATAGGCCTATCAGAAAGGACCACAGGAATGGTGCACAAGAAATCAAGTATTTGGTTTAGTAAGTATAAAACTAAATAACAAAAGCAGATCCGTCAAGTGCCAATGTGTAGTCATCCTAAATCCAATCAATCACTATAAAGGTTGTATTTATCGTTTGATATCCTCACCTAGCAAGAAGTCTTATGCAGTAATATGCCAATAGTGTAACAGTGGTGTGCATTCAAGTTCCTCTTACCTTTTCATCAAAATGCTAAATTCAGGTTTTTGAAGTACAGATGGTCAAAATTCTTTGGCATTCTTGTTAACTTTAGTTCATTTGAGATTGTGAACACTTCCAAGTATATACAACCACAACTTTATGTTGGTTCTGGATTTATATTCGACTGATACCTGACGAAAGCTGGAAGCATGCCTCAGAATTCTACAGTAAGCTAAAATTTAGAACATGAAATGTTTATTACAAGAAATAAAGAACCACCATCATAAATTGTCAAGGTGTAGGTTTTGAACCATCATTATGAATTGTCAAGCTATAGGTTTTGTAAAAACCTGCATTATGAAACCCATATTAATATACTGCTAAATCTCAACAAGACAAAAACATTCCAGTGAAAGCCTTGTGTAGTAGGAAAGGTTCTGATTTCAATAAAAAGAATCTCTACAAGGAAAAAATGTTTAGTGAGAGAAAGTACACAATTAGGCATATTCTTAGAAGGTAAGATGCAAGTTTTTGAGTGTCCAAATTATATGACTACATGCTGATATGAAGATATGGACATGAATGTCAGGTCTCCATTTATTATTTAAGAGAAGTTCAGCAAAGAAAATCACAGGATAATCAAAGTATTTAGATTATCAAAGGCCTAGGACTACACCTGGTATTTACTTGCAGCAAGGTCAGAAAAAACTTGCTTTGTCAGCTCAGCAAGGAATCGACCTGGTCACATGGAAAATATGACCAAACGTAAGCAATAGTTGTAGCTCCTCAAGGTTAATTCAACAAAACAAATAAAAATGCCAATCTAAAATATTTCTTGTAAATATCATTAAATGAGCTTAGTCAGCACACTTTTTTTTTATGCACAAAGTCATCCAACTATGAATGCAACATTTGAAAGTTGAATCCATGACATCAAGATTAGAAAATTACTATTCTGAAAAATAAATAAAAAAATTCTACAAGGCTCCTGCCAATGCAAATTCTGGGGCGATTCAGTGTTGCAGTCCCCTACTACCCTGAAAAGAAATGTAGCTAAATACCCAGAAATATTTGCTACGGCCATACTTGTTTGGTTTTCCTAAGAGAGTCAGATAACATAGATTGTGCAAACCAAAAGTAGACGGCCATAAGTCAAATAAAAAAGAAGTTGCGGATAAATTGAGCCACCAGCAATAAGCTATCCAAATGGATGATATCGGATTTTTTTTTTTCGGCCATAGCAAGAACAGATACCTATTCTGTGAAAAAGGAGGGGTAACAATTAGTGCAGGAATTCTCTGGAACATTTCCATAGTCTAGTAAATATAACAAAGCACCATAAGCACCGTATCAATAAAAAATCTTAAAGCCATAAACTCTAAAACACGACACTCATTTTTTTGTCTGGTTCACATCATTTTCCATCAACCTCAACCAGGGACATGCAAGAATCTTCAAATGCAAAAGTGGCTAGAACATACATTTGAGCGGTACTATGCACCATCAAACCAAAGAAAGTACTTCTTGAGATGGTGAGTTCAGCAATGGAATGCCTAAAGAATTAGGAGTGTGGAAATTTTGTCTAAAAGATGAAGGCTCATCTTCAAGTAAATAAATCAACAGAATAAGGTAATAAACAATCAAAATCAATATCCCCAGATCACTTATTACTTGGCCAAGTAGCAAGAACAAAAACAGGTTCCAAATGCTATATGCAAATTTACACAGAGTAGCTTACAAAGACAACGATGGAGTTTAGTGAAAAATTAGCAACCAAAATAATCACTAGATAACTCACAGAAGTATTCCAAACATTAAAACGAGGTGTACATACAGGACAAAAGCCATAAATATATGGATGGTTACCAGTTACCAGTTGAAACGCTCACCTTGTATGAGATTGTCCTGTTTCAAGAAGATCTCCCTTAGCCTACTCTGGCCACAAGGATTATACTTGAGGTTGAACTTATCAAAACGATGAAATGTACTCTTGTCTGCATGGACATCTAGAAGATCAACATTTAGGTCGCTCCTGTTACATAGAAGCGGACAAGTAAGAAATGTGGATCTAGAAAACTGAACAAACGTCCTGCATAAATATATTTGACATATGTTTCATTACCCAGTTAAGTCCAAACTCTCAAAAACCTCTTTCAATGTCAAATAAGTCCCATCTCTGAAAATTACAACCTAGAAAAGCATCAAGTGAGGATTCAATTTCCAATTAAATAGTACAGGTCTAAACTAATATTTTCTGCACATCTTTTTTGTTATTCAGCAAGTTAGCCAGATACCATAAAGAAGTGAAAACATTCTAACCTCATCAGGCTCCTTTCGCAACTTTGACTTTATAAATCGAAGTAGATGCTTCTGGTTCATGCATGCAGAGTGATGAACATGAGTATCAACCTTCCTGACATTGTAAAAATCACGATGTGGTGCACTTTTCTGAGCAAGAAATTCTCTATCCGCATTGAGCATTAAATGAAGGTTAAACTTCTGCAGATTGTCAGACAAGGCAGATGTCATATCTCAGTTACTATGGCACAAATTAAAACACTGAATATATTTAGCCATTATAAGTTTATCTAATAGAAAATAATCTGATTGTAGATACTGATACAAGTTTCCAAACATATGTATGATAAGTGACAAGAAAATTACTTGCTCAAGAAGAACCAAACGGCGATGGCATACGGTTCTAATATTTCCTGCTGCAATCACTCGAAGAATATGATGCAAGTCCGTAAAAAAAGTTGTAGCATCAGCAACAGGGAAAAGTCTTCTGTCCATTGCTGATAAAAAATTTAATAAATGTTAGATACAAAGATAACTTGATGTGGATAAGCAACAAAAGTACCAGAATACAGTTGGAGCAGATTTCTTACAATCTTTATTTGCATAAACATGAACTACTCCATCTTCCATTTGAAAGACATGCTAATAAAAAAGAACCATTCAGGACATTAGAGGAAAAATTCATGCAGAATTTCAGTTTAAAATAAAAAACATAGGTAATAAAAAAGCTCACATCTGACATCTGCTCAGCAGTGTAGGCAAATGGACTAGGATTAGGCTTTGGTGTACTAGGGTCAGTTATGACTTCTTTCTCCCATGGAGCAATCTCCTCCCTAAAGACATAACTGTCCCTCAGATCAAGACAATTCTGGAGAATCTTATAGACCTCGACTTCATCAGGAGATGGTTTCTCTTTATAAAAAAAAAAAAAAAGACAATGTAGAGAACACAATCAGATACATAAACATAAGCACATCAGTTAAGCATTAGTTGTTAGAAAATGAATGTCTTCATAAATTTTTAGTGACACTGGTATAGTTGGAAATTTTTCATTCAGATAATAACACAACAAGTTGGAAAATACATGATAGCAGCAATTATAAGCTTCTTTCCTGAAAGAAGCTAAACAACAGTTTTATTCAATACCAGTTCGATATTGCACAGAACTAAGCCACGGCATGGGAAAAAAAACATTAAGGGAACTAAGGATCCAAGTTTTAAAAAAAATCAAACATAATTACCAATTCAGGAAAACAGAGGGCCATACCATTTGGTGTAATTCTCAGTCTGACAAAAGTTTCTTGTTCAGGCTCTTTTCTAAGAATATCAGCTGCTACTGGGTGAGGCTGGCCACCGTGAAGATTACCAGATACACTGTGAGATCGGATAATACTAGATGCAGCTAATGACTTCTGATCCCCATTGTCAGTGATATGATCAGGCAAAGCTTGAAACAAATTCTTATTCTCTTGATCCTTTTAAAAATATATTCCAATTTTAGTCAGATTTGACCCTTGGGTCTGTATCAATAATGTCTTTTAAAGAAATACATAATAACATCAAAGACAAAAAAGAAGAACCAAACATAATAGAAATATATCAGGATTGCAAGAAAGGTAATGCAATATCAAGAAGCAATTCTAGCAAACAGATGTAAAGAAAGCTTTGACATTAAAATTTAGAGATAGATACACAACAGGCTAGAATTCCAACTGTTTAAGGACGGCATCATTTTTTTTTAACACAGATTTGACATGGCCCTCCATGTCCTCAGATAATTTAACTGCAACAACTAAATTAAAAAGAATAATTTGAACTGATTTAACATGAAGAGTTCAAGAATCATCACATACGAAACCAAGCAAGGACACAGAACTAAGCATATTGTTACTATTATACAGTTACTTATCTTTTATATTTTAGTGAGGAAGATAAAAATAAATATCACATCAATGCTATTACTTGGTAACCTGACCACAACCCTGCAACCTTGCTGAAAATTCCTTTCTTTAGCAAGTCTTCTTCATATATATTTTAGCTACGTTCTCTCATTTTCCTTGGTCAAGTTTCCATTTTATCACCACATTTTGTTAGGGCTTATGGTTTAGGGCTAAATTCAAGTATCATTTCACCACAGTGCATGAGGCTCCCACATTCTGGAAGTCCATGAAAGGTCTTCTGATCAAGCCATATTAATTTATTAGAGTCCCAGCAATACATACTCCTTAGACAAGATTCATAATATAAAAATAGATCCATCAATAAAAGCAAATCTAAGCACATAAATAGATTGGGTTTTGGCTTCTCGATGATCTCTTATAGGCTATCATCTCACCTTAGCTTTTACTTTTTCATTCAGAAATCTTCCATTTTCCTAGTCCTAGAATTGGAAGTTCTCAGCAGAAATGTCAGTCTCCCCTTGATTCTCATGCATTAAGCAAAGACTTCAAGATGACTTCATCAACTCAGAGAACTTTTCTCATGTCTATGCCATCACAACTTCAATATAAAGATTCAACTAGCACATTCAACAAAGTAAGAAAATAAATAAGAAAAACGTTGAAGAACAGAAACACTCTTCTGCTTTCAAGAGACTATGGTAACATAGAAAACCTCCTATTAATTTGTTCCAAAAAATGTGTTGAGGACAGCCCTACATAATGATAGCAAGGTAAGAAAAAACACTTGCTCAACAAGACTGACAGATTCATACATACACCATAAAAAGAGCATCCTGTCATTTTAAGAATGAAAGAAACAATATTTTATGGCAAAAATGCCTAAAAACCTAAACTTACAATGTCTCCATTAGTTTCCAAGTAGGTATTGTCAAGTCCAGAATCATTTGGTAGATTATCATCTTCATCAGATCCCTCTTGGCTCCCAAAGGCAGTAGCACTGGCAACAGGAGACTTAGGAGAAGTTGGTCTGATACCATGCACTGCTCTTTTATTGAAACTTGAATGAACAGATTGCTTATTACCTGAAACATCAGGAGTACCACTTTAATTCCAAGCATAATCACAGCCAAGAAGAAAGTTAGACATCATTTGCATGCATATATGAAATTGATGACACATCTAGAAGATTGTACTATAATACCGACTGGAAAAATCAGGTATAAAAGTTTAAACGGTGATTCATATTCCATGTAATAAATCTAATGCACCCTTCCATCCATTTAAAATAAGAGAAAAAAAAAAAAGGTTCTAAGCTGCAGATACTATTCTTTTAGAGAAAATCAACAGTTGGTTTGTTGAACTTGGTTTTGGAGCTGTCAGTACTAAAGCTTAGTTATGATCCATTATCAAATATATAGCACGTATACAACTCTAGTTTACCAACTGAAAAGAGAGCTGAAAAGACCTCAAACTACTGATGTGAGTTTATTGTCCATCACTGATGAAAATTGATGACTCTAATGTATTTACTAGCTAGTTCAAATGTTAACTTGACAAAAGATATATTCTTGTGCCACAAACTTCATGATATGGTTAATATAGCAGCACCTAAGAAGCTCGGACATGTGCTTTTGTTGGATGTGTCCGTGTCGGACACACTGACACGTGTGTCAGACACTCACGTGCGGCGCTACGCTCACGTGGCCCTCATGTGAGGGTCATATGCTTCGCAAGAAAAGAAATCTAGAGATTGTCACGAGAAAATATATATCAATTATATCTGAAGATTGTTAAATATTATTTGATGCATTCAACTTTTATTTTGGATACTTAAATTTAGATAATTTTAATTGTTTCAACCTATATGATGATATGATGATGATATTTATTTGTTCACATTGCTGAGTTTATAAAATTTAAATATAAATACTATAAAACTCATGTTAATTGAATATGATAGACACATATATATTAAAAAATACGTGTCCTTGTCGTGTCCATGTCTTATTTTTTTTAAAATGGTGTGTCACCGTGTCCGTGTCCGCGTCCGCGCTTCTTAGAGCAGAACAACATCACAAAACTACTGAATAGCCACCCAAAAGAAAACAACAAATACTTGATGGGCTTGAAACGCAAAGGTATGTAAATGCTATGCACCTCAGAGATTGACCCTGAACATAAAGTACCAACGCTAATTGTTCCATGAACTATGAAGAGAAATTAAACAAAAAATTATTTGATCTGCCATGTCAAAGGCTGAAAGATGATTCATGTGGCAAGTGGGTCGATGACTAGAGAACAGATCACTCCGATGAATCGTCGATATGACAAATATAAGACACTTTCACCAAATAAGGAAAATTTTAGACTGAAGAGAAACCGAGGAAAGCAAGATAATTGATTAATAATGAGTAGGAACAGGAGTCCCTTTCGTTAGTCGGATATGGAAAGTCATGAACAGAGCGCATGTTCCAATCAACAAACATCAACTAAATATCGCCTCTAGCGGGAAATATACGTACATATGATCCATCAAACATGTCTAATATAATTTTGATTAGTGAATCTCCCTTCTTCACAAAGCATAAAGATTCAGCACACGAAATTAATATGTTCATCATTGATAAAGTACCAACGCAAGAAAAAGAACCCTATCATTTTGCGTAGAAAGCGGAGAATAGTGACCCATTAATACCTTCCGGAACTGTCTGCAGCCGGGGCAACCCAGGGGGAATCGGGAAGCCCCGGAGGGCAACCTCATCCGCGTCCCCCAAGAACGGGCCATTCACAACCGGCCGCCGCCTCTGGACCCTCTCCTCCTCATCTTCCTCCTCTCCATCCACCGCCGCCATCACGTCCGGGAGCGACACCGACCCGGCGCCGCGGCGGTAGTACCCGGGACCCTTCCGGCGGCCACCGTGTCGTAGCGACGGGCCGCGCCTGAAGGTCCCGTCCCCTTCGCCATCGGCGCCGCCATCCCGATCGCGGTCGACGGCGCGGGCGAGCTCGAGGAGCTGGGCTAGGGTTTTGCGATGGACATAGTAGGCGGATACGGCGACGAAGGAGGCGCCCACGAGCGCCGCCATGGCGAGGTGGAGAGCGTAAGCGCTCATGGCTTCGCCTCTACCTTCTCCTCCCCAACCCTCGAAAGCAAGAAGAGAGAAGAAACGGCCTTCCTGCTTACTGCTACTCAAAAGTGCTGCTGCGATGACTATAGCAGACTATTTATAGAGATAGAGAAGCGCAATGAGAGAGACGGGGAGGCGCACTCGAGAAGCGTCAAGTAGCTTTTTAAGACCTTCTTCAACCCTATCCCTCTCCGACTGCGGGTCGGATGGGTGTTCCGAAATAGTTCTCAATCCGAGAAGCTTAGTGGATCTTATACATGAAGAATGTCGGATTATCCACTTGAACGAACCCAACAAGGGCCAGGATTTCTCCACGTTTCATCTGCGAGTCCTAATGTCAAAGCGCCAAGCTTTCTATATATTATCTCCTCTCATGACATGTTGAGAAGGCGATGGGAAGAGAATCCATGATGAGGGAGGGGCCTTCCATTGATTGAGTTGGCCACCATACAAGAAGCATCGAGTCCCTTTCCTTGTGGATCGACCCACGGCTGTGGAGTCTTGTGCTTTCCTTTGCCTTTTCTTTTCCTTACTTTAATCCCTCTTCGTAGAATGGGAAGATATGAAAGGAACCTTTGAGATCATATCATTTGATTAAAATCGAATGCAGAGAAGTCATACTCGATTCCAAAATCCGATCATATCATTGTTCTTTTGGTTGAAAATTAGATGAGATCAGATCAATTTCAGCACACAATGATCAAAATCGCATACTGTCAATGGATTCAGCAATAAGTCTGCATTTGACTTCAGCTGGAACTTGCTATGAGGATAAGGCACGTCAGTGGGGGAAAGAAGACTATTACCAGTCATATTTGGCGTTCAAAAACCATCAGCAATCTTATCACAAACAAAAGTCTTGCGTGCAGTCTATTATATTTGCCATGATCTTATCTGTGGCTTTTGAGCTGTTCATCTCGTCCATCACTTGGAATCACAAAATCCCTTTTCTCTCTCATCCAGAACACAACTCTTCAGCCGTCGAAGGCTTCCTCTACTCATCATCCTCCTTGTGATGGAACTACAGCTTCCAAGTTAGCAGTGACTGACATATGAGCAGCACAATGGTGACAGGAATCCACGCACACTTATCGTCAGATTTAGGTCTTCTTTGTCAGGTGGAAAAGCCACTTTAAGGTTGTCCTCCTTTCTTTCGGCAAACTAATGTGCTGTCTTAAAGTTCGACCATCAAATCTGGCAGATGGGGTGTGAGTCATGTCATCACTATGCCTAACCTTAGCTCTTCTTGTAAGCTTTTCATTGGTATCTCTACCAACTAAGCTTCTTTTTCTTTTTTTCTAGAATTATATCGACAAACTTTAAGTGAGAAACAGTTTATCGTCAATGAGGAACAGATCGTTTGAACATAATAAATCGTGTGTGTGTGTGTGTTTTCTTAAGATAGAGATAGAGAATTTAGTACATTCTAATTATAATTTTAATCTTGAGATGAAAAAGAAAAGATAGAAGTGAAGAGAGAGAATTGTGATATCAAAGGATCCTTTATCCATAACTGATGATTCTTAAGTTAGAGAAATATTATCATAATCACTTTTTATTTTGAAAATATTTTTCATCATGAGAAATACCCAATATAATTAATTTTATTATCATTTGTTAAGTCGGTATCGATGTGTCAAGTTTGTGTTGGACAAATAATTTTATTCATATAAAATTCTTAATACATTGCGAAAGCAAAAACAACCGAGTTGATATTTCGATCGAATTATCAAAATAGGATATGTTACATAGAAATAATATTCTTACTTATTTTGATATAGCAGAAGTAATTCAAGAATTACTAAATATAGAATTTGAGTATTAAAAAAAAGAATTTGACTGAGTATCGAGGATTAAAAAAATTCTATCCGAAATATCATATAAAAATAGATATTCGATTTTTCATTCCCGAAGAAGATTATTGATAATGATTTGGGATAATAATATCATTGAAATAAATAACCAAGAAGTTGAGCATGCAGATTAGATATACAACAATAGTATCAAAATATGATATTTTACATAGAAGTAATTCAATAATTAATAAATATAGAATCGTTGAGATAATCGATAATAATTCAAAACATTAATATTATAAGAGTAGATAAAAGTCGAGTTTGCGAATTAGATACACATCAATACTATCAACAGTGTTTCGTTTCTTCGACTTAAATTTCCACTTAAAATCCATGCACATAAAGATTAAAGCAACTCAAAATGGAAGACAGTGAAAAGTAATTGTGCATTATGGAAGATCAACACTAGAAAATTACACTCGATATCTTTGATTCCTCACTTGGAACAACACACCACGTTGGTGTCTTTGTTCTCTTGTGGATCAGTCTATTATTTAATAAATATATAAATAAAATGATATTAATCAGTGCAAGTAAATTACTCCCCACTTGTTGTTCTTTATTATCTTTTTCTCATTTTCTTTTGTGTAATCATGACCTAAGCACCTGAGAGTGAAACTTTGTGTTAATTAATGTCACTAACACCAATGTCATGTCAACATAAAAGAAAGTGCATCGCACTAAATAAAGAACAAGAACTTACTTACCTTGGATAGCATGATTTATTCAAATAGTAAAGCTAATTAGCTTCAAAATCCGAATCTATGCGCGCTTGATATATCGAAATTGACACGAACCCAGTCATTTACCCGACCCACGAGTGACACGTCAATATCGGAAATTTCGGGTCCCACTGGGGCGTTGTGTTTTCTGTTGAGCGGGAAACGTGGGTGTACGCCGTTTGGTGACGAATTCCTTGGGACTCATTAAGTGTTGCGCACCAACGAAGAAAGAAAGATTACGCACGACATGGGACACGACTACCCATCCCCCGGAGTGAGAGGAGGGATCGGTTCCGGTCGTCGTCCAAGTCGAAGCGTAAGTGGTACCACAAATTCGGGACAGCCGCTCGTGAGCAGCAAATGTGGTGGAGCAGGTTAAGGAGGCTGGTAGTCCCGCGATGCGTCACAAGTTGCGGTTAAGTTATCCGCCTTCCGCTGCTCTTTCTCCCCCATTCCATCTCCTCATCTCAGCTACTCTCAGTCTTTGCTTCGCCCCCTCTTCGCTCTTCCTCTTCCGGTCTATATTGAGCATGACTTCCGTTCTAGGCGTCGGTTCCATCTCTTCCATTACACTGTCCAATCGTAGCCCACACCGTCACCTCTCGCCGGCCGTCCGCGCATCTCCATCGTTCTTCTCGCACCACGACAACAGTAAGCGCTAGTTATCCCGCTTATCTTCCTCATAAATTGGTTGATTGGTTTGAGATCTGAACAGAAATCTATGGGCGGAGGAAACTGACTGTGAAAGCGGCGGAGACGGATGCCAATGAAGGTTCGTAATGGATGGTACAACTGCTGTTGTTTCTTTTTCGCGTTCGATTTTACTATTAAGGGAAAAAAAAAGCTCTTCGTTGATTTTGTGAAGCAGTTAAAGCTGGGGCGCCCGAGAAGGCGCCAGCGAGCAGCGACGCGGGAGGTTCGAGTTTCAATCAGCTTCTCGGTATCAAGGGTGCAGCACAAGAGACGGTAAGCCTTTTTCGATTGGTCAAGATCGCTCCCTTTTGCCGATGGTTACTGGGGTTAGTGCTATAGAAATTCGCTTGATAATGTTGGATGGATTAGTTCAACAACCTGAATGTTTCGAACAGAATTTGCTGAACACAATATTCTTTTTGGTAACAGATTTAGGTACAAGTTTGTAGACTTGGTATTGTCGACCATTTTCGTCTGATGTCTAAGCTCTTTGCAGCCGTAAGCTAATGCATTTTGTTCTTATCCATTATAGCTACATGGTTTACTTAGTAATTGGTAGGCTTTTGTGGATCAAGATATGCTCCAGATTGGTAGTGTTGCTGTGAGTACCTAAGAGGTGCCTTTGGAAGAGGTTTGTAGTGTGAACATGTACATGGATGTGCTAACCTGAGAGGATTTGTTTTAGTGTGTGGTGAGAGCAAGTACATGAGATGTTACTCTTTGAGTAATGCTCATTGATTGTGAGAATTGTGTATGGAAAATGCTGTTAATGCACAGAGCATAAGTGTAATTGTATAAAGTTACAATGGAAGAAAGAAATGAAGAAAAATAAAGAGATGTTGCGAAAGAATATTTTGATAGTAACTTCTATTCTTCAATATTGGTGGGTTTTTTTAGAACAATAGCTTGTAAAAAAAAGTGTAATTAATGGGAAAAAACAAATGATATAAAAAAACAGTACAGAAAGGATTTCAGGAAAGACATAGTCTGTAAGTGCTTAATAGTTTTTTTAAAGTGATTTCCCATCATATCATGACAGAAAATTTTGGAAGAACATCTCAACGTACATCTGAGATCTCCTTCTTGCATGCATGCCCATAGAGGGATATGATGGTGCTTTCTTCAACACTGTAGCAACAACAAAGGCTAGATAACATTGTACGAAAGAAAACTGAGGGCAAGCCAATCTACAATGGTGCCTAGGAGTTCCCTTTTTTAAATCTTTTTCCAGATGATGAAGTGACCATGATGATCTTTATTTTCCAAAAAAATAATTGGAAGAAACCATCCACAATGCCTAATAAATGGCCCATTTTATCATTAAATATAATAAAAATCAGACTAAAGTATATGACTAGTTGGATTGGAATTTTTGAGTTTTTCCATTTTTTTTCCCAATAATAGTGGTCGAACCATGCTGATTCCTTTGTACAGTTAATGATCAGAAAGATGAATGACTTAATTTTATTATCTCATCTTACTTCTATATTTTACCTAGATTGCTTTTTGTGCTTTATTATCATTGTGCTGAGTACCTCAGTAAAACACAGAATAAATGGAAGATACGTCTTCAACTTACAAAACCAGTCACTTGGCCTCCGTTAGTGTGGGGAGTGGTTTGCGGAGCTGCTGCTTCTGGTAAATACACTTATTTTTGAGACATTTATGGTTGATATCTTGTATCAGTTTGTAAAATCCCTTCATTCTCTTCTTGGAACATAAGTTACCATGAACCTGTAAATTGGATATATCATGTTCATCTCCTTCTAGTAATAGCAGCATGACCCTAAAATATTTTTGATTTAATATGAGCATCTGATTGGAGTGGCACTTAAGTTATTTATATCTGTTTATCTTTAAAAATGTAGGTGCAATTGAACTTATCATATGATAAGGGTTGCTGAATTGTGCTATGTTAAAGGAAGCAAGTACAGAAGCCATCTAAAATATCAAATGCAAACCTATAAAAGATGATCCATTCATGAAGTTCTCTTCCTAGGAGGCTTTTAGCTGGTTTCCATGGTTTATGGGGTTTCCCAGTGTGTATATCAGATCATCTTCCACATAGTTATGCATGTCTTCCATCACTAGAACTCATCTTCCTTGTCCACTACACATTTGTTAAAAAGTGAGATAATTGTTTCTTATTATATTGGATATCAAAGAGGAAGACTTTAGTCATATCTTAAAATAGAAATCAGAATAACTTCTAAGGATGAGTTTGTAAAAATTGTCTCATCACCTTTTCTTAGGGTGTTGATGGGGTCTACAAAGTGCATTTTGAGTTTTTTTCCCTTTTTTTTCCTTTAAGAAGCAAACATAAATAATACATTGCAACGTTTTGCTTCTTTGAGGTTATTTTCTTCAACTTCATTTAAGGGACTTCCTCTTGTGCAAGATGCTTAACACGATAAAGGCATCACCTTTAGACAAGTTATTCAGATTCTCGGTAAATGTTGGGAAACCTGATTTTTTTTTTCCTCCATATTGCATGACATCACTGAAGTAGGTCAGATACTGTTTATGTGCTTTAGCAACATTTTTTTGCAATCAGGTTTTCAGGTATTTGCAGAATATTGGATTTTATTTTTAAGAAAGATTTCATATAAGAAATAGCATCTGTAATATGCATCTTCTAGTGGTGATTTTCCTTTACATTAACTTCAATGGTTAATTTTCAGGAAATTTTCACTGGAATATTGAAGATGTATCTAAAGCTATTGTCTGTATGATGATGTCTGGACCATGTCTAACTGGATATACACAGGTATGCTGAGGATTGAGAACTTTCTGAAACCAAAATGTTCTGATTTTTGCTTATCAGCAATGAACTTGTTGTTTGTAGACACTTAATGACTGGTATGACAGAGAAATCGATGCAATTAATGAGCCGTATCGTCCTATTCCTTCAGGAGCTATATCTGAGGGCGAGGTATATTTCTTGAAAACCAAATATCTTACTTTCATTTGCGAGACCTACTTTTTAAAGATCCTTGACCAAGGAGAAGAAGATAAACTTGTTTCCTTCTATTGTTTGTCAGGTTGTAGACAAGATGTAGTTTGTTGGATGATCATCAACTAATAAAAACATTCTACAAATGATTTTTACCTTAATTAATTTTACTAGTATATCTTCAAACGCATCAATGTTCAGCCAACTTCGTGAAAGGAAAGGGATCTTTGGCCTTGCAAATAAAGATATCCAGCACTATAATCCTGAAATAGTGAATCATTATCTGAATGGGTTGCTTTCACGAGATGTGGAGGTAGGAAACAGAAGCACTACCGATTCTTATTTTAGACAAATGAGAATGAAACCACAGAGTTAGCAATGATTTATGGCAGTGCTGTACAGCCTATAGTAGCCCCCAAAGAACTCAACATATTCTGAGGGCAGGAATCTTTCATGGATAAGAGACCCTTAACCCTAAAGAAACTTTAGAGGTTTTGTCATGTCTGGTGACATTTCTAGAGGCAACTAACAAGGAAAAGGGAGCTGCTTTCTACTGGTCTCAAGAAGATACATTCAAGATCCTACTTTCAGTAGTTATATTTGTAATTCAAGCTCCCCATTGTGGTTCATTGTCACCGAGAAACTAATCCCAGGCCAATTAGTGTATATGTCATTAAATTCTTGTACTTCACTGTCTCCTTTATTTATCCTTTCTCTATCTTTGCCAACTTATAACAACCAACAACTTATGCATCAACCGTTCTGGTGGCCTGCTGGTTTACAAAAAAAAAATCAGATTGGGATCTTAACTCCCTTTTCTTTACTTTTGCTCACTACTGGTTCAAGTTAGCTTCATCTTATTTGTTTGGCTCACCTATTTCTTCTAATCATCTAGATTGTTTACATGACTTCATTGAGAGAAGATACTATCACAATAGGCTGAACCATTGAGGATTTTAACTTTTTGCATAAGTTGTCATATCTTTTTTTAACTTCATGCACTAACTAGCAGCTGAAAGTTGAATCATAAACAGATGAGTTAATTAATGAATCTGCTTCTCAGGTTATAACCCAAATCTGGTTGCTGCTTCTAGGTGGCCTTGGATTGGCAGGCTTATTAGATGTGTGGGTAGGTATTCTTTAAATTCTTTTATATTGCGAAAATACATGGATTACATTATTATTTTTGCTATAGTTAAAACCCTTAACCACTTATTTTCAGGCAGGGCACAAGTCTCCAGTCATATTTTATCTAGCTCTGGGTGGATCCCTTCTTTCTTATATATATTCAGCTCCACCCCTTAAGGTACAGACACTGCATCTCTTTTCTACTTGTGCTGTTCATGTTTTCTATTGCCGAGAACATCCTCTGAGTTTGTTAATTCTCTTGATACATCTGGGTGTTGCAGCTCAAGCAGAATGGGTGGATCGGAAATTTTGCTTTAGGGGCAAGCTACATTAGTTTGCCATGGTAAGTGTGATCCTCTAATATTCGTCAATTACTTTAGCTTGTGCTGTAGTAGTTAGTTAAATTAGATTCTACTTTGAGCATACTCTTCAACTGTATGTTGACAGGTGGGCTGGTCAAGCTCTCTTTGGAACTCTTAATCCTGATATAATTGTTTTGACACTCCTGTACAGCATAGCTGGGGTACTATTGGTCATTCTGCAACTTGATATTTTGCACTTATAAGTAGATTAAATGTGACATTTTGTTCTCTTTGTTCAGCTAGGAATTGCAATAGTAAATGATTTTAAAAGCATTGAAGGAGACAGGGCTTTGGGACTTCAGGTTTGTACATAGATCATATTTCCAGAAAATTAGTGTTTGGCAGACTAGACATTGATGTCAATGTATTTTGTCACTGATCTCTCTGGCACTCTGACAGTCACTTCCAGTTGCTTTTGGTATTGATACTGCCAAGTGGATTTGTGTGGGTGCTATTGACATAACACAGTTATCAGTAGCAGGTATGTTTAATTGTCTTACTATTTTTGGCTTTTTGATTCTCGTGCATTTCTACAGGGGTCTTTGGATATTTCTAACAAATATAAGATTCTGGACTTGCAACTTATTGATTACTTCCAATTTACAAGAAACATCTGGAGGCTGGTAACAGGGTAATGTGCCCTCATATCTAGGTATAGAAATTTTAGCATAACTTAATAGAGTCTAACCAAGAAAAAACAAAAAAATAGGAAGCTTTTCAAGTGGATTTTTTTTCCTGCAATTCGGTTCTGTGTACACAATACTTGTATAATGTTCTGAAGGAAACTTATCTAAGCTATTAATATTCCAAGGCAAAATGGATTATTTCCAAGATAAACAGCCAAATGACAAACAACATTAGAGATTTTGGACACATGGTACTTTACGTTCTACTCTCCCGAATTTCCATAATCGACTTTGTGTTTAATACATGTCATGTTCTTATCAGTTGCCACTTTTATTGGAGGTATGGTAAGTTTTACAATTGTGTAGGCATTGACAACAACTTTCAGCTTTACTTTAATTTGTTGGTTCAAGTTACCATTACCATCCAGAATTTCTTTACTGTTCTTATGATGAACAGATCAAATCTGTCTTACATTTCTCCCTATTTTGACTTGAACTTTAAATGCCATGAATTGGATTTGTGCCTATTAACAAATAGCATGCGACTTTGTCTCGAATATGCTTTGTCAAATCCATAGGTAACAATAGTAAATCAGAGTTCAAACACCGTATGAATATATAATGATTGTTATCTTGCTTGTCTGTCCTGCTTGCATTGGCAGAGTCATCGAGTTTGTTCCTTCTTTCCCGAGAGTCCTTTTTGCATCGAAACTTCCCTAACATTTGCTTCATGTAAACATTTACAGTTCCAAATAAGATCTTGGAGGAGATGAAATCAACCTGTTTCTAGCATACTTTAAAGCAATGGTGTTAGCTATAGAATTTCAAATGCAACAGTTTCTTTCATGTTCTTGATTTGGTGGTAAGTGCAGGTTACCTGCTTGGTGCTGATAAACCATTCTATGCCTTAGCCCTGCTTGGACTGATCCTTCCCCAAGTATATTTTCAGGTAAGAATCTAGAGCACAACAATCCTTTTGTCATAAGTTCGTGAATAGAGGATTAGGGAAGATCTACTGCAATCTGAACAATCATCTACCGAAAGCATGTGAGGCTACAAGTTTCCAAGACATATTGCAATTTATTGAAAGACATAGCGATAACCTATATTGCACATTTCTCCACACACTTTCAGTTTGACTGAAAACAGTCATGGAGACATTTCTTTTGGATGTCAGGCATTGCAATGACAGTTCTTATACTGACATATACAACTTTCTCTTTGCAGTTTCAATACTTCTTGAAAGACCCTGTTAAGAATGATGTCAAATACCAGGTGATCTCTTTTTTTGCTCATGTATCATGGCTTTCCTTTGACAACTTCATTGATACATGGAGTAACAAGATATCTCCACTATGTTCATTGTTCACAAGCAGGCTAGCGCTCAGCCCTTCCTCATTCTGGGTCTGTTGGTAACAGCCTTGGCTATCAGCCACTGATCCCGGCATCCTCATACAGTAGTTTGCAATCTCAACTTAGTTTTCTTCACGAGATTCCTGCTCCATAGACTAGCACATGAACATTTCTATGCCCTTCATGAGCCAAATCGAGATCAGCTATTTGTGAAACCATGTCGAACATAGCAGGTCTTTGGTAGATTATGCATGTTGTACGAGGAGATGCTCTAAATGTCGAGATTCCCCTGATCGGTCCTTTTATTTTCCTCAAAGCTGTTAGATGATACTTGAATGGTTGTATCCCTTTTGCAGGTATTATTTACTCTTCCCATGCCAAGATCATTAACATTTCTCTCTTGCACATTATATCATGTGATGAGATAAGAAGTATTTGCTTATTATAAGACTGCATACGGTAAACCTCAAATCATACGATGCATCAAACACCCATTTGTTTGTATGTTGGCATGTTTGCAATGAATCCAAGTTCGGCATTATGAAAAATTCATGCATTGGTTTGTGATTTCTTTATGAATGCAAAATGATTCACATTAGAATGGAAGTTTCTATCTATATAGTAAATCCTCCCCATCCAATTCCCCATTTAAATGGGGTGAAAGAGGATAACTCGCTGATCCTTGTATCTTTCTAATTAATTGTATTTATTTTTAAAAAAATAAAATTATTATCAAACCTAATGAAAATATAAAAATATATATATATAATAAAAGATAAATATATTTAAATATAAATATAATCATAATTATCATAATTCATGAGAAATATAAGAGGAAAACGAAAGAGGATTGGGGAAAGGCACGAGGAATAAGGGTTATGATGGTCGATGAGGGTGCTATGATGAAAGAGGAAGTCGGGAAGAGAAAAGAAAATTGAGGAATCATTGCTATACCAACAGAACGATGAGAAAGAGCAAAGAATATGAGGAATCTTGTTCACTGTTTATAATTGGTAATTGTTAATTATTGAAAGAATCATTGTTTTAACTAATAGAGAGAGGAGGCTTGATAAAAATAGTCAAATAATCATTATGATATTATTTGTGATTAAGGATTAAGTATATATATATATATATATATATCATTTCACAAAGTTGCCAAAAAGTTGCATTATACATTGTGGCCGTAGAGACCTGCTCTCCAATCTACCATATTACTTTATAATAAGCATTCATTCAATTACCTATTTACCTGATCAAGCATATTAACATTTGTTCTATATATATATATATATATATATATATATATGTATATTATAATAAAACATATATAAATTTTGATAAATCGAAAAAACAAGCCCGTCTAGCTCAGTCGGTAGAGCGCAAGGCTCTTAACCTTGTGGTCGTGGGTTCGAGCCCCACGGTGGGCGTTTTTGCCATACGAGGAGAAAAAAAAAAAGAATATAGATTCCATTATCGTTTTTCATCATTTATCGTTTGCAATCGGAATCATCGATTATCACAGGAATTGAGTGTGCATATAGTATAAAATGCCCTTATATCACTGTAGCACTGTAACGGGTGTACCTGTATGGTAACATTCAGTACTGCATACCTTATATATATATATATATATCATTTCACAAAGTTGTATTATACATTGTGGCAGAGACCTGCTCTCCAATCTAGCTTATTGCTTTATAATAAGCATTCATTCAATTACCTATTTACCAGATCAAGCATATAACATTTATTCCATTTGTATATATTATGATTAATTGTACATATATATAATTTTGATTAATCAAAACAACAAGCCCGTCTAGCTCAGTCGGTAGAGCGCAAGGCTCTTAACCTTGTGGTCGTGGGTTCGAGCCCCACGGTGGGCGTCTTTTTATTTTTATTTCCTTATCAATTAAGGCCCATATTCGTGAACCCATATGGCACACCTTAGCCCAACCCAAAGCATTCTCTTCTCGTTATTCCTCGTCAAATCACAGTGGACGTACGATTACCATCAGTCGAACAACTACTGAAAAAAGAACCAATAACTATTTTATTTACTCGTTTTCAGCTTCCCTCCTGATACCGGTCTTTTTATTGGAGGTAAATGTTGTCAAATAAACGGCTCTATTTGTGGACCCTTGTTTTCTCCAATGAAATGGAAGGTTGACTCGCGGGTTTAAGAAGGGAGAGTGGAAAGTACGTAAAACATTCTGTGTCTCAAGTGTTTCAGGCTCCGCCGGCTCCCTCTGCTCTGCTTTAATGTGACCAACAGCGCAGCAGAGAGAGAGAGAGAGAGTGTGTGTGTGTGAGTGAGAGAGAGAGAGAGAAGAGGCACAGAATGCAGTCGAATCGCCGTTCGATTCTTTTCTTGCGTCTGCTGCTGCTGCTGCTGCTGCTGTTGGTGGCCTGGTCGCCGGCCTCATGGTGGCGGGGAAGAGGGTGGGGCGCCACTGCGGTGGGCGTTAACTGGGGGACATCCTCCTCCGCCTCCCACCCTCTCCCGCCGTCGGTGGTCGTGCCGGGGCTCCTCCAGGCCAACAGAGTCTCCCGGGTGAAGCTCCCCGACGCCGACCCTTCCGTGCTCGTCAGCCTCGCTGGCTCGGGCATCGCCGTGGCTATCGGCGTCCCCAACGAGATGCTCCGGTCCCTCAGCTCCTCCAAGTCCGCCGCCGTCAGCTGGGTCCACGACAACGTCACCCGCTACGTCTCCAGCACTGGCGGCGGCAGTGTTCGAATCGAGTAAGTCCTTTCTCTCTCTTCTTCTCCTTTTTGTTTGGGGTTTATCATTGATTTTAGGGTTAACAAAAGGAAACTTGGCGATTGTAATTGCACACTCGTTTCGAAATGAAATAATGTTTAGGTATTGTCTACTCGATCTTTTTCTTCTCAAAGTTAGCATTTTGCTTTTAGAACCCTAGCTCGGTTAATGGGTTTATGCTCAGAGTTCGTATTAAGTTGTGGTAACTCTTAATGCTTGCGCAGATCGAGTGATTCTTTGTTGTCTGTGTTGCATTATGCTCTTTAATTCTTTGTCGTGTTTGATTGTTGATTGTGATTGTCCATCCACTATGTAGCTTCGCCATTTGAACGAGACATCAGTAAGATATGGGGCCAAAGTGATCATGCCACTACAAATTTTCCTTGTCCTCTTCGTGGCTGTTTGTCGTCGTACACGATAAGTTTATGCCTTGTATGTGGTTGCAGTATATGTTTCTCTTGCACTATGATCTGCATTGGCATCTCTATAAGGCTGCGCTGAGGACGAGAGTAGCTCAACTGAACTGGCATTTACTGATACAAGACACACTACCTTCTTAACGAAAAACAACTTTGAAATGCCACTAGGAAACTGATAGGAATTCAAGCATTTTCGTGTCTTATAAACTTCAAGGTATTTAGATGCGTATCTTGTGCAACTGGGTGCCACTTGAAAGTTGAAACAGAGTCGAACTAAGATCTTCAGATTTTGAAAATCTTAGGCATTATTTGTTATGATTATTCCATGCCTCATGTTGTCCCTGTACATATGCATGTGTCATCATTTGGGACATATCTTGAGGTATTAAAGCTTGAAAGAAGATGAGGAACATGGCAAAAGGGATAGAGCTTGATTTAAGTCTGTTTGGAAGCTTTAATAGTAAGAGTACCGTTAGTCTTGGATGACCTTCTACATCAAGAACTCAAGAGTGGCCTTGGATGCCTTTATAAATTGCAATGATAGTAGTGATAAGTTGCATTCGGATTCACTTCTCCTTCAAGTATATGAGCTACCTAAGGTGCATATGAAGAATGATTAGTTTTCGTGGAAGAATGTGTCTTGGGTACTTTAGGCAAGTAATGAGAATCTTTTGCAGTTGTCTTCCATGTATAAAAAATTCTGCAGTTCGAGTAAAGCTAAATGATATCATGCGCTATTAGATGCAGCAACTCTTCAAGGTAAACCTGTTTTGGTACACTGTCACATGCTACCAAATAATTACTGGATTTCTTGGTCACAACATCTGGCAACTTCGATAATATCTTTGATGGAAAACTGTTTGTGTCCTTCCCCCTTCCTACTATGATTGGACGCTAGCAGATTTCGCTCTTGCCTTAGCTAACACTGCTGCATTTACATTTGGTTGATAGATTGTGTAAGAACATAACTGATGAGGTGAAATTGAACTCTCTGTTTATTAAATGCACTATGGTCAAAATTGACAGTGAATTATGGTGTAAGAACATAACTAATCTGCAATGCACTAAAGTTGACAGTGAATTATGGTCAAAATTAAGCAGTCAAGCAGTGAGCTGCTGAAAGTTAAGTTGTTTGTTTGGACTCTTGGAAGGGAAAAAGTTTGTCCACTTCCAGATTTATGTCGGTTGGTATATCAAGACAGCTTATGTTTTGTTGCCAAGAAAATCTGGTCCAAGCAAAATTTGGATTTAGTGATTGATTTTATGGCCCTGTGAGAGCTGATACTTTTTTGATATTGTCAGTGGTTTTAAGCTGAAATTATGGATGACAATGTTGACTTGTCATCTTATGTTTGTTTCCTCTTACCCATATCTTCTTCTGCTAAGATATACTATGTTATATTGCATGAAGATGTTAAAATTGGCATATTAGTATGTAACCACATTAACTTGGTGTAGAAAAGGACATTCACAAAGCCTACCTATGTGATATATTGACAAGACTATAAATTGACAGGTTTATTGCCGTTGGTGATGAAGCATTCCTCCTCAGTTATGGTCAAACATTCCAGCCCCATGTAGTTGGTGCAGCAATGAACATTCAGCGAGCCCTGACTGCTGCAAATTTAGCAAACACGGTAAAAGTCATTGTTCCTTGCAGTTCTGATGTATACCAATCTGAGTCTAACCTACCTTCGAAGGGTCACTTTAGGCCTGATCTCAACAAGACTATTATTGAGCTCCTCTCTTTTCTTGACAAGCATGGTTCACCCTTTGTGGTTGACATCAATCCTTTCTTGACCTTTCAACAAAAGAAGAACCTTTCCCTGGATTTTGTTCTCTTCCAGACAAATTCTCATGCATTATCTGATGGACCGAACAAGTATAGAAACCACTTTGATATGAGCATCGACACGTTGGTTTCAGCTTTGTCAAAGGTTGGGTATGCTGAAATGGATATAATTGTCGGGAAGATAGGATGGCCTACGGATGGTGCAATGAATGCCACACCTGCTGTTGCCCAGATCTTCATGCAAGGCCTCATTGACCACCTGCAGAGCAAAGCTGGTACTCCACTTAGACCAAAGAGACCACCAAGAGAGACATATATCTTCAGTCTACTAGATGAAGATCAACGGAGCATTAAGACTGGGAATTATGAAAGACACTGGGGCATTTTCACATTTGATGGCCAGGCAAAATTCAATGTGGACCTTGGCCAAGGCTCAAAAGCTCTGGCAAGTGCTCATGATGTGGACTACCTGGCGCAAAAGTGGTGTGTGGTGAATAACAACAAGGACATATCAAATGTTTCCGGCAGTGCATCAGAAGCCTGTTCCGCTGCTGATTGCTCTGCATTGTCTCCTGGTGGCTCTTGCTCTGGGATCGGCTGGCCCGGAAATGTGTCATATGCTTTCAACAACTATTTTCAGCTTCATGATCAGAGCGCGGATAGTTGTGATTTTGGCGGCCTGGGATTGATAACAACTGTGGACCCATCAGTAGGTGATTGCCGGTACACTATTGCACTCCGCACATCATTTTCTACGTCTATTCATCAAACGCTGGTTGCACGGTGGAGCATGATGATTCAAGGTGGCACCTTTTTTGCTTTCTTGCTCTTATTTGTTTGGTGTTGATCTGCTTACTTTGAGGTAGTTTTGTATAAGACAAACTAGAATTTTGCACTAAAACTTCCAGAGGATGTCTAAGCACTTCATGAGTTCAATCCTCTGAGCCTGAATCATTCTGAACTTGTTCTACGAGAAGTGAATGATGCTAAGATTTTGGTACTTACATGATTTGTGATGCCAAGAATTTAGCACTACGTGGTTTGTGGTTGGATTGGTTCTGCTTGCTTCTTCCCTTGCAATAGAAAATAATATCCTGCATATTGCTGTTACATACTTCAAACTCTTGCTTCTGCATGAAAACTACTTGCTCTTGCTGATCAACTTACCTGCTCTCGCTGCACCAATTAGGAACAGGAAATGATGAGGACCAGTTGGACAAACACTGCATTAGGTATGCACTGCAATAATAGTTTCTTGTTGACATCATATAAAACTAAGACTCAGCTCTGCACTGCTTCAAGCCTTCCATGTCAACTTAGCATCCCATCAACAATGGCCACGGACGGCAGGTAGCTTAATGTAATGTAACTGTGTATTTGACCGTATGTAGAGTATGTATTCCAGTATGTTCATCACATGATAACATGCTCGAGGACAACCGTGTACACTGTAGCCTAGTTTTATATGTTATCATTACCAATAGAAACAACCTTTCCTATCTTTTTGACTACTATAATCTATGATTGTTAAAGGTTTTAACTTAGGGTTAGATCATAAATAGGCAGTCCCATCCCCATATAGTTTCAACTCATCTGAACCTGAGAGGCAACCTTGCACTGTACCAAGTGTATTCATCTGCAACCATACACCTTCCTTCCCTCCTTCCTTCTTCTTTGGTGGCCTAAGCAATGGGTAGCCACTCGCCTTGCGCTTCCTGCAAGCTTCTGCGGAGGCGCTGCACGCCGGACTGCGTCTTCGCCCCCTTCTTCCCCTCCGATGAACCCCACAAGTTCGCAATGGTCCACAGGGTCTTTGGTGCAAGCAACGTTAGCAAAATGCTACAGGTTTCTTCTTCTTCTGTGTTCTTCTATTTTGTCTACCGATAGTTTACGTTGGTTGACTACAGGAGCTTCCTCTTCATCAAAGAGCGGATGCAGTGAGCAGCTTGGTCTACGAAGCAAACGCAAGGATGAGGGATCCAGTTTATGGTTGCGTCGGAGCCATCTCTTACCTCCAGCATCAAGTGTCTCAGCTCCAGATGCAGCTGGCCTTGGCTCAAGCTGAGATGCTTTGCATTCAGATGCAGCAGGCGCAGCTGATGGACGCTGATGGCATGCAGTATCTCATGCAGAGTGACCTCAGCGCCGTGGCCCAGTTGACGAACCACCCATCCTCCTCGAGCAATGTACCCCATGAGCCTCTCAAGAGAGAGAATCCATGGACATAGAAGCCTTGTTCCTGTTCCCAAGCGTTTGCTTGAACGGAGCTTCTTTGTGGATTCAGTGCTTCATCCATGTACATGTCCCTATCATTGTTATGTTTAGGTGAAGACACAAACTGGAAGATTCCTTTTGTTCTCGCTAAGACAATTCCTTTTGTCATCTAGCTGGCTGCTATTTATACATTGTTGTTGCTGTAAGAACATGAAGTCATCCAAAAGCTTGATTAATATACCTTTCAAACTCCTGCAGACAAAACAAAATGACACTTTGTTGGCCATTTCCAATCTACATATAAATCACAGATCAAGCTTGGACTCTTCGATCATTCTTTTCCTGTCCAACAGAAGGAAAACAACAACTTTTGTAGCTTAACTCTGCATCTCAATGATGATTCTTTTCCTGGTGTTACTAGCTGTTTGCTATGTGGGTTGGTGAAGTGTTCTTGGTGTTAGAGAACTACAGTATGTGCTCACATGCAGTGTAGTTCTTTGGGTTAAGCTAAGTTGATGGACCAGCCAACAATAAGTTTTTTGTCTCTAGCTTGGGATTTAGTAGTGGATGAGACTGCACTAAAAACAAAGACAATAATTACACGAACTGAACTAAACGACAAGACATTTCCCATTCAACAGTGTCATGAACTAGATTTTAGTATGTTGGATTAGGACATGACAAGAGAAAGAGTCTCAACCATCTACGATTACTATCCATATCAAGTTTAATATCCTGCAAGATAAGACACTCCCACGTGCTAACCTCTAAAGGATTGTTAGACTAGACTTTATAAGGATCGTAATCCTAGACTTGTTCTCTTGACATGTCCTAATCCTTGATAAGGATTACAGGAGAGAAAGTGGAAGAGTGATTACAAGCTAGAAGAATATTTTAGATTGCTTCTTGATTCTTACTTTTTGTTCTCTTTTCTCTCTAAGGAGTGATTGAAATCTTAACACGAATAAGAAAGAAGTCAGACGACTCGAATGCTCACTCGAGAGTTGACGGGACTCGGGCACTTGCTTCGAGGTCTATCTGCATGAATAATAAGATTGGATGAGCTTTTAATGCACATGATCCATTTGATATTGATAGGGATAAAATGATTTTAGTAAATAATAATTGATATTGTTGATTTATAATCGTAAAACACAATAAGTACTTCTGTTTGGATATTAATAACATTCATTAAAATACAATGGAGGTGGATATTCTCCGGATCGAATACATGGGGAAATACACACCTAAACAAGATGATTATTATCGTTTCATCGAGAAACATAAGCTCGTAAATGAAACCACTTGTTCTAAGCTTCTTGCTTGTTTCAATAATGTGCATGGCCACCGGTTTCACCACCACCAAATGCATCTCTGTCATTGATGGGTACGACTGCTAGAAGATCGCTCTTCACCTTACGGACTGCCCCTTCGCCGAAGAGCCATGAAGCATACGACGAGGAATGCTCATTCTCTTCTATCTTTCTTAGCAGTCACCTCAGTGACGACCAGCTAGCACTCACCAACAACGATGTGTCGAGACTTCCCACTTCGACGCCCGGATGTGACGCCTAGTAAATGGCTCGATTCCGAAGCCGACGTCAGTGGATGAGGAGCGGATGAGAAGAGCGCGACGCGAGGGACAACGGTTCCTCTCGCACACACCGCACAAGGTGTTTGTCGTGGTTCAGCGGCGGAGGGGAGTGTGGGAACTAGCGGACGCAAGTGTGGCGTGCACAGGCACGAAAGGGATGACCACGGCGGGGGAGGATGGCGGCCGAAGGTGTGGAGGACACGAGCCATGGCGCGCGCAACCACATGTTCTGCGCAAGATTTTTTCTGCTACTAAAGGCGTTAGCGCCCATCACGGAATGGGATGGTTGCCGTGCTGTACTATAGCTTTAAAAGCGCCAAGTGTGTCATCTAAACCGTCCATCACTAAAATCATCACATCTGAACCGTCCGTGGTGGAAGACCCGGGTTCATCCCCAATTAACCGCCACTATCGTCATTGACGGTAGAGATCTGATAAGTGAAAGAATGGACGCTGTAGATGTGAAAGCAATGGAGATTCTCGTCGTCCTCCGATTACGTTGATCTCAGGTGTGACGTACCCAACAGGCTTTAGATTGACTCACCACTAAGAGGTCGGAGCGACACGACCCCAAACCGTTCTCTGCTCTTTTTGAGGTGGGCCCGCGAAGAATGTGATTACTGATTGCTGAACCGTGGCGTGGATTGGGCAGCCATCGTTAAATTGCTTGCCCTGGGCATGACCGCCTCTTCGAGGCGGCAACCAGCGTCGCAATGTTCTCTTTGAAGAAAACGACGACGGTGAGAGCAGAAGAGGAGATGGAAGAAGGAAATCCACGCACCGAAAGGGGAGCACAACAACAAAGTAATCGAGAGAGAGTGCAGAAAGCGAAAGCAGGCGTCGACGAAACGAAACCCTATCAAGCGAACGGAAGCGCACTAGGCCCGTCCACCAACGCTTCCATCCAAAATCTTCTCCTCCTCCCCTCCCCTCCCCCCATCCTCCTTTTGATCCGATGTGACGCTTCCCCTCTCCCAATCCCCTAAATTATTGCATGGAGACAAGCTCCCGATCGATCCTTCGCCTTTTAATATCGTTCTGCTCAACCCCACCCTCCAAACATTGATCTTTCCCCATGGCCGATGCCTCCGCCGAGTTCCGCCGGCCGGAGCTCATCCCTCCGGCGGCCGACCTTGTCGTCGCGCAGCAGCACGACGGCCTCCGCTTCTGGCAGTTCATGGTGGCCGGGTCCGTCGCTGGTCTCGTCGAGCACACCGCCATGTTCCCTGTGGACACCCTTAAGACCCGGATGCAGGCCGGTTCCCCAGCATGCCACCGGCCGCTCGGCCTTCGCCAGGCCGTCCGCTCCGTCGTCCGCGCCGAGGGCGCCCTCGGCCTCTACCGCGGTCTCGGCGCCATGAGCCTCGGCGCCGGCCCCGCCCACGCCGTCTACTTCTCCGTCTACGAGATATCCAAGGAGTCGCTCTCCCGGGAGAACCCCAACAATCCGGTAGCCCACGCCGCCTCCGGGGTGCTCGCCACCGTCGCCAGCGACGCCGTCTTCACGCCCATGGACACCGTGAAGCAGCGCCTCCAGCTGAAGAGTAGCCCGTACAAGGGGGTCGCGGACTGCATCTCCAGAGTTCTGAGGGAGGAGGGCATCAGGGCGTTCTTCGCCTCGTATAGGACGACCGTGGTGATGAACGCCCCCTATACTGCCGTGCACTTCGCGACGTATGAGGCGGCGAAGAGGGGGCTGATGGAAGTCTCACCGGAGAACGCAAGCGATGAGCGGCTGGTGGTGCACGCCACCGCCGGTGCAGCTGCAGGTGCCTTGGCAGCGGCCGTCACCACACCGCTTGATGTGGTCAAGACGCAGTTGCAGTGTCAGGTAAAGCTTCTAAGCCAATCTATACGATCACATTAGAGTAAAGATTGAATCTTTGTTTTGCTTTTACTAGATGCAGTTCTCATGTTGAGTGTTCTGTTCCTTGAAGTTGTGCTTAATCTCTTAACTCCTGTGTGTCCCCCATATTGAAGAGCTTGATTCTGTAAATTAGGTAGTTGATTGACATCATGAATCCTTTGCTGATAATACTTTGCAGAATCATATAGCTCACTGAGCTCATAAAATCTCACATATTAGATAAAGGGGGTAGAAAGATTTTGTTACTAGTAATGAAAGCTACAATTCATTACAGAGGAGGCAGCTCCAATCATTCTTCATAACTTATTGGGATCTTTGCATAAGATTATGCATTTGAAACTATAATGGAAGATGCTTTTAGTTTGTGACTCTTAAAGAACAATGTAGAGGTTTCACATAATATTGTCCTCCTTCAAGGAAATAAGTTATGTAGGATCAAGTAATAACTGTTGTGAGAAAAATGCATAGTTAGAAGCTTTCTTTACTTATTATGGGGGGGTGGAAACAAACATGATAATGACAATCATATGCACAACCTGAAAGCATATATTTTATTGTCGAACAACCAACATGAAATTTTGAGAAGCAGTATGTCAGCTGATACGAAGTTATGAGATGGAACTAACATTAGTGCATTGGTAGCAGAAGACAACAGAAAATAAGGATGTCCTATAATTCCAAAGAACTCTTGACCATTGCTTTCCTAAGTTCTTTGTTCTTTTACAGGATTGTTGCATGCCATTTCAAAAAGTTGATTGGCACCCTATCTTCATGCGTAATATGAGAATCGAATCAATTGTCTTTGTGTATGATAGGACAGCACTAAGGATTGTATTCTGATTTGCTTGTCAAAGAGATGCCAATGCCTTATCTTAAAGGGATGCAAAGCTTCATCTTGGGGCTTCAGTTAATGATATTTGACGTGCTATTTGTTTTCCTACAGAAAATTCAAGTTTGTGATGATGCTAGCAGTTTCTGTTTTATGCCTTTTAACTTGCTATTTAGTCATGTCCATGTATTTTCGTTCCATCTGTAATCTATCGATGGTTTCTATGTACTTAATTCCCATGGAGGGAGTCGATCATCTGCATGATCTGCTTCCTTTTGGTAAGCTAAAATTGAAGTGGGTTTTTTTCTTCGTTGTCTTTTGAGCAGGGTGTTTGTGGCTGCGATAGATTCTCCAGCAGCTCGACAGGTGAGGTGATACGGGCCATATTAAGGCGCGACGGCTATGCCGGGCTGATGAGAGGATGGAAACCTAGAATGCTGTTTCATGCACCAGCAGCGGCCATTTGCTGGTCGACATACGAAGCAATGAAGTCCTTCTTTGAACAGATGAATGATCAGAAGTGATTCCATGTTCTAAATCTTATATAGAAACATGTTGTATCGCCCGATAAAAGCCAGCCGCTGTCATGCATGCTGCTGTGACTGTTGCTGTGAATGTGTATTTATTCCCACATCCACTTGAAAATTGTGTCTGTACAAATTTTCTTCTTGGTAATATAAATAATAATCATGCTCGGAATCGGAAATTGATTTCGATTATCACTATATTATTGGCACCATTATCATCATGCAGTTTATTGGACTTTGCCAAGTTGGGTGGTCTTGAACATTATTTTCTTTCTTCCTTTTACATAAATCACCTCATCATAGCCTGGAAGGAGAAGAAATAAGATCAAGAAACCACTGATATGTCACCACAATTCCAATATGATATAATTATTGAGATAGGAGGATTGACAAGGTTCAAAGAGTCCCACATCAATAACATGGTAGCTTATGCACTACGCACACTAGTAAACCATCTCATAGCAGCCTAAAACTTGTCCACGGTGATACCACCTCTAAGCACCTCATATGCATCACGGCTCCTGGTCTTCTTCACGCCGGTGGTGAAGTGGATTTTGGATCCCTCGGTGGTGATGGAATTCACTTTTGCCCAAATCAGCACTTTGGTTTTGATCCCTTCGATCTCGACCAGCTTTCCTTTCTCTAGATAACCGGTCACGATGGTTAAAAAGCGCAAGACCGAAGAATCCCTGTAGCCAACCTCGCATATGGAGGGTATGTATACAGTGAGCTTCCCTGTCTCTTCGTTGAACTCGTAGTGAGTTGCATCCTGAGGAAACAGGCCTATCGGCATATCGTATTCCCTTAGCAGTTCAGGCAATGATTTCTGCATCTTTCCTGGAAGAAAACAGTCTTTCCATGAGTTTGGTCAAGTACACAATTTGATTGGGGATTAGAACCATTGCCGTGTGTGGCACAAATACACACTATCAAACAAAAAAAATCTGAGTTATCAGAAAGAAATGACCAAAAGTCTAAAACATGTATAAACATCCTTTGATTCGAGTTAGTTGAGAGCAAATATATGTTAACATAAACGAAGTAATTTTGCTACAGAACCATAAAAATGAACGTTTGTTGTACTTTGTGCTAATGTTAGGAGATTCATTGAAGACCATACAGAAGAAATTTCATGGAGAAACCAAAGAAATGTGAGGATTCTATCTAATTCTAGATGAACTTGCTATGTCCTATACCACGCCAAACTACCTCTGTTAAGTCATTTCTAAAATTACTCGCTTGAAATTTTATACTATATGACCTGAATCAGCAAGAAACAGAATAGAACATTGGGGCAGCACTATTTATATTGAGGCCAAAGATTCTCCAAATGCGTCTTGAAGCAATGGAGAAACATTGAAGCTTCGACTGGTGGTATAGATACAATGAGATACATAACAAAAGATGGACTTGGGTTGTCATTGCAGAAGATACCTATTGTGTAATGGACTTGACTAGCTTATAGCCTCCAATAGGTGCAAAAGATGCACCTGTTAGTTTAGCATATAAATGACTTCTTATGCTTGCAATGCAAGTATACCGAAACCATGTCACAATTCCTTGAGGACCAAAAATCTGATAGAAACGTGTTAAAAGGAAAATAAGTAGGAAGCCAAAATGCATCAAGAGTTTCAAAATTGCATCAAGAGTTAGCATTGTAGATGACAAGTGAAATTAAAGAGAACAATGATGGGAAAAAAGAACAAGAAAATCATTTGGGGCAGACAATAATGTGTATTCAAGATGCAGGAACTCAACACATCAAAAAAACAAAGCAAATGAATTAAGTAAAAAAATGTGTCAGAGAAACATCAAGTATTGAAATTACGAAATAATCTAAAACAAGCAGATAAACATGAAGGTCCATCTAAAGTAACATGAAAGGAGAAACTATATCAAAAACATTATGTTTTTCACTCCGACAACATGAGGCAGACAGAAAAAAAGATGCAAATCGATGGAAACTGGAGGTTAGATACAGCACCTTTGAGCTTATTGACCAACCATTTTGCTCCCCCTTCAATGCTGCTAGAGAGTGACTGATAAAATAAACAAAAGATTATGTCAGTGGAAGACACGGGACCAATATTACCACAAAGAGAAGGCAGACAGTATTAATTGAATAGATGATCATGATCATATAAAAGATCATGATAATATAAAAAGACCTTCCTTCCTAAGCAGTTGAAAATGAGTCTAACTAATACAACCATCAACTTCTTCTAGGTTGAAACACATGGAAAACAAATATACCAGATAGCAATAATAAACATGTCACATCATAATTAAAACAATCTCAAGCAAATTGAGAAAGAATTTTACATGAAAATCCAGCAATGATATCTCGTAAAGAAAAGATTGCCAATTATATAAAAAGACCATACAATCAAGGAATCAAGTTGTCTAGTACATCGGTCTGTGGTGGTATGTTCAAGTCTGAACTAAAACCCAAAAGTCCATCTAATCAAGATGCAGTGTACCTACCGCAGTATTATGTAGCATGTAGAAGTCCAAACAAAGGCCAGTATGACAACCCCTGTTTATTTAAATTCAGCTTATCTTGCCTAGAGCTCTGTGTTTTGGCTATTTCAACTGCTGTACAGCAGAAACACCGAGTTTTTTTACCATACTGTTTACTCGGAGAACTGATCCCTCTAAAGCAATCCATTTCAATATTCTAGCCGAATCTTGAATCCCTCTTGGCTTGCAGTTTCAAAGGACCGACAAGACAGAGGAGAAGAAACTTTTCTCTCCTTCCTCTTTCCATTGCTCCCTTCTTTCTTTTCCTGATGGAAGTCAATATCAGGAGACTGAAATATCATATTCCATATTAATGTGCCATAACAGTCCACTGCAATCTGAGAGTTGGTAGACTCCCAGAATCACTTCAAGGAAAGATATTACAAGCAATAATTTTATTGATAGAACTTTCTCCTTTTAGCATCCTGTCTATCTATCAAATCTTTCTCTTAAGGTGCTCTGTTACAAATCTCACTATTTCATGTTTATGAGGATATTCTTTCTTCTGACAGAAGTGTCTCCTCTTATATAAAAAATATAATTTTTGCAATTTTAATATACTCCAATAATCACATCATAAAATATCAAGAAACAACAAAATTAATAAAAATTATGAAGTGGGAGTCATACTGAAGCAAAAATCAAAACAATAAAAAAAAAACTATAGACCATGAGAATGTGGCTCGACACTCCATCAAAATGTCTCCAGCTCATGGCCCTACATGACTCTCTAATAAATTAATTCTTCGAATATTAAGGAAGCTACTTCAAACTATTTCCCATTTCAATTCAGTGCTTCTCATGCTTGGCAAATATGGAAGTTGTTCACAAAACATCATTGCACCTAACAAGTTACCTAAGTTGTTCTCGATGACACATAAAAATAGTACTTCTTTAGCATCTCTTACATCCTGACATCTGCAATAAATCTTCTGCATCTCAATTATAATTATTTGCATCTCACAGTATCCAATATCCATCTTTAATATCATCAAGAACTGAGATAAACCTTTTCATTCATGCCAGAAATAGACACAAACACAGTATACAATTTCCTATTTGAGCTCCAAAAAACTCGCATTTCTACAGTACCCATCACCCATGTACTTAAATATCATGAATTAAAACATAATCCCAGTGAGTAATCTACATGGGGCAGGTATCAATCTGACACAGGGGTTATGAGAAAAAAGCAGAAAACATCATCTACGACGGTCCACCATACTTTTCTTTAGTATGCCCAGAATCCTGAAGAAAATAAAGAACACACCGTGTTTTTTCAATTCTTGATAGACCATCGAGCTGTACCCAATTATAGAAACATTTCGTCGGTGTTTTCTACCTTAAAACAGCGGTCGTGAGTCACTCAAAGATTCCACTTTTCATGCACCAACAAACGATTTGATTGTCCATAATAACAAGTCATCGTAAAATTCGCAATTTTCACAAAAACATCAAGTAGCTAAACTAAAAGAAAGATTAAAAAAAATATTTTTCTGGGTATTTGTGGACACTACTAACAGCATCGAAAAGAAATCCACTAAGAGGGGAAGAACTAGCGATTCGCTTCGAAACCCGAATGAATCAAGGGTTTCCCAAAAGAATTGAGCGTCAGAATCACAAGGAAACACTTAAAATCCACGAATCCAAAGGTCGAAAGGAACCATGAATGGATATGAGGGCAGGACCGGAAGGATTGCTTACGTTGATGTCGTCACCGACGGAGGAGATCTCCTTGTCGGCTCGCTTGTTGATCCAATACGATCCAACCTTGTTCAGTATCTGATCCATCTCACTGCTAGTTCTTCCTCTTGCAACGGAATCGAGAATCCAAAAGCCCCCCCCTTTCGCTTCTTCTCTTCCGAGGGCGATAAGAATTCTACAAGGGGGATGGAAGCGACGAAAGAGTCAGAATCGAGACGACTTGTCCACTGCATCTTTTCTTCTTCACTACGTTAATGAACTGAACCGGGCATGAATCGGTTTGGTTTGTGCGCAAACCGGACCGGTATGATAGCTGACTTGGTACGGCAGCCTTTCCAAAGAAATCAGTACCGTAGATCATAGCTACTCTTCCATCTTGACCGTCCCAATAACACACGTGGGCGCGCGCGTTTGACGTCCTTCCGATCTTAAATCGACGATTCTGATTGTTTACTATATTGGATGGTCAAGATTCTACTGATCAAATCACAATTGTGGGATATCTCATCCTAAGGGCAAAATTGGAATTTCGGATACCGAGGCTCCTCGCTGCCGAGGAATAAAAGAGGGTTGTCTTCCTCTGTGCGAACAAACCCTAAGAGCGCCGCTGCGGTCTCCGAGCTGTCCTTGCGTCCTCCTCGGCCCCGAAGGTACCTCCTTTCACCTGTTTTCTAGGTTCGGAGTTCCGGTGGGAACTCACTTGGTTCTCCTTTCTTCAGTTCAGATTATTTCCGATGCGAATCGATAATCACTTCCTTCTTTGTGGTTTGTTGTGTTCTCCTTCGGTGCATTGTTTGATTTCTTGTTTTCCTTTTTACGGTGTAGTTTTAGTGACAAGATCTGATTTTTTTCTATTTTTATTCAGTAGTGCGCCACAAGCTATTGCATTAGTGATCTTGATGAGACTGCCATAGTATTCATCTAGGTAGACTGTGCATAGAGATTGATGGATCATTTCAGTGCAGTTTACTTTCTTTGTACTTTTGTTAACCTTTAACTCAGTTGATAACGCTCATTGAGTTACCATGTTATTTCTTGATGATGTTGTACATATTGGAAAGAACCCATCTTTATTATCGAAAAGGGAAGAGATTCTCCACATCACTTCATCTTGGTACCTCTTATATGAATATCGGCTCTGTGAAGACTTTCCTACCAACTTGTCAGTAGGTTCTCTTATATGATAATTGGCTCCGTAATGGCTTGCCTACCTTCTCTTCAGTACGTTAATATTTAAAAAAAAAAAGCCAACAAAAAAGTTAATATTTATCTCTTGGAACATACAGACTGGTATTTGAAACCTCATAGAAGATTACATGACAACCTCATGCGTTGAAAGATGAGCCAGCTTAAGTTTGTTATGAGTTAATATAATAATCAATATAGGAAGTTTTAATTCATGAGTTATATAATCAATTTAGAATGTTTAGTATAATTAGCACATTGTTAAGTTGATGAAACGCTTATTGTTTTGACTTGTAGGTTGATGAGTCAACATCTCTGAGCAGAGCATGTGATTCAAATGCTTCTAAAATAAGAATATTATTTCTTGTTATATGTATAATGATTCATTTAGAATTTTTGGTGTTGCTTTTTGTAGGCTAAGCAATAAGAAAACAAAATGTTTACTGCAAGGAAGAAAATCCAAAAGGAAAAGGGTTTGGAGCCAACTGAGTTTGAAGACACTGTTGCTCAGGTTGTGAAACATGCTTAGTCTTGTTGTTGCTTGATGTATTTTGGTTTTAGTTGCTGATGGGGCTGCTTTTTCTTGTAGGCATTCTTTGACTTGGAGAATGGTAATCAGGAGCTGAAGAGCGACCTCAAGGACCTCTATATCAATTCAGCCATGTAAGAGTATATCAAATTTTCAGTTGTGAGATGTATGTATGTATTTTTATCCAGGAGACTAAGTATCTGAATTATTTGTTTCTCTAATGCAGTCAAATGGATGTAGCAGGCAACCGAAAAGCTGTTGTTATTCATGTTCCATACAGGCTTCGAAAAGCCTTTAGGAAGATTCATGTGAGGCTTGTTAGAGAATTGGAGAAGAAGTTCAGTGGGAAGGTTAGGCTTTGCTGCACTTCATCGTTTTGTCTCTAACTAGTTTAATAAACATCGAATTAAGTAATATCTTAACACTATAGGAAGAATGATGTATGTTGAAAAGTGTTGCTGTGCATGCAGAAAGTGCTTGTTGTGTTCATATTTCTTCCGCATGAATGATCCTGTTGGAAATATTTATTGCAACTGTTTGCAATGCTTTAAGATGCACTGATGTTGAGTAAATGTCACTGATTGAGTTGATCCTTCTTTAATATTTCTAAGACAATCAAATAGTAATCTCATGAGCTCCTAGATATTTACATTTGATTAAGTAGGAAATGGGCAAGCTCCAGAAGTAGAAATTTTTTGACAGAATGTGATTGGTGAAAATATTTTCTCTCAGTGTGCATTATTTACTTTTTACTAAATCCATGTTACTCAATTCATTGGAGCTTATCTTGGACCTGGACTGTGCGATTGGCCTTTCTTATTATCATAGTCGATTGAGATCCACAATCTTGGAAAAGTCATTGGTGATGTTCCTTAAAGATATGAGTCGAGGGATTTTTTTTTTAGAAAGCAACTTTACTAGGTGGCAAACACCCAGTATCATAGAAAAATTTCAGGTCTGTTTGCTGGAAGATGAACTAATGTCTCATTTGTCCATATCATATGTGTAGGTATTTTAGAATAATAAACCCAATCGGCATAGGTATGGTTTACACTGTAATATTCTTCATGTTGTGTGTTGTTCTTTATGTTGCTATATCAAGTAACCATACACTGTCACCAGTCATACTTACAATATTCTAATTTGTAATGATCTCTCCTATCTCTTCACATACGCAGATGCCTGTTTGTACTTGTATTTCCTTTCTTTTATGGTCCTCATTTTTTGTTATTCTTTTAAACAGGATGTAGTTCTTATTGCGACAAGGAGGATTTTGAGACCTCCAAAGAAAGGTTCTGCTGTCGTGCGCCCTCGCAGCCGGACTCTCACTGCAGTTCATGATGCCATCTTGGAGGATGTTGTGTACCCTGCTGAGATTGTTGGGAAGCGCATAAGATATCGTCTCGATGGCTCAAAGCTCATGAAGGTTAGTTTCCTGTGATCAGACTCTTTACCTTTTACTACAGGTTTAGTGTCTTCTCGTCAGTTCACATCTATAATGTATTTTGAAGCAACTGACAGTGATATTCTAAGATGTCTATGCACTAAACCATATCATGTGTATTCAATAGAACGTAGTTGTCGTTCCATTCTTGATACGGCTGTTATGGAATTGTAACTTGATTTCACCATCTGCCATGATCACTTTTTATGTTATCTCATTTTATGAAGCTGCAGAAACCAAATGGTTTACCAAATTGTTAATCTCTTTGAATCAGATTTTCCTGGACCCAAAGGAACGCAACAACACAGAGTACAAGTTGGAGACATTCACGGGGGTCTATAGAAAGCTTTGTGGAAAGGATGTTGTCTTCGAGTATCCTGTGACCGAGAGTGCATGAAATCTTCATGGGTAGATTAGGGGCATGCAGCCTTTTGAATCAAGTCAGTTTTGTTGACTTTGTCTTTTCAGTATCAAAGTTTGTTTGATTTAATGTTCAGTTAAGTTAAAAATGTTTTAGAAGACTGTTGCAGAAATGTGAGCTTTTGAACTTGTTTATCATTATTTCTAAATCATAAAGTTTATGAAATTTAAATTATTTTTGAAAAAAGTGAGAGGTGGGTTACAAAATTTTTAAAGGGTTTTTAATAGGACAAAAAAAAAATGTAATCGTATTAAACTCCAAAAAGATAATTATCTTTTAAAACTTCAGAAAGTCTTCTTTGATAATATTCAAGTGATTTTTTAATCCAAAATGATTGTAAATTCACCTTAAATTGATTAAACTTTAAGAAAAAAAGTATAAATTCAACCTTTTAAGGGGTAAAATTAATACAAATACTCATTTAAAAGCTTAAAAATGGAAAAAAAAAATATATATATATATAACTCATTTTCAAAGTTTTAAAAAAATTAAATATTTTTATAATAAAAAAAATAATTTATGTTATTTCTGAATATGGTTAACATTTGTTCTCAAATACTGACACTTTAAGTCCATCACGGATGTCGTCGTGGTCTCCTTATTCCACGCCAGAGGCCGAAGCGGGGGGCTCGGCAACTCTCGTCCTCCGGATCCTGTCGGCGGCGAAGCGGGCGACGTCCTCGAAGCTCTTCGGATCTGGGAGCAGCTTGCCCACGAAAGGCCGCGGCAACGCAAAGAGAATGTTCAACGTAATTTTTGATAGATAGACAGGAGTCTGTCTCTTTGCGGCAACGCAAAGAGAGCCATCGTCCTTGTTGCTCGGATGTACCATAGCGGACGTGGGGTAGCGAAGGAGGAGCCAAAGGTGTACCCTCGATGTTGTTCTCCTGGTGTCGGATTGGTGTTATAAAAACCATGAACGAAGCGCACGCACATGAAGCAAGGCCGACCCTCTCCTTAGCCTTCTGAGAACTTCGCGGAGAAGATACTACAAGAACAAACGAAAGAGCATCTCGACCCTCAACGTGGTTCTGAAGTCCCTACGAAGTCTCTCGACCAAAAAAAGCCTTATTTAATGCTTCGTAACCACAAGCTTTATCTACTCGTAGCCTCATCACGCGACCTCTGTCTCTTTTGCTTTATCTACTCGGAGCCTCATCACGCGACCTCTGTCTCTTTTCCGGCCTGTGTATTTCTCGCGAAGGGCCATGGTTTCAACTTACTTTAGGGTTACAATTCAGGCGCAGCACGTTACGCTCAAGCTCCAATACATTACTCGCAGCAAAAGTCTCCCTTGAACTTGGGAGTGAATGGGGTCATCTAATTTCCTCGGTTGAACTTTAGCCGCCCGGTCTCCTCTATCAGCATGTAATGGAGAGCTGATACCTTCTTCACGAAGTGGCTGATACCACCTCGGGTCTTGATGGAAACCAAGTTTTCACAATGCACCTGAAATTGTAGCAGGAAAGAAAGTTGAGGCCGTGGCCCTTCATGAGGAAATATGTAGGCTGGAAGAGAGAGAGAGAGAGAGGTGATGTGATGAGGCTCCGAGTAAATAAAGCTTGTGGTTAAGTAAACATTAAACAAGGCTTGTTTTGGTTGAGAGAGTTTGCAGGGACTTTAGAACCGACCACATTAAGAGTTTGAGAGACATTTTCGTCGTCTATTCTTGTAGTCTCTTCTCCGTGAGATCAACCTAAGGAGGAGGGTTAGCCTACGTTCAGGCACCTAATGAACCTCCGAGAAAAAACCCAAGGAATCTAAAACACTGAGCCAAACCAACGTGATTCATCTGTGAAACTCTTTTGGGTCGCCGTAGCTCTCGGCCTCCGATGCCATTCCCTTCTATCGGTATCCAATACCAAAGCTTGTCGACGGGAGAATGAACCAAACAAACACTTATATACTCGACTGGTGCAGAAAATACGACTTTTATTATTATTATTATTATTATTATTATTATTATTATTATTATTATTATTATTATTATTATTTAGGGATTCTTGATACATGCATCATGATTATAATTATATAGGATAATTTCTTTACGAAAAGCTCTTGTTTTTTTCTTTTTCCTATCGCTATGTTGATTTTTTTTCCCTCGGATAGGACTCCAACTTTTTTTAATCGAACAAAAGTGAGCTAACTTAACTCATTCAATCATCCAGTTTAGCCAATCCAAAATTTAGACTGGTTTAGATTGATCTTAAAATTATAAATAAATATAAAAAAAAATAGAGTATTAATAGTGTCATGAGTATCGTCGATTGATGAGTCGATTTGGTTAGTCCAGTATTAAAGGTGTTGACTCATCCAGGTACCTCTTCCGGGAGACTCGGTGAAGTGAGACCGCATAGGTTGTTCGATCAAAAGTCGTTCTCTTGGTGATAATCTAGTTCGAGATGGTTGGGTAAACGGATTGAGATTTTTCTGGTTACAAGGTTCCTCCCTAAGGGCTAGGTCATTCAAGTGTCTTTGAGCGACCGACGCCAGGGGTTTTGCTTGACGTGGCTCCTCCAATGCTTAAGTTGGCGTAGGGGATAAGATAGTAACGTAAACTATATGAGTAAGTTAGTGTGTTGAGAGTCCCCTCTTTCAGCGTGAGCTGATGGGTTCCTTTTTATACCTAATCCTTAAGCCTTCTTATTTGTTGGCTTAGGATAAAATCAGGTTAAGCGTCTAATCATTCTAGTCTCTGATCTTGATAAGATAGGACAGTTATTGATGGTAGAACGATTATTGCTAGTCATTAATGCGATGCACATTGGGACACAAACTATGATGTTATTTTAGGGCCGATGACCTAGAGCACTATTTAGGTATCGACCTCGATGGCAAAGGAGTTAGCATCAGACAAAATCATACATATTAATTATAAAAAAGTTAAAATTTATATTATTTATATAACTTAAAATATAATATGATAATATTATTTATATATTTTAAATAACTAATAATAAAAATATAAAGTAGAATGTATGAGGTTCTACTGCAACAATGTATTGTAAGCATAAATGATATGCTATGTGTACTAGAAAAAAAATTTATGATATGACTGAAATTAAATAATATTAGATTAGATTAGATTTTATGATATATACTTTTTGATGTCATCCGAAAAGGATCTCTATATGATCTGAGCATTGTCTTTAGATCCAAAAATCGCTGTCAATCTGTAAAAAGAACTAGACTCTCATAATCCTTTTTTCATATCTTTTCATAGGATAATTTAGATCGATAGATTATGGAGATCGAGAGAAAAATCACAATCTCTAT
Source organism: Musa acuminata AAA Group (assembly GCF_036884655.1). NCBI lineage: Eukaryota > Viridiplantae > Streptophyta > Magnoliopsida > Zingiberales > Musaceae > Musa > Musa acuminata. Next base: position 25,161,927 of record NC_088358.1, on the reverse strand, counting down.
ATTCTTATTTTTAACTCTTAGAGGTCTTGTCTATTTATAGGCGATAGCATAGGATCTATAATAAGTTATTATGAGAGTTCCTCTCATCAAGAGCGTCTTCTAATAAATTTTACATGGACTTCCTTTCTATTAGCTAATAACTATAATTAGAATTCATTCATATTCATAATAACAGAAATGCCAACCAATTGGACCACAAGCATAGGGTGATCCTTCGTGAGTCCATCCATCCATCTGATTTTCTCTTTTTTATTTCTCTCTCTTCGATTGTTTTGTTATTATATATATATATATATATATATATATATATATATATATATATATATATATATATATATATATATATATATATGATAAGAAAGAAATCTTTCTTGTTAAATTGAAAAAAATAAAATAATTAATAGGGTGTCAGAAATGCTATGAATTGTAACTCAACCCAAAGAATTCTCTTTTTGTTGTTCAAATCATAGTGTTATTCATTTTTATATGTTAAGGTGATATGATGGTCAAGAACAAAGCTTTTAAAGAACTTGCGTTGGCAATGCCCATATATGGTTACTATTGAAATACTAGAATTTGAATACTTGAATTCAAGTTAACAATAGAATTATCTACTGTTATAAATTAATATTATTTTTATTTTTGATATTGGATGAAATTAAGAGTTTTTCGTGCTTGCAGAGGAAAGAGATCTCCGAGAATGAACCTAATGCAATCGATGCATGTATCATGAAGGAATATATATATATATATATATATATATATATATATATATATATATATATATATATATATATATATATATATATATATATATATATATATATATATATATATATATATGACCAAGCACACAGTGCTTCGTAGAAGCAGTCTCATTTTTCATAGCTAATCTAATGGAATTGGTGTTGCCTTCGACTCTCCCATCCCGTGTTCCTCGGACACAGCAGCTAAGGTCTTGACATCACTAGACAAAAAGAGCACAAGACAAAAACCAAAGCTTTGTCCAGAGAGAGATGCATGTATAGAGGAGAAAATTTTGACGTAAAAAAGTCGTCTTTTCTGCACCAGTTTTGAGTATATTAGAAACAGTAATATCTTATTATTTGGTTCATTCTCCCAGGCGGGAGCTTTGACGTTGGATGCCGATACGAGGGAATGACATGGGAGGCCGAGAGCTAGGTTTTAATGGCGAGCTCCCACAGACAGCACGGTGATCATGTACCCCACCCAAGGTATATTCCTACTAGAACTTTGTCTTATTAGAAGTGAACGCCATCCCCTCCTGGTGGCAACCACTATTTGGATAAAGGTTGTCCTAATCAGTTATATTACAACTTGGATTGAGATAAGTAGGTTATTTTGTTTTCAACTCGGCTTGGTCAAATAGTTTGTATATTATTGTCGATTTTGATCTTCTCTTTAGTTTCATTTATATTATTTACATCTAATTTGGAGGATAACTTTAATATCTCACCGGGTGGTTGTGGACTTATTCTCGATGATAATATTTTCTTTAAGAGGTTTATCTTAGTTGATCGCTACTTTTCGATAAATGATAATATCTCATTTGACTCGTCGTCTAGCATCGAAGGCTCTAACGACTTAAAGTTCTCAACGTTCATAATTAAATGCATCTCTCTATAGGTCGATAACTTAATTTGGCATGCATCATCTCTATCACGTCAAAACTTTGAACGGTCAATATCGTATAGGCTTTAGCTTCTTGCTTTCTCCTTTAAGTTATTCTTTCCTAAGGTATAGTCAAACAATGTCTCTTTCATATAATCATCCTTAAACACAACATGGATTGTGTTATTCTTTGGATTTATGTTAACATCACTAAAGTTTCTTCTCAACCTCTTTATGTATTATGTATATTGCGGATGTTCTCCAAAATTTTCTAGGCTTATTACGTGGCATTGCTTTTGTTAGAGATAACTAATTCTGAATCGATTGTAAACTACGTATCAAAAGGACTTTGGGATAAATAATCTAAGCATATATTGAATAGTGATTTGTTGGTAGAAGTATGCATTATCGCCCGATTGAAAGCAAACTGAAGATATGGTAAGCTTTCATCCTATATCTTCATGGTCTAAAGTGAACCTCAAAAGTTGCTCAAGAAACGCATATCATGGTCGAACACGATGGAACTCGAAAAGTCAAAATGTGTCCACATGTGTTGGAAGAATAATCGAACTACTTCTTCTATAGTAATTATCTTCTTGCAATGCATGAGGACCACCATATTTGAGAACCTATCGCCCAGTATAAAGAGATAGTCATGTCTCCATTTGATCGTAAGTAGACTACCAAAGAAGTCTATAGATATGCTCTCCCATGATCGCGATGGAACGAGCAATGGTGTATACATCCTTAATTTTGGTTGGCCAATTTTAAAGTGCTGCAATAAACACACCCTCACACGAATTGAGCTACATTTTACTATATCTGGAGTAAGTAAATATATCGTTATAGGTTCGTCAGAGTCTTGTTCATGTCAAAGTGTCTTACGACTTTCGATGAATATGCCTCTTGCATCTAAGTCACACGATTTGCTTTCTTCATCATGTAAAACTAAGCACCTTTGTAGAACAGTCCTCTTCGAAAGTGTAAATTCCACATCGATTATTGTTTTAACTTTCTACGTAATATTTTTGAATTCTATATCTTCCATATTTATAACCATGTAGTTCTCATGAAAAATATGAGCGACCTACATATACACAAACAAACAAAACTCATGATCAGGTCACGATAATATGTCAATTAACTTGTTTCGCATTTCCTTTTTGTGCTTAATCACCGAGCTGAATTGCTATACATATGGCATACACTTCATGTGTCATATTTATTATAATTTTGATTACATTTGAAGGTATTAAAGTATCCGATGGTCAATGTAGGCGATCATCTTCTTTCTTTTAAGAGTTACATGCATCAATGTTGATTGCTTGGCGTAGGCCGAGCAATTCTTTGTTATAAATTGAAAGATTCTATTGAGATTCTTAGAATATCATAGAGTAGTACATCAAGTAAACGTACATCAAATGAAAGATTCTTTTGAGTTGATCATCTTGTATCATCATTGTGTATCTCGATGCATCTGCCTCCTATCTTCCTCGGTCACTCAAATCTTTAACCTACAGCTCCTTAACAATGAATCCGCCGTCACATATCCTTAAGCTGCGCACGGTAAGCTTCGCAATCATTACCTGATTCACAACCAGGTCAGGCCACAAAAGCCCAAGATCCTGTTCAAAGTAGGAGTCGGCCCATATGTTGGTGGAAGTGTCCGAGCAGCGGCGGAGGATCTCCACCGACAGCGGCCCAGGAGCGGGCGGCCACAGCCACCGACGACCGCGGGCTTGAGACGGACAACATCACATTCTCTCCATCATTCGCCACAATCGGCCACTAGCGAGGAGGACAGGGAGAATGGCTCCCGACGCCGCCGAAGCCGGAGGACGGGGATAAGACGACTGAGATAGCGAAGGGCGATCTTACAATGATTCACTCTATTTTGAAGTCATTAAGGCTTTAGCTACAGATGGTAAGCTTACTCGAGTGGTGATGTGATTCACGACTATAGATACAGTGCGAACGGGTTCAGTGCTTCGGCCCATTGGCGGGCGAAAGGCCGCGTGGCAGCAACGGAGAAACTCCACGAGGAACGACTTAGGGACCGCCGGCGACGCCACCGACGACTTCAACTAGTCTCCACCATTCGCCACTATTTTGCAAAAGAGGCCCTTCTGTCTTCCAAAATAACGTCGAACACCCTCTTTGCGTCGCGGCCACCTTTTACGGGAAAGCGGCTCCCGGAGCCGAAGAGCTTGGAGGACGTCGCCCGCTTCGCCGTTGACAGGATCCGGAGGACGAGAGTCGCCAAGACCCCGCTTCGGCCTGTGGCGTGGAACAAGGAGACGACGTTGTCATCCGTGATGGATTTGGCGGACCTGCCGGAGGCCAGCGTCCCACTGAAGGAGGAGGTAGCGGACTGCGCGCGGCGGTGGTTCCAGGACGCGCTTAAGGAAGCCAGGGCCGGTGATGTGTCGATGCAGGTCCTTGTCGCTCAGATGTACCATAGCGGATACGGGGTGGCGAAGAACGAGCAAAAGGTGAACCCTTTATGTTGTTCTCCCGGTATTGGATCGATCAGGACACTTTTAGTTGACGGCGTTTGGATTATAGGGTTTCTTGGAATGTAGTTTTCCGATTTTCACAGTACTTTGGGGTTTTGGGATAAAGTTCGCTTTTTTTTTCCCTTATTCACTTAAGATTTCATGGTTAGGGAGAATTTTTATTGATTAGTTCTTATATGGTCGATTATATTTGTGGGTTTTGTGAAGAGAGTACCGAGGAGAAGATTGAAGCTTTTGATTGCATATTGATGAACAGTATTAGCTAAAAACAAAAGAAAGGTGAAGTTTTGAATGCTTGGTAAGTTTTGGTGCGCAGAATACGGGGCATAGCAGGCTGTATTATGATCTCAGTTGCATGCTCAGCGATTTAGAAGGTCCATGCGTTTGTTATTAGAGAAGTCCAAAATCTTCTTAATTGCCAGAGAAAATTTATATATGTTGCACAATTTCTAGCTTGAATTTTGAAATGTGCTTGTAGGATTTCTTGTACAAGTGATGTAGCTCGATGCTATTTCATAATTCTTATCTCCTACTTCTTTCTAGACAAAATTTCACTTTTCTTGTAGGTTTTTTCCCTGTTACCAGAATCTTGATAGTTAACGAGTTGGCATTTCTCAGGCAAATGTGTGGATTACAAAAGCCTCCAGATATCAGTTAGCAGTTCGGAAAGTCAGCGACAAGCATCCAGGTATCTGCCTTAGCATTTTTAACATAAAAATTCAAAATTTGAACAGAAAAGATATATTTCTTTTCTTTCATCTGTCATCCAGAATATATATCTGTTTGTAGCAGTTACAACTCTGCTGTTGGTTAACTTATGTTGATCATTGTTTTAATACTTTTCTTTAGGCTACAATGCTAGTGATTCTTATTCTGATGAAGTGAAAAATTAAGTTGGTCTTGGTCAGGTACGACTTCAATTTTCGAGAGGCATGTTGTAGCAAGTTCAAATTATGTGCATCATTTACATTATGCTCAGTATCACTTATTTCATGCTCAAGATGGCCATCTATATTGATTCATTTGGAGTTCTACTAGGTTCCGATATTTTAATTTGAATGGGAGATCTTGGTCTTGAACATTATCGAGGTTATATAGTGCTATGCTATTTTAGAATATTTGGTAATGGCAAACATATTATGGATGCTTAGAACTATGTTTCTGGAGTACATATGACTGAAACTCATTTTATAAGCTTGACTGGAGTGCATATGACATTCTTCCTCGTTTTATTCTGCCTAATATTCTTGGAGTTTATACGCTAGCCTGATCCATGTAAAACAGTCCTTGCCAGTTCCTTCATGCACAAACCAGAGCACACCCCATTCAAAGAGATTTCAAGATCCAGGCCTTGTGACATGGAACAGAGTTCAGGTGTTTTAAGGGAAGAATGCAACAAAAAAACATGTGTAACCTCTTGCTTCTGACTTCATGACAACTTAAGTGTCATGTTACTGATTCCTAATCACATATCTGAGTGTCCAACTTGCAAAGGGATAAAAAGGAAACACAATGTACCAAAAGTATAATTTCAAAAATTGCCACAAGATAGAGAAATATTACAACGTGTATATATATAAGGAGCCTTAAAAACTAAAACGACCAATTGCCAATATAATCATAAAAGGAAAAAAAATTAAGATCTGTAATCAACGATCCCATGAAGTGATCAACAAGGGGAAATGAGAATTTTCTTGACAATGTCCTGCAATTCTGCATTCCTTCAGAGCATCAGTACCGGTAATTTGGGCATCCAGCAGAGGCAACCCACTGTCTATTCAGATATGATTGTAGCACTCTGGATCTTCCTTTCTTTCTTATTACCATCATCCTAATTATATTGTCTCCTCCAACGCAAGACCTCTCACAATTATTTTGAGAATATAAACATAAATACAAATAATTACAGCAAAACACCCTTACATAATTTCCTCAACAAGCTTATAAATTGATAATCTCAGTTAGAGGAGTTTCAGTCATATGTACTCCAGACACACAGTTCTAAGCATCCATAATATATTTGTCATTTCCAAATATTCTAAAATAGCATAGCACTATATGATCTCGATAATGTTCAGGACCAAGATCTCCCCATTCAAATTAAAACATTGGAACCTAAGGGCATCTTGAGCATGATATAAGAGATGCTGAGCATAATATAACTGATAAACATAATTTTAACTTGCTGCAACATGCCTCTTGAGAATTGAAGTCATACCTGATCATGACCAACGTAATTTTTCTCTTCATCAGAATCAGAATCACTAGCATTATAGGCTACAGAAAACATATTAATACAATGATCAACAAAAGTTAACCAACAACAGAGTTGTAACTGTTTCAAACATATATATATTCTGGATGACAGATGAAAGAAAAGAAATATATATTTTCTGTTCAAAATCTGAATTTTTATGTTAAAAATACAAGACAGATACCTGGATGCTTGTCGCTGACGTTCCAAACTACTGACCGATATCTGGAGGCTTTTGTAATCCACACATTTTCTGTTCCAAGTTGTCATGAAGTCAGAAGCAAGAGGTTACACATTCTTTTGTTGCATTCTTCACACCTGAACTCTGTTCCATGTCACGAGGCCTGGATCTTGAAATCTCTTTGAATGGGGTGTGCTCTGGTTTGTGCATGAAGGAACTGGCAATGACTGTTTTACATGGATCAGAGTAGTGTATAAACTCCAAGAATGTTAGGTAGAATAAAACGAGGAAGTTGGTGTACCGAATAGGTGAGGTTTTGCCCAGTGTCTGTGTGCATTGTCTATCTCTTTTTGTTCATTCCTGATTTACATCTGAATTCAAACTCAGTATTGATCTATGCCATCCACTTTTGGTTCTTCACATGTTTTTCAAGAAATAGTTTGAGCAGTATTGATGTTATCAGAAATGGTTAATTAACTTGTTTATGATTTTAGCATAAACAAATAGGCCGTGGCATGAGTAGCTGGTATCTTGGTGACCCTCCCAATAATGTTGCTCTATATATTAGCATGTTGGCAAAATAAACATCCTCAAATTTTATCTGATCCCTTCCATTTATTAAAAGTTCGATGCACTCTGAATTTGACACTCTGCTGTTTACTTGCTTGAATTTGATTTCAACAATTGCTAACAAATTCATAATGTGTTTCTTGCAGGGTTTGCTTTGTCCAAGGTCAGTTCATATTTGGCCACTGCATTCTTAGATTTCTGTTTTGTTCGGAAGATCCACTGTGTATCAATCAATAAAGTTTCCATGAGTTCCTGAAGCTTCATGCAATCCATGACTAGTGATCCAGAATGTGTTTCAGGTCTTTTCGGCTAGATGCCGCTTTTGTTACTAAGAATTGTTTGATGTTTCTACTTTTGTGAATGTTTAGAGTTGTCGACCTTCACTCTATCTTAAGGAAACATTTTTGAATGAAATTTCTTGATAAGTAAATATTCTGGAGTGTTCATAATGTGTGTTAATTTGAATCTTCCTGAGTAATAATGCATCGACTAAAAACATATCTTCAGATGGATCTTCTATTGCTACAGGATTCTGTAAGTTGAATTTGAAGATATTATAGAATCACTCCCAACAATGATAAAACTTTTGTTACCAACTATTTGGGATAATCTAAATCATTACAAACAATTATATCCAACATATATGATACAGAAATTTCAGACCCAACACCTAATATTCACTGAGCACAAATAACGTCTTCCCCGTTTCCAGGAGATTGAAGAACGTAACGTCCTCTGTATCTTATCGCCTTTTCTGCTTTTACCCTTCATGCTCCATTACGTCTCGCTTTTCTCCATTCCCATGGCTTCTCAGGGTGGGAAGAAGCCCACAGGCCAACGCGAGCAGCTCGTGCATCTTTCTCCCACTAAGGACACATCGATCAATGCTCAGTTGCGACGAGAACTCTTGGAAGCTTCATCGAAAGAAGGCAAATGATGGAACATTAGACTAACCCTTGCAAGCTCCGGACGTTTGTCGTAGCCGACGTAGTGCCATGCAAGCCCCCGCTTCAGCATCTGCTCCTGTAGATTGAACAGGACTACGTGTTGTCAGAGACAGCGTCGAAATGGTAGGTTCAGCAATCTGATAACTTTCTTCCTCGAGTCTCACTTGAACATAGACGCCATTGCAGTAAATGTCTCCCACGCAGCGACCGTATCGATCATCTCCGAAAGCGTAGACCTTGAGACGCTTCCCTTGTACCAGTTTCACCAGTTCCTCCTTAGCCTCCTTCCCAAAGGGCATGGAGCTCTCCGGTGCATCGATTCCCCTGTTCGCTTATCAGCGAAATCACAGCAAAGTGGGCGAACTAGTCCTAAATTTGAAGCATACCTTAGCCTAATTCGATACTTCCGAGCAAGAATCTCCTCATTGTTTGGCCCAGCGATTACCCTGCAGTCGACATGATCCATGATATGGCAAAGCTTCACGAACTAGCTCGTGACAGGGAATCGCCAAAGTGGATTACCTGTAACCTGCATCAGTAATGACCTTTTGAAGTGCATCCGCCTTCTTGTAATCCTTCACAGCGCGAGCTCTTGCCCTCTCGATGGCTGCCTCGTGCACGCCTCGAGGGACTTTGGCAGACTCTCTTGGATCAGCTGTGTCTACGTACACAGTGATGGTGTCGCCATCTGCTACAGCCTTGGCATCCACCTAAAACCAGGAAACAGTTGCGTTAGACTGCATCAAGGACATTCTTCTGGCTTAGATCTCAGGTTGAGCAAGGTGATGTGCAGCATCTCACAGGAAGTGTTTGTAGCTCGTCCTTCGCTCCCTCCGGCTTAGAAGATTGAGCAGCTGGGATCTCCGGCAGAGTGTTCCGGAGTGGAAGACCATAATAAGCCAAGAGACCCTGCACATTTGATTAGTCATTCCTGATCATATACGGATTCCATTGTTTCTGTGTACTCTGCTTACCTCAACATCTGCCTTTTGGTGCCTCTTCAAGGTTCGGATCACGAGTCTGGATGCTTCTTCAGGTGTTGTTGGTGGTGGCTTGGCTTCTCTCCATGCAACTAGCAGTTTCCTGTACCTATATTGGTTTTAAAGTAGCTGAAACAAGTTAGATCACGCACTGTTTCTTCTTGGACAATCATCTGTTCCAAGCATCCTTAGTAGCTCGCAGAAATGAGCTTGTTTGTTTCCTGTATCAGATTACATCAAGCTAAATCATACCAATTAGCTTGTGCCTTCTTGGAAGAGACTACAGATTGGCTCAGTGCTTCCGGAACCTTGCAATGGCAAAATTAGAAGAGAAGTAATGAGGAATCAAAACACACACATGACTGCAAGAGGTTGAGGATGGGTGGGAAGGATAAGAATCGAGCACCTGAGATGTGATTTCAAAGTGCAAGATATCACGGGCCAGGGCGGAGACGCCGACGGTGGCGCCGGTGACGCCATGAGGCCCCAAAGATTGGTGTTTATCGTTGGGCGTTGACTCGGAGGATTTGCCGCAGAAGAAGCGGAAGAGGCTGTTCCCCATATCTCCCTTGCGTGTCTGCTTCGATGGGGTTTCTCTCTCTCTCTCTCTCTCTCTCCTTCGACGAGTGGGAAGGACGAGAGAGGGGTTGGATGTGGTCGAGGGGAGAGTAGGTCAACGAATCTAATGCCACTTTCCGACGAAGGAAGGGAGAAGGAAAAGGCCAGCGCAACGGGAACAAAAGGATGACGCGTGGAAGATCTGCATTGGCCCGACGCCGAAAGATTGGTGGCGTACACTATCGGATCCATTTAGGCATCATCATCTTTGCGTATCTTTCCTGGCCTTCCTCATCTTTGCAGCAAAGGTGCTTTAAATGTGGGGCCGTTCCCTGCCTCCAATAGAAAGTCAGGTAGACTGAGGGGTACGATAATATTTATGTAAAGCACAATAATACCTTATATTTTGGTCATTTAAAATAATACGAATTTACTTAATTGTCACCGAATCATTATTTATTCGAGCAAAAATGAATGGTAATTAGTCTAACATGACACACATGAGATTTACATTTTCTAAAGGGTTAAATCTTACCATTATTACTTGTCATATAATTTCTAAAAATATATAATATGTCTTCGATGGGTTTGCCATTTTTTTCCAACTATTATTAATCATTAATTAATAGAATATATTATCTTTTAAAGATTTTTCTTCTTTAAGACATCAATTCTCTATGCAAGTATATAAATTTGCCTTTGAACATCGATAGTTGGCCTCTGGCCATTGATCAGCAAATATCATTTAAAACTCAGGAACAATTAGAAAAAGAAAATTTAAAGCAGAATAACAATTACAAATATTAATCGAAGAAAGAGAATTTAATATAGGGTGTAAATTAAGGGACTTAAATTCGTAAATATGAATTAGGAATATTCTAAATATTTGTTGGGGAGAAATATTGATTTAACATATCAACTGAAAACAGTCCCGAGAAAATAAGGTTAGAGTTCTTCGGTCTGCATTTACGTGGAACCATTTCCCGATAAACTCAATCTGAGCTCCACAATCATCAACATCTGTCTGCATAAAAGTCTGTAATCCCACGCATATGTTGCTTCGTCTTGGCAACGTAGCGTCTTATCTTCTACCCTCTATATAGATCATTCCTCTCGTTCGTATATACACGAAGCTCCATGGCGACTGCATTTTTTGAGACTACTATGTGGGCAAAGTTTGACCACGCGAAGCATGAAAAAGAAAGCCACACTGCGAAGTAGGTAACGGTTGTTCATGACATGCCGGAGGAGGTGCTGCTGGCGAGTTCATACAAGATCTCGGTAGAGGTACTCGATTCTTATGCTTCCCACCCATCCTCAACCATATGCGTGTTTTGATTCCTCGTTAGTTCTCTTCTAATTTTGATATTGCAAGGTTCCGGAAGCACTGAGCCAATCTGTAGTCTCTTCCGAGAAGATAAATGTTCCATCATTTGCCTTCTTTCGATGAACCTACCAAGAGTTCTCATCGCAAGTGATCATTGATCGATGTGCACGATCTGCTCGCGTTGGCCTGTGGGCTTTTTCCCACTCTGCGAAGCCATGGGAACGGAGAACAGGGAGCCGCAACGGAGCATGAAAAGTAAAAGCACAAAAAAGGTTATAAGATACAGAGGACGTTACGTTCTACAATCTCCTGGAAACGGGGAAGACATTATTTGTGCTCAGTGAATATTGGGTTTTAGGTCTGAGAAATTTTTGTATCATTTATGTTGGATATAATTGTTTGTAATTATTTAGATTGTCCCAAATAGTCGGTAACAAAAGTTTTATCATTGTCGGGAGTGATTTTATAATATCTTCAAATTCAACTTACAGAATCCTGTAGCAATAGAAGATCCATCTGTAGATATGTTCTAGTCGATGCATTATTACTCAGGAAGATTCAAATTAACAAACATTATGAACACTCCAGAATATTTACTTATCAAGAAATTTCATTCAAAAATGTTTCCTTAAGATAGAGTGAAGGTTGACAACTCTAAACATTCACAAAAGTAGAAACATCAAACAATTCTTAGTAACAAAAGCGGCATCTAGCCGAAAAGACCTGAAACACATTCTGGATCACTAGTCATGGATTGCATAAAGCTTCAGTAACTCATGGAAACTTTGTTGATTGATACACAGTGGATCTTCCGAACAAAACAGAAAAATCTAAAAATGCAGTCGCCAAACATGAACTGACCTTGGACAAAGCAAACCCTGCAAGAAACACATTATGAATTTGTTAGCAATTGTTGAAATCAAATTCAAGCAAGTAAACAGCAGTGTCAAATTCAGATTGCATCTAACTTTTAATAAATGGAAGGGATCACATAAATTTTGAGGATGTTTATTCTGCCACAATGGTAATATATAGAGCAACATTATCGGGAGGGTCACCAAGATACCACCTACTCATGCCACGACCTATTTGTTTATGCTAAAATCATGAACAAGTTTATTAACCATTTCTGATAACATCAATACTGCTCAAGCTATTTCTTGAAAAACATGTGAAGAACTAAAAGTGGATGGCATAGATCAATACTGAGTTTGAATTCAGATGTAAATCAGGAATGAACAAAACGAGACAGACAATGCACATTGCAGCAGACACTGGGCAAAACCTCTCCTATTCGGTACACCAACTTCCTCGTTTTATTCTGCCTAACATTCTTGGAGTTTATACACTACCCTGATCCATGTAAAACAGTCCTTGCCAGTTCATGCACAAACCAGAGCACACCCCATTCAAAGAGATTTCAAGATCCACACCTTATGACATGGAATAGGGTTCAGGTGTTTTAAGAGAAGAATGTATCAAAAGAACATGTGTAACCTCTTGCTTCTGACTTCATGACAACTTAAGTGTCATATGTTACTGATTCCTAATCACATATCTGAGTGTCCAACTTGTGAAGGGATAAAAAGTAAACACAATGAACCAAAAGTATAATTTCAAAAATTGCCACAAGATAGAGAAATATTATAACGTGTATATATAAAAGAAGCCTTAGAAACCAAAAAGACCAATTGCCAATATAATCATAAAAGAAAAAAAAGAAGATCTCTAATCAATGATCCCATGAAGTGATCAACAAGGGGAAACGATAATTTTCTTGACAAAGTCCTACAATTCTGCATTCCTTTAGAGCATCAGTACTGGTAAGTTGGGCATTCAGGAGAAGCAACCCACTGTCTATTCAGATGTGATTGTAACGCTCTGGATCTTCCTTTCTTTCTTATTACCATCATCCTAATTATATTGTCTCCTCCAACGCAAGACCTCTCACAATTATTTTGAGAATATAAACAGAAATACTGATAATTACAGCAAAACACCCTTACATAATTTCCTCAACAAGCTTATAAATTGATAATCTCAGTTAGAGGAGTTTCAGTCATATGTACTCCAGAAACATAGTTCTAAGCATCCATAATATGTTTGTCATTTCCAAATATTCTAAAATAGCATAGCACTATATGACCTCAATAATGTTCAAGACCAAGATCTCCCATTCAAATTAAAACATTGGAACCTAATAGAAATCCAAATGATTCAATACAGATGGGCATCTTGAGCATGATATAGGTGATGCTGAGCATAATATAAATGATAGACATAATTTTAACTTGCTGCAACATGCATCTTGAGAATCGAAGTCATACCTGATCATGACCAGCTTAATTTTTCTCTTCATCAGAATCAGAATCACTAGCATTGTAGCCTATAGAAAACATATTAATACAATGTTCAACAAAAGTTAACCAACAACAGAGTTGTAAGTGCTACAAACAGATATATATTCTGGATGACAGATGCAAGAAAAGAAATATATCTTTTCTGTTCAAATTTTGAATTTTTATGTTAAAAATACAATGCCGATACCTGGATGCTTGTCGCTGACCTTCCAAACTGCTGACCGATATCTGGAGGCTTTTGTAATCCACACATTTGCCTGAGAAATGCCAATTCGTTAGGTATCAAGATTCTGGTAACAGGGAATACAAGAAAAGGGAAATTTTGTCTAGAAAGAGGTAGGTGATAAGAATTATGAAATAGAATCATGCTACATCACCTGTACAAGAAATCCTATAAGCACTTTTCAAAATTCAAGCTAGAAACTGTGCAACATATATAAAATTTCTCCGGTAATTAAGAAGATTTTGGAATTTTCCAACAACAAACTCCTGGAGCTTCTAAGTCGCTGAGTATGCAACTGACATCATAGATACAGCCTGCTATGTCATGTATGCTGCGCACCAAAACTTACCAAGCAATCAAAACTTCACCTTTCTTTTGTTTTTAGCTACATACTGTTCATCAATATGCTATCAAAAGCTTCAATCTTCTACTCGTTACTCTCTTCACAAACCCCACAAATATAATCGACCATCTAAGAACTAGTCAATAAAAATTCTCCCTAAGCATCAAATCTGTGACAGAAGTAAAAAACGCGAACTTTATCGGAGAACCCCCAAAGTACTGTGAAAATCGGAAAACTACATTCCAAGAAACCCTAGAATCCAAACGCCGTCAACTAAAAGCGTCCTGACCGATCCAATACCAGGAGAACAACATAAAGGGTTCACCTTTTGCTCGTTCTTCGCCACCCCATATCCGCTATGGTACATCTGAGCGACAAGGATCTGCATCGACACATCTCCGGCCCTGGCTTCCTTAAGCGCATCCTGAAACCACCGCCGGGCGCAGTCCGCCACCACCTCCTTCAGGGGGACGCTGGCCTCCGGCAGGTCCGCCAAGTTCATCACGGATGCCGACGTTGTCTCCTTGTTCCACGCCGCAGGCCTAAGGGGGGGCTTGGCGACTCTGGTCCTCCGGATCCTGTCGGCGGCGTAGCGGGCGACGTCCTCCAAGCTCTTCGGCTCCGGGAGCCGCTTGCCCATAAAAGGGTGCGGCGGCGACGCAAAGAGGGTGTTCGACGTAATTTTGGAAGACAGAAGGGCCTCTTTGGAAAATATGTATTATTGGACAAACCAACCCGATGATTATAGAGCAGATAAAGTAGGCGAGTAGGAGGTGAGAGGTAGCTTATATGAATGCGGAGCACCGGACTCGGAAAGGAGAGAGCGTAGATTCCTAATAACCGTCTGATTGAGATCGTATGGTTCTAATGTTCATTTGTTATGATTAATTCTACCGGATCGTTATAAACCCTTGTTTTAAGAGGTCGCTTATATGCATGCGGAGCACCGGACTCGATCTGAGAGGGCGTAGGTTTCCATTAACCGTCTGATTGAGATCGTCTGGTTCTGATGTGGATTATGTTACGATGCAATCTGTCGTATCGTTGTAAACCTTTATTTCGTACAAGATTATAGCCCAATTGCAGGCCTTAATCGGGCCGGTTTCGGCTCAGATAGGCCTTCGTCTGAGCCGAGCCTTGGTCAACTATTGCAAACCCGACCCAATTCGAACCGCTATATAAAGCCGTGCCTCATCAACCCCATGAGCACCGACTCACCTCTCGAACGCCCTCTCGACCAACTCGTTCGTGGCTTCGTGCGCGAGCCTGGCGGCCGGCGTTGAGAAGGGGTGGCCGTTGATCGTGGTGGTCCTTATCCATCTCCAGGTTATTTCTCTTTCGCTTCTCTCTGTCAGTGGCCCTAGGTTTCTTTTTGTGTGTTTATTGAATTCTTGAGCTTTTCGATCTGATTGATGCGGAAGCTCTGTTCTTTCCCTTTCTGGGATTATCCTGCGGTTCTTTTATTTGGGTGCCTGTTACGGTGGTCGTCTATCAGGCGAGTACTATGGATTTACATGTTAGGTCGAGGGCTTTTGGAGTTTGCAGAAAATGCCATTGTAAAGTGCAACCTCGTTCTTCTTTTAGTTTAATTCCATTATGAATAACTATGATCAGATACCCGTCTTTGTTTTGTTGATGTATTATGGCGGTATTCTATTAGGCGAGTACTATGGATTTGCATGTTAGTTCGTGGGTTTTTGTACTTTACAGAAAATGTCATGATAATGTGCATCCTTGTTCTTCTTTTAGTTTATTTCTATTGTTAATAACTATGTTGGCATACTCGTCTTTGTTTCTGCTGTTCATTAAAATACCAGTTGGTGGTCAAGGTGGTGTTGAACCTCCAGCATTTCAACAGGCTGAGCGGCAGAGGATCGAAAAAATAAACAACAAAGTTTAGGAAGTTCAGAGTACTTAAATTTTTATTTATAGTTTCTATTAAAACCTTTTTTAGGTCTTCTTCAATCTCTCCTCATGCCATTAACATTTGGTCCTTTTAGAATGAAAAAAACAAAACAGTTGAAAAAGATGAGAGAATCTGACCTAGATAATCAGCATATCAGCGAGATGCGTGGATCTATTAATGTGAGTCATCATTTAGAGCAAACTCTAGTCTTAGTTTTCTACTCTTTATCAAAAAGCTAGATAAGTTTTTTTTTAATGCATTCTATGCTTTATTCTTATGACTATTGTACGTTGTTTGCCCCTTCCACTTGATAAAGTTCTAATTTCAAAATGCACTATGATTAGAAAAATGTTTGGCAACCTTGCTCCTTTGCTTATTGATCTTTTATCCTTTATTAAGTTTTGGAAACTAAACAGTAAAGATTAGTTTCAGGATTGGCAACTGAATTTGGAATTTTGGATTAGTAATAGATAGTATGAGCTAGACCAAATGGTGTTCCAGCAAAATATTACTTTTAAAAGTTTAAATAGGAAATATGGAAACTATCCAGAAAAATGGAGTAATCAGGGATATTTTAAGAATGATTAAGCGACCATAAAAATTTGACGAAGAAACCTATGAAAAAAATATGTGACATAACTTTATCCAATAGAAAATTAAAAAGCACTAAAAGATCTGCACTTGTTATTAAAATAATTGTAAAAAATTACTAAGGTTTTGAATGGTTAGTGTTGAGATTTGTACCATATATTTAATGTTTACTTTTTTTAATCAAGATCAAAATCTGAGGAGTTTACCATCAGCGTAGAGCATGAATTGGGATTTTCTGCAAACAGAAGGACCTTGCTGATTTTAGGGTTCATCTTCTTCCTGGTAGGGGTTGGCCATTCGTTTGAAACAATGTTTGATTTTCTTAGACCCAACTTGACATCACTTTGATCTACTTCATTCATAGTGAATGATGCACATTATTGTATTCACCTAGTTTCAATTTGAATCGTTTTTCCGATTTGGTGAAGTAAATGAAATTTTGCAACATTTTACAGTTTGATAGATTTATTCCTTATATCTACCACAGGCATCAAAACTTGAACCATTTGTTTGATTTATATGTTACTCATTTCCATACAAGTCTACTATCATGTTTAAACAAGTCATTGGTTTAATTTTTGCTGCCATGTCCTGCCGGCACCTTGTAGTATTGGCAAATAGCTTTGGATCTGTGCCAGCTGGCACAATTTATCAGCACAGCAATGGAACAACAGCCTGAAACTCACTGACATTCCTAGCCACTTTTAACCAACATTTGTTCAGGCATCTTCCATAACAGGAGCCTCATCATGTACCCTTTCAGTTTGTTCTCTAGTTTTTTTATGTATTCACCAAGAGATTGTTTTTCATTTTTCTGTCTTGTTTGATCCTTTTTGGCCTAAAATTTTGTCGCATGTGAATGCGAGATTTCCTATTTTCTATGAGTTTCTGTAAAGTAGTGGAGTCATGCAATAGGCATCAGTTAAATAGTTTTATAATCACCTGGGAGATCTTCTAAACCATCTCAGAGGGTCATAAGTTTGATTCAGAAGATGTTCTTTGTAGTATCATTGCATGATGACTTGTATCTTTTTTAAACTTATATCATGTGTTGTCAGCCTATTCTGGTTTGAGATTCATGTCCATGTTATGTGTTATTTTCTCAGAACAAGGAACATTTTTCTGCTAGTATGACTCAAGATATTGGCCAAGCTGAAGGGAGGACTTCAAATAAACCTGAAGGTGCTGGTATGATAACTAGTTTCTTGAAGTCTTTATCTTCTATTCGCCAAATCGATTAACATTAATGGTTTCTTTTTGTATTTATTTTACCATTGCTTTGTTGGACAATTTTCTGACTTTTTGCAAGGATCTGCAGGACATCAGTGTGTGGACTCATTCGCTTCCAGTGAACAAGAGGACTCAAGTGACTCATCAGATGATGAGATGGAAAGCTTTTCTGATATTGATGATGTTGAGGTATGTCATCCTTGATGTAATTTTCTTGGGTATGCCAAGCTCAGAGTTCTCTTACAGAATATCTCTCTATTATTGAACCTTTGTGTTGGCTGCATAATGAAAATATTTTAATCCATCTGAAGCAATATTTTTGCTAGGTTGATGGATACCTGCACAATGAAGAGGGGAAGGAACTTAAAAAGATTATATGGGAAGAAATGAACAGAGAGTATCTTGAGGTGATGAGGGTCAATTTCCTGAGTGTTCATCACTTCATTAGATTTTTTTATTAGTCAATATGATTCGTTAACTCTAATGCTGAGCAGGCACAAGCAGCCAAGGAAGCTGCTGCTACAGCTGCTAAGGAGGCTTATAAAGCTAATTTTTTAAATGGCTCAGAAGATCTGTTAGATGCCAAGGAACTTGCTAAAGCAACTGCAGCAGCCCTGGCAAAGTCCAGAAAGGTATGGTGACGTGGGCTTGTTCACTTGTGGTTATGTAGCTGATCAATTTAATGTTGCTCCAGGGTTTTGCTAAAATTGTATTTTGCATGAATATGTCTTTCCTGGCTGGCTGCTGAGTTTTTATTTTCTTCATGTCCCGAATTTATGCTTGAAGATAGAAATTTTCTTTGTCCTCCTATAAGCAATCTAGACAGAGAATACCGAATACTCAATTCTGACTCTTGCAAGTGTCGCCTATGGTAGTGAAGATGATTATCCAAATAGTAGCATAGTTATTTTTTACTTTATTTTCATCTTAAATCTTCACTTTTCTATTCTACAATTATTAAATTTTTGAAAAAAAATATTTTCTTTGCTTTTTATCTTCTGTCATATATTAGATTTGTTATCAAAGCACTTGTTTTGCATTTTATTGGTATCAGAGCTCTTGTCCTACATTGTTGATTCACACTTTGATAAGTGCTTTTAGTATTCAACTAAAGCATCTACTATCTATAAATCTATTTTTTTTTGACAAATGTGTCCTCTACCAGTGTCATTGCTTTTATTGTGTTGGCGAACTATTCTTTACCATGCCCATTTTATTATGTCAAACCCCAGTGCCATGGTAAGTTTCATGCACAGCTTATATTGCATGAAACTACTTAGTAGTCAGAAACCTGTGGGTAGATAGTTCTCCAAATGTCTCTCCAATAGATCAATCTTGTCCTACTGATAACTTCTCTAGATTTGCTAACCATAGCTCCATTGTAGTTTTGACTGGTTTCTCAGCTTTTTACTCTGTCTTTGATGACTAATGATGATAATAATTCGAATAGATTGTAAATTAAGGAGGATAGGCAACACTAGAACAGTTTCATGATGCCAAAAGCATTCCAATTTAATTGTCAATTCAGTTTGATTTTGAATAGTTTATCTCTATAAATAATATGGTGAATTCACATTCTAAAAACTTTTCCCTGCTATAATGCAATATCAAATAAAGGAAAGAAGAAGAAGAAATGCTGGAGAATCTAAAACCAAGACTCCTGCACAGACTCTTGAAACAACCCATCAGATGTCTAAAAGAAAGGTACTCTATGTTAAGTTACAGGTTAACATTGCATGCACTTGCAGTTGTGAAATTTTTGTTAACATACACCAATGAAAAATTAATATATTTTGTTCATATCAATATTTCCTATGCTTTGATAAACAATATAATTTTGTCACAGGTATTGAGTTCGAAAGTCAACTATGA
Source organism: Musa acuminata AAA Group (assembly GCF_036884655.1). Classification (NCBI taxonomy): domain Eukaryota; kingdom Viridiplantae; phylum Streptophyta; class Magnoliopsida; order Zingiberales; family Musaceae; genus Musa; species Musa acuminata. Next base: position 25,142,437 of record NC_088358.1, on the reverse strand, counting down.
AGCGCTGGAAGCTCTGTACTCTGTATTTTTTTCTCTTTTCTTCTTCATGTGCTTTTTATGCTACTTACATTTCTTAATACATGTATAATTATTATGTCGTAGCAGGAGAAATACTCAATTCTTTTTCTTGAATTTAAAACATTGCTAATTCACTTCATGCTACATTTCTTGTTGATATTTGTCAAAAGTATTTTGAACTGATTCTTATTAAGCTGTGTGCTTCAGAAACTATATCACCTTACTTTGCAGGATCTCAATCTCAAGTTACATATATTCTGCAACTGGCATTCTTCTTGCATATCAGAATCATTGAATAGGTAGCAAAAGCCAATATATATTTTTTAGAATTCATAGCCAAGACTCCAAAGTTGCATAGTCCCCTTTCCGCCACTTTTTTCGTTTTTACTCACTAGTAAGTTGGAATGGCTAATGATTTTCTATGGGCTCATCGCTTCATTCTTAGAATGCTTGGTTTGATTTTCCTTTAGTACTAATTTTATGTTCTTCAAGAGGGTTTTTTTATCTTGTTCCTCTCAATGATTTAGCAAACCCTTGTTAGTGGCCAGCGGCCCAGGGCAAGGATTAGAAGCCCCACTAATACTATGATGTAAATAGAGATGAAAAGGAATCTTTTGCAACAATTTGTGTTTTTAAGCTTTGTTCATGTTGATTATTAGGAATAGCTATAATCGAGGATAAAATGATGAAAAATTATTTAAGATGATATAAGCATATCAAAAGAAGACATATAGATGGTACTAGCTAGACAAGACTCGTCAACTTCAATTTGTTGTATGATGAGAAGTGAAAGAACCTAAGACAAACTTATTAGAACTTTGGTTTGACAAGTGATATCGCTAATTTCAGTGGTGGGAAAGATCCATGTAGCCAACAGATATCAGAGTGCAATAGGTATCACAAAGGTTACCAAATGACATGTAGCTTCCTTTATTCAGATCTATACTTCCCTTTGGTATCACAACAGTTACCAAAGAACATGTGGCTTCCTTTATTCAAATCTATACTTCCCTTTGTTGTCCTTTCAGATTTTGGTATATTTTTTCAAGCAAATTATTTTCTTTCTGACATCTCTTGAACTTGAGCTTCTCGGATTCAAGCCCAGACTTCCCTTGTTGATCTTTCAGATTACATCTATTTGTTCATGACTTAAGACTTTTTTTTTTCTGGCATCTTCCCCTCTCCTGAATTGAAAGCCAACATGATCAAGTGATAAGTATCAAAGAACTTGCACTGAGAACCACTCCTTGCTCTAAGAAAATGCATCATCACAGCTCTCTACTCTTTCTCGTCTCCAGTGGATGATACTCAGAGTGTAACAGGTATCACAATATTAAACTTATGCATTCAGAATAAAGGTAAACCAATCTGCCATGGTCAATGATCCATAAAACCTCTCATTAACAAACCATTGAAACTTGGGAAGCTAGCTGATGTACACCTTGCATGAGAATCGCAGCTTGGAGGTACACCATTACACCTTTGATGTACATGATTCAAAAGAGGAGTTTTTTTTTTTCCAATACATTTACATTTCTCCATATATACACCCACGAAAAGATTCCCAACGAGAGAGAAGATTGAATATTTGGGGTTTGACAAGTTCTACTTTTAACTTCCATCTGTGTGAATATTTCCACTGCCTATGGTTTATCTTTGTATTGATCTTTCTACACCCATAAGCTTCATGGCATTCCAGTGGTGGCTCTTGATGGATATTTGACACCGTGAATTTTAAGCATTTATGTGAAAAAAAGTTCAACATTTATCTCCTAATTTTTTTTCAGTATTTGTATTCTGCCTTATTGGCCATGTCTTTCAACAGTCTGATCAAGATGGTGGAAAAAGGCAAAAAATCGAGTCAGATGCTGCTGGTGCTTGTGACCTCCCGAACAACATCGAGAATCATGTGGTTGATCCAAGTGCTACGGTGGATGGTGATGGATCCGGAGCATTTGAAGATCACATATATGCTGAAGTCAGTTATGATGATTACGACGGGAATGGAGATGAAGATTTTGGGTATTACGAGGATTTGGATTTTTCATACTGACAACCCTTTCACAGAATTTTTTTTTTTATAGTATTCTATTCCATTGTCATAATGACAACACTTGCACCTACAGCATCTTCACTGACTTGTAAGAACTTGCTAATTCTGAGTGGTAGTCCTTTGTCCAGGTTGTGAGCTTGTAAATAATGTTCCTGCTAATGTGAGGAGTAATGAAGCAAGATGTTTCCATTATGAGCTTCCATGTGGCCTGTTGGAGGCTCGCATCTTTCAGTTCTGGCTGTTGATCTAATTACTGGTTTCAGTGATCATACTAGATGAAGCTATTCGATCTGCAATTAGGCATGAAAGTATGTATACTAAATCTTCCAGAAGGCATACATGCATCGGTGTACACAAGAGTAAAAGCTGGAAGTCATGAGTAATCTTGTCGAGCGGTACGCAATCGAAATCCCTGAACTATTGATTTCTATATTGCACAAAATTGACCGAGATTTTTTGTCGTTAGAAATAATACCGCCATGAGAAAAGGTCTTCCTTTTGATACATTAGCAGACGTACAATCGATCTGGGTCCCATATTATATTGGGCCTTAACGGGCCTGAAAGGTCTTCCTTAAAAGCTTGTATTGGGCCCCGTTACCTTGGTAGATGTAACTCGGGTAACCGCATCGTCTTGATGGTAAGCTTACCACTTCAACTATGAGCATTAAGTGCATTCGAAAAAATTAATTCGTTGCAAAAAGGTCACACCTAAGCAGACATATGTTCACTCGCGGTGATCAGACTCTGACCTGGTAAGTAAGCAAATATGCTTCCCGGTGTGCTTACCGTTCCTTCAGGGTGGATAAACAACCTTCAAAAAAAATTTATTTTCTGCCGTATTCATCCAATCTCCGTGGTCATATGCACACGCACGGTGACCGGACTCACGGAAGCTCTGAACTAGGATTGCCCAATGGCAAATCCGGCACGGCACAGCCCGAACTGCGTCGCCTCGTGGGCCCCTTCTCGGGTTCCGTTGACGAGATTCTTCTCCTCTCCGGCGACATCTCAGCCCTCTTCTCTTCCTCCTCCGACTACAACAGCGTCGGGAGTTGTCCCAACAAACATAGACCCTTCTCTCTGTACTCCCAATTCCTCGTAGCCGTAGTGGCGAATGGTGGACACTAGGTGAAGCCGTCCGCCGCAGTTCTGAAGCCATCGGTGGCGTCGCCGTCATTCCCTGAGAACCCGCCAATGGGCCGAAGCACTGAACCGGATCCAATCCGACTTTGAACAGTGAATCGGGCCTAATGGGCCGGTTCACATTGCATCCGTAGTCCTGAATCACATGACCACTTATGTAAGCTTACCATATGCAGCGGAAGCCTAAATGCCTTCGAAAAAGAATAAATCGTTGTAAAATCGCTCCACATGAACGATTTTATTCTTACTGTCGGTGATCAGACTCTAATATGTTCATTCGTTCCGAGGTTGCTTAAGCAACTCGGTGAGCCAAGATTTTTGACATTCGAAATAATAATGCCACAAACTCTGAACTAAAAAGTCATCCTTCTGGCGTTGCATTAGCAGATGTTAGTCAAGTAACCGCGTGCACATTTTGGTGTGGTTACCACCGGCCACTAAGGGGATAAACTGCCTTCGAAAAATTAAATCGTTGTGAAATCGTCGTACCTAACTGTACCTATTCTCACCTACGGTGATCAGACTCCAACCCTACGAGGGAGGCAATTTTACTTCCCCGGTGAGCTCACCCATTGTCGTGGGTCGATAAACTGCCTTCAAAAAAATTATTTTCTGACATAATGATACAATCTCCGTCGTTATATGCACACCGTCGGTGACCGGACCCAAGAACGATGGTAACCAGGATGCCCGACGGGAGTCCGGCCCGGACTGCATCGCCCGCCGCCCCGCGCTACCCCTTCTCTGAATCTGACCACAAGCTTCCTCGCCTCTCCGCCGTCATCTCAGCCCTCTTATCCCTCTCCTACGGTTCCGGTTACGTCGGGAGCTGTCCCCACAGACAGATTTCCGCCCTTCTCCATGTCCTCCTCCTCGCTAGTCCTAGTGGCCTATCGTGGCGAATGGTGGAAAGAAGGTGAAGTCGTCCGTTCAGACCCGTCGCCGTCGGTGGCTGCCAACCTATGGGCCGAAGCACTGACGTGGGCCAACTCCTAATCTGAGCAGACTATTGGGCCTTTATGGCCAGATCCATACTGCGCTTATGGTCGTGAATCACGTAACAGCGGTAAAAGCTTACCGTCCGCAGCTTAAGGATAAACTGCCTTCGAAAAATAATAAAACGTTGTAAAATCGTCCCACATCAGCGGTCTTATTCTCACAGTCGGTTATCCGACTCCAATTGCTCTCACGTATGCGGGCTTACGTCCTGAGTTCCACCAGTTCTTCGACTGGTATGCTACCATTAATGGTGCTCATGATGGCATTACGAGACAGGAAGAACTAACAGTAACTCTTTAACCCTAATGTAAATATGTGATTTGGCCCTAACAGATGTTAAAGAGGATTTCCTGCACCTCATCATTGTTTATCTTCTGCATGAATTCTCTCTCTCTCTCTCTCTCTCTCACTGATGCAGACGATCGCTTGAGCTGCTAAACCTCTACAGCTGTTGCAACTTTCTCAGCCTTCTTATCTCATACCTCCTCCACTTATCTAAGAATCGACACTTCATCGTGTTTCTTAGCACCTTATTTGTTATCAGAGATGAGGAAGCAGTGATCACAAAGCTAAAATGGACAAGCACACAGAGTGTTGAATAAAGCTTCCACTGATCGTGCACTATCCACCCACAACATGATTCTTTTCTTGGAGAGAACGAAACGTAGGAAACATTGGGATCATTATTGGTTTAGATGCAATTATTTAGGTGCCCCACCCACAAAGTCGAGGTTCCATGCATCATTGGATGACAGGGGGACAGAAACATGTGGCTCTACCTAGCATAAAAGAGACAACAAGGCTGTCATGATTCCCTCAGTGAATGGCAAGAAACTCATGGGGAGAAGCTTATAATGGGAGCAACTTGGGGCTTTCGTGAGCATATCGTCTTCTCTGCAACCCTACAAGACGAATCTTTCATTTTTGTACTTTTCTATGTAGGAATTCTCTTTTTTATCTTCCCATCAATGTTCATACCTTTCTTGTCTTTCCAGAATAACTTACTTTTGTAATAGTTACAGTATATTTTTATACATCCATAAACGTATTATAATCGTAAATCGATGTATTTTATGAACTGATATAATATAAATATAATAATAATAGTCTTTTTACCATTATTATTGTCTTTTTTTCTAAGAGTCATCGACATTTCCATGTTTGCGGCATCGAGAATCTTCTCCTCGCACCCGAGTGGTTGTGGCTATTACGAGTGGGGACAGCGCTGCGACATCGCATGCGGACCGTCCACGTGTGTCGGCTGCCTTCATCGCTCTGCTCCATGTCGGCATCTCTAAATCTTTCTCACGTATTCTTCATGTGATTAATATGGTTTCTTTGTAATCCTTCGCCGAATTCATGAAAGCCATTTCTGCCATCTACACAGACACAGACAGGTCGATTTAAAGCAACCTCTTTTGTTCAGCATGTAACCAAACAAGCATACAGAAGGTAGGAATCGTCTTCTTCCCCTCATCATCATCATCGTCCTCATCTCGGACTCTTTGATACAAACGAAGACACACAAGCAAACTACACGCAGACCTTACAGCTACAGACTCAGATCCCAACAACGGGGAGTGAGGGTTCCCTCTCAGCCCATGGAACTTTCACCCACCCCTCTTTATTTAGAATGATTAGGCGTACGGCTTAGGATTGTTTGTAGTGGCTTAGATGGCCAGGACGAGGCCGGGGAAGGATTTCTCGGGAGGGGCGGGGCGGCGGCTCTGCCACAGGTGAAGGCAGTGTGTCGAGCCTGCGGGTTCCTTGGAGGAAGCCGAAGAGGCGGCGACTCGGGTGATGGTGAGGGAGGTGTTGAAGTACTCGCGGACCTGGGTGATTATCCCATCGGGGGCGACGGTCCAGGCGTGGACCCAGGCGGCGTTGGGGGCGCTGCCCTCGGCGACGACGGTGGAGCCGAAGGCGGCGACTCGCTCGGGCTGGAACCTGAAGGCGGCTGCGGTCTCCTCCTCCGCGCCGGTGAGCATGCGCATCATGTGCTGGTGCTCCGGCGGGCCATGGAACCACCACTCGATGTCGGGGGCCAGCAGCTGCTGCACCCGCTCCACGTCCCGCGCGTTCAGGGCCTCATACAGCGTGAGCACTGCCCACTTGTTGCGGTCCTCCACGCTCTCTCCTTTACCGTTAGCCAGTTCGTGACGAGCCCCGGTGCGGCTCCCCTCTCCCTCTCCCTCTCCCTCTCCCTCTTGGGAAGCTCTAACTCGGAACGACTCACGACTCGGTGGGCGACGGACAGAGGGCGGAGGATGAGAAGGTGCGGGCGGGCGGGTTTATATAGAGCCCCAAACGAACACCGAGGTGGGGCCCTCACGGCTCCTGTGGGTCCCATTGTGGGCCCCGCGAGCGGGCGAAGACGTGCGTTAGTGGGTGCGGCTACGTGCGACGCGACGCGCCATACGCCATGAGAGGCTTCCTCCTCGCTGATGGAGTCTTCTTCACGTACCATCCTGTTAATACTACATGCTATATTGGCTCAAAGGTTTTGACTCTTCATGCACACGCCCACTGCGTGTACCTACATATAATATTTGGATGCTTTTCATGTGTGTATGTGGGGATCATGAAGTGGAATTGGAGGAGGCATCAGAGTCCACTGATCGATCGTAAAGCAAGCCTGGCATCATCAAGTGTGCGTTGGCGTGTCCTCCAATTAAACTACCATCATTATTATCACCTTTCCCGTCATCCATTGCGGGTAGCAGAGGAGCCTAGCGGTGCTTTCTGGGGTTACGATAAGTGGGGAAGGTGAGGCAGCACTCGGCCCCATTCCACAGAGATCAGTGGTTGGTATGCCTCACCTTTGGCCCACTCAAACCGATGCCTCTAAAGGAAGTATGCTTGACGAACAGATGTCAAATGACCATCGATGACAACAACAGCTACCTAAATTTGGAGAAATGTGTATGTATTCTTTTCTTATTACCTATGAAATATTGCTGTTTTTTTTCTCTCTAATTGATTTGATTGAGAATCAAGAACAATTCTGGAATTGTCAGGCAAGAAACCCTAAGAGGTAAATGATAGAACAAGTCCTCGATCTGTCAGTTATAAGATCGAAATGAGTTATCTGAGGAAATCGTAAAATAAGAGACGTACAAGTTTTCTCTAGAAAATGAGATAGATATGATGGTTACAGATGGTATGAGGATAACAACGACAACAACAATACATAATGGTCACATGTTGTGGTCCTTTGGAAAATTAGATATAAATACATATCAAGCAACACTGATTGACATAGTAAAGCCATTAAAGATGTTGGATAAGTAATAAGTATACAGCTCGATCGTCTTTATTCCTGGGAGGAGTAAGTGGGTTTGGCTTGCAAGCAAAGAGACGCATCCTAATTAGGTTTACCCATTAGAACCGTTACTTTTGTTGTAGCATTACCTTCTCGATGGGTATTGACAAGATTAAATTGAACTCGTGAGATGGCGATGGATGGATGCTATGGTGTGAGCACGAATAGAGGTTTCAGTAGTGCCGTTCACGACAAGTGAATACAACACCCGATCGTGCGACAAAATTCGCATTTCTTGAACATCACATGATGATTCAGCCAAAGAAGGCTTTGATGTAGAAAGGATTGGAATCCGTAGCAGTGAGAAATGAGCTAAGTGTGATATGAGCTCAAACGTATCTCTTTGTTCCTACGAGTTTTAGTGTCATCTACAAGTTTCATTAATTGATAGTATGAGAAAAGGAATGCACGTCGGGAAGGTCCCAATAAAGCTACGGAAGCCTTGGCATATGAAGAAGGATATGATTCCGAAAGCACTCCTTTTTATGTGGAAAGGCAAATATTCTCTCACCATTATGAGGGAAAAGGGGAAGGGTTGAGAATATCCCCGTTATGCGCTTATAAAGGTCACAATACTTTGTTATTATTTCGTAAATAGTTATATATACTTGAGTTGCTTTGAGATGACAAAGGTTTTGAACAGTGATAGTGATCCTTTATATTGTGGTTGAGGGGTCAGCATGGCTTGATTCAGCGTCTCGGGTATGTAAGATCATCCATATCGGTACTCGGACAGTCGGAGTCATCATCTGATAGGGTCGAGCTTAGGCTTTGAATTCGAGATCTAGAGACTCTTTGTCAGTCACCCTCCGTTTTACTGTCGGTTCCTGCACACAGGTCGGGATCGGGAAGGGGGTTTTCAATTTTGATCCGTCTGAAGATTTTGTTAGAACTGGGTGGAAAATGAGCCAAGAGCCAATCCTTATCGTCGGTCCCGCGATGGGTTTTTATCCTTCTCCCAGGGACCGACCGTACCAGCCATATTTATGGCTGTCGACCCATTGGGTGGCAGGCTTCCTCCTGGAGCAGATGTTGGGCATCCTTAGTGCCATGGCGTCGAACCGTCGCCTTGCACATGATGTCGTCCCAATATTTACGGGACGACGTTGTACTTAGTCGACGTCGTCCTGATTTTTGCGGGTCGGTGCTATACTCGGTTGGCACCATCCCGACTTTTGCGGGACAGCGTTGACCGAGGAGAATGGTCCATTATGTTGACCTTAATGTTGATATGGCTATGAACAGTGGTTGGAGGGCAGGATACCAAAATGTGCCCTATCATTCTCTCCCCTCCTCGAGGAGCGGCTTGCACCAGGTCACTCCCCGAGGGGCCACTGCATGGCGCGGGGTGATCTCGCGGGTTGAGTTTGCTTGTGTGATGACCAGTGGTATTACAGGTGGTTGGCTAAGGATTTCTGGGAGCGGAGGTCGGTCGTAGACAGGGCCCGTTAGGGAAGACTATTAGGATTTTGATTGGATGAGCGGTGCTGCTTGATATTGGGCGCAGTGATTCAGTCGAAGTCGGCGAGTACCTTGGCTTAGATATGGATGGATCGATCTAGCTTAGTATCATAGCTTAGGTTATTTGAAGGATAACATAATCATGGGGCACGGTTCAGGCGTTGTAGACAAGCGTGACCAAGCTGCATGGTTCGGGTACTTGAAAACTGATGTGATCGAGCAATACAACTCAGGTACCATAGGCTGATATGGCTGAGCGGCATGACTTGAGTACTATATCACGGATGACCTCAAACTCATGATGGTATATGATGGCCTTCCTCGGGGAGTGCCGAGGGGTGGCTATCACCCCGACCACTCTCTTTTCCTATTAGGAATGAGTCGGCACTAAGAGGGGTGAGGGTGGGGGGGGGTTTGAATTAGTGCAGCGGTAAAAACGTCGGTTTAAGAAATTCTCTTTCATACGATAAAACCAATTTTGGAAATGCTTAACTTTGAAAGCAATAAGAAGGTAGTTTGCAGTTAAAGTAAAGTGCTCAAAGGAAATGCAAACCAGATTTTTATAATGGTTTGGTTGTCGTGACCTACATCCACTCCGCTGATTCCTCTTTTATCGAGGCCACCAGCATCCATTATCGATCTTCCTTCAATATGCGAAGATCAACCACCCTTTATAGCTCTTTCTCCTTTCAGGATTTAGGAGATAACCCTTACACCCCCACTTACTCCTCTCTCAAACTATTCTAACACTTAGAAGAAGGAGAGGAGTTCACATAAGATTGCAACAGTGTTTCTTTCTTTTTTTACTTTCAATACTTGTGTATGTTAACTAGGGATGAGAGAGGTATTTATAGGTCTCAAGTTGATTCAAACTTGAAACCTAAAAATATCTCATCCCGGGTCTCCTGAGTATGGGTGGTACCACTGTCTAACAGCCTCTCGGAAACTATGTTTGGGCAGTACATCGCCCAGACAGACAGTACCACCACCTGACAGTCTTGAAGAATGTGCCACCTCTTAGGTCACTATTTAGGCATTTTCACTTAGCTCAACACAGTCCTTATATGGGCCCAACTGGCTCCTAATTGGGTTGACCCAATTCTAATCTTAATTATGTACTAACTACGAATTCTAAGGCATATACTAAGCTAAATAAGTCTAATGAGTCAAGGTTTCTTTCGGCAAGCTTCCAGCGAACTTCCGATGATCTCTTAGTAATATTCCAGTGAACTCCCGTTAAGCTCTTAGAATTCACGACGATCTTCTTTGCGAGTTTCGACGAGCTTCTTTGGCAAGCTCCTGGACTTCTCGATTAGTTCCGGTAGAACTTCCGACGAATGTCCGGACTTCCGACGAACTCTCGAACTCCCAACGAAATCTCGTTCTCGACTCCGGGCTTCATTTTGCTTTATGCCTCATTATCAAAGTTAATCTTGTACACATAAAACACACTTTGATCTGGACAATTATTACTAACTATGAATTATGTTGTTCGGCATGTCATTGGTCCATCGACGCTTCATCTGATTCTTCGACGCATCATCCTCTCTTGCAGCCTATTACCCAATCGGTCAGTTGACCTCCGCAATTTCAATATCCTTGGCGTAATATTCGCTCTTCTTGGCCCGATACCCGAAACCATGGCCCGAAGCCTTTTGTCGATACATTGATCGATCCTCCGACGCGACGTCCAATCTTCAGACATATTTTTCTCTGGCGCAACATGATTCTTCTTGCTTTAATTGTCTCTCCCTTATCGAAGCTTCCTACATCACTAATAACGTAGATTAAATCATAAATACTATCAATTAGTTTCATCATCAAAATCCAAGATTCAACAATCTCCCCCTTTTTTATGATAACAAACAATTGATGTCATAGTTAATCTTAACTCCCAGAGTTTAAACAAACTCCCCTTATCAATATGTCATATTGATAGAACTCTTGGATTAAAAAATACATGCAACATGTTATCATAAACTTATGCATAACATCATACTTCTCCCCCTTTGTCATTAATGAAAAGGAGAAGCTCAATTATCAAGTGTTTTAGACATTACAGTTCAAATCATTGCATTATAGACATAATCTCAAGTTTTATCATCATGCAAGCTAGCAATAATTTTGAGTTTTACAAGTTTGTAATTTTGCCATATGTGCAAGTTTAGCATGTTTTGCTTCTTGAGATAGGCAAGATAGCACTATTGCTTCTCTTGAGATTGCAAGTTAGCAAGTCTTGGTGATGTTCAAGATAGCAAGTTTACACCAAACAAGCTAGCAAAAATTTCAAAAGCGAATACAAGATAGCTTTCTTATTGAAGTGTGTAAGTTAGTGATTCTTGCTTCCTTTTGCAATATGTAAGTTGCAAGTTTTGCTTATCTTTAGATGTGTAAGCAAGCAAGCAAGTTTTTACATCTTCTTGACTTGTGCAAGCTATCTCCCCTTTGTCATTGTCAAAAAGAAGGAAAGAATATAATTTTGTATCTCTTTTTTCCTTTTACAATAATTTTCAAAGCATGACAAAGATAAGCAATCATTCTTATTTCAAAATGTCATAATTGGGATAAACCTTGAATTCAAATCAAAGCAATTTTAATCATCATTCATATCATATGCAATACATCACATACATCATCATAATAAAATGTATAAGTATTACATGCATCATTCCAAATCACAAATATTGCAATGCTTCGTTCCAATGACCGAATGTATTAGATCTGGAACCTCCAGATATAAGTCTAGTATGAAAAAATAAAATACATATATAGTACATCCTTGGTGCCTCAAGTGTAAGAACTATATACACTAATGCGACTATGGAATCACTGTTTAATAAGAAGGCATCATCAACCATTTAGCATTCTATAAGCGCGGATCAATCAGTGAACTCATTCCCTAATGAGCACCTTTATTATATTTTTAGTATCCCCACACGAGCAGCTATGAGACTAACTGCATCCATCATATGAATGAGTATACAACGCACCAGTATATCCGGTTATCTCAATGTCCCTCTCAAGTAATCTATGATCAGGATTATTTAGGATCTGTGTTTAAAGGTGAATCGGTCTCATTATCGTGATCTCATCACGATCCAATTCCTATTGCACAGATCCAAGGACATTAATATATATATATATATATATATATATATATATATATATACAACAAGCAATATAAAGTGATAAATGCTAAAATATAATAATAAAAAATACTACGTGTCAAGTCACACGTGTCATCACTCACGTGATTAGTTTGTAGGGCACATATGACTAGCACAGGTGATGTAAAAATTTTTTATTAATGAAACTCCCTTTGCCACTTTCACATGTCCTTCCTTTTTTCTTCGGCGATGGGGCTCAATTAACTTTTCAGACGTAAAACTTTTTTAAGTTTGATATGTGCCATATCCTCGGAATTTGTCATCCTTCTCGTGTCGTTGAGTGATAAGTACCATCTTGGACCACCATCGTTACCCGATAAGTGCCTTCCCAGCTTAGGGCCAGCTTGCCTCGGGAGTGAGTCAGGTCGCTGACCTCGGCCCTTCATAGGACTAAGTCGTTGAGATTGATCGGCCGATGCCACACCATTTAGTTGTAAAGTCTCGCGTCAACTTTTTTTATAATAGAGGGCACGGAGATGCGTACGGCTCTCCGCTCTTCGACTCGATGTCGTCAAAGTTTTTAGCTCTCGGAGTCGAGAAGACCACTTCGAGCAGGAGCACTACCTTGGTGTCGAATGTCAAGTTGAAAGGCGATTCCCCCGTGGTGGTCTTTAGTGTTGTTCGGGAAGCCCATAGTATGCTCGGGAGTTCATCGACCTAGGTACCCTGAGCTCCAATGACCCTTTTCTTCAAACCTTTCAATATCGCCCAATTGGTTACCTCGGCTAGACCATTGGTCTATGGGTGAGCTACTGAGCTTAAACCCCAATTATATTCTGGAGCCCGAGCAAAATCTTTTGAACTTCGTGTTGTTGAATTGTGTGCCATTGTCGGTGATGATGGCTTTGGGGATGCCGAAGCAAGTAATAATGCTCCTCCATACGAATCCTTCTACTTGCCTCTCGATGATGGATACCAGCGGCTCGGCCACCAACCATTTGGTGAAGTAATCCACTCCGACGATGGGGAACTTCCTTTGTCCCGATGCCGGTGGGAAGGGGCCGAGGAGGTCCATTCCCCATTATGCGAAGAGCCATATGCTATCCAGGGGGTTTAGAGGAATCGCAGGCGGATGATGTGTTCGGTAATGCTTCTGACACTGTAGGCATCACTATACGTAGGTCACGGCATCTCGATGCATAGTCGGCCAGTAGTATCCTTGTCAGAGGATTTTGAAAGCCAAGATCCGATCACCGATATGGTCCCCGTAAATTCCTTATTGAGCCTTGGCTAAAACCGACTAGGCTTCAGCGGGATCCAAGCAGCACAGGAGCAGTTGGGTGAATGACCTTCGATAAAGTCTCCCGTTCATCTCACAACACCACGCCTACATGCGTTGGAGCCGTCGGGAGGCTACCTTGTCGGCTGGCAGCATCCCATCCCTTTTATAGCAGAGGATCTCTTCCACCCAAGTTGGGGTTGAGTGTGTCATAGCCACCTCTTTGGCTGCAATAGTTTGATAAGGGAGTTGCTTGACTTCCAGAGGTAGTTCGACACCCTAACCTAAGGTGAGCTTTGCCAAGGCGTCGGCATGTACGTTCTGCGCCTGCGACATCCTTGTTATGGCGAAGCAGTGGAAGCAACTAGCGAGTTTCTTTACCTCGAACAAGTATTTTGACATGGTAGCATCCCGAGCCTCATAGTCTCCATTGATATGGCTGACCACCAGTTGAGAGTCGGTGAAAACTTTGATGCTTTCAACTTGGAGCTCGAGGGCCAACTTTAGGCTGGATAGGAGCACTTCATATTCAACTTCGTTGTTGATAGTCTTAAACCCAAAGCGGAGCGGTGACTGAACGTTCGGCCATTGGGGCTTTTGAGGACAAGGCTGGCCCCGCCCGTTTTGGCGTTTGTCGAGCCATCGATGTGCAAGCTCCACCATTGCCCCATACACTCGCCATCATTACTGTTGAGGGGAGCCAATTTTGAGATGAAGTTGGTAATCGCCTGAGCCTTGATGGCCATAGCCTTGATGGCCATCCTCAAGACATAGTGTTTGTCAAATTCCCTGAGCTCGACTGATCACTTTAGCATTTGTCCGGACATGTTGAATTTGGACAAGATTTGTCACAGTGGCTAGTCGGTTATTACTTTAATCGAGTGGGCTTGGAAGTAGGGTTGTAACTTCTTAGCTATCTAAATGAGCGCTAAAGCTAGCCTCTCTATCGATTGGTATCTCGCCTTGGGCCTACCGAGGACGTGGCTCAAGTAGTAGATAGGTTGCTGCACTCCAGAATCTTCTCGAGTCAGGATGAAATTGACGGCGTGCTCGGAAGTCGCAAAGTGGAGGTTGAGCAATTCTCCCGAGGAGATTGTAACAAGTCGAGATAGGTGCGCCAATTGCTCCTTTAGTCGGCCAAAGGCCTCTTGATATTCTAAAGTCCATTCAAAGTTGTTTGGGCTCTTAAAGATATGGAAAAAGGGGAGACACTTGTCTCCTAACCGAGACAAGAATCGAGCAAGGTTGGCGCCTAGTCAAGCGTTGAATCTCCTTTACCGAACGGGGATGCTGCATGTTGATGATAGCTTGGAATTTTTTTAGGTTGGCGTCTATCCCCTTTGATAGATGATGAAGCCAAGGAATTTTTCCGTTAGGTGAGTTCGAGTGGACTTGCTCTTGACGATCATGTTGTCAACATACACCTCCATGTTTCTCTCAATCTAGTGGGCGAATATCTTCTTTATCATCCTTTGGTAGGTTGCCACAACGTTCTTCAACCGGAATGGCATGATTGTGTAGAAGTAGACTCCTCAGTTTGTGATGAAAGTTGTATGTTCCTAGTCTTCTGACACCATCTTGATTTGGTTGTATCCTGAGAATACAACCAAGAACATGAGGAGTTTGTACCCCGAGGTGTGTCAATCAGTTGGTCGATCCTTGGTAGTGAATAGCAGTCCTTGGGCATGCTCGATTGAGGTCAGGGTAGTCAACACACATCCTCCAACTTCTATTAGGCTTTTTAAAGAAAACTACATTCGATAGCCATCGAGGATATTTTGCTTTTGTGATGAATCTTGCCACCAAGAGTCATTCTATCATGTCGCGTACCGCCTTTTGTCGGTCAAGCGCCAGCTTTCGAGGTCGCTGCTTCACCGATTGTGCTTAGGGACTAATGTTTAGGTGGTGTTATGTGACCATTTGGTCAAACCCGGGCATGTCCGTGGGTGACCAGGCGAATATGTCAGCATTTTCAACTAGCAGGTTGATGAGTTGCTCTATTTCCTCTTCCAGTAGCCTTGACCCGAACCTAACAACCCTATATGGTTGGTTGTGACGTAGCGGGACCTCTTGGGTGTGCTCAGTCAGTTCGGGGTGCTGCGTTGGCTTGGCGACGTCCCGAGGGTCGGTGATGGGATGCTCACGCCTCGATTTCTTGGGTAATGTGATGGTCGCCAGGCAACATCGTCGGGATTCTTGAGGATCACTCCTTTTTTCCCTGACCCCTGCTCAAGTCGAGGATTTGTCACCCTGATGGTATGTGGAGATGACTGCTCTGAGATTATTGAGGGTTGGTCAGCCCAAGATGGTGTTGTATATTGAGGAGAGTTCCACCACCATAAAGGTTACCATGATCATCTTGACTTGGGGGTCTTCGCTTAGGGCGACTGGTACGACGGTTGTGCCGAGGGATGAAATGGAATCACCTGTAAATTTGGTAAGCATTGATTGAACTGGGGCAAGGTCTTCCTTGGTCAGGCTGAGTTTCCAGAAGGCATCGAAGTATAGGACATCGGCGGAGCTCCTAGTGTCCACCATGATCCTTTTAACCCAAGCATTAGCGATCCTAGCCGAGATGATTAGTGCGTCGTCATCCTTCGGGTACTTGGTTTCTCCTACCAAGAAGGTAATCTCGAGCACTTGGGGTTGCCGAGCACTTTTCTATGGTTGCTTGGGCATAAGCCTTCCATCCCACCATGCTATCTCCCCCCGATGTCGAACTGCCACTGATCACATCAATCTGCTTTTCGTTCGACCCCGAAGGATGAGGCGACAATTCGTGTGGCCTCCCGATGTTACAACCCAAGTGCCCTCAACGTATGAGTTTTTCGATATGGTTCTTGATGTCACAACACTCCTTGGTGTCATGTCCATAATCACGATGAAACTGACAGTACTTCGAGTGGTCTCTGAGCTCTCATGGTGCCTTCATTAGGTTTGGGGCTTTCAAGAGTCACCTCTCTCTGATCCGCAGGAATATCTCCGTCCTAGAGGAATTTAAAGGTAGGAGTGTAGGCCTCGGGAGTGGTGTGCCGAGTAAGTCAATCCTCCTTCTTGGTGGCGCCAAGGCTTGCCCTC
Source organism: Musa acuminata AAA Group (assembly GCF_036884655.1). Classification (NCBI taxonomy): domain Eukaryota; kingdom Viridiplantae; phylum Streptophyta; class Magnoliopsida; order Zingiberales; family Musaceae; genus Musa; species Musa acuminata. Next base: position 25,125,975 of record NC_088358.1, on the reverse strand, counting down.
GGGTTGGTTCTGCTCATGGCCTATTATGCTCCTCGCGCCTTCCTGCCATTAATGCTTCAGCGACTACGTATTGGTTAGCACATTAAAGCATTTTAGGGATAGCCGTAGCGACTGCTCGACCAGTGTCTAGAAGAATCTATAAAGTCAGAGTCCCATCAAGAATGCCTGCATTATCAAAGAGGGATGAGCATCGGGCAACATCCGGATTTTAGTAGCAAAGCATGTCACAAAATGCGAAAGTGGCTCATCATCCTTTTGGCTGAGACCGAGGAGCAAAGCTGCGGACGACTTCGATCGCACATTGGCTAGGAAGTTAAGCTCGAACTCTTTGGCCAACTGATCGAAGGAGGTGATCGAGGCTCGTATGAGTCAACTGTACCACATATGAGTTGGGCCTCGGAACGAGGTGGGGAACACCTTACACATGAGGGCATTCGAAGTGTTGTATAGGGCCATCTAGGCTCGAAAGATAGCGACATGTTCCGTCAGGTCGGAGCCGATGTCATAGGCTTCAAGAATAGGGAGGCAAAAGCTTGGAGGGACTGGCTTGTCCTGAATCTCGAGTGCGAAAGGCAATCCTCCTGAAGAGGCCTCACCAAGCTCCTCTTCGGATTTACCGAGCACAGTTGTGCAAGTAGAGAGTTTGCCGAGTCGGACGACAGTGTGTCAGGCTCGGGACTGTCGGAGTGGAGGTGTCAGAGGCTTCGTGCGTTGCGCATGGGCACTGGCCTCAGACTCAACCGGCGCTTGGGCTCAGGACTGTCGGAGCGAAGGTGTCGGAGGCTTCATGCGTTGCACATGGACACTGGCCTCAAACTCAACTGTCGCTCAGGTGATGAGGTGACGTTCGTCGTCCCAGGCTGCCGGGGAACCAAGGGTGGCACCGGAGAGGGTGGAGGCTATGTGGGAGTAGGAGGTGGCGACTCCTGCTGTGGCATTGCCGGGAGCGTCGAGAGTTGTTCGGGGTGAGGAATGAGGGGAACGATGGTTTGTATCATCCTGGCCAAAACTTGAACTTAGTGTGTCATGTTGAAGAACGCCTCGAAAGAGATGGAAGGTTGAGCGGTAGTCATTCCCAAGGGTTGCTACGGAGCCGTTGGCCTCCTACTCGGGGGGAGGTAGGTGTGGCTCCCAAACCCCGGAGTTAAGCGGGTCTGGAGGCACTCGTTACCCAAGTGTTCGAACACATTGCCTTGTTGGGATTGATCCTACGTCATCGAGCCCTTATTCTAGTGCCAATATGATAGTGATCCTTTACACCGTGGTTGAGGGGTTAGCATGGCTTGGTTCAGTCCCGGGTGCGCAATATCATCCACGTCGGTACTCGGGCGACGGGAGTCGTCATCCGATGGGGTCGGACTTGGGCTTTGACTTCAAGATCTGGAGACTCCCCCTTTTATTAGTCGCCCTCTGTTTTACTATCTGTTCTTGCACACAGGTCGGGGTTAGGAAGGTGGTTCCTGATTTTGACTCCTCCGAAAATTTTGTTATAACTGGATAGAAAATGGGCCAAGAGCCGATCCCTGTCACCAGCCCACGATGGGTTTTTATCCTTCTCCCGGGTATTGGCCGTACATGTCATATTTATAGCTGTTGACCCATCGAGCGACGAGCTTCCTCTTGGAGTAGATGTTGGGCATCCTTAGTGCCATGGCGTCGAACCGTCGCCTCATACTTGATGCTGTCTCGATCTTTATGTGATGACGCTATACTCGGTCAGCCCCGTCCCAATCTTTGTCGGACGACACTGTACTTGGTCGGCGTCATCCCGACTTTTACGACTCGGCGTTGTCCTCGATCGGTGCTATCTCGATCTTTACGGGATGATGTTGTACTTGGTCGACGTCGTCCCGACTTTTATGGGTCGATGCTATACTCGATCGGTGTCATCTCGACTTTTGCGGGACAACGTTGATCAGGTAGTGTGGTCCATTATGTTGATCTTGATGCTGATGTGGCTATGAATAGTAGTTTGAAGGTAAGTTACTGTCCTAACAAATGGTTTAATTTTATATTTTTATTTATTTTATTTTATTTATCATATACACAAAAAATCCTAAATGACTCAAATTTATTCAAATAATAATTATGATACTTTAACGTTGCTGAGTAGTGTTGTAATTAATAGGATAGATACTCTACTCGTAAAGCTTTGCGCATAACACGTAGTACCCGAAGTTGACCAGAGTCAACCCCGCCACGAGCCAGTACACGTTCTCCACCTTCGAGTCGTTAATGTCGTCCTGCAGCCACCCGGTGACCCTCCGAGCCATGTTCACCATGGCGGCGCTCAGGTAGAATCCGAGAGCGATGATCAGAGCCATCATCCCTGTCGCAGTGCTCCTCAGCGACCTCGGGAACGCCTGGAAGTATAGCGCCACCTGGCCCGGGAAGTGCAGCGCGTCCGCCACTCCGGTCACCGCCAACGGCAACACCAGCCACAGCGCGGTCATGGGCACGACCCAGTCGCCATGCTGGCTCTCCGCCTGGTGTGACCGCACGATGCTCGCACGCTTCCTCTCCACCAAGGCGGACGCCGCGATGCCGGCGGTGTTGATGATGTGGCCAAGGCCGATGCGCAGCAGAGGCCTCGGGGGGCGCGGGCTGAGCTTTTGCCAGAGCGGGAGGATGAGGCGATCAAGGAGTAAGAGGGATACGACGGTGGAAACGAAGGAGGAGACGACCATGGAGCCGGCGGGGATGGAGAAGCGGGGGCCGAGGGAGCGGTCCATGGTGAGGGCCTGGAGCACGGTGAGGATGAGCTGGATGCCGATGGAGACGCTGAGGAAGATGGAGGCGCTCCAGAGAGGAAGGACACGGAGAAGGGACTTGAAGTCCTCTACTTTTTGGACGGTGCAGAGGCTCCATGGCTTGGCGATGGAGCCGTCCGGCCGCGTGTCGCCATGGCAGATCCATGCGGCCCGGTTCAGAAAGCTGGAGACATCAGAAGTAGATCTCATTGCACCGTAAACTGTACAAAGTCGAAGGACGGAACAGTGCATGGCAGTTGTTTTGATAGATCAATTTAGGCAGCAACTGTCGCATTCCTACTAAAACTTTGACTCAACGCACCTAAATCGTTGACTCGGTCGAAGGTTGATTGACTCATCGAGCTCAGATGTCCCGTGGGCATATTTGCTGTCATCCTCTGCCATCACAACATCCCACTTCCTTATAGCGGCAACGGCCACGCGGGCCAGTCCAGTGAATGGGCTTCCACATGCCGCCGGCCTTCGGTAATGCTTGCTTCCAAGGAGCACAAGCACAACGGCGATGGCGTTCGCCGCCGCTGACACGCCGAAGCCCAACGCCCAGCTGATGGAGTCCTCGACGAAGACGATAGAGGTAGAGCCGATGATGCCGACGGCGTACATGACGACGATGGACCAGTTGAAGAAGACGTCCCGGTCGCCGACGCTGTCGAGTTGGTGGGCTCCAAAGGTGAGCATGTTGAACTGTGTCCCGCCGGACCCGACGACTATCAGCGCCACCGCCGTGTAGAGGAACGCAAGCTGACCCGCCGATGGCACGCAAGCGTCGGAGATGGACGCACATGGGGGTGGTTGCAGCGACCGGAAGGCGGCGGTCAGTGTGAAGAGGATCAAAGACTGCTTGCGATGAAGATTGATGAGAACACAGCCCAAATGCTATTCTTCGAACATGACGAATTGGCCTAAACATCACGTGGATAATATTAGGACTGAACTAGTAGTAGGATGAGTACCACGAAGGTGACGATGGCGGAGAAGACGACGACTGGGTAGCACCCAAAGAAGGCATCTGAGACGACGGCGCCGGCCAACGGGGCAAGGCTGGTGCAGCCTTGGACGATGTTCCCGATCTGGGCGGCGTCTACGGCCTTGAAGTTGTACTCCTTTATCAGGTACACCACCAGGTTGCCCGTTGCCCCGGTGAGTGCCAGCCCCTGCCCCAGCATGCTCCCTAAGAGCTCAACAACCGTACTCAGATCACGGTTCACAGAGATAGAGAGAGAGAGAGAGAGAGATGAAGAGGGAGACCTATGATGAAGGGAACTGTGATCCAACCCCCTTTGTTAGCATTCTGAGCTTCGTTAACGATGAGCTTAGATCGTTCAGAAGCCCCATCTTCCATCCTCCCCCTCGTTCACGCTTCTCCTCTGCAAATCTCAGGGAAGGAGGAAAGGAGCAAACGAGATTCGTCGTTCATTACAATATGTTACATCATTTCAATGCCGGGGGTTCCTCTTTCATAATCGGAACACTGTTCTCTATCTCGTCTTGAATCGGAACGTGCGAGCTTTCGCCCACTTTCATCGTTATCGTGATAGTACTCTCAGACACCCAAACCACATGTACCAAAAGGTCGTACACTTGGGCCATAAGCTAGTAGCCCGATTAGATCCAGGAGTGAATCCAAATAGATTGGATCAGCACATTAATAGATCGGGCTTATCTTGGGCCACAAACTAAGGCCTAATGAATATTTCATCCGATATAGCACATGAATTCCTTTCCATGCCTTTGAAGAAGAATATTTTCTGGAAAAGGGAAAAGGATTTAGAAAAACCGCAATAGGAATCATGCACAATGGATCATGAAATGCTGCAAAAACAGGAAAGGAAAAGTTTACAGGCCATCTTGTGAGAGGAGATGAGCTGCTCTGGCCACCATGAGAGTGACCAGTTGGATATCGCCATGGAATGAATGCCATGCACGCATCACCTTCCTTCGTAACTCTCTCCTTGTTGCATTACCACTCATTCACCCTGTAAAAGCCAAAACTTGCAGTACTTCCATGGAGCCATGCAGGCATGTAAACCAACAAAAGACTTGCTTGTCCTTTGGTGCTCACCTTATCTTCCCGCCCCCACACACACACCCTCTCTCCTCACTAAATCACACAAATCCAGCGAGATATTTTTCCTGCTCCGAGAGGTACAAGAAGACTACCGGGAACTCACATCTCTCTCCACTTTACGCTTTAATTAGTTTGTTTTGAGTTGGTGCAATTGCATGTGAATGTACTTTCATGAGTTCTCCCCTCACGTGACCTTTGGTGGTATATCATCAGAATCTTAGAACAGGCCAAATGAGATCAAATACATATCAGCAGAAACAAAATCCAGAGGAAAAAACCTGGGAAGCTCATGTAAATCCATGGATATATAGAGCATCCCCCTCCAAGCTAATACAGTCAGAGAAGATCCAAACAACGGGTAGCGGTAATGCATAAAACAAGATGAATAGATTGGTAGTCTGAGAATCCTACAGACGTTACAGCAATTAATGCTTGCCATACAACTCATCTTTTCCTTTGTTTTCTTTGTTTTAGATGATGAAGAGTATCTTTCCAGCAGCGGTATCTTTGTTTTAACTGTGGCAGATGCTCCAAGAGAGAGAGAGAGGGTAGTTTTTGGAAGTGACAGTCTGCCAAGAAACACAAGACGAGCAAACTCTTGATGAGTGCTTGGGGAGTTACTTGTAGCGTCCTAAGAGAACGACGGTGAACAGGGAGGAGTCACGAGAGGGTTGTCGAAGTACAAGCAGACAAGCACGGCAGCAAGCACAGCTGCAAAAAGATGGTGATGGTGCCACAGCAACTGTTTGTCACCCCCCCCCCTCCTTCTTCTTCTCTCTTCCCTTTTCTTGCATGCTTCTCGCTGTCACACACTGTGTAGAGTTAATTTTCTGTAGGAAAACAAATCAGAAGAACATAGTTTAGTATGTGTATCGCACAAACACGTTCTCTTCTTCTTCTTCTTCTTTTTCTTTCTCTTCTTCCTCCTCCTCCTTTTTCCCAATTGAATTGGGGTCATGGGGATGGTGCAGCAGCAGTAAGATTCATATGACAATGACGGTGTGGTTGAAGCCTTTTCTTGCGCTGCTTTCCCACCGGCGATATGCTCACGCATGTTAGGACAAAAGTCAAATCAAACAAAATAGCTTTGAACTCCTTTTTGGTGGCACAAATCTTTCTGTTGATTCCACTTCGATGGATGATAAGAAATAGGAGCCTTTATTGGCCTTAACCAAGCATTCGTTGCTCGACTGGATGTGATGATCATATGTAGGATTATCTAAAACATCAATAAATATCTCAAATTGCCTTTACGTCTGGCCATCAGAAGCATCTTGAATTTCTCTGAGATCTCAATTCAAGAAAAGATTTATGTCATCCAAATTGCTTAAAGACAATGTCGTATTTATCCTGACATCCTGCCATGCAGTGCACACAGCTCATGCATTGGGACTTCCGTCTTTCTTTCTTCCTTCTTTTCGCGTTTTGGATTCAAATGCAAGACTAGATGGTTCTCATATCATGCACATATCTCTCCGGGGGGTTGAAACAGAGGAACAACAGCACGGTCACTGCCAACTTGAATCGAACAGGTGGCCAGCAGATTTCTTGGCCGCAGTCATGTCGATGGAGGCGGCAAACTTGTATTATTTCCCAAAGATTGGATGCCACACCGCTGTATCCATCCTTGTGGTGATAGATAGCAAGAGGAAGTCGCCAAAACCTAATGCCAAGTTTTGGTAGGTGTGACAACACTGCTATGTTCTCCGCGTGAGGCCTCTTTGGCCTGTTCCTTTGTATATATTGTTTCTTGCTCTTCATCTGATGCATGTGAACAACAAAATGATAGTGGATATCCATTGGCTGTCGAGTAATGTTGGAATAAGCTGCGATCGAGAAATCTCACATGAAAAACCACCGCATTATGTTTCGTGTTGCAGCAGTAGGGAGTGTATATGGTTAGTAGCTCTGTGAATGATAGATACGACCGAGACATGTACAGCTGCAAGGTTTCTGCATCATGACCCTCTTCAGATCCAGCGAGTAACTTCTGCCTGTGACGATACAGCGAGGGACACATCCAAAGGGAAAGAAACAAGCTCATTCCACTGTGAGGAAAGCTGAATCCTGGATGAACGATGAAGCCTTAACACTTAGGGTTGGAGCACTAGAGGAAGGCGACGCACAAGGCATGCAGAAAGCAGAGGAGAGGGTGAGGTGTGAGTGAGTGTGTGTGTGTGTGTGGGTACATACATGGCTGAGTTATGACGAACATAGAGGAGGGAGAGGACAGCGAGGTGCATACATGCATGTGAACAGGCTGGTACGTGCTTTGTCGATGCATGCAGCGTGGAGACAACGCAGGTTTGCATGAGAGCAGTGGGAGGAGTTTGTGGACACGGACGCATCTCGAGCTCAAGCCAAACCCCTCGATCCCATTTCGAGAATGGATGCTCACCACTCACGAGTGGTCAGTAAGCCAAAAGTCTCTCTCATCAGAGGTCACGAGAGCATTGCAGGGAGAGAGAGAGAGGCTGCTTGTTCGAGTCTTGTGAGCGTCACGGCAGTGATGCTTCAGGGACAACAGGCTGCATGGAAACCCTACAGGGCTCTCATGTGATTGATTCCTTGGTCTCTCGCTCATGATCTGCAACTGTGCATATCACCCTCAAAAGAATTGCTTATCTGCTCACTGTTGGGATCTCTTTCCGAGCTAGAACAGGGTTAGATAAGCTTGATACTGTGCCCATGGATGCCCAGAGTTCCCGGAGATGGCAGCAGCCCCACCTCATCTCATATATGGGTAGTGAATAGCATCCCAAGGACACGAATCACCCAACCAAACAAGTGACGATAGTGAATGGGAACAGCAGTAGATCACATATATGTTCTCTTAGGTTTATGATCGAGGAAGATGAGTCAATAAATGCCAATTGGTTTTGACAATGATTGCGTTGGAGAAGTAAAACAAAAAGGACAACAGTGGTCGCTTGTGTTGTTATTGGTAGTGCCATTATTATACCTCTTCTGTATCCATCTTCTTTCTCTCGTTATCACATCTTCTGTATCCATCTACCCAATCCTGTTCTTTTAGGTGACAAATAGATGCAGGTGGATGAATGATGAAGCCATTTAGAAAGCATAAACCAGCAAGTTTTTCCAAAGCCATTTGAGGACTTATAGTTCAACCTTTGGTTGGTGATTATAGTTCAACCCAGTAAATAGGAAATACAAAATAAGAGGACAGGTGAGGGATCATCATGATTGCACATCACATGGATTGATTTGGATGCAGCACCCAAGATTTATTTCTTCGAGAAGAGACATAGTGTAATGATATGTGTCAATTATTTCATGATAGAAAGACATTAGTGGATAGGGCTAATGCAACTGAAAGTGTCCTACATATATTCTTGTGCTGCTTCCTGGGAGAATCCTGCAGAAGAATCATTTCTCATGATGGGTGCTTGAGATAGATTATGCTGTTTCTCATATTGGTGGTGGTAAAAAAATGAAATTAATCACATAATTATTGTGAAGGTAGAAGATGAGAAATCATCCAACATATTCACATTTCAGATCTTTGATACTTTGTTGTCATCATTCATGTTTTATCACCTTGATGTGCATGCCTGATTTCTTAATCTGATTCAGGTTATGATTCTACGTCTTTACAAGTGTATAACATGCTCTGAATTGAAACTGATATCTCTGAGAGAGAGAGAGAGAGAGAGAGAGAGAGAGAGAACCGAATACAGAGGTGACGAGGGGAGAAGCCCCGTGAGAAGCACTTGGAGGCATTCACAACTCACTCCACCCCCCAAAACAATACAAACTCCCAACCCCTCAACGCCTTGTGCCTTTGCCCTCTATCCCACGTAGCACCCACACGAAAACAACTCTCCCTTGACGCCGTCGCTGCTTTCCATGTCGCTCCCATCACGAGTAGATTCCTCTCTCTCTCTCTCTCTCTCTCTCTCTCTCTTCATTCATTAGGAACTCAGTGTGAACAAATTTGCACTGATGGGTTATTATCATGACATGGCTGTTCATTAGATCCGTGCACGTGCATTGCACGTCAAGTCATCGGATGACGATCTATCACACAGGAATGAAGATAGGAACGAGCAAAAGATGCATGACGACAAGGTGGTGGTGGTGACAGGAATCCTACGAGCGTGACGGGGAATGAGGCACTAATATCTTGCTTGACCTCAGCCCAAGGCAAGATAGGATGGGAGATCAAACTCATCATCTCCTTTTCTTATTGCGTCCCCTTGTTGTGTAGCACAGGCCGGGAACGTTGTGAGATCAAACTCATCTCCTTGGATGGTTGCTTGAAGCAGTTTTATATGACGGAGAGCAGTGCGACGAGAAGATTAGATGGCATACTGCATCAATTAGCGAGTGTTGAGTAGATGGAGCTGTAGGTTTCTTAGCAGGGCAACAATGGAGGCCCCGGTGACTGCAGAAACGCCAAGGGGCAGTCAGGTAATTTTGGTAGAACACTAAGGATGACAGTGGATGCGATCAGCAGATGGATCATACGGGCGCTTCTTCCTCTTTTTAAGCAGTCACCAGCCCTCCCCAATAGCTCTGCGCGAGCGAGAGAGAGAGAGAGAGAGAGAGTCATGGTGTCTCGGGAGCACAAGAGAGCTGCTTTCCATGAGAAGCTGCAACTCCTTCGATCGATTACGCACTCTCATGCAGTAATTAGCTCTATCACTCATCATTTGTCTCTGAAACAATCTGTTCTCTGTCCTCCCAACTTCCATAAACATGCATGACAAGTTGATTTTTCCTTTTTTTTCTGTTTTTTTTTTTTATTTCCTGAACAATGAGCAGATAACACATCCAAAATCTCCATCGAGTTGTGAATGTGTGTTTGTGATTTTTTGTTTTGGTTCAGTTTTTGTCGCTAAGACGCATTAAATTTTGTTCTAAGATTTCTCTGACTCTGATAAACATGTTCAAAGTTCAAGCAAATACACAGGAATTCTTTCACTATATTGGCATATAGAAGAATGAGATGGTTCCCTTTTCCAAGAATTTGATGGAAGGAAAATTTAAAGTACACTGGTTTTACATTGCTGAATATCACACTAATTATGACCTGAATCGTTCTTTTTTTGTTTCCATGGCAGCTAAACAAGACATCTATCATAATGGACGCATCAAAATACATCGAAGAGTTAAAGAAGAAGGTCGATAAGTTGAATCGAGAGATTTCATGCACACAAAACAGAATTGACGACAACACACTACCTATGGTAAATTTGATTCCAATCATTGCCTTTGCTTGGGGGACTGGTTTACTCACTGTTGAAGCTGGTGTCCATCTCTGCAGGTAACTGTTGAAGCCCTACAGAAGGGGTTCCTCATAAATATCTCTTCGGGGAAGAGCTACCCGGGATTGCTCGTCTCCATTTTGGAAGCCTTTGAGAAGCTGGGACTCAGTGTCGTGCAAGCTAAGGCTACTTGTACTGATACATTTCGCCTAGAAGCAGTTGGAGGAGATGTAAGATGCAAGATCAATATTTACCTGCAAATATACACTTGAAGTTAGCTAACTAGGCAAGCTAAAACCAAAGAGTTTCTCGTATCTAGACATTTTCATATATATTGATCAACTAACTAAATGATATAAAAACACTATGCTGAATAATGTTATAGCTAGAGAATCCTGTGCAGACTCAAAATACACTACAGAAACCCTAGCGTGGGTTGGGTTGACCTTATATATCATAACTTATTTCATGACATTAGGTTACTAAAGACGAGTAATCTTCTAGAGAGATATAGAGGTTAAAATCTTTCACCCTGATGGATTTGATTCTTTATTTTCAAGTAGTGTACATGCCATTCCATGCATCTGTTTTGTGCATGTATATGTTTGTCATGCTTGTTTCTATGAATCCTAGCATTTTTTTTGGCAACCTCAATGACATGAACCTCCAAAATTCTTCCTCATTGTTTCTATTGTACATGCACCTAAAATGAATTCCTCAAAATCTTTGAGTATACATGCTTGTTTGCTTGAACAATACTTCTTCATGCGGAAAAAATCTAGATATGCAAAACTAGTTTGTTGTCCATTGGTAATATGAGCTCTAGAACTAGTGATTAGTTCATTTTCCCTTCGTAGGTATAGATTGTGTGGACATGATTGCAACCTAAGCATCCTCATGATGCAAATGCCTCGAGGGAAATATTGTTCGAGGACAAAGATTTCAGTCCATGCTAGATATTCATTGACATTGAAACCCTATGCATACAAACAAATGTACATCTCTCTTGAAGTGAAGTGTAGCAAAATAATTTACGGTTAACTACAAACCTGGAAAAATAAATAAAGATTATCATAGATACTAATGTCAACAAGAAATGAAACATATGGCACATTTGGGTTTCCATTAGTGAGAAATATATGTTCATTCAAGATTCATAAAATTTTCAGATTCAAGTGGCCAGGATGGATGCTCAAATGGTGAAACAAGCAGTTCTGCAAGCCATCAAGACTAGCACCAAGAGTTCTGATCCAGAATGACAGATATATATAGCAGGAGACTTCTTATGACTACCAATGCAACCTTTTATTAACCTTTCATCTACTGTAATTGGGTTGTTACAGCCCTGGCTTGAAGGTAGAATGTCCTATGTAAAATTATATATATGGTTCTTCAGAGTTCAGAGCATGGATAAATTTCAGAATTCACATATGCATGCAAAGTACTATCCATAGAAAGGTAGGGTTAACAAAAGAAACAGTACATGACATTTGATAGTTTAGTTGCTAATAATAAAATCCAGAACAGTATGTCAAAACACAGTAACGTGACTGACAAACTTATGCAAGCTTCCATATCATCTAAACTTTAATTTAACCGTGTAAATTGTAAGGACATAGAGAGATTCCTTTATCATGAGACATCATATAAAGGAAGAGAGTAAAGTAATTGTCATATACTGATCTTCTTTCGACTCAGGAAAATAAAATGGAGGGAAACCAGCAGAGTTCGTTTACAAATAATATGTTGAACAGGAAATATTTGCATGTTCTGAAAAGAAAAGGTAAATAAATATGAGATAGAGAGAGAAAATTGATATAATTTATGAAATGGAAATATTTTCTGCAGTATAGTCATATTAAAGTCATGCAAAATGGTGCCTACATGTGGTAAAAGGCTCTCTCCAATGTTGTGGACAGGTCAAAATTAATTGATTTTGTTTATAATAATCAAACCTTAAGAGTAATACTAGTTTATACAAATACATATGTATTAAGAATATATTTATATATGCAGACAGAGAACAAAATATGCGATATCTCACCTACAGAGAGTATTGTTCTTCAGAAATTGGATAACAGAGAAATAGTGTGCTTTTAGCCGAGCTGAGACTGTTACATCATGCAAGAGTCCGAAAGTCACTTCTGTCACCAGCCATGCTAGGAAATGCCCATGCACTAGTTCCCTGTTCCAATCGCTCTTAAGTCATGGAGCACATCCTTTTCACCATGTACAGTTAGTCTATGGACCTCCTCTTGTCCAGGTTTCATAATGAAGGCCTGGTTGCTCAAGCTCAGAAACATAGCTTGGAGTTCCAGAAATCCATCCATGGACCTTGTCCAACATGCGCACTGTGGATCAGCCCCTTTAAATATGGCAATGGGCCTTCTGTAATCACAGAATCACAACCGAAAGCTGCCTTGCGACACAAAATTAGTAGAATCAGAAACAAGTTCAGCAGTGTGTTTTTTTTGTTATTACAGCGGCAGGAACCAAAATTCATAATGTGACAGGACTACAACAATATAATCAGGCCATAAGGGAGATGTAAAGAACCAACCATGTTGACTCCTAATCAGACTGCAAGCATACCACATCTCTCTGTTGACACTGGAGTACAGCAGCTGGGTACCTGGAGATGGAGGCAAATTGTAAGGTAAATATGGACATTTCTCTTTCTATGAGCAATAGAAGACCAGTCAAATTTCCTTCTTATGACTCATTCATCAAATATTCTACCACGGAAAACAGCATTAACAGCTTAACAGAGACAAAAAAAAAATGGATATCAGCAATAAACAGGGTGCAAGTAGCTAATAAAGGTCATCATCTTACATGCTCCCAGACAAATCAAGTTTCACCAGACACAGGGTTCATCAAATCACTGAAGATTGAACTAAAAATCAGCTGATACTTTGCTTTTTTTAATGAACATATCATTAGGCCAATGGATTACCTCGCTCGTTAGATAAAACAAGCAATGCAGGTCACTTCCAGGATGTGATCCTGCAAAACAGCAGTTAATTCACAGTGAAATTTTGGAAGTAAGATCCTGCCAATATTAATTCAAAATTTAGCTTCTGTCCTCCCTTCACGACTTAAATACTGGTAGCAAAAGACACAAGAGGCCATCTTATCACTTCCTACATACACTTCTGGCTGTGAAGAGTATGGCCTTCGAACAGATGTCAAGTTACTGAACTGGCTCAATAACTGTCTCTCTTCCAAGCCAATGAAACCAATCATCAACATGACAACCTCCATATGAGACAATCAACCTTGAAATTGACATTACCTCAAACGTTAGGTCACGAAAAGGATAGGGCTTTTTCTCCGGCACCTAAACAAAGAACCACACAATCCAGCATTAATTCTGGAATAGATGAGTACTTCACCGAGCCAGTTCAAGAAACATCCAGAACCCCCAACACTACACAAGCAAAAGTGGAGTTGCACAAATCTAAAAAGAAATCTCAAAACTATAACATAAACCTCGAACAATTCAGTGCAAGCAAAGAGATTCATTGTTCAAGCACTATTAAACCACCGATCCAGTGGGCGCAGCCCCGCCGCAACCGTGCTCCGGACAACCATCGTCGTCCGTGGCGGTGCCGATCCCGCTCGCAAGCCCCGCGGAGATCGGCGCCTGACCCCGGTTGATCAGCGACTCGCCAGGCTTGGGGCCTTCGTTCCTGTGGCCGGGCGCAGGCTTCTGGTCTACGGGCTTCGGCCTGCTTTGTCCGGCCTAAAATAGTAACAAGGCAAGCTTGCGATCGCATCTGAAATGGTTTAGAATAGCGGCACATAATTACTCCTACGAGCTCAATTCAGTTTGATTCAGATTCAAATTCTCTTTGACGAGCTCAATTACCCGTTCTTTAATGGAAATGAAAGCTAATTAAATAGACACGATTGAGTTGCTTCCGTTTGCTACGCAATGATCGCTCATATGTTTGCTACTTGATAGTAATCATCGATCACGACGGAATCGTTGCGATCACGGACGTGCGTTCCGCTTTGAACGGCCATGATGGGCCCTTGCGTAATGGCACACCAGGAGTGTCGTCACCTGCTGACGTGGGTTGCCGGGGACGCTTTCGTCGCCATCCGATTCCAATCAGAAGGTCTAAAAGATTCCAAGAAAGGAGTCAAATACGGGGGAAGAGAGGAGGAACTAATAGAGAGCAGGATTGGCACGTGAGAAGGTGGCATTTCTCTTGTGTGTTCCTATTGTTTGTACAGGAGCACTAAAGTGAAAGATTTGTGGACGTGATGACTATGGACCCACGATCAATTATTGTAACCCCCAGGATCACAATAGTCTTGAGCTTATATATATATATATATATATATATATACAGACGTTATTAATGTAAACTCTGTCCAACTTCTCTGACCGTCTCACTTGGGCGATGGATTCGACTGCGGAGATGTCGCCGACGACCGTGGTGGCGACGTCAATGGCGGGGAGGGGACCCCGACTGGGAATGCTCAACGCGGCGGTGGCCAAGTCGTGGGTGGGCCGGCGGTTCAAGTTGGCGGAGCGTGGCACGACCTTCACCACCGAGCTGCGCGCTGGCACCGCCACCTTCCTCACCATGGCGTACATCCTCGCCGTGAACGCCTCCATCCTCTCGGACTCCGGCGCCACCTGCTCCGTGCATGACTGCCTCAGCCCATCCCCCTCCTGCAGCTTCCCGCCGGTGGACCCGGGCTACGCCGCCTGCGTCGACCGCGCTCGCCGTGACCTCATCGTCGCTACTGCTGCCGCCTCCATCATTGGCTCGTTCATAATGGGCGCCTTCGCCAACCTGCCGCTGGCGCTGGCGCCGGGCATGGGCACCAACGCCTACTTCGCCTACACCGTGGTCGGCTTCCACGGCTCCGGCAACCTCCCCTACCGCACCGCCCTCGCCGCCGTCTTCCTCGAGGGCCTCCTCTTCCTGCTCATATCCGCCCTCGGCCTCCGCGCCCGCCTAGCCAAACTCGTGCCCCGCCCCGTCCGAATCTCTTCCTCTGCTGGCATCGGTCTCTTCCTCGCCTTCATCGGCCTCCAGAACAACGAGGGCGTGGGTCTCGTCGGCTACAGCTCCTCCACCCTCGTCACCGTCGCCGCCTGCCCCAGCAAGTACCGCGCCTACCTCGCCCCCGTCCAGACCTTCGATAACGGCACCGTGGGCCTGATCCCCGGCGGCACCGTCTCCGGCGACGTCCTCTGCCTGCGCGGCCGCATGGAGTCCCCCACCTTCTGGCTCGCCGTCGTGGGATTCCTCATCATGGCCTTCTGCCTCATCAAGAACATCAAGGGCGCCATGATCTACGGCATCGTATTCGTCACCGCCGTCTCCTGGTTCCGCCACACCTCCATCACCGCCTTCCCAGACACCCCCAGCGGGGAAGACGCCTACCGCTACTTCAAGAAGGTGGTGGACGTCCACCACATCAAGTCCACGGCGGGAGCGCTCAGCTTCAAGGGCATCGGCACCGGCCGCTTCTGGGAGGCGCTCGTCACCTTCCTCTACGTGGACGTGCTCGACACCACGGGCACGCTCTACTCCATGGCACGCTTCGCGGGCTACGTGGACGCCAACGGGGACTTCGAGGGGCAGTACTTCGCCTTCATGTCGGACGCGGCCGCCATCGTGGTGGGCGCGCTGCTGGGCACGTCGCCGGTCACAGCCTTCATCGAGTCGTCGACGGGGATCAAGGAGGGGGGCAGAACAGGGATGACAGCGCTCACGGTGGCGGGCTACTTCCTGCTCGCCTTCTTCTTCACGCCGTTGCTGGCGTCGATACCAGCGTGGGCGGTCGGGCCGCCGCTGGTGCTGGTTGGGGTACTGATGATGAAGGCCGTAGTGGAGATCGAGTGGGAAGACATGAAGGAAGCCATCCCGGCCTTCATGACCATGCTCCTCATGCCCCTCACCTACTCCATCGCCTACGGCCTCATCGGCGGCATCGGCACCTACGTCGTCCTCCACGCCTGCGACTGGGCCTACGCCGCATGGGCTCGCCACAGCCCCGCCAACAAGAGCTTACCGCTCGTCAGCAACCGCTGCAGTGGCAACGGTGACGATGCATGACAAGCTCTATGATTACTATCACCATTATTATTCATCGAAAGGAATCATCAATGTGCCAAGAATGTACATTTGGATTTTTCTTTGTTTTTGTGTTGCTTCTTCGTCTCCCTCACGCAGTAATAGTTAGTAAAAACCTGCACACACACACGCACACACATCGTACTCTATACCGGTTTCTATAGATTGCGTTACGTTAGAAATATAACGGTACTCCGTTATGAAACTTGTAAAATGTGATCAACACAAACCGCGATGGAAGGCAGCTTCAAACGGAAGTGATGAGTGGGTCTGCTTCTCCATCGCCAAGCATCGAATACGATGTGGGCGAAGAGTTGGAAATGTCCACAAGCAGAGGAGGAGAACTCATCGAGTCTAATCGTCTGCTATCAACGTTGTTGACTTTTATGCATCTCCCGAAAGGGAAGCATTCATTTCCCTGAGCTTTTGTGCATCTGTGCCTTGATGGTCTTACCTGATACCTTTGAATCTTCGTTTCCGGAGCATGGGATGGGCCACACACACTTCACAGGGAAGAGTAGGTGAGGGATCTCAGAAAACAATTAACCCAACCTGGAACAATCGCAGATGACTGCGGACAAAGACACAGGGAAGAGGAGCAGCAGTCTTTGCAACAATAATTTGGACACAGGCCATCATATCAAATCTCTCGATCGGGCATTATTAGCAGTTGGAAGATTTTGCACACAGCGGGGACAACAGTTTCAGGGGGTGAAGGCACAAGACAATGATGTCTTGGCTATGTTTTATCCAGCTACAAGACAATGTAGGATTGAGATGTGATGTAGATGGTCACAGATTTGGAGATCCAATACCTCATGCTCGTTGGCAAGTAGATAATATAGTCAAAGGCAGGTTGGGGGCTGAAGCTGATGAATTGCTTGTCTTGTTTGGATTGAAGGAGACTAATCAAGTTGCAACCCTGCTTCACATGTGGCTATCACTATCAACAAGGAGCTAAAAGATGAAGAGCAACATAATTGATTTGATCTTACAGCTTCATTAAGTAGTTTAATGGCTTCTCTAACATCTCAGCATCTGCAATCTGCATGACTCCTGTGTATTCTCATCATGATCATAGATTTCTTGGGGTATAGGTTTTGGACCACTGCAAAGGCTTACCTATTTTTTTCTGGTGGGATATATATTAATTGTGTGGACCAGCTACCTCATTACTCACTCCTTAAAG
This sequence comes from Musa acuminata AAA Group, assembly GCF_036884655.1. Classification (NCBI taxonomy): domain Eukaryota; kingdom Viridiplantae; phylum Streptophyta; class Magnoliopsida; order Zingiberales; family Musaceae; genus Musa; species Musa acuminata. Next base: position 25,108,618 of record NC_088358.1, on the reverse strand, counting down.
CACATGGAATGATGAGTACCTCAGTGTTGGATAGACCAGACTTCTCATGACTCTGTTTTTTGCTGAACACTTGGAATGATGACAACTTTCTCACAACTGATCTGAACCTACAGTTAGATGAACCTGAAAGTGATTTAAATGGAAAGACAAAGCACAACTTCCTGCTATGAATATGATTGCTAAACCTTAGATTTGTCAGTTAATCTTCTCCACAGTCCAAAAATGGGTGCTGGTGCAAGTTAAGATTGTAGGATAGGCACAAGAAGCAGGACTACTGTGACTTTTATATCATTAAAGCAATCAACTTTCCTTTTTTTATTAGGACCTGATAAGTCTAATCAAGGGGACTTCCTTTGGTGGTCTGTTAAGATCAACATCCTGGTGTGCACAAAGTGCAGTGGACTCCATAATTTGAACTCCCATGGTGCTGGTCTTTAGAGGTCACTTTTCCAAGCCTATGACTGAAAAGGACTCGACAATTGTTGTACCCTCATCAATCTAAGTCAGCAAATGCTTAGCTAGCTTGCAGGTTACTGAAGCAAGACAGGTGAATGAGGTAAGCGCTGATGCCAGAAAACATCACTATTTCCTGCAACTCTTTATTGTTCTAGGCCAGTCCTTGGGTCATAAGCTCAACAAATTGGAGAGCTCAGAGTCCCACTTCCTAAGATCTTGACAGCTATTGGCAAACTTGATCTCCACTTACAAGCAGATCTCTGGTCAGTGCTTTAGCTAATAGATGACTTGGTTGTCAAGTGTTTTTACCTTCATAGCCTAGATTAAATCAGTAAGGAGACTGCCTGAAGCATTAAGTATGCAACCATAAAGAATTGAGGGATTGGTGTATAAATCTCAACAACAACAAAAAAAAAAGATCACTAACATGCGAACTAAAAGGAACATAATATTGACCATATCTCTTTTTATTCAATTGACATTTTATTTTTGACTCATCAACAGCAAACACAATCAATTCCAAGTCCATTGCACAAATAAGAGAACAATGAAGAAGGTTACAGACCTGGAGTAACAACAAGCAAGAAAGCCATACCAATTAAAAGTGCAGACCACTGATGCCACATTCATTGTAGTTCTGAGAGCACAGAGGCATGACAGCAACCTGCAACACCAGAAGAGGAACCATATCTACATAAGCTCAATTTACCATACTATGCAAAAAAAAAAAAAGGTAAGATTTCATTGATCAGAAACAGGAATTAGGTGACATTTTAACAAATATCATGCTTCATGTGTCAGCCTCAACTTAAGCAGGTATTATTTCTCAGATGGTGACATTTTAACAAAAGCTTTGTCGTTGTTGGGACTTTACAAATCTCAGTGATGGCAAAAGATGCATGTAGCCGACTCCATATAGTTGAGACTTAGCTTTGTTGTCGTTGTTATGTTGCCATTTTAACAAAAGCTACTTAAAAAGTAAACAACAAACTAAACAAAGATAATATTAGAACTAAACACAAATCCAGAGATATTGCTGCCTCTTTCACCAAAAAACATATTGGTGAATCCCCGATGGCCTGCTGTTGCTGCTGATTACCTTTCCATGCCTAGACAATCTCTCTAAGGGCTGGTCTAATGACCTGTTCCCACAGCATCTCATACAACAAGGTAACCTCGATGGCCTTCTTGATCTCCACCAGGTGAAATTGCAGGGTAACCTCAAAGATCTCAGCATCAACGGCCAAAACACTACGATCTTTAACCCTTAAATATTTAGTACCCCATGATCCTGTTGCTTCACTTTTAGCTTCAAGAGCTTGACGACTTCCTCTAGTTTTGAGATAATACCAGAAGCTAGGTGGTCAGATGTGAATTTTGCTTCTATCATGTGGTCAAGTCTCCTCAAATAAACTTGAAAGATCCAATCCTGATGAAAGAGATGGGGTCAAAAGCATTTAGATTAGTAAGTTTTCCCGTCTCCTGTTTTGCCTCGATGCATTGCTACCAGAGGAACAAAACGCTACATCAACATCAGAATAATCATGTTCTCGTGTTGCCTTGCAGTTTTTTAGTAGCTTGTCGTCGAGCCCCTTTGTAAACGAAGAATTCTGCATAGTCTTTGCAATTGAAATCCTACTACTGGGATTTGGGTCAAGAATTCGTGAGAGTCCCCTAACATCAAACAAGAACCAAACAGGGCATTTGAACTTTGAGGTCATCTTTCCCAATTTTCCTGTACGGTATCATCAGCTTTGGATCATGGAAAGGGCAGTAATTAGCCATGAAAATAAACAAAATGACACCTTAAGACCAAATATCAGTTTTTGCACCATCATAACCTTTTCTGCTGATCACCTTATCTGCTAATGCACCACAAGTTGTGTGGAGCAAACTATCCTGCCTTTTGGACACAGCAAGGGCACTTGAGCTAAAATCTGAGACCTTCATTATCATCAAGCAGAAAGTTTTCAGGTTTCAGATCACGGTGAAAGACACCGCAGCTGTGGCAGAAGTCCACAGCACTAAACTACTGAAAATAAATCCGTGCATCGTCTTCTTTGAGCCTACCTTTGGCGACCTTGTTAAACAGCTCACCACCTTTTTGCTTACTCATCACAAATCACTGCTCTCATTTTCTATCACCTATTAATTGCATATACATCATACATAACAACAGGCCACTGTTTAAATGGTTTCAAATCTGGTCAAACAAGTAATCTAGCTAAAGATTTTATCAGTTTTATCACCAGAAATGAAGCAAACGATTCCTGTTCAAATTTCAAAGACGAGCAATAAATGTGTCCCCTTAACATGTCAGAACTGACAAGCCACTCTACATAGAAGGATATACATACAGCAAAACTAATCATTTAGAGTGATTGTGAAAAGAACTCGGGCAAAAAATTACGTAGCAAGTGCGAGATTTTCACTTTAATTGTCCATCTGATAATAATCTGAGCCAGCGGTTGAGACGACAGAATCACCAGAATGTAATCATTCCAATGGCATTCCGTGGCGAAGTTAATTAAACAATCAGAAAAGAAGATTGCAGAGATAAACTAACAGCCAATATAAGATGAATCACGATCTAAAGAAACACACAGAACAGATCGTAGACCATGTTCATACAAAGCATCCAGCACCCAAGTTTTGAACGAAAGACAAAGAACTAAATGAGAAAAATCCTACTTTTCCCAATAAAACCGACGAAATCGGATCTTCCTAAGAAAAGTGTCATCGAGATCGTATCTTGACATCAGGCTGCGGGGAAAGACCAACCACCATCAAATCGGCGGAACCGAGGCGAAGAAAGAGCGAGAGTACCTTAGGAGCCGGTGCGCTGGAAGAGGCTTCGTGGGATGGAACCGCAAGAGAGGAGGATGCGAAATCGAGGAACGCCACGCCACGATCGCGACGATGATGAGGCGCCGCCTCTTCTTCACCCCTTTTATAGGTGCCTCAGCGATCCATGTTAAATCACCAAAACGCCCCTATCCTTTTTGGGCCTTTTGTGGTGGGGATAAAATTGGGCCGATGCTTGTGAAAGATACGGCCCAACTGGGCATAAAATTGGGCCTGATCCGCAGTTAATATAGTGTGTGTGACACTGTTATGATATCATAATTAAGATAAATTATATAATCTAAATCAGATGAATTGAGGTCGTAACCAATGTCAAATTATGTAGCAAACTGAAGGCTAGTGAGTTGACTACTGTGACCAAACCTTCCTTCCTCGTAGATGGAGCAAATTGTCTCATCATTTTGCGAGCAGCATATATAATTAATTTCTAGTCCAATTATGTGATGCCATTGTGACACTCGAGCAAGTAAAGGCAGTGCACAACGCTTGCGTCTGATGCCATGCAATGGGGAGCATCACCAGCTTGCGTACGTCTGAAGGTGGCGAGCATCAAAGAGGATGACAATGAAGCAACCCTTGGGAGGCACAAAAGTCAACCCCCACCCACCACCAATAGCTTTGATTAAAAACATAAGAGGAAGAAGTTTCGTATATATTTCAACACATCTTTAACGGATGGACTCGATATATCTCGATATCAAACAAACTGATGACACAAAATATCTTTTTGATAATTAAGACTTATTTTTAATAGGATTAACAACAAAAGACAACTTTGTTTACTGATGACATGAAATTACAACAAACCTACATGTTTTTGGATTCGACTAACTACTCAAATATCCAAACAAATGCATAGAATTCAATCTTGATGAGATTTATTAGGGTTGTGCATGTCGACAACACTGAATCCCCACCAAAAACTTCATCCTTCTGCCACAAAAGTCAAACAAGAAATCACATATTTGTCACATAATTTAGGCTTTCCATAGCATGTCTTGTCTCTCCAAATCGGCACACACTGCGTGTTGGCAGTGATCTCTGTCCCCCCACCCCCCATCCACATCTGTTCTTCCACGAATTCACCTCAGAAGCTGACTTCGACGCACGTAAATGCCATCCATTAGCCCTTTGATGGTGTACAGTTAACAGCACGCTACCACTTCATGTCAACGCATCCGCACAAGTCAAGAGAAACATTCGTCACCCTTAACCACTTCTGCACTACTCCTCCTTGCGTTAAGAAGCAGCCCCTATCTCTCCTCTTTCTCTCTCCTTCACGAGCCTGTGCTCCTCTTCCTTTTGTACTAATGGGTGCCGGAGCGAAAGCCATGATCGCCATCCTTTCTCTCCTCCTCCTCCTGATCTTCCATCAGTCCACCGCAACAACACGGGAGATGACGACCGTAACGAAGAAGAAGAAGCTCGAGGTCGGGGCGGCAGCGCCGCTGGTCTTCGTGATGCTTCCGAGAGGACCAGTGCCGCCGTCCGGTCCCATCGGAGGTATCAACAGTGGCAAGAACTAGGAGGAGGAGAAGGAAGAAGGTCGCCGTTGCTGCACGTCGTTGCCTTCCAAACACATGAATTGGATCCAAAGATGTATACATACACATAGTATATAGGAATGCATTGTTAGTATGATCGAAGATAAATCGTCGAGTGATGTCGATGGAGTTTAATTTTGTCCTCTCTCTCTCTCTCTCCCCTCCTTTTGTGTGTTGTTTGGATCCATTTAGATTTGTTTTTGGCGACGTTGTGGAGGGTTTGAAAGAGAGACTGGTCTCTCGCTTTGGATGCTGAGAGGGTCCCACCCCACCGATCATGTCGGTCCCACACGCGTTGGGTTGGTGAAGCTGGATACGTTTGTGCCGTGCCGACTCCCAAAAGGTCTCACACTCGAGGAGGACTGCAAGCAAATCAGATATCTCTATCAATTATTTTCAATTCATATTTAATTGAGATCAACAACTCTAAATCTCATCTACTTTTTTTTTATACTGAATCGAGGATTCAAAACTTTGTTCGACAAATGTCAGCATCGATTTTGATTTTGATGGAGTTTAATTCTTTTTCGTAAATCTTATAGTATTTGGAAGTAAGATCTCCTGAGATTTAGAAGACTGATTAAGTAGAATGTCACACTTTAATTGAAATAAAAATAATCGATAATAATTTTGATCGGATGATCAATTCAACAAACTTAATTTCTTAAGAAAAAACTCAATATCTAAATAAGTTTTAGGTTTAGTATATCATGCAAAATCTAATAACTGTCGATTAAACATCGAATGAAATAAAGAGGGATGAATATAAGCATCATGAACGGAGTAAAACTACCACAATTAGGATTTTACGATATATTATCAAAATCAAAAGACACTAAGAGGATTATTATTATCTTGTCAATCTAATTTGGCATTTGGGCACACTAATGTGGAAGGCAGGCACCGGACGTCAGCCGATTCCAAGATGATAGCATTAGTATGTCATGCTATGTGGTGGAGATGGGAGAGGTAGGTGAAGGAGGCCAAGTGTATTAGTTGGCGATCACACTACCACTCTGTGGATGCAATGGAGTGCGGAATTAGGTGAGCGTGCATTAAACAAGTAGACAGCCTGCAATCGTATCGAGCATTCGTTGGCCGTATGACGAGTCATATAATTTGGGTGGTGGGGAAATGGATGGCGTGTACCGATTTGAGCTTTGTGCGAAGGATTCAGTAAGTGTTGGGATGACACGGTGGACCGCTTCAAAGATAGAAGAACTCTGACTCGGTCCGGAGTAAGCTTAGCCGTCGTTTTGGGCTGCCAACCAACCACCCACCACTGGTCACATGTGACTTGTCCCAGTGCATAAAGTTACATGTATCCTTATTCAACATGCTGCGGATCGAGCTAATCTGACTCGGGTTCGCGTCTACCGTCAGTAGTCTTGTCTTTAACTCAGACGTCTTCGAGTGATCGGTTGTGTCCGAGATCGTTGAAACGGATGGGGGCTTCACCACACGGTCAAAGAACAGGCAATCACAGATGGTCGCGACGACACGCCACCCACCGCTTACCAACCTCGCACGAGCCAACCACACACTGCCCCGTCAACTATGACGGTTTCCGTCCAACCTAACCTGTCCGCCGGCCCCCCACCCCACCCTTATAAAGGCGCCCATCCCCACTGGCCTCCCCAACCACTTCCGCTTCCTCCGTCTCTCGCCGTCAGCCTTGCGCGCATCGTCGAACACATTGGCGATGGATCTGCTCCTGCTGGAGAAGGCCCTTCTGGGCCTATTCGCGGCGGTGACGCTCGGGATCGTCGTCTCCAAGCTCCGGGGTAAGCACCTCAAGCTGCCGCCTGGCCCTCTCCCCGTGCCGGTGTTCGGGAACTGGCTGCAGGTTGGGGACGACCTTAATCACCGCAATCTCACCGCCCTGGCCAAGCGCTTCGGGGACATCCTCCTCCTCCGCATGGGCGTGCGCAACCTGGTGGTGGTCTCATCGCCGACGCTGGCGCGGGAGGTGCTCCACGCGCAGGGCGTCGAGTTCGGCTCCCGCACCCGCAACGTGGTGTTCGATATCTTCACCGGGAAGGGGCAGGACATGGTGTTCACGGTGTACGGCGACCACTGGCGCAAGATGCGGCGGATCATGACGGTGCCCTTCTTCACCAACAAGGTGGTGCAGCAGAACCGGGAGGGGTGGGAGGAGGAGGCGCGGCAGGTGGTGGAGGACGTGAAGCGGGACCCCCAGGCGGCCACCGACGGGGTGGTGCTCCGCCGCCGGCTGCAGCTGATGATGTACAACAACATGTACCGGATCATGTTCAACCACCGGTTCCAGGGCATGGACGATCCGCTCTTCAACAAGCTCAGGGCCGCCAACGGCGAGCGCAGCCGCCTCGCCCAGAGCTTCGAGTACAACTACGGCGACTTCATCCCCGTCCTCCGCCCCTTCCTCAGGGGTTACCTCAAAAAGTGCCAAGACCTCAAGGTCAACCGCCTCAAGCTCTTCGACGATCACTTCGTGGCGGAGAAGAAGTGAGTACATCGGATACATCGCAAATCTGAAGCGTATCATCCAGAGGTATTCCGATTGCTAATTTGTGTAAACCGTGGAGCAGGAAGAAGATGGACGAATTGGGATCGACGATGGAGCTCAAGTGCGCCATCGATCACATCTTGGACGCGGAGAGGAGAGGAGAGATCAATTACGACAATGTCCTGTACATCGTGGAGAACATCAACGTTGCAGGTACTTCTCACACACACACACACACACACACTCTCTCTCTCTCTCTCTCTCTCTCTCTCTCTCTCTTCGTCTTTACATCGAACTTTCTCTTCCTTGCCGTAAACGCTTGAAACACTTAGGACAACTTTTATGTGTTTAATATTTAATCATAGAGAGAGAGAGAGAGAGAGAAGGGTACAAAACTGAGTCATGTGCTTGCACGGTCTACCAACGTTGTATCGTCTGTTAGGCATCAAAACCATGGGCTGGCATTAGATGTTGCTATCAAAATCCAATTCTAAGATGAATTGTGGGTGATGGTTAATTGGAGATGGACATACATGAAATGTATTTAGTATATTGGACTGATTAGATCTTAGAAGACAAATCATCTGTCTCATCTAGCGAGCAACTCACCACCAACCATGTTTAATCAAAGGATGGACAAAGGAAGTAAAAAGGTAGAGAAGGGGAATCGATCGTCTCCTCTTCCTTTGGCGTGGTTGCAACAAGCAACCTACCATCACCGAGTCAAATCAGTGTTTCCTCCTCTTCGTTTGCTGGAGTTGTTGTAACTAATCGTAGCCACCACTAACTGCTTAACTACTTGTAGTTGTAGTAATCGTTCTGTTGTGCGTGCAGCCATCGAGACGACGCTGTGGTCGATCGAGTGGGGGGTGGCGGAGCTGGTGAACCACCCGGAGATCCAGCGGAAGCTCCGCCACGAGCTCGACTCTGTGCTGGGCCGAGGCGTCCCCATCACGGAACCCGACATCCAGAAGCTGCCCTACCTGCAGGCCGTCATCAGGGAGACCCTCCGGTTGCGCATGGCCATCCCTCTCCTCGTCCCCCACATGAACCTCCACGACGCCAAGCTCGGCGGCTACGACATCCCCGCCGAGAGCAAGATCCTCGTCAACGCCTGGTGGCTCGCCAACAACCCCGCCCACTGGAGGAACCCCGAGGAGTTCCGCCCCGAGCGCTTCCTGGAGGAGGAAGCCAAGGTGGAGGCCAACGGCAACGACTTCCGTTACCTGCCCTTCGGCGTCGGCCGCCGCAGCTGTCCCGGCATCATCCTCGCCCTGCCCATCCTCGGCATCACCCTCGGCCGCCTCGTCCAGGACTTCGAGCTGCTGCCGCCGCCGGGCGCCAGCAAGGTCGACACCACCGAGAAGGGCGGTCAGTTCAGCCTCCACATACTCAAGCACTCCACCATCGTCTGCAAGCCCAGGGCGTGATCTGAACACGTTCGCCCGAATGCCTACATCACCCTCCTCCTCTTCTTCTTCTTCTTCCTACCGTCGTGGCGCTGTTCCTTCTTTTCTTCTGTTGTGGTGTTCGATGGGATTACGTTGTATTTATTCATTGTGGAATGTATGCTTGAGATGATAGTGCATAAAAAACATCCTATTCGGATCCTTTGTAGTAATAAATGGGCCATCATGAGTTAGTAACGGGCCGAATAAATTAGCGGCCCACCCGAATAAAGCTCGCTCAGAAGTGACAGCGAGCGAGCTTTTACCACACAGGACGAGATTGAGAGGGCAGTAGGAAAGCTTCAGCTGCCCACAAAAGTCGATCCACATGGAGTCGAGGAAGAATGTAGGAGGGAGGGGGGTTGCCGTCACTGCCCCTTTTATGTTCCTTCTTCTTCCTCTGTGCTGTGAGCGGCACATGCTGCGCACTGTCCACCGAGCGATGGTGGAACAAGTGGAGGTGGTGGTCACCTAAGGTGAAAGCAAAAGGAGCGCAGTCGCAGAAATGCTCTTCACGAAAAGATGATGAGAAGAGCTTTTGCTTAAAGATGATACGAAGGCTTTGCTTCTCTGATCAGTTGCAACAACATCACCACTCATGTGCAGGGAAGGCAAAGTGGGATTTGATGTTACAGAACTGCGACTCCGGTGGTTGGACACTGCTTTATGAGAACATGAAAGCAGAAGAATCTTTTCTGAACCTTTCTTTCTCTTCTCTTAAGATAAATTTATTTTTCATTTATATATGACCTTTCTACCAAATATTGACTATATATTTGATGTGTGATATGATTATTATTATTTATTAATCGAGACTCGACACGTGAAATCTAACGGATATAATATGTCAACTAAACATATCGTATCAATAAAATATTTTAATTTATATAAAATTTTAGAATAGATGATTATTATATGATCGATACTATATAAAATAACATCATAATCTAACCAATTATGAGTTTTCATCGTCCGCCATTAATGTATGAGACTCAATCTTTTAGAAGAATAGATTGAAACATGATATAATTATTTACTTCTTTGCTTCTCTAAGACATTATCGTGATAATGCTCGAAAAATAAATCAAGTGGATTTGATTTCACCTATAATCATATCGAAATCTAATCCTTCATGCACACACTACATGATTACAAACACAACACAGTATCCTGATTGCAGATAAGGCAATAAAAAGGGATGGAAAAGCTTGTGCAGTGAGCTGGAAACACCTCCATCATAAACAGTGGCTGAGACCTCGATCGACTGCTTTGAAGGTCCACGAACATGGCAAAAGAGAGTGTCCTGCAGCAGGGCTTGATGACAGTTTTGATCGCCAGAGATAGAAAAACCCCACCAAAAAGAACAAGAACAGATCTCAAGGGATTGCCATCAAAGGATGGCCAAGCTTTTGCTTGCTGTTCTTCTCACTTTTGTGGCAGGATCACAACCCCACAAAACCGACCAAAATCTTTTTTTGTGTTGATCGAGGGATCCAACAAGAAAGTTAAATCCCCACATCTTGGGATGTACAAGAGATATGACATGAATTACATGTTGAAGTACAATCACACAGCAAAACTGTACTATCTCTCATTACAACCTGTGCTGAAAACATCTTAAGGAAATGTCTGATATACTTAGTATTCAGTAGTTCATCATTTAACTATGAGTGAAGGGTGGTAGCAGTATGGTTCTTTTAAGAAGATGAGGGGAATAAAAGATGAAAAACAAAGTACAAAGTTTGGCATGCAAGTGTTCATCTTAACATCACAAGGTGAAGACACTAGACTGGCATGCTAATGGCCTGTTGCATCAAAGAATGAAGTTAAAGAGGATACAGCAATCTCAAGTGTGCTGAAGTATTTATGGTTCTTTTTCTTGTTTTATAGAATGATGAAGTGCTTGTGCAGGGCATGGTGGGGAAGGTGGTGTGATGGTGCACAAAACCATCCAAATGTTCATATCAATGTTGGAATCCCTGCCTAGTTTATGATGGAGCTAAAGTGCTGACCATAATAGATTCCATGAGCCATACTGAAATAGGGATGGGTTTTAACTTGGGTTACCCAACATAATACTTCATTCCTAGAAATCCTGGTCCCTCATATTAAAACCCTGTGAACATTAGGTCCCCAGCAACTACTTAATGCTTTAGTTTTCCTGGTGCTTCACATCACCATCAACTATTGGAATCTTTGGCCCTTCAAGATATCTTAGTCTGTGACTTCACTTATATCACCTAAACTGTTTTGGAGGAATTAAGAGGCCATGTTTTCATCTTTTAATGCCTTCTTGAAGTTGCAATCAAGAATTCCCATACCATCTTGCAGGAAACTATCTATGTAATCAATTAGGCTATTTGCTTCCTCCTTGTTTTTGTCAAAACAGCAAAGCCAATGATCAGGTAAGAATCAACTTTTACTTTTCATGAAAAGATCAGACAGGCTGCAACTGATGACCATTGGCTGGTCTAAAGGTCAAATCCATTGTGAAGTTAGTGGCATGGTTTTGTATATCCAGTGACTGTGCTAGATCATGACTTGTTGAGAGGGTTTGGGACCTCAGAGGTCACTCTTGGGTCACCATTGATAATAAAAATTCCAGTGAATTGACTTAGCCTTGAAGCATTTGGCCATCAAAGTTTGTTCTCTAGTTTAGGTGGCATCTTCCTCCTCCTTTTCTCTCTTTCAGTAATGTTTTGATGCTCCCGGAGAAAGTCATCACAACATCACTGTCTTCTTTGCCTGCCTTGGTCCCAATGGAACCACAGAAGATAAAATTTCTGCAGGGTGTTGAGCTACAAAACAAGCTACTCTGCTCTTCTTGCATCTCATGAGTGATGTTTCTTGAATGTAATGAAGTGAAACCAAACCTAGATGTTTCCAACTTGGACCACTTTGTGTTAGATTAGACCCAACAGCCATGATCATGTTTGTTGACCTCGAAACCTGATTTTTCTTGATGATCCAATACAGCATGAGTCACAGTTGTGAGGTATATGTTATAAGATGGTCCAACCCTGCAATGTCCTTGAGCACCTCTTCAGCTTTTGAAGGGTAGATTCACCTTTCTTGTTTCTGTAGAGCTTGATGCACATCCAATCATTGATTGAGACTATTTGTATAAAGAGATAAAACAAAATTGAACAGTCAAATCCCTCTCTCTCTCTCTCTCTCTCTGTTCCATCATATATGACCTTAAAATGTCATCTACTGCTGAGATATGATATAAGATGTTTGTCATGGAAATCAACACAATTGTCATGGAAATCAACACAATCCTTCACATAGGTAGTAGCATGCAAGTCCATCATCATATATCCTCACAATCATTGGTTGTTGAATTCCTGGGCTACACAACTCTGTCACTGACCTGCCTATGTAGGAAACTTTATGAACCTAGAGTGATCACCAATGTGTACTAATCACAATTCCTATCTATCAAAGATGTTGCTTTTCGAGATATTTCAAATCTCAATTGATGGAGAAAGACTTTTGCAAACGATGCACAGCTCAAGGAGCCTCCCAGGTTTCTATAGGTGACAAAAACATACAAAGATAAATCACTCTCAGGGTTCACTGTAGATGTTCCAAAGTAATATATTCATGCACTCCAAAAATAGAGGTAGAAGCTTCAGCAAGAAAAATTGCTACTGTGGGCACTTCAGAAACACATCAGAGTAGAACAAATGGATTGTATAATCCTCAACAAGAGGTAAAAGACAGGAGGACCCACTTCTTTATTTTCTTCTTCTATCTTCTCGTTCCTTCCTCACATCTATTATATCTCTATCTCCATTTATTGAGGAAAAGCCAAATAATTGATGCCATCAAAATCACTAGCAGTGGAGTCATCCTATGCCTATCAGTTACCATGTAACTTCCTTCTGTGGTCTAAGATAAACATAACCCAAAAGTAATTGTCTATACTCCAAGTAGCTTTAATTTCTAAATCATTTGGTTGCAAGCTAAATCATGATTAGATGTTGTTGCATCTCCCAGAAACCTCTGTTTCATGGCCCATCTTTGTTAGCCCCACATGAGAAAAACAACATTTTGAAATTAATCAGTGATTTTTGACACAGATACAAAGTTTCTTATGTCAATCATTAAATGAAGCCAAATGGTGGCCTGAACCATTCCTGATGCAACTAAATGAAGGCAATGGTTGACCAAACTAAGAACAACAGGGGATAATCTAGTATGGTTGAGACACTTTTCAATTGTTGTCTTTAGCACAAAAGAAAAGAAGAAATGTCTATGGCAAATCCTTAACCAGACCAGGAAAACCACACAACTATCATATAAAATTTGGTCTTCTTAACCCACAGATTCCATCAAAGGCCATCTTTAAGATCATTAGTCTTATAAGCAGGTTTAAGAGCCATCCTTCTTGTACATATAATGTCAGTGTCAAATGGTCCCAAAGCAATCAACATTGTCATTCTGTCAGAGAAGAGATTTAATAGTCAATTTCTAAATTGACTAAACTCCTAACAGCACACACATTATTCTACACCAGAGAACCTCCACTGTGTCCACAGAGTTATGGAATTAGGGGGTATTTAAGTGGGACACAACCTATGCCATCTCTTATATGATGCTGCTTACTTCTTCCACCATTGAAGAAGGAACTAAAAGAAAAAGACACCATCCTCTTGAATGAAAAGAAGAAATGTCACAGTAACCTCAGCTGAGATGCCCACTAAAGAAAAGCTTACCCTTCAATGCCTATAATGGTGTTTCCTAGGGTAACATATTAAATGTCTTTTAGATGTTTCTTTATCTGGGATTGATCAAGCTTCGAGTGGTATTGCTATTCTCAAGCTCAACTCGGCAGCTACAGTGGATCTCTACCAATGGCAGGATTCAAGAACAACTTTTCTTTTCCTCTTTGGAAAAATCTTGGAGAAAGTAGAGGCTGGAAGAGGATATCAGTTCAGCCCACCAGCTGGAATTGAATGCTTATGAAATACCATCTCTGACCCCACTTTTCCAATGAATCACCCCCCAACAACTACTACTCACAGCAGATTCCAATGCTCTTTCTCTCTCTCCTCCGCCTTTCCTTTCATTATTTTTCTCTTCTTATTGCTCCATCCTCGTCCATAAATGCCACCCTCTGCTAAGCTACAATTCCCTTTTCCCCTTCCTCTCTTCTTCCTCGCTAAGCTCTGCCGAGGTTCTGCTGCTCTTTCATAGCTTTCCTCCCTGTTCTTCTCCTGCTTCTGGTGCCCATAGCTCGGCACTGGAAGCCAAGTTCTTGCTGCTGTTCTTCCGCCGGTTCTTGTGTGAAGCTCCCTCTTTGGGAGCTCCTTTGGCTGCAACAATTCCTTTTTCCCCTTCTTCTCTTCTTCCTCGCTAAGCTCTACCGAGGTTCTGCTGCTCTTTCATAGCTTTCCTCCCTGTTCTTCTCCTGCTTCTGGTGCCCATAACTCGGCACTGGAAGCCAAGTTCTTGCTGCTGTTCTTCCGCTGGTTCTTGTGAGAAGCTCCCTCTTTGGGAGCTCCTTTGGCTGCTTTCTTCCTGTTGGACACTTTTCTTTCATTCCTGTTATTTACCAGGAAAGCTCACTCAGTCCAATTTTCTCAAGGCACTCTGATTCTGTATTCAGAACCAAGAAATCATCATCACCAAGCTTTGCACCCAAGAAAAAAAAGGGAGGTCTACTCTTCTATCTCCGTCCCAAGGTCTGAGCGTTGTGTACTAAACCTTGTTCTTCTTCCGGTCACATGCAGCGTCTCTACCTTTTGATGTTTCTGATTGATGCTGCCTATCCGAAGTGAACTCCTCCCGTCCGAGTGTATGATAAATCCCACTCTTCAGCGCATGAGCCATCTTGTTCAATCCTTCTCCGTGGTCTTTCTCTACTGGTTCTATGTTTTCCATGAGCTTCGTGCCGAAAACTGAGCAGTGCAATATCTCCACCTTCTTACATATAAGTCTCCTAGTCTTCTTGGCTTTGTCTCGTGATCAATAACTGCATCTTTCGTGTTTGCATCGTCTTTCTTGAGAGGAAACCCAACAGATCTCTTCAAAAACACCAAGTTCTAATGGCTTCTCCCAGTGGGGCTTCCTCTGGCTCCAGCATGTTCCACAGCTCCGGTTCTTCAGAAGACCTGCAAGCGGCGATGGACGAGAAGAAGAGGAAGAGAATGATATCGAACCGTGAGTCCGCGAGACGGTCGAGGTTACGGAAGCAGAAGCACCTGGATGATCTGATGGCGCAGGCGAACCAGCTGAGGAAGGAGAACAGCCGCGTCCTTTCGGTGTTGAACCTCACCACGCGGCACTGTGCTGCCGCGCAGGCTGAGAACTCCGTGCTGAGGGCGCAGATGATGGAGCTCAGCAACCGGCTACAGTCCCTCAATGAGATGCTTGACATCTTCAATGGAAACAGCATCATCAGCAGCAGCAGTTTCTTCATGGGTGATGGATTTCATGCCATCGATAACTCGATCAGTCCATGGATCCAAAGTTATACGACTCAGCCTATCATGGCTGCAGCAGAGCACATGTTTCACCACTGACAGATCCGATGCCACTGATGCAGCCATAATAGCCATTGGATTACTCTCCCCTTTGCATGGAAGAAGTTGAAGAAGGTGTTTATGTCATATATATTAAGAATCCTAAGACCATGAAGCTTCTTAATGTTTCTAAAGAGGAATTCACTTCCCAGCTTCTGGTTGTACATCTAGTCTATCATCTACATTTGTATCCCCAGAGAAGTGAATATATATGGTTCTCTCTCTCTCTCTCTCTCTCTCTCTCTCTCTCTCTCTCTTGCACACACACATTTAAAGACAGAAATAAACCAGAACTAGAATAACAGTAGAACCTGAATATGTGTTTTGGACAGTTGAAATGCTAATGATCTGACAACAAGATTTTGTATTTCCATCAAGGCATAAAATATTGGAAAGAAAAGTAAAAAAAACTATATTTTGTACTTAAGTGTTTACCCTCAGTTTCAAGACAATCAAATGAGCAGTAATTTTTTATGACTAAGAAAGCAAAATAATGCAATTGTATGGTACCAATCAAACAAGTAGTGTTTTGTAATATATGCCGCCGCCGGCTATAAAAAAGAATTGTGATGATGAAATCAATTGTCATGGTCTTCTGACTGCATGATTGAGAAAAGGCTAAAGAGATCTTGGAAAGGATTAGAGAGGTGAGGAAAGCAGCTTTAGAATTAAAATGGATGATTGAGGAGGAGGTTCCCATTAAGGAGATGTTGGAAAAATAAGAGCAATCATTGACCAAAAGACTATTATCACAACCATAGTAATATTGATGATGATGATGACAGTGACAATGATGATGGATGGTGAAATACAACATCAGATTCATGATCCTATCAACCAGTGTATTTGATTCTCGGATGGCTTTCTTGGCATCCAATGGATCCATTACGACCATCTTTCATCATCATTTCCTTAGCAAAGACTAGATGCACCATCATTATTTTTTTTTCCCTTCCTGATAAATATGTTCATGAAATATCCAACACTGTTCCTGAATTTATTGTTGTACATCTTAAAATTCTGATATTGTCTTATATTTTCTTGACACATAATCAAAGCTTTAAAAAAACCCTTTAAATTGTTGTTCTCGAAGAAACTCTCTGTACATGTCAATCATTTGCAAAGGGGTCAGTGAGTAATGTCAAACATGAACACTATTCTTCTGTAAATTTCAGCAAAAGCTGTCACAGATCAGAGCAATTATGGATTCTTGCTCTGATCACTGACAAGTATTGATACATGACCACGATGGCAACACAAGTGTGGCAAAGGGATGCAAACGAGCAATTTGACTTTCTTCATTTCAAGGCACAAATTACATGTGACAAAACAAGAGAAAGATAGAGAGATTGAAGTGGAGAAGAAACACTACTTCTCTGTCTCATTTTCCTCAATTGAAGCTGGCATTCCAACTTCACTATTTTGTTCTTCAATTTTGGGTCCCTGCACCAAAGGAGAAAACATTTAGCTGTCTGAAAATTTGCTGGTCTTCTGTATATTAGCTTCAAACAAAACACAATATTGTTGAGTGAAACCATGAACACAGACTACATTGATCGAGCTGAAATCATAATATTTATACCATTTGCTCAGTTCACCCATAAGTCAAAACATAATTCAGTGGAAACCAGTACCAGATAGGATCTTTGTCTAATGTTTGCTGCCAATCTATTAAATTTTCATGGACATAACTTATGCCTCTACGCAAGGCGCAGCTCAAATCAGTTCACCAATGGTTTCAGGATTCTGTACCAACAAATTCTTAGATACTAGGAACAAAAGTTTTTTGTATCCAAAATCTTTGGTAAGTTGGCACCACTTCCAAACATCTTTAGGTAAACTGGTTCAAATTGTTGTGTAATCATATTGCCGATGACCTATGGGAAGACAATAACAGCTCCTCTGCTACAAGGTGAATGTTCTGCACAAAAGAATGATATGGTCTTCTTCCTTGTGAGGTTCATGCTACTCTATACGAATTCCTAATGTCCTATTGCAGCTTGTCTGTGAAGATTGTTGCACTTACTAATCTTAACTCTTGAAGAATACTGAAGATTGGAAAAATGTCCGATAAATTCAGTCAAGAGAAAGTAAGATAAGTGAACAAAATTGGAAGAGCACATAGGAAAAACTCGAAAGATGTCAACTAGGTGACTAACTAATAATAACAGATAAGTAGAAATGTGAAGTACATGCATTGTATCAAGAAAAAAGTTTGTATCACACAATAACAATCACACCAAGCCTTTCTCATCTTTTCTACCAAATGCTGCATTAACTAGAGAATGAGTTCATTTCTTTAAGCTTTAATCTTCTACCATTTCAGCATAGCCAAAAAACACATGTTAAACTGCTGATACTTGCATTGAACTTGTATTACTATGACTGGGCATTCTTACCTGCAACTGCACTTCCACAATTTTTTGCTTTTCTTTCTCTCTTAGGGGTTGAACTGGTGACATCTGCAACCGAATTTTTTTTGTGGAACAGGAATAAGAACTCAGCAATAGCAGAACAATTCTATAACCATTCCCTCGGTTCTTTTAGTTTTACATTGTCAATATATCAACTCAACCTATCAACAGATTAAAGCTAGAAGTGATCTGAAAGTATGCATTTGGGCGCACATACCTGCAACTTCACTTCCATACTTCTTTGCTGTTCCTTTTCTCTCAGAGATTGAACAGGAGACGAAATCTGCAACCAAAACTTTAAACACAAGATAAGTACTGATCAAGAACTCTTCTTTTCCCGATCGAGATGAGCAATGTCTGTCTCACCGTAGAGGAGGATTGCAAATCCCGAAGCTCGATCAAGAGGCGGAGCTCCAGCTCCAAGTTCCGCTGCTCCTCGGCCCACTTCTCCAGCTCCACCGCCCACCTCCGCATCGCCGCGTACCGCTCCCGCAGCGCCTCCTCCGTCCGCTCCCTCTCCGCCCGGAGCCGCTCCCGCCTCAGCCGGGCCGCCGCCAGCTCCTCCGACAGCGACGCGTCCCGCAGCCCAGCCATCGTTCCCAGCTCCGGGGGCGAGATGGGGCGGCTCTCCTTACCCGCCCCCCCTCCGGTCGAGGGCGGGCACCGTAATGCGATCGGTTTGGGCTTCGGATGGATCCAGACGGACGGGATGAAATCGAAGTTCTTCGGCTGGAGGGGCATCCGGCGAGGCGGAGCTGCTGCTTCGGCCGGCGACTGCATGGGGGATCGGTTTGGGCCGGGGAGCAAGAGAGAGGGATTTGAATTCGAAGGGAAGGCGAAAGTGGGTAACGGCTATTTACTTATAGTGATCGCTATGGTAATTACAACAGTAATAAGACGAGTAATACTAATCGAAGAGCAAGTGTTTGAACAAACACTGATACCTGCATCGTGGTTGGATAAGAAGAGGCGGGGCCCGCATCGTGGTCTCCTCGTCGGGCCAAGTAACGAGTATCGCCCGTGCGAATTAGCACGTACGGGAGCCTCCGAATTACCCCGTACGTTTAACCGACAAAGCTCCGAAGTACCCGAGGTGGGCCCCGTCGATATCCTCGAACCACGAGGCGGCTTGGAGAAGAAAGTGGGGCCCGCATCGGATCTCCTCGTTGGGGAGGCAAAGGTTCCCGGCCGTGCCAATTAGCGCGGCTGGAGCCTCCCGACTTTTTTGATCCCGTAGGGTTTGCCACCCGAAAGCGTAACCGACACGCCCGACTGGTGGCAGAAGCGGACCCCGCCGGTATCCTCCAATCACGAGGCGGGTGGGTAACAAAGCATCCCTCGTCGTCCCGATCCCATGCGTACGGCATGTCAAATCGTGACCATCATGATGCATCGACATGAGGCCACGAAACATCGTACGTTTTTAGCGTTTGTTTCTATCATATGTTGTCGGATTCTTTTTCTTCGTTGACTTAATATGCTATGAGATGAGATTGATAGGATCGATGAGTAGTAAGATCACGAAGCAAAGGATTCGAAGTAAAGCTGAAATAATGATGGTATGTGAGGCATTGAATGACCCACTTGCCTCCTAAAGTTAAGCTACGATGAGGTCAAAAGGTGTTCTATCCATGGGTTCTTTTTTACTTTAACATGAAAATAATCACATGTAAAAGCCCACATCATGAACATTTTCTTACTATTTTTGCTCCCTAAATCAAAATGTAAACTAAAATAATTTTTGTCTCCGAGCTATGATGATCATATTATGTTGATTTTTGTTAAAGTGTGCCTTCGATGGTATGATTTAAATTATTTTAATGTTCTAAAACATAAGTTGTTAATTTCTTTGTCACTTCCAAAGCATGACTTTGACTTTGTTTTTCGATTGTATTATACAGTTTATTCTTTTGAGATGTTTTATGGTTTTAAAATATAAGTTGATGCATTTTTAATTGGCCTTCCAATTCTAAGAATACGAGCTGTACGAATGATGAAATAATTTACATCTTTTCCTTCTCAAAGGTAAAATTATAGCGAGTGATATCTCAAAGATAAAATTAAACTACTTGATTAGTTATCTATTCAAAGCACAACTCATGTTTTAAGATATTTCGATATCGCATGATTAATATGATATCATTATTTGAATATTAATAAATCATATTTATTATTATAATTATTATACTTTCTTCGCATTTGGTATATCAGAAAAATATGATTCCTAATATTAATGTGCATCTTTGTGCATAATAACCTCAAGTTATATTATAATTTTTTTATTCTCAAATTTTATACGTTCTATTTTGAAAGAGCGGACATCTCGTATCCAAGACTAATGAACAGGCTTTATCTGAGTACACCATCCAATGTAGGATGAGACGAGGATTTATTATTATTTTGATAATAAGAAAATAAAATAAAATTATACATTGACCAACTCCAAATTGATATCGATATATGAAAGAACTAAATATGCATTAATATGTACCATATTTATTTATTATATGTTAAGAATTTAAAATATTATCTTATAAATAATGGCATGGGTTTAAAATATCCTTGTATACATTTATTTACATAATACTAGTTTAATAATATACATTTATTTACACTTACAAATCCCTTTTTAGGCTACAACATATGATTTTATTCATTTTTTGAAAAAAATCAACATGCATATCTATCAGATACGAATCAGCCAATAGCGAGGCGCCACATCAACCATTCATATTTAAGTTATAGACAGCATTATACCCACAAGATGGCCCACGGCATGATGCTGACATGGCATCCTACAACGTGTATCTCAAGAATTGAGCCTCGAACAATACAAGCCCAAGTCAGGCCGTCAAAGTGACCGGCATCGGAGCCCGCATTCGGCCCACGAGCCCATTTAATTATTAGGGTTTCTACTTTGGAATCCGACTCCACGTCGCTCGGTATAAATGAACCGGCACCCTTCTGGCTCTTCTGCGATTTGCGGCGTAGGTATCGTCTTCTGCCTTCGTTTCAGCCATGGGGAGGCGTGAGTTGCTCGATTATCCTAGCTTTATTCCTCACTTTTCTCGTGCTAGTTCGATTGACGTCGGGTTTATTGTTTCTCTTGTGGTTTTGGTCGGATCCGATGAATTTTGCTTGACATGAAGCATTGTTCCCCCTTCCGTTCCGGCAGAGATTCGATTTTAGTGGGCGATTCTTTTCTTTGCGTGCGATGGGATCATGCGGACATAAGTTTGATTCGTTGTTTGTATTGAGCTATTACGATGAGAATGTATGCCGCAATTAGATGTCTATACTTTGGATGAAACAATGGATGTGTTGACATTCCATGGTCTCGATCCACAACGGTAGGCCACCTCAAAGGCTAACATACGAGGATTAGATGCATTTGTATGCTTTGTTTTAGATAAATCCTATTTATATGTCAAATGGTTGTTTGTACAAGTCGCAAGCTTGTGCAGCACTTCGTGCGAAAAGAATAAGGGTACTTGGAATATGTCTATAATTAGTTTCAAACTTCATAGGCTTGAGATAAATTATAAGCTAGTTTGTAGCTTCGAAGGGTTGGTAGAGAGCATGAATTCGTTACAATTTGAATCACCACAAGTGTAGAGTAGTTTTCTTTTCGGTGGTGTCTGGAGACTAATTAGCTAATTGTTCCAACAAATGGGTATCCCAAGTTCCTGTTGCAGAGATGAAGAACCCCAATAGGCTTGTCCTGGTAAGATGAGTAACGCCGATGGTGTCTGCCAGCATAACTAGCCAAACCGTCTGCAATGATACTCCTGTATATGTTTGTCAAGGAAACACCTTTGAATTTATAGGACATGTTGCAACTGGAATTAACTAGGTATGGATTTCCCTATGTTGTTAAGTTGCTTGTTCATTTTGTCGATGAGGGCCATATGTGTTATCTGTATGTCATTACTTTTCACTTATAGGGGTTTACTTAACAAGAAGTTTAAGGAGAGGACCAGGGGCCCTGCATGCCGACCCCATATTGAATTAGTCTCTAGCTGCCATTTAAAAAAGAGTTTGTATTTTGTTCATGAACTTTTTACTTTTAATATGATATACTTCATCCTTAGTTGAATTTTTAATTAGGTTCATTCTGGTAAGACGAGTAAGACGGCTAGTCTGCCAGCATAACTAGCCAACCAGTCTGCAATGATACTTATGTATATGATTATAAAAGAAACAACTTTTGAAATTTACAGGACATGTTGCAACTGGAATTAACTAGGTATAGATTGCCCTCTGTGGTTAAAGTTGTTTGTTCATTTTGTTGTGACTTTTGAAATTTACAAGGCCATACGTGTGATCCGTATGATAATATTTTTCACTTATTGGGGTCTACTTAACAAGAAGTTTGAGGAGAAAGCAGGGGTCAGTAAAAAAAAAGAGTTTGCAATATGCACTTTAGTAATTTTGTTCATGTAGTTTTTAGTTTTAAAATGATATACTTCATCCCCAATGGAATTTCTTATTAGTTACTGGCTATTATCCTTATCCTTTATTCAAATTTGCACATAGTAAATGCATTCACTTGAAGAGGTAGATCCAATATGCTTTCCCTTTGGATAGAGTAAATCTTGAGATGAGTTTTGGTATCTGATGATCGTATTTTTTTTCCTTTTCTGATTTTCCAAAAATTATTCATCAATTATGCAATTGTTAATTCTCATCGTTAGGGTTTGAATGAAAATTTTAATTTTTTTATTCCTCATGCAGGACCTGCAAGATGCTATCGTCAGATTAAGAACAAACCATACCCGAAATCTCGGTACTGCCGTGGTGTTCCCGATCCTAAGATTAGGATCTACGATGTTGGAATGAAGAAGAAAGGAGTGGATGAATTTCCCTTCTGTGTTCACTTGGTGAGCTGGGAAAAGGAAAATGTTTCCAGCGAGGCTCTTGAGGCTGCTCGTATTGCATGTAACAAATATATGACAAAGTTTGCTGGAAAGGATGCTTTCCACCTACGAGTGAGAGTGCATCCATTCCATGTTTTACGTATCAACAAGATGCTTTCTTGCGCTGGAGCTGATAGGCTCCAGACTGGGATGAGGGGGGCCTTTGGGAAGCCTCAAGGGACGTGTGCTAGGGTAAGCATTGGTCAAGTCCTCCTCTCTGTTCGTTGCAAAGATAACAATAGCAATAATGCCCAAGAGGCCCTACGACGTGCGAAGTTCAAGTTCCCTGGCCGTCAAAAGATTATCATCAGTGGAAAGTGGTAAGCATCACAAAAGGAAACTTTCTACCCGCTTTAAATTGCTAATGCTAATGCATCCAGTATTATTGTTATTTTCTAAATTCATTGTCACTATAGGTCTTCTCAAACAAAGATTTAGCCTTGTATCTCTGGTTAGGAGATGCTAAGGAGCATAATGTTTGGGCTATTGTGTAGTCATTGGAGATCCGTCTCCTATGTTCTTCTATCGGTTCTGATTCAACAAATTAATTTTCAGGGGCTTCACTAAGTTTAGTCGTGCTGACTATTTGAAGTGGAAGAGTGAGAACAGAATTGCCCCAGATGGTGTCAATGCTAAGGTAAGTACTGTTTCATCTGAAATTGTGGAGGTATAAATTGGGTGGATGAAATTATTTGGTGACACCCTCACAACAGACTTGCTTTGCCAACAACTATTTTTAATCTTAACCATATTACTTAAGACACAAAAAAGGGGACAGTTCGGTAGTCACACCCAATTTACATGCGGTTGGCTGGGCTACTCCATGCCATTGTACAGATCATGAAATGCACCAATCCTAATTTTTATCCTTTGTCATAACATTTTAGATCTTTAGATTTACTTGTTCCACCTTCTCCATGTTATTTGTGGTAGACTATCCAATGGTACCTATATATGTGCCTTTTTTATGCTTGTGTAGGAAAAGGAAGGAAGATATTTGAACCAGAGCTGATGATCTTTTACCTTAAAAGGATTGTGGCTTTGTCAAACGAATGTTTTTTTTGTCATATTGGCTTTGTTTTATTTTTCCTCCTCATGTGTCTTGAATTGTCATTAAGAGAAATTATTCCTGCTCATCATGTTAGTCCCTATCCTTCTCCATGGGTAGAATTGGCATCTTATTAATTTTCCAGTATTCCATAACGATAGGAAATTACATCAGATATTTATTATCTGAGAAATTATTTCATCATCTGCCGTTTATAAAGCAATCTGTTAACGAGATGTCTGGTTGTGCAGTTACTTGGATGCCATGGTCCACTTGCTGCTCGCCGTCCCGGAAAGGCTTTCTTACCAGCTGCAGTTGCGGAAACTTCTTAGAATCATTTGCTGGAATATTATGCAAGCATTGTTAGTTGCTTTCTGTTTTAAAGACCGTCATCTTCAGTTAATTTTGCAAGGATATTTCTGCTTGTTTTTGTTGTCAGTATGATTCTGGGGCATATGAAAACTCTTTTCATTTGACAGTTTAACTTGATCATTGTTGCTCTTGTTTGTGTGTTTTCGTTCATTGACATCGCGGATCACCAATTACCCCCTTGTTGATCTTATCCTGGTTCAGTTATTCTCTGTTTTCAAGACCTGTATCACCAAGCGTAGCTTTGCACGATAACTCTGCTAGCTTCTCTGTCTGTTCAACTCAAAAACTCTGCTAGAAGGGTGTCGGTGGAACATCACTGGTAAAAAGTTGACTTTATTTTGTGACTGACGTCATTTTAATATGTTGGTTGAATCTTTCTTTATTTTCAATTATTTATTTATTGTTAGATAGAGGTCTCATTTTTGGATTGCATATGGCCTATTTTTTTAAACTCGAAATGGTTAAGCTTTTCAGATACTATGATTGATTTGTCTTCATCCCTAATGATGCTCATGTATTGCTGGTGCGACGTTTGATGGATTTGTCTTGCACGTGGTGGTTATACGGGTGCCATATTTGATGCTGTGTCGTCCATATCTCATCAATAAATTTAGGTTTACGCTATTAAGTGTAGCAACAGGTACGTGAAGTGGCCGCAGTGAGGCAACTGCAGGACCAGCGGGTGGTCACCCCCCATGCACAGTGTAGCCTGCTTCGTCCCTGTACTGGTTAAACTCTTATTCAAGTCTTCATCCACCTTAAAACATTGAAACAGTAAAAATGCCCTGTATAACACAATCTTGTTCAGCTGTAACTTTGTTCGACGAAGACAGACTCCGTCACCCCTGGACGATATTGCTGGCAGAAGTACTACCCCTCAGTTCTTGGATGCATCAGAGGTTATATCACCCATGTACGATTCCAGGGGTGACTGAGTACGACCAGTGAAACCGCAGTTCATTGATGGCCGGGGACGACGAACAATAACAACGCCGTGGATGCGTCAGCGATGACGTAACCCATGGAATATTCCATGGGTGACTCGGTACGGCTCAGCGAAATGGCAGTTCATTGGCGACAGGGCAGGACGAACAGTAGCAACGCCATTGGTGTGTCGGAGATGACATCACCCCTGAAAGGCACTCCGGGTGTTTCAGTACGAGATGGTAATGGCACGGCGTGTAACAACTACGCGGACTGAGACACCGAACAGGGAGGGAATAGAAGAGACGATATTTATTTGACGCGGCCTTCCTTCCTACCCTCTCTTGCTTCGTCCTCCTGTTTTCCTCCCCGTCCTTCCAAGAACCCTCCTCCTTCCCCCTTTCCCACGCCTCGAATTAGGGTTTTTGAATTCCCCGCAAGAGATCCCTCCTACATTGCTCCAGCACCCGCTCTCTCCCATAATTTCCGACAAGGATCCTTCTAGACATCGATCACCGTTTCTTGACGCACTTTCTGAGGTTTTCTCGGTCCGATTCGGTTCCCAGGTGATGGATACCCCCAGCGGAGGTTCTGATCCTTACAGGGCCCCTTCCTCCGGTAGTGCCGGAGGCGGCTCTTCGAGGAGGTACGTTATCCCTTACTCGGCGTCTAATCTCATCCAGGCACCGTTGTCGGCGCTCCTGGAGTACTCCGGGATCTTGCGGCCCGAAGCGAGCCAATCGGAAAGCGAGAGATTGATCGGCGGGGGATTACCGCTGCCAGAGGTTGGTCCTGCCCGGGTGGACGAGTCTTCCACGTCCCCCACCGGCGGCGGGGAGGTGTCGATAAGGATAGTGGGGGCTGGCGATCAGGAGAGCCTCCGGGTGGCGTCGAGCCAGCTGCATCGTTCGGCTCTGGGTCCCGGTGGAGAGGTGAATTCTGGTGTTGTTGTCCCTGGTGAGCTGATCGCTGCTTCATCCGAGAGGCAGGGAGGAGATGGAGTAAGTGATAATGGAGTCGGAGAGGGGGCCTCGCCGTCTTCCTCTGTGCCGACATCTGACTCCGCATTTGGCGGCCACAGCTCAGATGGTGATGTGAACATGACAGGTAACAACAGGGATTCGTCGTATCAGAGATATGATATACAACGGATTGCTAAATGGATCGAGCAGATACTGCCATTCTCGTTGCTTCTTTTGGTAGTCTTTATCAGACAGCATTTGCAGGGTAAGGATGTTCGCGTCTGTTATTTCGTTAGTGTTGTTGAGAAACTTTGAGAATTGTCTGATGGAGATGCTCGAATTATGATCATTTTGCTGATGCCTTGGTTTTATCGTCTCAAAATTTGCAATATACATGTTTGCATCCTTTTCCTTCCAAGATAGCATTTTGTGTGTTTATTATGCTGTAGTGTTTGCTTAAAACTTATGCTGTTGTTTCCTTTGCAGTTGTGTGTTACATGTAAACACTGCTCTATGACAAGTTCTAGAAGTGCTTTTGTTTGTTTTGCTTTGTTATTTCTTCCAATTGTGCGCTTTTTGATTATTGATGTGGAACATGTTCATGGCTTATAGGCAGTGTCATTTTTAAGAATGTCATTATTGATTTGATTTGTATAACTTTTTTTTTTGTTTCTCTTTATATTTGTATTGTACTTTTGTTGGAGTAGCTGTCATTATGGACCTAATTTTCTATGCTTCTGGATCACTGGATACAAATTGGCTTGTTCACTTATTACCTGACTTTTGAATGTTAATTTTCTTGAAAACTACAGGTTTCTTGGTCACTATTTGGATCTCAGCAGTGATGTTTAAGTCCAATGCTGTTTTGAGAAAACAGACTGCTTTAAAGGTTTGTTGTTACTTCTCTACACAACAACTTTTTTTATCCTATACACAATTTACAGTGTGATTTTCTTTTCAGCATTATGTTGAGACAATTGTGAAAACTTCTCTGTGTATTTGTACTGATCTTCATAATTGTATGGCATTTTTCCCATGATTTCTTTTTCTTGTTGCTTATTGACCAGTCTCCCTATGTTTCCCATGTACTTCTGTTCGTGATCAGATTTCTCACATTGCTGGAAACATATGTAGGTAATGCTGAGAGATATGTATTTTAATACTGATTCGTATGTCTTCAAGTATGCTGTCTTAATTTTGGTGCCAACACTTCTGACCCTTCTCCCAAGTCCCAACTAGGTTAGGTTGAATTTTTGGGGTGAATGTGAACCCAACAAATGTTTAGTTATGTGAATTGCTTCAGTAAAATTTCACCAAGGAGAGCCCTTATCAAACAACTCTTCCTTTCGAACATCAAGATTTTGTGCTTCACCTTTTAAACATGACCGATAACATGTTGTCCTCATAAACAGTGTAATTTCTTAAGTGTTGTTTTCAACAACACTAGGCTATAGCATATAGCCGATAAGATGGGAACAATATGATGTGCTAATGAGGAAACTGTTAATTTCTGCATTGTTAAAGCTTACTGTTGCAGATTTCCTTGTTAGATGACTGAATTGACGTAGCTATTAGGTAATCATTTAAGACCAGTACTTCTAAAATTCAGCATGCATGAAGATTAATAAAGTCAACCTTTCAGTGATGTTGGTGTTCAAGGAATATATTCAAGTATTGGTAGGATAATGGTATCTACTAATAATCGGATCAGTCACACTTTTACTGGTTGTTGTCTTTGCAGGGAGAGCGAAAAATATCTGTGATTGTTGGAATTATACTGGTCTGCATGGTACACGTATTTGGCATCTACTGGTGGTACAGGAACGATGATCTCTTGTATCCACTAATTATGCTTCCTCCAAAAGAAATACCACGATTTTGGCATGCCGTATTTATTATCTTGGTTAATGGTATCCACTATCCACTTTGCTGAGAGTAATCTTCTCTCGGTATTCTGTTTTGTTTGAACCTGCTTATTATACATTGAGATATTTAGTCTCGTCTATAACCTAAATCTTTGTACAGCTTTGGTATGTTTAGTGATATTTCTCCAGCTGTGAAGACTCCTCTACTTCATTATTTGTCAAATTTAATTGTTCTCTTGTCTTGCACATGGGACGTGGATGCTGCTATTCTAACTTATATGGTTCTATGAAAATGTAATTCACTATCCAGCTGTGTCCTCTTTATACTATATGGATTTTTGTCTACTCCTTGAAAAAATAATCTGAAGGAAGTTAATGATTTTTATGTTCACATATCTTTTCATTTTTATTTACCTTACAGTGCCATTGCTGGTTCCCAATCTTCCTTTCATAAGTAGTGTTGCAAATGGATTGATCAAGATTCAAGCCTATATCTTTGTATTTCTCTAGTTTAGCAGTATCTAGGATTTTCTTGTCTCCTCTCCTTGCGTTAGTGTGTTTTGCTTAGTTCTTTTCTTGGCTGCTTAACTTCATCTTGACTATGTCATGCTGAAATATCAGGGGAATGATTTCACAACTTGGTGGTGGTTGTATCATGTCAATGTGGAGCTGGAATGCACAAACACTAACATATCATGCAGCAGTGATAATCAATTCTCATCAACTCAACAACAACAAAAGCCACCCATAATGTCCCCGTACAGTACATCTAAATGATTTTTGTTTGTTTAGACTTAAAGTGCTATGTGACAAGAAATTAAGGTGGTATTCAAGTAGATAATTTTGAATTGCAAGTTGTACTAATATATGATCCAATTGGAAGTATGGCAATAATTGATCCAATCATGGGTGTATTTATGGGTAGCCCTTTGTCGAGTGCTTATTAAAAGATTAATCACAATTTTTTAACAGGAAACTGGTAATCTTTGTATTTCATGTTCCTAAAATTGGTATATGCATCTACAAGAAAAATGAAGCTTAACCTTTTTACTCAGTTTTGATCAATTTCTACAAAAAGAGTCCTTTGTCAATCTTTAGACTAGAGGACCTAATTATGAGATCGGTTCGAACATCATCCATGCTAAGCATCAGGTTATTGATTCACTGGTTGGTCCAGTAAGTGAAGAGGTTGGACTGCAAGTTATAACTGAATTCAAGAAAATCGATGACCAAAAGATAGAAAGTGGCCATGAAAAGGGCGTTGGTGAAAAGAGCAACGATGGAGAGCTAAATAAAGGACAAAAAAAAGGGAAAATAGAGGATGACAACAAAAGATCGAGAGAGGACACTAACAGAAATGACAGAGGAAAATGATGATAGAGGGGACAATTAGAGAGAGGGGGCAGGTAACACGCTCACAAAAAAAATTCCAACAAAAAGACTAGAATACTTTCAAAAGTTAAATAAAGAGTAATTATATTCAAGACTATTATGGCCAATATGGATAGATTTGATCGACTTAACGAACCAGACTAGCCAAGGTCCATTCAAGACTCTTCCAGTAGGACCTGCCTGTCGGGTCCAAGTTTAATAACAATGCTTGAAGGCCTTTTGTATTGTATTTGAAAATTTGAAATTGCTTAAGTGCTTCCTCCAAAATTTATTAAACTTGAGGTCCAAGTTTAATAACAATGCTCTCATATTTTAAAGAGGGGAAACTTGTATGGAGGATATAATGTCATTTGGACTAAGATTAATCCACTTGTGTCTTGTGGAATGATTTTTTCTTGTCTGTATCTACAAACTTTCTTTGCTGCTATTCCCATCAAAGATTCATTATTAGGAAGTCTACGAGATGAGTTATTTCTTGATGCAATGCATAAATTTCTGTTGCAAACAATTCCGTTTGACGTGGTTGATTGCTTGGTACATGTTCGGAACATTCCATCAGGAATTGTTAATCTTGTCAGAATCATTTAAACACATATTCATTGGCCTCCATTTAGGTATATAAACATATATAAGCTAAGACTTGACACTTCATCATTATGGATTGCTAGTATTAAGCATGTTTTATTTGTCTAAATTGAATGAGTCATAGGTTTATCGCTTTCCAAATATATTCTCCTTTAAAACTATGTCTTAGTCTAGTTTTAGATATTTCCTGTATAGGTCATGAAGGATTTCCTTCACAACTTGCTCACTGAGTATTACTGTCCAGATGTAGTGATGCGCCAAGCAGCTATGATTGTGAAGTGTATTCTCTTGATATACTACAAAAACTTTAAAGGCCGTAGCTATCGTAAGCAGGTAAGCCTTTTTTTCATGTTTCTGTTATATGATTGTTTAATAATTACATGTCCTTTTTATATCAATTATCCTCCAAAATTTAGATGGCTAACAATGTAATTAGTAACGGATATAAATACCTAGTTGGTATTGCATTAGAAAGTAATCGTTTTACCATGTACATTTACACATATCTAGTAGCTAGCACTAGCTTGAAAGTGAATTTGTTCTGAACATCAAGAAAATTTTTAGGTAGTTATCATGATATATGAACTTTTAATTGGTGATCTCAAAGACCCATCTGTTTTAGCGAAGCTAAGATGGTCTTGATTTTCCAATTAAATTGGAGGTCTCTATGGCTGGATGAAAATATCATTAGTTTTCCGAATATTTACCAAATAGTGATGTTCAAGGCTTCTGACCTTTCAAAGGACAGCTTCTGTTTCTCCCCTCCCATTTCCTGCTTTTACTCTCCTCTTTTTATAGGTTCTAAAACTGTAGGTTTTTTCAGTTATCATTTCAAGTGTTGAGTTTGTCTTTCTTAAGATGGTTGCTTTTTGATTTGTCCGAAGACTGGTCAAATATGCTTGTCGATATGATGATTCTTGTACTAATCCTCTTGTTGACTATCCCCATGAGTTCAATTAGTTATCAGGTTTGTCATTGCATTGGGAAGGCTGCTGCAAAGCTGAAATCTTATTAGATGTTGTAGATTTTATATAATTATAATCAAATCACAGTTGATTTCTAGTGAAATTAAAATTCCTCTTTGCTTTCTATTGAAATTATTTCCAGCTTGCATATTTGCCACTCAAAAATTTGGTATGCATTGTTTCTTCCCACTTAATTTGATAAGTTGGTGAAGTTAGTAATGCTAATTCTCTAAATGTATTTAGTTACCTTATTAGCTGTTCTTTATTATGTTAGCAATAGTCCTAACTTCATTATTCTTTTGGAATTCTGTATCTGTTCATTGTCAACGCTTATTTTTCATTCAAACTCCTGACATCTTATACATTGCAACTTCCAATAGATGGACAATGAAAATCATAGTATTGCATAAAGCCAATTTTATGTTTTGGTTTTTTCTTGTTTGTATAATGATTCACATTTATTGTACTTCAAATATTTGACTTTTGGAAAGTTTCAGCTTCTGTTAATTCACATTTCCTTTGTTTGTTCTCTTTATTAGGGTCAAATGCTAACTCTTGTAGAGTACTTTCTACTTTTATACCGCTCTTTATTGCCAACTGCTGTTTGGTACCGATTCTTCCTGAACAAGGAATATGGGAGCCTGTTTTCTTCTCTTACTACTGGACTGTATCTTACTTTCAAGCTGACATCAGTTGTAGAGCAGGTGTGGTATACTTTATTGAATGCTAGTTTCTGGTACTTGTTATATTGATCTTGAAAGTGTTCATCAAGCTGAACTTTTCAGCTTGACAGAACAAACTACATTTCCACAAATGGTAGAACATGTATCTTCTTTGATATTTCCAACTCTCTGATTTCAGGTTCAATCATTTTTTGCTGCATTGAAGGCACTATCACGTAAAGAAGTACATTATGGGTCTTATGCAACGTCTGAACAGGTGAACTCTTGATCATTTCAATCTTTTATATCTTAGGCTTAATGTAGTTGTTTATCATTCTTTGTTTCAATATTTTATTTCTTAGGCTTACTGTAGTTGAATATCATTCTTTGTCAAATGATTTACAAGCTTTAGCCTTAGTTAAGATGTATTTTCGCTGTCTAATATATATTTAATTACATGCAACACCAACAGAGACCTTTGCCACAATTTGTTATTGCTGAACTTTTGATAATTGATTATTCATATGTCTGCAATTCACCAATTTGTATTGTACTTTTTTGCTCAAATTCATATACCGATAGCTTATGTATTAAATTTGGTGACATATATTGCCATGCCTTCATTTCCAATCCTTGGCTGTCTTGCAATAGCTTCGCTTCTAGATCCCTGTTATTTAGTTATTTAATTTGATCATTTCCATCATCGAGGACTATTTTTTTTTTATCTTTGTATTATTTAGCTACTTTAAACATGTGTAATGACAAAAGAATGATCATCTGATATCATGATTCTTTAACATAAGTCATCTTTATAATATTAAGTTTCTCTCATCACTCTGAGGTTGGATATAGAATAACTTAAAATCTTACTTTATGTAGAATTGGGAAGAAAAGTAATGACTGAGCTCCATGGAAGTGTTGGAATAGGGAAAAGGGATGCATATTAACCTCATGTAGATCCCACAGCTGGTTCCTAGCTACTAGCCTAGACAAAGGACATAAGTGAATTGCCTGAAATTGTGCATGCAGTTATTGCTAGCATAAACTGTGACGTTAGCAATAGTCCTCACTTAACACTTTTGGATCAGAACAGCAGCTTTATATCTGATAGAAAGTCTGAAAATGATTTCATAATTCTTAAACTGTGCTAAAATATATCCCATTCAATTTATTATATTTTAATCAACTCAAACACCAACAATATGCGGGGCATTGAGGCATTCTACTTCGTATTCTTTGTTCTGGTATGGATGTCTGCTCTTTATCGCAAAGGGTGAGTGGCGAAGGCTGGATTCGATCCCAAAGACCATGCAACGATCTCTTTACCAGTAAGCTAGCAGCACCTCACCTTCTGGATAGCTGCTCTTGGTGATAAAGAAATCTTGGCTGTTACATGTTTAACCATCAAAATTTGTAACCTGAATTTGGCATATGTCATACACAGATAATAACCTTTACTCAAGTTTTGGTTTAGGTTCTGGATTGCCAAAATGGCATTTGAGTCCAACCTGCATAACTAGGTGCAAGCCTACAAGGCCAACTGAAGCTAACCCATGATCATTCAACCCTAAGGTCATTGTACTAGGGCTTACTGTTGGGCAACTTTGTGGTTTATATGAGGATGACCATTGTTAATTCCCATGGTTGTGATGAGAACTTTTTTTTTAATGTTATCCGTGAGATTTCCATTAGAAAATCTAGGTTCTTGTATGAATCAAGGAATCTGAAATCTAACTTCTAGCTAGATCTTTTGGTCAGATATGGGACGTTATTGATTTTATATTCTCTCAAGGATTGGGTCATGTCCTGAAGTTGGGTGGCATATTTCCTGTTAAATCATAATGAAATAGCTTGTGACTTGTGTTAGTCTAAGAAAGTCACTTGTAACAATTATTTATTGTACTTGGAGGATGTCCCTAACATTGTGTACATCTCTCCAATGATTTAAGTATTCAACTAGCATAGTTTTTGCCATTAAGAGACCTAACGAATGCTTCTGCAGTTATGAGCTTAATTATGTATCTGATAAATATGGTCTTTAATCTCTGCTTAGTGTTGCAAATATTAAGGAAAGAAATTCAATTAAGCTCTTATATTGATATCAGAATTAGGTTAACTACGTGCACCTTCTTTTTAGTGAAAATTTGAATTTGCACATTTATATTTGATTTCATGCTTGTAAAAAGAATGATTCTTGAGAGAATGCTTTTGAAATACTAGCAGAAGATACTTTATTTCCTATCTAGAGTGGCCAAACTTCAGGGTATCATATTCATTTCTGCAATTACTTTTGTTGCAAGAACAATCTGCAATTGTAAATCAGCTCTGCTGGCATTGAAGCCAAAACAAAATCAATGGTGCCTTTGTGACAATGTGATGCTTGATTTACTTGTTATGTAAAAAATTCAGGTAATTGCAGCTGGTGATCTGTGTGCCATTTGCCAAGAGAAGATGAATGTTCCTATTCTACTTCGTTGTAAACACATATTCTGTGAAGACTGTGTCTCTGAATGGTAACGTGTCTATTCACCTCATCATTTTCAGTTTTGTTTGCTTTTCTTTGTTTTTAGGATTTTTCTACAAGCAGTCTTATAGGATGTTGGAAACAGCAATACTTCTTAGTTCTAATTGTCATCTGTTGGCTGTGATCTAATACGTGGCTCTACTTCAAATATACATGGAGTGTCCAAATAAAAGGAAAAATTATTTGGACTACATAAAGATTCTCCCACTAATATTTCCGTAGTATTTTGGGTTGTTTTAAATTGTCACCACTTTGCCTGCCTTGGAGGAACAAGTTGCCCAAATTCCTTCTTGTCTGTGATCTTGATTATACAGTTTAGTTTTCTGCAATTATCTTTTATATCTCCAGGTTTCATGTCTGTTTGTTTGAGTAGGAATTGTCTTGAATTTGCTTATTCATGACCCGCCATTAAACTTTTCAGGTTTGAAAGAGAAAGGACATGCCCATTGTGCAGAGTACTGGTTAAGCCGGCAGGGCTGAGGTCATTTAGTGATGGTTCGACGACCTTGTTCTTCCAGCTATTCTGATTCCTGCATTGGCGAGATTAACTTATTGCCTCTAATGCCAGACTGTGTTCAGGAAGATTCAGGGACGATCTTGTGTTCTGGCACTGTTAAACTCTCTCTCTCTCTCTCTGGATCTTCGGGGAGGCATCTCTAAAAATGCTGTTGAGCTTTGTTGAGACAGCCCATGGGCGCATATTCTATATCCACTATATCTATAATCCCCCGTATCAGGAAATATAAACAGAATAGATGCAAGAGCAAGTATATGATATGTATATAGTACATATTTACCACACATTGTTATTAATAAAACCTATGTTCAGAAGTTTAGACAAATAATGTACTTGTGTGTGCACCCATGAGTGACTTTTGCAGTTGTTGCGATCTCTTTAACTCTGCTGCCAGTGTCTTGGTACCATCTTAAGGAGTTTTTTTTTCTTTCTATTATTTCTACTAGTGTGTTTCGTTTTTTGAGAAAACAGGCAGGATATTCTCTAGAGAGCAAAAAAAAAAAGGGCATCTTGTATTAAGTTTCGTTAATCCTTTCAACCTCCCTTCCTATATATTGGCCATATACTAGACTTTGGTACGCTCATCTTGTCACCAGGTTGTACTCTCGAAGTTCTAATACTTGTTGACGAGGATATGTCTTTGGTGTGTGGTTGGTAGGAGATACCATGTCAAGTTCTAGGTTTAGCATTTGAGAGATACATCGCCGGAGCTATTAGAATTGCTTCACATGTGTCACAAACAGAATCTATCAAAAAGACTATGGGGTTGATTACTCCTTTGTATTTGGCCCAGCCTTTGCAATTGAGGTAAAGGTCCCAAGAAATCCCAGTCTTTCTAATTGAAAACCCATCCCTAAAGCTTTAATTTTTGTGCCGCTTTAAAGTGTTTACCCGGTTCGGTCCGGTCCGGTCCTCCTTGGGTCTGAATTATCAGTCCGCGATTCCGGACCGGGCCTCGATCTATCAGGCTGGACCGTAAGATTATTATGTGGTGATCCCTTTCGGTTTGGGATAACCCTTCGGCTTCCGTCGACTTCTAAACCCCCTCCCCTCGACACTGTGGTTTTGTCCTCGATTTCTTCTGGATTTCTTTTATTTATTGGTTCCTCCGGTTTGGTTGATCGATTTGGGAGCCTAAATCTTGAAAGCGAGTTCTCGATTGGTCGTTCTGGATCGCGAATCATCTCCTCTGGGGAGACCATCGCATGGTTTCCAGGTGCCGATTCCTAAGTTCTCACTTCTTGTTTTTTCTTTCTGTTGCCAATTTCTTTGCTGGTATCATTGCTGAATTCGAAGATCCTGGGCCTTGCGGGCTTATTTAGTATGGCGACCAGGAGTTAGCTGCCGAATCTTGATAGATCTGGTTTTATTTTGGTTTGGGGTATCCATTCATTTGAATCCTTCTAGTTTTCTTGACCAAGAAGATCTTTCCTCTTTTTGCGCTTTCTTGGAATTTATTGAATTAGGACCGAACAATATACAATTTATTTCGGTATTTAGCCTCTCTTCTTTCTTGGGTTTCGACTCCCTGGGGTATAATCTCAAACGTTCTCCATCTTGGCGGTGATCAATTCCCCGAGGAAAGGTAGGCTCAAGGAGAAAAGCAGTATTGATTCTGTCGCAGGGTGCTAGTTTCCTTTTGCTTGTGATTCGGCTACACTTATCTCCTAAAATCATCATCTCGAATGAACTATAATCCGTATCAGCATAATAAGTCTTCTTGTCGATTTGTCTTTGTGGATTTTCATGCGTATGGACCTCTTTTGTGTACGGTCGCGGAGGAAAAAAGTTAGCAAGGCGAGTGTGTTTCTTTTGTTTTCCCTCAAATGAAAAAAAAGATTTGTTGTTTAACCGGAACATGTGAATTATAACTTTCCTGAAGGGCTTTCTGAAGACAGACAAGATTGACAATAGTTAGCGAGCTCTTTAGCTGGTATTCGTGTTCAACTCGAGATTGGTTTCGCCATTTTCTGTTGATTTAGCTGAGAATTATGCCGAATCTGGTCAGCCCTCACCAATGCAGATTGCGATTGACTCCATCCGTTGGGGATCATTGTGGTTCTTTCTAGTTAGGTGTGTCACACGCTAAGGGGAATCTTAAGTTACTAGACGCAACCATGCATCAAGACCATTATTTTTTTTTGTTGCATATGCTTGGCCTCAGTAATAGATTGTTTGAACTTTAACGAGATGGTAGCTTTGGCATACATTTTATTAGATACATTTCTTATATATATAATACCAGCTTCAGAATAAAACAACTGAATCTTACCAAAGTAGATTCTAGTTTAGGCAACATACATAAGAAGGTGCAATATGTTTCCTTTCTTTCTTTGTCTTTCCATTATTATTCCCTCATGCAGTTCTTGCTTTGATAATTTGTACTTAAACTCTGAACCTTGACAAAGCTGTTGAAGATACCTAACCTAAACTCTGAATACCTGATTGGAACTGAACTTAGTTTTGTATTTCAACCTTGGTGCAAGATGCATATTAACTGTAGTATTCGTATGCATTTAGAATAGCAGGTTAGTTTGCTTATGTGGTGTGTCCGTAACATATCGATATAGTGCAAAGCTGCTATACGATTTGACAAGATTATTTTGCTACCAATTAGAATATTTAAAATGATGCAGAAATTGCTTAGAAGTTTTGAGGCACATTTAAGCGTCACTGTGGTCTTGTAATGGGTGTCTAGGACCACAGACAATATAGATTGTCCAATTAATTTCATTCTGGAAGGTCTAAAATGAAAGGTTGTTAGAGTCGCTTGACAGAGTTCGATGAAATAACTAAATTTCAGTGGTGATGCCGCTGCATGAATCTTTTGATTTAATGCTCTATTTCTTTCTGCTTAGGTATAAGTTGTTTCTTGTTTTATGAGCTACAATGGCTTGTATTATTTTGGATAATTCAACTTGTTGCTTTGCATAGAAATTGCTCCATGCTCGGCGAGGGCAATATAAATCGTTGCTGGTAGTGGGACACTGGGACTCCACTTTAATAATCAGTGATATCTGTGCTCACTTATATGCCTCAATTGCATATGGTTGATAGACCATGACAACAACATTTAGGATTGTTGTCTAACTGGCAAGTATTAGGTAGGAAGAAGCCCTAATTAAGGAATTAAACAGTAATCCCTACGGCTTGTGGTATAATTCAAATCCATAGAAATTTCCAGATCTATGCTATTTGCAATGCAAAGCCAAAACAACTATATACTCAAGTTCTTGTTTCCATAAGTGGAAGTGACGGACAAAATCAATCAAAGATAAATTCTGGTAGGTTCTCTGATTTCAATGTCAGACTTGGACTTAGTTAATGTAATTTGAATAAAATGAGCTTTAGCAAAAAACTTAGTTTATTGTTGAATCAAACATAAAGATTCCAAGTTTTGATAGAGAATTGTAATAGTTCTGAAGGGTCAGGAAGATCATCGTTACCCTGCCATCCAAAATTAGATTTTAGTAAGCAATTTTCTAGTGGTATAACGAGAAAATTGTTTTGAAAAATTCATTTTAGAACAAATAAATATGGGTTTGGCAATGAAAATAGAATACATTTCTTTAATAAGCATCAAAAGAAGCAAAATTCAGTAATTTCTTTAATGATATTTTATGTTCAAAAGGATAATTCGTAATCAGCTAGGTAGAATCTTAAAACAAGAGAATAACTAATTAGAAAGACAATTTTATTAGAAGGGTTTCAGACTCTCGACTTAAAATTTACTCTTACTGAGATGGCCTTACACCAGTCCTGCAAAGCTTGCACTTGAAGATGGCCGAAAGCTAGTGAAGAAAGCATTCCGAGTTTTACTCATTGAATCGACTTCTGGACATAGTTTCCATCATTGAAGAACATAAAATATCTAGCTATATTTAATTCTATTCATTTTTTTAATTATTCCATGAGGTTGGTGTTCTATTCATATTTTGTTTAATTTTGTGCTTGTTTTTGCATCATTAACTCAGATTCATGAAGTGGCTGTAAGAATTGTTCTATACCATGGGAAGAGGGAAAATTCTAGCTATTTGCCAATCTGGTGGAGGATTTGTTACAAATAATGATGGAACCCTGTCTTATTCGGGTGGTGAAGCACATGCAATTGATGTTGACAGTGAAATGTCACTCTATGATTTAAAGTCAGAGATATCTTCTATGTTTAACATCAATGCTGAACTATTTTCAATTAAGTACTTCCTTCCAAGAAACAAACAGACTCTCATCACAATATCTAACGACAAAGACCTGCGGCGCATGGTTAATTTTAATGCAAATTCAGATACAACTGACATATATATCCTGAAGAAAGCTGAAAACAGGTATTTACCATACACTTCAGATTTTTATTGCAAAAGTTGTTCAAACAGGAGAAGAGTGATTAGATTTATTTATTTATTTTTGGTAGGATAATTAGGAGCGTTGTGGCTGACTCAGGTATGTTGACTGATGCTAACACCACCTCACTAGATACTCTTGATGAAGCTAAACGGCGAAGATTATGTACCGATTGGAATAGTATGATCACTGGCATAGGTCAGGTATTCTCTAGTCCAAAGGCCTTCCGTGATGCATTGCACAAGTACGCCATTGCAAATAGTTTCATGTATAGATTTATTAAGAATGACAGATCTCGGGTAACTGCTGAATGTACTATTGAGGGTTGTCCATGGAGAATACATGCATCTAGGTCATCTGCCAAACAAGAATTTATGATTAAGAAAATAAATGATACTCATACATGTGGAAAGGAACTTAGTAAGGAAAGTCGTCGGCTTGCATCACAAAGATGGGTTGCTAGTATTATAAAGGACAAGTTGCGAGAGACACCAAATTATAAGCCAATGGATATTGCAAATGATCTTCAACGAGAATATGGACTCAGCTTAAACTACTCACAAGCATGGCGTGGCAAATTTATTGCCAAGAAAGAGCTCCACAACTCACATGAAGAGGCTTGCAATCAACTGCCCTGGTTCTGTGAGAGGATAATAGAGACAAATCCAGGTAGTGTTGCAACATTACAGACATCAGATGATTCAAGATTTCGTTTCTTTGTTGCCTTTCATGCCTCACTTTATGGTTTCGAGCATGGTTGCCGCCCTCTCCTTTTTCTTGATGACTTATCTCTGAAAGCAAATAAGCAGTGGAAGTTTGTAGTCGCAACTGCAGTTGATGGAGAGAATGATATCTATCCGGTTGCTTTCTCTGTTGTAGATTCTGAGACAAGGGAGAATTGGCATTGGTTTTTGGTACAGCTTAAGTCTGCTTTTACTCTGTCTCGTGTCATCACTTTTGTGTCAAGCTGTCAATATGG
This sequence comes from Musa acuminata AAA Group, assembly GCF_036884655.1. Classification (NCBI taxonomy): domain Eukaryota; kingdom Viridiplantae; phylum Streptophyta; class Magnoliopsida; order Zingiberales; family Musaceae; genus Musa; species Musa acuminata. The sequence goes on along the minus strand of NC_088358.1, from coordinate 25,068,821 downwards.
CTTGGAGGAGGAATTGTCCAAGGTGTTTGAGGACAGTTTTCATTGCTACAGCGAACAGTGCCTCATAGAAAATTTTATGACAGAGATGGAGAACACCTGGACACAGGAAGTGAAGGATAAAATGGTCGATCATCTTAGAAGAGCCATATATGCTTGTAAAGTTGATGAGTTCAATGAATCCATTGAAAACATCAGGATTCAGTCAAAAGAACTTGCTGAATGGGTTTTGGCCATGAAACCAGAATCCTGGTCTGATGCCTTCATCAAGGGTTCGAGACACGGTCATTACTCATCTGGTGCTACAGAGAAATTCAACAGCTGGGTATCGACGAGATATGAACCATCAGTACTGCAGATAATTGACATCCTGAGGTGCAAGCTGATGGAGTTGATGTTTAGCCGCCGTGAGTCTTCAAACACTTGGACTGAGGCACTTGTACCCTCCGCAAATCAGAAGGTACAGGAAGAGATGATCAAAGCACGCTCTCTTGGTGTGATTTGTTCAGCTGGCAGTGTGTTTGAGGTGAGCGATGAGTCGACCAAAATCGTCAACACCGAAACTAGGGAATGCACATGCAGACGGTGGCAGGTGACTGGCCTACCTTGTGTGCACGCTCTTGCTGTACTGGAACAAACCAATCAATGCATATATGATTATTGTTCCAAGTACTTCTCGACGGGGTGCTACCGTCTAGCTTATTCATTGTCCATCAATCCCATACCTGATGTTGGTCGGCCGGTCTGCACCAACCTCTTCCATGCTGCAAGTACATGGCCTCCTCGTACCCGCCGGCTGGCCGGCCGGCCAAAGGAAAAGCCTGTAGAACCTAGGATTGTGATAAAAAGAGCAGTTCACTGCAGCAAGTGCCAAGGGCTAGGGCATAATAAGCAGACCTGCAAAGCACAGATTTAGATATGTTACCCGTTCTCTGTATCCATATTAGTCTTTTGTAAGGATGTACATTACCTGTTTAAATTAAAGATTTGAGTTGGGTTATCAGAAATATATTATGTGGATTGCTGATGCTGAGACACCAAAATTTTGGGTCCAGAAAGTTTTTCTTTCTAAAATGTGTGGGTGTTTTGCTATTATTCTCATTGTTATTAACTGAGAAAATGATTGCATCTCTTGTGTTTTGATGTCAAGGGATTTGATTTGAAATGGACTTACTCAAATTACCATCTTATCTTTGGCTATCTTAGGAGTATGCTATCGTTCTTTGGGTGTTTTGGTAATTTGGTCTGACCAGTTAATTTCGAACCCGCTTCTCGGCCGTTTCTCGACCCGGGCGGTTAAATCCACTTCGACATCAAATAAATCCGACGGCTTAAGTTCTTCGTCGAGAATCACTAACGTCGAATCTTTAGCATCAGTCGGATCGCAGCGAGCCGAACTTTTGGCAGCCGTCCGATGATCCCGACGGAGACGTATATAAGGAGGGCCTCGGCTCCTCCCCGTCTGCTCTCTGCTTTCCGTTTCGGTTCGTGCGAGAGAGAAGGGAAACCAACGGAAGAAGAAGACAGGCTAAGAATAAGATACGCCATTGCGCGAATCTCAGAACCTAATCCTCTCTTGTAACTCCGATATCCATCCCGTGAGATCGAATTCTTCGCTCTTATTAGATCGATCTATTCTCTCTTTTTTTTTTTTGAATTTTTTTCTTCTTGGATCGATTTTCTTTCGTTCTGAGACCAATATTCTGCTTCTTTAGGCGAGATGTAGTAAACGTTTTCCTTTTGATGTATATCTTTCATGTAATGGTACGATGTTCTCGCAATACGCGTCCAGGTTTTAGTCTGATCGTTATGGGTTGGTGTCTTGGTTGAAGGATTCAAGTGAAGATGTCGGAAGTTGATGGCTCAGAGAGGATCAACGAGAAGATCCACGAATATCGAGGGTCGTCTTCGGATTCTGATGATGAGAAGCCCTTGTTTCATAATTCAAGAAAGAAATGGTTGTTTGGAAGGAAGGAATCGGTACATGCCCTACTCGGTGGAGGAAAATGTATGTTCTGTTTGAAATTTATGGTCTATCTCGATCTCCATTATCATTTCTATTCTGTATGATATTATCGTATTTGGTAAGAGTTTTGAATATTTTACTTGCAAATTCTGGTTGTTTTGAATAGAAAATGTGAAATGGGTGTGCTACGAGGTCATCGTAATTGTGTTTACACTTACATCAGAAACCTATTGGGCTTGATATTTTCTAGTTAATCATGAGCAGACCATGGATTTGATGTCATGGTGAAGAAACGAGAGAAGAATGATGAAGATCAAATTTCATTTGGACAATTTAGTCATGATATGATTGGGTCCTCCCCCCCCATCTTTTTGCTAGTTCTCAGATATCTTCATCATATTTGTTGTGCCTAAGTTTAGAAGACAAGAAGGCAACCAGGATAAATTAGAACTTTCTCTTGAGCTTGCATAATTTTTCCAGGTGTGGGGGAATCAGGTGGCTTTTATGTGGATTAATTGTCTCGAAGAATTTAGGAGTCCCTTCCCTTTATCCTCCATTTTCCTTGCTTCTCCTGCTTATCCTATTTTCTGATTTTTCTATTTCTTTTATGGAAGGACACCAGCAGCAGTTTACTTCTTATTCCATCTAAATATTTTTTTCTTTTTTTCATTTTGGTTGACACTCTTCTAGTTTGATAACCAGAGGACAAGGTAGAGCACATTAGCAAGGAAGGGACTCTTTCAAAAAGAAAGCAATGTCAGTGAAAAATGGACGGATGGATTGAAGGATTGTGGATGAAGAGCTTGAAGTGTTGCTAGGAGCAATAGATTCAGAGAATAGGTATTTACTAAAAGAGTATTCAGGGTAGCGAGATTTCAGCGGGTGATAATATATAGAAGTTGGAGTGGGAGAACCAATTGTCAGTTTGGCAACATCTTGGATGGAATCTATTGATGAAAATTTTTGTATATTTCAGGAATTTAATACACAATTGATATTTAATGAATATATATTTTAGACCATATTATAAATGCAAACCAACTCTGAAGGCAGAAATGTTAATTTCTTGATTGATGGGACTAAAGGATCAGAATTCAAACTATTAGTTTGTTTTAGAGTGTAGGATAGGCAATAGCAGACTGGCCTTTATGCAGCCATCAGAAAGGGCTTTTATTTGGTATTGTATTTATCATGCCTGAGCAACATCCTGGCTTATATTTGGTTAATAATAGCATAGTGTCTATTAATTTTGGAGTCCATGATGTTTTCTTTTTGGATCACTTACGAAGCAGATATTTATCTATGTAATTATGTTATTTGTTTTTGTTGATCAAGTGTGCCTAATGGCTTTACAAAGCAGATATTTATCACGTTACAAAGTTCTTATTTGCTTCCTTAGAAGTTTTTATCAAACATATCACTGGGAAACTTCTTTGTTTATTTTCAACTTGTTGTATGTGGTCTCTAAGTTCTTGTAATAGTTTAAAATTGGTAGTATTACAAAAAGAGATAAATTAAATGAGAAATTGAAATGTGTTTTTTTTTTTTTTATCTATGGAAATCACATGGCCAATCTTAGGTATGCTGTTTGTTCTTATTTACTTCCTATTGCTATAAACAATGCAGCTCTTTAATTCCCTAGTACCTGTTTAATTAGAAACTTCAAGGTTGCTACATTCTGTTTTGTTCTGAATATATTATCAATCTTTATTTCTTTATTTCTTTTTTCTATTGGAGTCATGCACATGCAAATTACTGGTAAAATCTGATGCTGTTGCACTATTTTCTGTCCTATGTATTATTTTTACAGCTTACTGAATTTTGTAACAGACAGTGAAGTCCATTAACATTTCTACAAATGTAAACTTTAGCAAAAATACAAGTACTTCTGTTATGCTGAATAATGTTCTTTTAAGTTCAATGCATATTAATATTTTTGCCTTCACCACCTCCTAGAACCTTTTCATTTCTCTTGAATTTGGTTTAGTAAAAAATGCAAATCTTATTAAATGATAAGTTTGTTGTGATTATAGCTGCTGATATCATACTGTGGAGAAATATGCAACTATCAGGAAGCATATTTGCTGGAGTTACTGTTATCTGGCTTCTCTTTGTCTGGATGGGCTATCACTTGCTCACATTTATTTGCCACTTTCTTATACTTTTGCTGGCAATATCTTTTCTCTGGATCAACGGAGCATCATTTGTCAACAGGTAACCAAACAGTTCTGCTGAAAATTTTGTCATATGACTGGCTTTCTCAGTATGATTGGTTTATATGTGCTTTTTCAGTATCATGTCCTACAGAGATATTTTTGTTCCTGGAGTAGATGATATGCTGATTGTGTTGATAATAGTGAGTTTTTAATGTCACAACCGAGTATGTCCTGCAGATGTCTGTCTGAGAATTAAAGAATTAGCTACATAAGGGTATAGGATATTTGTTAACCTGAAATCTAATTGCTCTAATACTACTCTCTATGAGTTCTCATCATGAATATATATATATATATATATACTTACACAATATGACATACACATTATAAGTTCTTTCAGATATAGGCTTTCTCTGTGCAAACTAAAGCCTATGACGTGAATCTGATTGCTTTACAGGTCTCCACCAAAATTTCCTGAAGTCTTCCTTCCTGAGGACCTATTTCTGAGTATCGCCCAATCTGTAAGATATGAAATTAATGAGGCTTTGGCAACTTTCTACTATGTTGCTTGTGGAAAGGATTTGAAGAAGTTTTTGATGGTAGAATTTTAATGTCTTTCTTTTCATTATGTCCTTCTATTGATGTAGTTTGTGCTCAAGATCTTAACAACTAAGCCAAATATGCAGGTAATTGCAGGCTTGTGGGTTCTTTCTGTAATTGGTAGCTTGTTCAGTTTCTTGACACTCATCTACATTAGTAAGTTTCATTTTCAACTCTTGCTTCCCTTATATAATTAAATGCATATGCTACTTGGATCCTTCAACATGCAAATAGATGGTTTCCACTTCTTTGCATCATTGAACTTTAAAGGTGTCCTGGATCTCTCTCCTTAGTATGTATTATGGAGATGCTGCCATGCAGGGTTCCAAACATGATAGCTTGACTCTTAATTGTTTATCTGCTTTCTCATGTCAGACTTGAGATGTTTATTAACTTATCTTCAAATTGGTTGTCCACTGAGATAGGAGATACACTGACAGTATCATAGGCTTTATGTGTATTTATTCTACGTAGACGTATTAGATAGCACGTAGCATAAGTACTAAGGAAATAAGTGGTCTAAGACGACATAGTCATGAAGTGGATGATGGAACAAATTTATGCAGTGAAGAGGCTGTTTGGTCTGAATTTGTTGACAGTATTGACTACATATATTTTTCTATAGAAAATCATGGGAACAACAGAATGAAACTGATTTAATATTAATAATTAATTTCCAGTGGAAAAAGATGCAATAGTAGATGACAAAGTGATACTAAAGGATGATGAAAAGAGGCCTGAGGCTTGCTTCAATTCATTTCTCAGTGAAGAAACATATAGAAACTCTTATACATATTAGACTCTTAAGAAGGTTTAGGATGGGGAAATGCAGAAGTCATATTAGATGCATCCTTCAGCCTATCTTAAACTCTTCTAGAAGATGACTGAATCCAAAAGGAACAACTATTATGCATCAAACGTGTAATTAGAACCAGCTGACTGAATCAATTAGAATCCAAGTCAAATTTAATACTAATGGAACTTTATGACATGCTTGCTTGTGAAAAATAAGAAACATTAGAACAATATGCAAAGAAGAAAGCTTACTTTTAAAACTATTAGATCTAACCTAGATGATGATCAGAGATTAGTTGGACACTTCAACTATATCGTAATTCAACAAATGAACTTGTAAACAAGATATTTTGGATTTTGTATATTGTTTTATGGTACTTCGGGCCAACATTTAATATATATCACCTTGATTAAAGTCATTTGATCTCAAGATACTGACAAATAGTAAAACATAAACAAGAAGATTAAATGAACGTAAAGATTGAAATGTTGTGTCCTTCCCTCCAGTGAAAGTGGGCTAAGAAAACACAACTGCAGAAGCAAACGACTGTCAAACATTGATGCAAAAATTTATTATTTTCATCTTAAAACATGTTGTCATGTTAACTATGCCTGCTGGAGAGATACATAAAGTCCTCTTTGTTGATTGCTTCAGTGCATGATGCTGTCGGAAATGTGAGATCTGTGGAGGGGAGGGTCAGTACACTTGGGACTTACCTCTACGATCAAAGAGACTATTTCCTGACTTGAACTTTGATTACTTAGGTCATATAGTAATTGCTTTGATGAACATGAATTTTTTTTAATATTTTGGATCCATTACCAAGATGCAACTGCAAACCAATCAGAGTGCATGTTCAATTAGTAAGGTATCGTGGACCTTTTCCTATATATGGTCGTTTTATAACGTCTCATGACTAAGCACGAGTAAGATACAGTTAGGTTTGTCATTGATGGATTCTGATCACATTTTCTATTGCAGGTTTTTTGGTTCTGTATCTTGCACCAGTACTCTACGAGAAATATGAGGATCGTGTTGATATTGTTGTTGAGAAGGCAATCGAAGCAATCAATAAGCAGTATCAAGTGCTTGATGCAAAGTATCTTCAGAAAATTCCACATCGTACCTTTTCTAATAAAAAGCAGCACTGAGAAACTCGTCTCATATATTCCATTATTTGTCTTTTGTTGGGCATCCAAATTACAACATACACAGAGACATAGATGGTCAAAATTTTGATAAATGGATGACCATTCCACATATTGAATTTTATACATCACACTGATCTTACTTGTTGATACCATCTGAAACAGATGTAGCAGTGCAGACTACTTTTTGTAAGACTATATATCTCAATAACTAAATGGATAAAGTATACCAAAAGATTGCAAGCAATTACTACATGTGAAAAGATTTAACATTCATTTTCTTTGTGAATGATAACAGAGGATTGTGCCCCAGAAGTTTCAAGTAGCCTACAGTTTATAAGCTTTTAGCACTGAACAAAAATTTATGACCTTTGTGAGTAGTAGCAGCAGCTATGACTCGCTTTATTCAAGCTTGGTGGGCGATTGCTCTTATTGCCCATTGATTTAGGTGTTAATTGTTTCGTTTCTTGATTGAATTATCATTATCTATATTGTTTCTATTGAGACATTCAGATTGATTAGTGTATTCTTTACACAGTTAATAGATATTTGGTCCAAATCCATGTGTAAGCATCATATATATGATGTAATACTTTTTTTTTATATATAAAATAAATTATTATTATTAATTAAAATAAAAATAATGTGAAAATATTTTGGGTATTTTACTTTTTATCGGGTGTTACCCATATTCATTTTTTACTTGAGGGTACTTTTTTTTTCTATTTCAACGAAAATACTCTCAATCTTTTATTAAAATGATTTGATCACACATGCTATTAATAAAAATAATAATTAACTATCTTAAAAATTTTTAAAAATAAAAATAAAATCACTAATCATCTTAGAATCATTAGGATGTGATTTTAAGATGATTTGTACTGTTTTTCTTTATTTTTTTCTAAAAAATATGATAAGTAATTATCAAAAATAATTTTTTAATAACAACTGTGATCAAATCATTTAAGTAAAAATATAAATATATTTTCGGCCAAATACTTTTGTCATCACGAGTGACACGAAATAGATTAAGAAACACGGACGCCCAAATCTGACAGGCATGACCAACGCTGGTAAATGTGCTTTAAGAACATGGGTATTTTTGGGATTCGTGGGAGAAACTTGGCGGGAAAACCCTCGTATGTTTCCTCGATGATCTCGGGACTAACCTTTGCGGTCTCGGGTCGCTGGCCGACGACGGATTCGCTTCGCCTCCCCGTTTCTCCGACGCACTCGAGATGGAGTCAGTCCTCAAGGCAAGTACGAGACGCCGACTCTCGGGCCTCTCGAAAACCATGTCTAGAAAGATGGGGATGAGCCCTACCTCCAAAACCCTTATAATTAATTACCTCTTGAGAATCCGTGTTTAGTCTACCCCTTATGATCATGCTCCTGTTCGAAGGGAGTGATCGGAATGGTTTTTGTTTTCTTTTTCGCTTTTTGACTGATTTATTTCGGGTTCTTCAATGCAGAGATACTTTGGGTATCTCCAGTTTCGGTCCCACCAGAAGGAGGTCATCGAGAAAATTTTAGATGGAAAAGATTGCTTGGTGGTCATGGCGACTGGAAGTGGGAAATCTTTGTGGTAAGTTAACTTTTTGTTTCTCCTCAAAATTATAACCATGATATTCGTTTGGCAATATAATGCTTCTGAAAATTTATTTTATTTTTATTTCCCAAGGGCGAAACCTTCGAAATAACGAGGGGTTACTTCTCTGAGGAATTTGTTGAATCGGAAAAAAAACATTTTTATTGTTGTAATAGTTTGCTACAGAAATACAATACCAATTAACTAAATAGGGTTCAGGAATTGGAATTTGCGTTTTTGTGGATGAAGCTAAACAGTCCATGAGGTGTCACGCTTTGGGAAGTCTTCTATTTCTTGCAAGGTGGGAAGCCCAGAATTTATTGTTGTTAAATTGACAATTTCTGAAGGACAAGAGTTGCTGGTTGTCAATCACCACTTTCTTAATTTATCTAAAACATCAGGTATTTATCTAAAATTGATTGAGCTAGTGCTTATTTCAAGCTTGTCTGAAAAGTCAAAACTACACTGGATGTCTTTGTCCTAAATCCTGTTCTAGGCTTGATATGTGTCAAAGATAGATGTATGACAGTTATTTTGAGACATGTATACATATGTCCAATCACTTAATCACATATTACATACATACATATACATATATATATACATATATACACATATATATATGTATATATACATATATGTATATATATATATACACATATACATAAATATATATATATATACATATATGTATATATATGTATATATACATATATGTATATGTATATATATATTTATATTTATATATATGTATATATAATCATTGTAAATCTGTAATTAAAATAATGTAGCTCATAAAGCTATTTCCCTCCATCTCCCTGTCTCGTCTTCTCTCTATAAAAGAAATACTGATTATTGCCAAGGTCGGCTTGAATTAATGGCAATGTCTAGTTAAGCCTGGTTGGTCTATTCATATAAATTACATCTAGTAAGTTTGCTAGTACATAGTGAGTTGAGAGGTGTGAGAAAGGTGAACAAGACAGGAAAGGGGAGAGGTAGGCTGACAGGATTGGGACCTGTGATTTCTTCTTTGATGGTTCAATTGTTTACACTTTAAATTGGTTCCTCGCTTTGGGTAATTTGCCCATTATAAAAGTTGGAACTTTTATATTGCTTATCTTTTAAATTATGATTCAACAAACTTGTGTTCACGGAGGATAGAGGATATTGATTTTGATAAAATGAACAGAGAAGGTAAAAATGCTTTAAATTGTTATCGAGATTTGCTTGATACAAAATTGTTCTCAAGTTTCTTGTTCCACCATAGGGACTTTTTAAGTAGTGATGAACCAAGTATGCTTGTCACATATACTTAACTAGTGTCGCATATACTTAACCCTTGCATTGGGTCTTGATTTTCTCTTTTTTTCTTTCTCTTTTTTGTTTAAAGAATGCAAATTTTAAAGTAAGTTCCATATATCTTGCTAGGCGTTATGTTAATTCAAGTTTTAAGCTTATGCTACCAAATTTATAATTCACAATCTATTTTGTAGGCATGATTTTTCTCTTTTAACTTTGCTTGGTTCATTTTACACAAGCCCTTGGACTGAAATCAATGGATCACTAAGGTTTAAGTCTCCAAGAGGCCCTTGAAAGTTGAAACCAATGCTTAAAAACATTGTCTGACAAATAACACTGGATGATGCATCCTTTGCTAGTATAAAAAGTGATTTGTGACCTCCAGAGTCTTTTTTTAATCTTTAACCTGGATACACAAATACTGGTTAGTCTAGTTTATTGTTAATGTTTTGTTAATTTGCTTCTCTACCTGAGGGTGCACTATAATCATTTCAATGTATCTGTTGTTTGTTACAGTTATCAGATTCCTCCGCTGGTCACAAGGAAGACTGCCGTTGTTATAAGCCCTCTTTTATCCTTGATGCAAGACCAGGCATGTGGTAACATTAAGCTTGTCATTTTCATGCTAAAAGTACTAAACCCTTCAGCTTTAACAGGTTATGAGTCTAAAACAGCGGGGTATCAAGGCTGAATATCTTGGAAGTACTCAAACAGACAAAACTGTTCACTCTCATGCTGAAAGTGGTACCTATGATGTTTTGTTCATGACTCCAGAAAAAGCATGTTCACTTACTTCAAGGTTAGGTTCTTTTGATTGCTATGCACTCCTGCATTGTTGTTGCAATTTCATGGAGTGAATGCACTTTTTAGTTACATGTAACGTAATTTTCTCACAAAAAAACTGTTAGCTAGTTCTGGTCCTCGGAGATTCATTTGTAGTCAAATAACCTAAGGTTCATATTAAGTTATTGGGTATTTTTCATGATGACATCTTAAAACTGGATAAAGAGTTGCAATCTTCTTTGTTGTATAAAACATTTTTTTTTTCTTATACCAAATTGTAGACAAGTAGCAAGAAAGTGCATTAGTGTTAGCAAGAGAATCAATGCACACAAATTTATCAGATTAGATTTTTCTATTATTTAAATTATTAAAGTTTGAAATTCACTGCAGATTCTGGGCTAACTTGCTGAATATGGGTGTTTGTTTGTTGGCCGTCGATGAGGCACATTGCATATCAGAGTGGGGTCATGATTTCAGGTTCTCTCTGCTTGTTTTTAATGTCCTCTTAATTTGCAATTAACTAGTTTTGACTATTAGCTAAACAATTGGTGTCCTTAAGTGAACATAGTCTATCAAATGTTTGCAAACATGTACTAATGATGATATAGTCTCTATAACTAACGAATTGATGTTTCATTATTTAGAACTTGGATCTCTTCTGAAGATCACTTCCAATTTGCTATTTTAATTAGATCATCATTTGAAGTCTGTGGTCAGTAATCGGTTGAACTACAGATTTTATGATTGTTATGTATTTGTTAGAATGCAACCGATAACTGACAGATAATACTCGCTTATAGTTGTTTAGTCATTACACTTCCACTTATATAACTTGTTTAGCTTTGTAGTCCAACATATAATACTTGCTTATAGTTATTTAGTTATTACACTTCCAATTATAAAACTTGTTTGGCTTTGTAGTTTAAGGAAATATGGTGGCGTGATTTTTTATATCAACAGGAACCTAGTTCATTGGCATTGTTGTTTTTAAAGCAATATCCTTCTCTATACACCAGAAAAATCTCATTAATGACATTTCCCCTTGAAACTTAAAGGTGAATTGACCAAATTGAGAACTCATTTATCAATACAAATAAGTGGCTCTCTTTTACCTCACCGCTTATTAACCAAGTAGTGCTATATTACGTCTTGTATATGCATGTGACATGGAGGAACTGAAATTGATAATTTATGGCAATGTTTCTTCAGTTCACCTATCTGTCTATTCTGATCATGATCACCTAGAAATTAATCATGCTTATTAATTGGCTATATTAAAGTCATGTTTGGTTGTCTATTAGTAGATATCAAGAGGTGTCATTTGCTGGAAGTGGCTGACTTCAAATCATGTCTGCCTGAACTTGGTTTGAAAGTCAAATCCAACCAAAGTATTTATATCACAATTTTAACTAAGTTTTTGCTCAGGCGACTTAATGGAATTATTCAGAGTGGAGCATACTTTGATTTCATCTGGTTGCTCAAATGCAAGCTATCAGTTGTGTCTGCCAGTCGAGAGTTGGTGATGATAAGTTGACAATTGGTCTTAAGTCATAGTGATTGGCTATGATGACCAACAAGATAATGGGTTTAATTCATTTTTAATATCTTTCATTGTCAGGAAAAAAAAGGTTGATGCAATAATATACAATTTTTCTTTGACAAACAAATAGTAGAACATGAAAGTCTCTGTCTGACAGTGTCTTTTTCAGATAGTGACTCTTTTTGTGAAAAATTTACAGACAATTAAACACCCTTAGTGGTTTTCTAACCAACCTTTTATTTCTTTCAAAAATGCTCATGAATTGACATATTGATGTGTTTTTTTGTACTTAGAGCTTGGGTTTTGTTTTTTTTAAATGGACACTAGCTGTCATAAATGTCTGTTTATTAGGTTGCAGAGCTCTCTATCTAGGTGAATTTCAGTTCTTGCTATGTGTAAAAACCATGATAGAAATAGCCTTTATTTATGTTTCTGTTTGGTATTACATATCATCATCTAAGTGTTTTGTGGTTTCTTTCATGGTCTGCAGTACCGAACTGTACCGCCCGGTACGGGTGGTACGTACCGGTCCAATAGGTTGCCGGTATGCGGACCGTCTGTTACCGGTCAGAGTGCACTGTAGCACTGTAGCAGTGTTTCGACCTGTAGCTACAGTGTTTTGACCTGAGTATACCGCTCGGTATACCGTACCGTACCGGTACCGAGCCCAGGTTGAAACACCGGTACGGTATGGTATTGCGAACCTTGGTTTCTTTCTACCTTGACCTTTTTTAAGTCATTGAACTTCATTAGAGTGTAAAAGAGATGTATCAAATTTTTTTATGCCAGTTCCACACTAATTTATAATGCAGGAAGGAGTACAAGCAGTTGAATATGTTACGAGGCGTTCTATCTGGTGTTCCTTTTGTTGCTTTAACTGCCACAGCTACTGAGAAGTAAGCATAATAATCCTACATGCACTTTTGGAACTGGAATATCTTTTTCTTTCAAGTATTGGTTTTTTTTAGAGGTAAAGCATTATTTTTATAGTCAGGCAGGGTCTAGATTCATTTTTTGTTTGGTTATCATGCTTTTAGAAATTATTTTGTTTTCTAAATATGCATCACAAATCCCGTTTTTGACTCTAAAACCAACACTTGTCACGTATGTTTTGGTCTTTCTTTCGACCCTGTCACAGAAGTTTTGGCATTTTTTGATACATCCTGGTCGAGTTTCAGCAACCATATCCAGGAGAAGAAAACCAAATTGAATAATTGAACATCATTTCAAAAAGAATAAGCATGCTTTAGATGGTGTTGATGATGTTTCTTAATTTTGTCTTAATACACAGAAAAAATGAAAATAACCGAGTTGCAACTGTTAATTGCTTTCACTTTGGAGTCATCTCAGAAAATACATGTTCTAAATCATGTACTTGATTTTTCTGTTATGTAAATTATGATAATTAGTGAGACACATACACAAAATTTGTTTTCATACTGAAGATATTGTTGACAAATTGTTTGTCATCATAATAAAAATTCAACTTACCATGGGACTCTTGCCAAATGTTGGAATGACCAAAATTTTTGAACTTGATGCAGACCCAAGGTGTCACCAAAATAATTGTGACAAACTTTCTTTCCATAATCAATTGTAAGTTGTTGCTTATTTCTTTTCATATCAATTTCAAAGTGGTAAAGTATTCTATATTTACGTAATCTCTTACCAATAGACCAAATTGACGAAAAAAAGATCAAGTAAAATTCTAAAAGATGATATCTGACACCAAGATTTGATGTACCTTCTGAAATGGTATGTAACATATTGTATACATGACTCCGAGTCTTTGACATCCGATCGGTACACGGACCAACCCGTTCCAGGTAGTATGTTGAAATATGGCCTGGTATTGGTATGGGGTATATGTTGGTTGATATGGTTGAATCTTGTCCTTTATCGGTCGATAAGGCCTAGTACCGGTCAGAATTTAATCGGTAACAAACCAAATCGAGTCTCGTTTGACCCCAACGATCAAATTGACCATTGAGGCCTCTTTGTGCTTTAAATCCCTCTTCCTCCCTCCTCACTCACTTGTATTCACTCTCTCATTTTCACTCTTTAATTCTTTTCACACTTGCATTTGTGATTTAAGTTCCTAATCAGGTAATTCACTTCGACGAAGGTCCATGGGATAAAGTTGTTCCTTGACATCCGAAAAGATAAATTCAATTTTTTCTCCTTGTACCCTAAAATTTCTATCCATTTGTGACTTAGATACACGTTATTCTGATCTAAATATAATTTACATACCAATAAATTAGGACAAAAATTTTAAAAAATGATTCTTTATTTTTTTGATCATTTTCAGGCCTTTTTCCTGAAAACCGGTACTGTCCGGTACCTATCATGACATGGCAGTCGTTGGCCTTTTTCCTGAAAACCAGTCTGCCCGGGACCGATACCTCTGGTCTGCATGACATGGCAGTCGTTGCCTGAAACTGTTCAGTTTCATTCTTGTGAAATTAAAAAACGAAGAATTTCAAATTCTATTAGAACTCCTGAAACTTGCATAATCATATACATCAGACCTTTTTGGGTTGTAACAGGTAGAAATTGAGCTAAATTATGAAATTTGAATATAATGATTTTCAGTCTAGAGTTGGTCCAAAAGTATCCATTGGGTTTAATGGTGAAATATCAGACTGTGTATAGAGATCCTTGCTAGACTTATAGTTTATAATTAGTAGTTGGAACCAGGGTTTGCCGTATCGAGCCGTACCGCCCGGTACGGGTGGTACGTACCGGTCCGACAAGTTGTCGGTACGCGGACCGCCCTGTACTGGTCCGCACTGTAGCAGCGCTACAGTAATACTGTAGCGCCTCGGTACACCCGTACCGTACCGTACCGAGCACGAGTCGAAATGCCGGTACGGTACGGTACGGCGAACCTTGGTTGGAACTACAAATTGAATTATTTTCTAAGATGATTTTTGTTAAGGGACACTTAATTGAGAGGAATGATGCTTTCACTGCTTACCACTTGAATTGAAGTCATATGTTATTTTGCAGTCTCTTGAGCTATATAGTTTCTTCTACTGTAGCACAACATAAGACTCAACATGATTGCCTTGTTAATATTATATACACGAGAATGTTTACATCTGTGCTTGTTTATACTTGTACTGGATACTGGATAGACATGTCTCTAGGGACTTGATGGTTGAAATGCCGGTTATTTTGTTGACTTGGTAAACTTTAATTTCCATCTCTAATATTTTTGTTTAAGCTATACATGTTTAAGCAACAATTCTTTCAAAATATCTTTTTGCTCATTAGTGTCTTCTAGGCTTATCTAATTCATCCTTTATGTATAAGGACTAGCTGCTCTTTCCTGTACTTTACATTAATATATGACAACTGTTGGCAACAAACTATCTAT
The DNA here is from genome assembly GCF_036884655.1 of Musa acuminata AAA Group. Classification (NCBI taxonomy): domain Eukaryota; kingdom Viridiplantae; phylum Streptophyta; class Magnoliopsida; order Zingiberales; family Musaceae; genus Musa; species Musa acuminata. The sequence continues at coordinate 25,053,566 of NC_088358.1, read as the reverse complement.
TCCACTTCTTCCCAAGGAAAAAAAGTATTAGTGTACAATGACAACAAGCTGCAAGTCCCAATCTCTTGTGGCATTGGTTTACTCAGGAAAGTTACTTTTGGCAGAACTAGCAAGGCTATTATGTAGAATAGAACCTATTTAGAATATTCAGAACAATTAATATATTTTGTAAACTTCGTTGCATATGCTGCTGTGCAACAGTTTCTATATTCTCTGTAGATTTTAGAAAATGAACAACAACGTTTAGTTTGATAATGCCACTAGGAAAATGTATGGACTTATGGTACTTATTCAAGGATGACCTCATCTCATGCTTTAGTTCATATGAGGTTATCAAATTTCTGATGATTTATGGGAAAAAATGGTCTAATTTCTTCTACAAAAATTATGTTTATTGCATGTCCTTTGGTCCTTTTCAAACACACTAATATGATAAATTGTTTTATGGTTTTGTGTTACTAAACAGTTTGAAGATGAAACACAGACACCAATAGGCCATGGGATTGTATTTTCTTGATGTATGCTAATGTTAAGGAACAATCCTAAATGGCTTTAGTTGTCAGTGAATGATCGTCATATATTAGTTAACTTCCTTGGTTCTTCTGATTGTTTCTTTCTTTCTTTTGTCTTCATGAGTGTTCTATTACCTTGAACTTATAATCAAATTTTGTAGGGTTCGCAATGACATAATCTGCTCCTTGAACATGAATGAGACATTCATTGCTGTTGGATCATTTGATCGGCAAAACCTATTTTATGGTGTTAAATCCTTCAATCGGTCTCTGTCCTTTGTGGATGAGCTTGTACAAGAAGTCTCAAAATACATCAATAGTGCTGGCTCAACGATCATATATTGTACAACTGTTAAAGATACTGAACAGGTCTTTTTCTTCTGCCTTCTGTTCATGCCCTTGTCTAAATGTAAGATGACCCTGAAAAGGGTAAATCTTGTGCTCTGGATGCTTTTACATCTGATGAACCTTGATATTCATCATGCTGAAATTGCCATAATTATTGTCAATTTAGTTGTAAAAGCTTAGATAGTACTAAGATGACTAGTGATGTTACATGGGTATTTCTTCTTTGTCATAGTTTAAAATATGATCCATTATGTATAAGTATGATTTTGACTTGCTAATGTTTGCGGTCCTATAGTATGAAAGATTATCAATGTGCTCTAAATGCTACTTTGGTTAATATCATAATTGGCTTTTTTATCAGCTGGGCATGTTTGTTTATCTTTGTTGAGTTGTCTGTGTGCTTAGGAGTTAGGACAGCTCTTTATTCCTGTTTTAGCGTTTAGTTTGTCACTGGTAAGACACGTGAAATCATGGTTATGTTCTCTTAAGATTTTAGTTTTTAAGCAATGATCTTCTTTTCTTCTGTTGATAATGTAATAGTGGTCATGATGCTACCAATAAGTCCTGTCTGAATATAAATTTGAGCAGCAGGTTCTCTTTTTTTCCTATTTTACTATGCTTTGATTTTAAATAATCCATTGATTAATCCGTGAATATATACTCTATCAGCCTGATATCATTGTCCTTGTTTGAATGCTATGACATAGTAAGTGGTAACATGTGATTCTACTCATGATATCAAGTGGGTAGTTCTTTGTCATGTCACTAGGATTCTTGCTAATTTTTTAATTTGATAACTTTTATGGTTGAACACATATCCTGTTACCACTTTGCATTGAACATCCACCTCATTCGGCACCTTGCTGACTCTCAAGAAATTTCATATGACCAGTTGACCTCTGGATAATGAATTACGGCTGATTGATCCACCTTGAGCATGTAGGTGGTTTTAGAATTTGCTATATATTTCATTTGTTCTTTTCATCCTTGCTTGTGTTTGCTACTCATACCTGCAGAAAAAAAAAAGTTGTGGAATCCTGTCTATCCTAATGGAGTTATACCTACAATATCTTAATTTCCTTCTGTATTTTATTCCCTTGTAATTTTTTTCTTTTGCTTTTGTTTGCCACTGGTATTTTTATGCCTTTGATAAGTAAGCTCTACTTAAATATGGCAAACTGATATTCTTTTGATGCAAAAGGTGTTCTTGATCCATCTGAAAATGTTGTTGCATCATATCTTCATAGCTTCAAGTCTTTAATTGTTTGACGTACTATATGCAATGACATTTACCAAATTTTGGTTTGTCTTCGAGTTTGAGGTGATTATGCTATAATTATTTCTTTATATTCCAGATCTATGAATCACTACAGAATGCTGGAATAAAGGCTGGTATTTATCATGGCCAAATGGGCAGTAGTGACCGGGAGAAGACACATAGGTTTTGTTCAAAAAAACTTTATCTTAGTTTAGGTTTTTAGTGAATAAACATTATTGCAAGCAAGCATTAAATTGTCAGTCCTATTTGCAGATCTTTCATTAAAGATGAGCTTCAAATACTGGTTGCTACTATTGCTTTTGGCATGGGTATTGACAAACCAAATGTAAGGTGCATAATACATTATGGCTGCCCTAAGAGTCTGGAATCATACTATCAAGAAAGTGGGAGGTGTGGCAGAGATGGGTTGCCCTCAGTATGCTGGTTATACTATTCAAGAAGTGATTTCACAAAAGCTGATTTCTATTGTGCTGAAGCACATTCTGTATGTATTTCATCCATTTAGAAAATGACTATTTATACTGTAAAATATAAATGTTATTGACTATAAATTGTCTCACTCTTGTTGTTTATAAGAAGAATAATGTTTTTTTTGAACAATCCAATTTCAACATTTTCCATGTTTGAAGTATTTGTTTTCAATTATTAGGAAAGCCAAAGAAAGGCAATTATGGAGTCCTTAAGGGCAGCAGAAAAGTATTGCTTTCTGGCTACTTGCCGCAGGAAGTTTTTGTTGCAGTACTTTGGTGAAACAAATAATGATGACTGTGGTATGTACCTTTCTGCACCTTTTTTCATCATATAAAAAATTTGGTCTTATCTATATATGAACTGCAATATCCTTATTTGAATACTACATTGAAATAAGACATGTTCCAGATTCAGTTTGGTGCAATCTAAGTCATTTCTTTAAGTTCTCTGTATGCTTATAGTTGATTTTGTTTGTGCCAGTGGTTGTTCACATATGATATGCCTGTGGCTTTTGCCAAAAATTTTGATAATATCTATAAATTTGAACACCAGGAAACTGTGATAACTGCACCCATGCTAGAAGGCAAAGAGACCTGTCAAGAGAATGCTTCTTGTTGCTATCTTGCATAAGATCTTGTGGCGGTCGATGGGGCATTAATATGCCTATTGACATTCTTCGTGGATCTCGGGTACATATTTGCCAGGATTTTATTTCCTAGTTACAATTAGCTGATGTTTCCTTTCATATTTTTTGCCTACCTGTTATGGGACCTGTCTATCATCTTACAATATTTTGGTTGCTTTCCTTGATTTTTAAAGGCTATCTTGTACTGTGGTCTTTTTTGCACAGATGATATGCACAGAGAAATTAATTATAGAAACACAGACATCTATATTCTACGTCCACATTATCTATAAACATTGTCATGGTTTATCACTGATGTTGATTTGACTTTGAAAGGTCAAGAAACATGACATAAGGTGCCTTTTGCCTTGTGGTTATGCTAACAAGTGATTTCAAGGCATGTTTAAATATCTCAATGAACAATTCTCTTTCTTTTCCAAAGATCAGCATGTTTGTGTAGAATGAAATGGTCTCTGTTTTGGTAGCAGCATAATGCTGCCGGCTATATTGTACTATACTATTTCTGTGATATGGACAGGATTGCGCCAAAAGGTAGCTTTATGCTAGTTTGATGGTCTACGGAGGTATGTGTTTATCAAGTCAAAACAGATTTGTATATGTTGGCATAGTTTTATGGCTGACACATGGGTATAGGCTTGTGAACTTTTATTGTATCTTTCTAACGTGGACTGATCTAGTTACCTGTGTTCTCTCTATGTGGAAATAGATTAACATTTATGGTTAAATCCTTAGAAATGTATGAAATTTTAAACACTGCCATAAAGTTTGCACTTCGCAATTTGCACATTTTGGGCTATACAATTGTAAAATTATAAAAATTTGTATTGGCCTTCTAAAGTATCAAGAATTACCTATTTGGTACATGATTCTCAGACATCCTACTCCACACCCTTTCACTTGATTGCTGAGTCTTCATACTTCTATCTTATGTTATTTTATCTCCTGCAATGTTTGCATATTTCTCTTCTTTTTTTTTAGCATATTTCTCTTATTCTTGGTATAATCACTAGACTTTTATAAACCACGAACTTTGTTGTCACTTTTATTGTTACATGAAAAATTTAATTGTTATCTGATGATATTGTTATGACTTATGACTGAGTAGAGATCAAATAGAATTGTTTCTAAACTTGAATTATGTTGATAAACCCAAGAGTCTAGATGTTTTAAATTAAGTAGGTTTAATACTAAATATATGAGATGTATTTTAGTAGAAATAAGAGATGAACTAAAGATATAGTTAGGATGATGAACAAGAACAGTAAGTAAAACTTTTAAGTATCTTGGATTTTTTGTTTGGGACAGACCGATGAAGTTATTGTTCATAGAGTATAAGCTGGATGATAAAAATGGACAGAGTTATCAAGAGTATTATTTGATAATTGGTAGCCCTTTGGATTAAATGAAAATTTTGATTTGGCTAGTCATGTTTTATAGATTTGTATATTGGGCATTTAAGAAATGATATGTATAAAAAGTTTGTATAACCAAGATGAGAATGTTGAGGCGAGTGTGTAGAGTTACTAGCTCTGACGGAGCATAAAGTGATAGAGAATCATCTAAGATGGCATCAATATGTTGTAGTCTTGTAGATACAATGATTAAATGATATAAAACAATTAGTATTAGTGTTGCAAGGAGGTAAAGGAAAATGGCAAGGATACTTTATTAAAAGCTAAATGTTTGAATTTTTTATTTAATCAAATATATTGATTGTATAGAGCTCAATGACATAAAATAATTCATATAGCTAGCCCCAAATAGTTAAGACTTCAGACATTATGGGTTGTTACAAAAACTTTTTTGTGCAAGTTTTTGTGACTGCATAGTGTATTCTGTAATTTTGTCTCATGATGTTTTTATTTTTCATTTTTATTCTATTGTTAAATATTTTTTGATGGGTTGGTCAATTGTAATTATTAGATGCACAATCTTCCATCGTGTTTTATTAACAATCTTGCCTTCTCTGCATTATGATTTCCAGTCAAAGAAGATTGTTGGTAACAATTTTGACACTCTTCCGCTGCATGGGCTTGGGAAAGATTATTCCTCAACTTGGTGGAAGGCTCTTGCTGCTCAACTTATAGCTAATGGTATTATTAGTTGGACCTCAGTAATATTTCTTTATTTCTTTGCCTAGAAATGTGATGTCCTTTATCTTCTCTTAATTTCTTGATATTGTTCTAGTCATTTGGCAATCAAGTAAATGAATGTTCTTGATTAGGAAGTTCTTATTTCTTGGTTTTTATGTTACCATGAGCATGTCTATTGATCTTTGTCAGTTGATGTTTGATAATATTTTTCTTTTCTTAGGCATGCTTAGTAGCATCATTACACCTTCAATGATCAGATTTAAAAATTAGTAATTTTGATCCTCAATATATTGAGGCTTGGATGATTTTGACTCGACTCAAAATATTTAATCAACATGTCCTATTTTATAGTTATTTCATGTTGGCAGTTGCTATTTTGATTTTTTTTGTTTTTTTTCTTGCAAAGGATAAGTGGATGCATGCATGTGATTACAAACTGTGAGTCTGGTCGTTAGTGAAGACCATTTTACAATCAAGTAAATCAAGTAAATTTGCATCTAACCTTGCCCAGATACTTGGGAGAAAAGATTTTGTTTTTGGTTTACTTAATATATGTTGCTTGACTACCAAACAATATAATGTAACGCAGAATATTTTATGCATGGACATTGTAATTGCATCCTTTTCAAATTTACAAATGTTATATTAATTATGAGCAGAGTTCTAAGTAGTCCAGGGGGTCTGATATGTATTCTTTGTGTAATGGATGGAGAGCAGCAACTATGAACGTAAACACCTTTGTAGCATCCACTGCAGAGTTTGTCAGTCTTGATAAAGGATAATGTTCAGAAGCAAGGGCGAACAACACACTAGGTTGGGTGTGAAATGAAGCAAATTTTGATGAGTAGGTATGATCATAAGTTACCGAGTCTGATTATCTTGGTCACTGAGAAGGGCCTTCTTAAGTAGAAATGGAAGGCATTACGCAATTTGAGATTGGATTTTTAACATTTTTTGCATGAACAACAGGAAAAAAGCAAGTTGATGTCATGATAACATTAGACAATAAAGTCAATCTGAAGGAGGACTCTCTTTAAGGCGCCCCCTTGAAGATGCATGAGAAGTTGAGTAGTAGAAAGTTGTGGAACTATGTTGTTTGATTACAAATTTTTCACAGCTGATGTCAATGCACCAAGAAAGTGTTTTTAGCGATAGCAACAGAAGTAGTAGGGAGTTTCAAACAGCATAATTAGAATCGATGAATGGTCTGATATATTATGCAATAAACCCGAAGATTGCATTGGTTCAAAAAATGACATGATTGTTCATAGAAAGGTTGTAGAAGTGGTTGATCTTGAAGTGGAGCTGCTGCATAGCAGTTTTATTGTACATAGAATCAGAGATCATCGTTTCACCCATACCAGTATGAAACGGATGGTACTTACCAGTTCGAGAGTGAACCAGTATGCGGACCGTCCGAAATGGGGGCGATCCACACCAACTTATTAAGAAAATTAATTAATATTTTTTCTGTACCCCCGAATGTCAGCCCTCCACATGTTTCACCTCCCGTTGCCACTCGTCACCATCATCACCCATTACTAGTCGTGCACCGCCAACAGTTTCACATCCTTCTCCTCTTCGTCCTTTTTCTCTTCCTCCACTACTGTCTCTCCTTCCTCTTCCTCTCTCGTCTTCTTCCACTATCCCCTCTTCTTTCTTTCTCTTCCTCCTCTTATTCCTTCCTCCTTCCCCTTCTTCCTCTGAGTCATTGGTATGTATTGGTTGACCATGTCACCGGTCCAGTTGGGTCATTGATATGGGTTTGGTACCCGGAACGATGATCCTTGCGTAGAATATAGATTTTTATTTGGACCTGATTGGATAAATCAGTTAAAATATCTACTCATTGATAAAGTAATTCAATTTTATTTGGACCTGATTTTTTTTTTTTACTTTGATAAAGTGTTTTGTTTACCTGTCCTTGTTACATGCCCCTGAGCCTTGAAAATAGTTGAACATTGGATTTGATTATATATGAGAGAATTCAGTTGGTAGTTCGTTATGTCAACATCATCATTATGTAGGGAAGATCTATTAAGGTTCACCTAATTGCTGGTATCTTGTGCAGGTTATCTGAAGGAGAATCTTGTTGATGTCTACAGAACTGTAAGGTATTTTCTTGTATGCTATTTCCAGTGTTCGCTTGGTATTTTCTTGTATGCTATTTAACTGCTTTAATCGGATATATTGGATTCATGTGAGGGTCATAGTACTAAATGTTTTGATTCAATTTTGCAGCATTAGCCCTCTGGGTTTGCAGTTTCTCTCATCTGCAAGTACATTTCATCATAGACCACTAGTTTTAGCATTAACAAGTGAGATGGCTGATGAGGAAGAGCATGGAAGTCAGAAGAATAAATTGGGAGATCTTCAAAATCCAGCTGTTCTAGCATGTGAAGGGCTCTCTGAGGTCTTTTCTCCATCCTTTCAACTTTATGCCTTTGTACATAGTTTAAGCTTTTTTTTGGGCTTCCTTGTCTTAGTAAACAGAGAAACTATTCCTAAAAGTTTAAGGAAGTTAGACAAATGCTCTTGATTCTATGCTCCTATGCTTGTAAAATCACAGTTTGCCATCCAGCTGTATCAAGTGTTGTTTGTTTGATTCTTTACGGTAAGGCCTCTGATCTCTGGCAGATTGCATTTTTGAGTTGTGTTTGACCAAAAAAACTTGTCTGTTATTAGTAGTAATAGATGAATTAATATTGCTCTTGTTGACTATACAGTTTAAGTTCTCAAATTGTAGTACTTCTGGTTTCCATTCAGGTTTAATGAGCTTCATGGCTTATGCTTTGATTGAACCATTATATTCTCTTTCTGGTTCTATATACGCCTTTGCCTTGGTTCACCTGCCACCTCAATTTCTAGCATGTTATAGTCAATTGCTGAACTAATTGCTTTATTCTTTCTGAGGATCCTCATTCTCATGGCAGGGTAGTCTCTTGCTTGAATTAAACAATGCCTAACAATGGTGTACCAAGTTCTTGTAGGGAAATGCTGAGTTACTAATAACATAACATAGTTACTAGTTTTCTGTTTTGCAGTTAGCACAGACAACAGGAATCTTAATTTAGCAATATAATTCTTTAATGTTAGCCAGTAAAGGTTCTGCTCAAATTATCCCTAGGCTTAAGATGTCTAGGCTTGAACTTGTGACATTCCTTAAAGCTGCAAAAATTGATGGCACTTTGTCAGGGCTTTTATGAAGTGACCTTGTGGTAATGTTCCTCTATTACATGCTTGTGTAGTCTTTGGTTAACCATATATTATATCAGGGATTCTAGGCATGCCTTGACCGGGAAATCAAATATTCACCAACCTTAGTCGAGTTTTATGTCTTTTTTTTTTGTCTTTATTATCGATAATAAAGTTATTTAGACCATGAAGTTTTTGTGTCTGATTTTTCCATCCCACTCCTCCCTGATTTTCCCATCTATGAGAACTGTTTCTTTGGCCTTTTATGTCTCTTTGTGTTTTTTTTGTTATATCTTGTTTTATTCAAGATTTTATTTCTTCTGCAGTTGTCCTGTCAAAGAATTTGCAGCAATATAAATAGAAAATTTTGTAACCTTTCCAAATGCTAGTATTTAATTTTCAATTAGCTTGATTTAGTCATGCAAAGAAGCCATTGGCTTTCAAATTGTTGACTTGTATAGTTGTTGATATCCCTGATAATCTTATAGTAAATTATTTCACCTTTTGCTATTCTCCAGAGACCTTTGTGGTGATGGCCACACTGATGACTCTTCTTTAGTGTATTTATGAATATTCTGAGCTAAATGAGGTCTAAATGAAAGAGACTTGGGCTAATGTCAGACCGGTTCTAGGATTTAAATTTTCTTTTAGAACAAATAGACGCCCTAGATGTTCTTAAATGATTTTGAAAAAAAAATCTGAGAGATTTAATAGGGTATGTGGGTGAGGGAGAGAGGGAGTGTGAGGAGTAAAGAAAGGAAAAAAAGTGAGGGAAAGGGTTTAAAGCTGCCAAAGAGATCCCAGTGGATCCCTTTGGCTAGGGTCACTCCCAAGGTATACTCACCACCTGGTGCAAATCCATTATCGGGCCGATACCAGATGATGAGGTCATTTTGTGGGGTTTACCTATACCAGACCTGAACCATCCGGTCTGGCTTGGTCCGCATCTTGACAGCCAACTGAAACTTAACAGTACCAGTCTGGTTAGTTTTGCAAACCATGAGCAGAACACCTATGCAGGGAGACTTATGGAACCTGTCCATCTTATTTTTATTTCATTGGATGTAGTATTTGAGAGGTATATAGGGAGATTGTGGTGGCTGCTTGCCGACTGTGAAATTCCGTGTCATTGAAACCTAATAGTGGATGTGAGGTTATGGCTCAGAAATTCACCGTGGTCAGAAATTTGCTTAATATGTTAACTTCAAGCAGAAACACAAGAATTAAGATTCTGCAATTTTTTGTTGGCATAAACAAGCAGTTTTAAAGTTTAATATTAGTTCCAAAAAGAAGCTTAGCATCATAGCTTTCCTGGCTTATCCTTTTATTATTTCTAGTGCTACAAAATCTTTTTCAGGAGTTTGCGCATGCAATATATATTAAACTGTACTTATTGATCCAACTCTGGATCTTTTATGGAAGTGTTATAAATGTTTATATGCTTATGTTATGGGCACATGAAATTCTTATTTTCCCAAGAATTGGAATTGCGGACTAGCAGCCACCCTTTTCGTCAAGAATGCTCATCTTCAGCAACCATTTTGTTGGCTAAGCTTTGGTTCTGATCTCTTCTGCTTTACAAGTTGTTATAAGATGGTTCTGTTCCAAGAAATAAGTTCTTATTTCTTTTCAATAGTAATCATTAATTTAATGGTGTATTAAATTAATTTGCTGTGTATTAATGAGTTTCTTATAATTAGCTTACTTTATGTCCTGTGCTATAAATTGACTAAGGGTTATGCTGAAGCAATATCCTGAATTTCTCTTGCGATACTTATTTCTTCTTTCATATATATGTCCAATAGTACACTAACATTTCAATGTCTAATTTCGTATTCTCCTCATTACGGATATAGCTGTCTGGAAATGTTAAGATTATGACTCTTTCCTCAGGCTGAGTCAAAACTGTTCTTTATGCTTTTGGATATCAGATTGGATCTTGCAAACCGTTATGGAACTGCTCCGTAAGTTATCCAGTTGATGATTATTGTAGTTTTACTTGTGTGATGTTACGGAAAGTTACTATAACATTTTCATCCTATACCATAGATATGCCGTATGCGGTGACGAAACAATCAAAAGGTTGGCAAAAATGAGGCCATGTAACAGAGCAAGGTTGGCAAATATTGATGGTATAAACCAGGTATTCCAATACCATCTGGAGTATTATTTGCTATTTATAAGACTTGATTCTTGTGATCTTGTACCAATCTTTAGAATCTCCTTCTAGCTTTTGCAATAAGAAAGTAGACATCCGCATTGTTTTGTTCTACACAGTTTGCAACAGTCAGCAACATGTTGCAATCTATGCATCTAACTATTGGAAATTTGATTTTCTTCTAGTATTTGGAAAAGCTCTGTTTGTTGCTTATGATGAGTGTGACAAGTGTGCACATGAGCAAAGGAACCCTAGATATTGGAAGCCTAGAAGCATGAACCCAACATGTGATGCAATATATCTCACCTGCTTCATGACATCTTCCTTTATTTTCATTAAATTTTAATGGATTAAACTGACATGAAGATGTGCATAAATGGAACAGTAAAATGTGATATTAGATTATATTGACAAACTTCTAGGTATAACGGACATTGCCTCAGCACAATCAGCACAGCCAACAAGACATAGTATGCTTCTTACTGTGCCATATATATGCAGATATATATTTTGTGACATAATAAGAGTAGCTTATTGTTCTTGATAGTATGCTATTTCTCTGAGGTGCCTAAACCTAGATTTCCTTTCTGTAGCATTTTGTAACCAGGTATGGTGATGAATTTCTTACTAGCATCAGTAAATTTTCACAAGAACTGAACCTCCAAACAGATTATGAGGGAACTGCTCAAACTGCTACAATTAGAAAAGTAGGTGCAAACATAGAGAAAAGGGCAACTCCGGCCAAATTGGAAGCATGGAGATTGTGGCAGCATGATGGGCTTTCATTTCAGAAAATTGCTGTGAGTATATTTCTAGTGTTTAACAATCTTAAATATGTGTCCTTAATGAGCATAACTAACTTTGGTGTTTATATATTTCAGGAAATACCTCGAAACTCAGGTCCCATCAAAGAGCAGACAGTCATTTCGTATGTCCTCGATGCAGCAAGGGAGGGCTGTGAGCTTAATTGGTCTAGGTTTTGCAAGGAAACAGGACTAACTCTTGAGATTGTCTCACAAATTCATTGTGCCATCACAAGCATTGGATCAAGATGTAAATTAAAGCCAATCAAGGAGGAATTACCTGAAAGTGTAAGGATTTTATCTTTGAGAACTGAATTATACAGGTTTCTTCTTGGTTTTTGATAATAAGAGAACTGTGTTGATGAGCATAAGCCATTTTCAAGTCATCAGTTCCAAATTAAGCAGACTAATTTTTTACTTCAAATTTGATGATGATTTTTCTTGATAAAGTTGCATGTATTTTTCATTTTATCCTGATCAATGTCTTTCTCTTTAATACCCATTTAAAAGCCTTTCCAAGCCCTTTATACCCATTTAAAAGCAAACAGATATTTGGATTTATTGGTTGTTCAGAAAGTGATCTTGATAGTATTAAAATGTCAATTGCTATCTTTTGTTCTCGACTTTCTAAAGAGATTTAGTGGCCTGCTCATTATGCATGCAGGTGAGTTACGACAACATCAAGACCTGCCTGACAATGGACGAACTTGGTTTGTCAGCAGAAGAAATTATAGGTTGCAACTCCGTGTATGAAGCTCCCAACAAGATAATGGAATCGCCATTGCACTGCCCTCTTAAAAATGTCATTAGAAATAGAGCAGCCTCTAGTACTATTGCATCAGAGTCCGCTCCAACTTCTCCGTATCATTGTGAAACTCATTTGAAGCAGTCAAGGAGTGATGATGCCCTCGACCTAGAATCTTCTGCAAGAAAGTTGCCGAAAATTTGTGAGAACACACAGCATTGTACTGGTGATTTGGTGGCTACAGAGAATGCTGTCCTAGAGTGGGTCAGGGACCATGACGGGGTTAGTCTGTCCAAGTCTTCTCCAAATTCAAAGTGAAACTTATTTAGATGTTTGAAAATAATTCTGTACTGATATAAGATTCCACATTTTTTGCAGGTTTCTCTACTGGATATTGTAGAACACTTCAAAGGATCGAAGGAGGAATCTGTGCTTGACCTATTGAACCACCTCGAAGGCGAATTTGTAATATTCAAGAGAAATGATTTGTACAAAGTTATGTGAATCATAAAATTTTGTATTTTCTTAGTAGTAATTGGAGTTTTGAGAGACCATCTGATGATGCTTTGTGCATGTAGCAAGATGGATATGAAAGGGATATATATATATGCTCTGTATGTAGACGAAGTAACTGATCTTGTGATTGTCGAGTTACTGCAAATCAAGATTTCTCTGGCTTCCCAAGGTCTGCAACAAGTAATTTTATCATTATGCACGCTGCAAAAGGTGCTGAATGAGTTCTGACAACTCAGACTGGTTTAGATTGATGTTACACTGAATGGGATCATCAGTTTAAAAGCTCCTGGATGATTTGAAAGTTACTCAGTTTAGATTGGTTGACAATCTCTCATCCGTGTTTTAATGAATATGGGGAGACGTCTCTGTTGAAAGAGGACAAATGCATCAAAAGGTTCTTCTGCAGTCTCGAGTCGGAAACTCGTTACGTCGTTCTCTCTCTCTCTCTCTCTCTTTCTCTCTCTCTCTCTCTCTCTCTCTCTCTCACACACACACACAGGCATGAAGAACTCTTCATGTGTCCAATGATTCAGTCGTGGCGTGGAATTTGGATGGAAGGTCTGATCCTTTTCTGGTGGGTTACCACCCGCCTTTCATCGGAAGAAAGCCTAAAAGAAAATTTTAATTTGTCGTAAAAGCTTTCCAGTGTTTGGTCGATTTATTCACACGACCGGTCACCAGATCCTACCAGGCACAGCGGTGCCTGTACGGTCAGGTACGCTTACCTGACTCCATTCGGTCGATAAAGAGCCCCAAAAAAATTTAAACCCTGGAAAATTTGTCCAACTTCCGTGAACTTACAATGACCTGCGGTGAGCAGACCAAGATGCTGATGGTGTACGAGGTCTAGCGGTGATTGACCCCAGCAGAGCGGGGGGAGGGGGTGACTCTACTTCTAGGTAAGGTTACCTAGTTCCACGAGGCAGTTAAGGAGCCCCAAAAAAAAATAAAACCAGGAAATTCGCAGAATTTCCGTTATCTTACTATGACCTGCGGTGAGCAGACCCAAGATGCAGATGGTGTACGATGGCTGACGGTGAGCAGAGCCAACACGGTGAATGTACTATCGGTGAGCAGACCCATTACGCAGAAGGTAAACGAGGCCCACGGTCCCGGGCAACACTTTTCACGCCTTTGTAACTGCCTATTTACAATTACAGGCGCTCTCTCTCTCTCTCTCTCTCTCTCTCTCTCTCTCTCTCTATATATATATATATATATATATATATATATATATATAATCCCAAACAACTGGAATGAAGAAAAATGGATATTTGTATTGGCCAAATCAGTACAATGAAGTCATTTATTCGTGGGTGTAACTGTACAGCCACCCACCAGAGTAAATTCCAAAATGATTAATATCCAAAAGGAACAAACCTTTTGGATATTGATTCCAAAGCTTCAAGAAAGAAGAATGCCATGATTGTTTACAAACAAAAGGAGGTTGAGCAACAAGCTTATAGTGGTAATTGGCCAAAAGTGCTTTACCTTGAAATATCATGTTCTTGTTCCCCACCTCAGCCCTATGTCTTGCAAGCATTGCACATGAGCTCTTGCATCAAGAAAAGATCCAATGACTTGTAAAACCATGGGAGCCACTTTTGCTTTTCGACTACAATCATATTCACAATGACTTTATAAGACCACATAACATGCACTAACGATGATTCAACACCACCCAAAAAGTCACCCCCTACACTGCATGAGACCCAAACAAATATTTAACACCACCTAAACTGCCTCACCTTCGAGTTCCACTGAGCTCATCATAGGAATATCCCTAGAAAAGAAGAGATGCAAAACAATTGAAACAAACATTAAATTTCCTTCTCATAAGTTATCCCTAATATAGAATAGTATAGAAGAACTGGAACAAGCATTAGAGTTCCTTATTCAGGATTTTCTTTAATGGCTGGAATGTGAGCAGTAGCCACTCACAGTTCAAACCTAACTGCAGCAAATTAGCCATGACAAATATAAAGAGAACATCTACTCAAAACTGCAAGGATGTTTTCTTTTGTTATTGCAAATGCTTTTCAAACTAGCCCAGACAATTTTCAAAATCCTGCATTGATGACTCGAAGACATTCTTCTCAGTGGACTATCTATCATAGCTTCAGCTTTACGGCCCAGAACAAAAGGCTCTTTAAAAATGATAAAAGAAGCCTCAACAAAGCAGGCCACCATGTTGACTGTCAATCCGTGACAATTTCCATAGTACATTAATGCCATCTCCTTGTCGAGAAGTAGATGGATCTTAATCTTAAAAAAGACGAAACAAAATGGAACCGGTAGATAATTCTAGACCATGTTGTCAAGACAAGGACATATACAACAAAAAATAATTTTACAAAAATATGAACATCGGCACCAATGGAAAACAAGCAGCATATAAGCAGGTTACAAGGGAAAAAGAAAAGGTAGTCAAAGCTCTGAAAGGATGGCAGGAATGTAGTGAGAAAGCTCAGCTGTAAGCGACTGGAACCCGTTTACAAGCTGCGTATGGAAGTCCTGATCTTCTTCACCTATCAGTCTAAAGTGTACCCTGATTGCACGTTTGCAAACAGCCATAAATTCAAGCAACGCGGCAATGAGTTGCTGCAGTTCTTGCGACCGAAGCCTTGTAGCAGGTTCACCAGATAGAAAAGCTTTGCAAACACTTAAAACACCGCTGTTCACCTGTATCAAAAGGTCCAGAATACATCATCGAAAGGATGTCACGTGAGAAGAAAACTAAATATCAACAAACCAAAAATCTATACAATCAAAGCATACAGATTGAGACTAACAAGACCTACTATAATCTATAGTGACCAGGAGACTTCAATCAATTCCTAACAAAACAAGTACTTTTACCTGTAGCAAAACAAGCAATCTATAATCTGTAGCAAAATAACTCGTTAAAGAAAAAATGTTTTACCTGCACAGCGACACTGCCTTGGAGTATCCTCTGTAGACTTTGAAGCCTCGGGAGATGGTCACCTTCCGAGCTACGAGGCTCTTCTAGCTCGTTTCTTAATGCCGCTGTCCTGGTTTCTATCATTCCAATTGCATTTTCTACAGGAGAGAACTCCAAGGATTCAGACTTGACAACCAAAAGCCTATTCACCAAAGCAGGAAATGAGCCCTCTGTTTGGAGCACTGTTCGTCTCTTCCACTGGTCCTCTAGGCCTCCTTGTGTCTTTCCATTTTTTGTAAATGGAGTATCAAACAAGAATCTGTCAAAAACTCGGGCACGTACGCTACCGGTAGACAGAGAGAAAATTCTCTCCCTTCTACTGCCAAGGTCTTCATCCTCCATAACAGGATCCACAGCTGTAATTTGTAGATAACAGACATCAGGCTGTAACTCTTCGGCATTGACTTGTCGAGAATCTGGTATGATATGCAAGGTATGACTGCCATCCATCCTGGACTCGTATATGTGGCTTAGTTTTTCCATTATGTCACCTAGACGAACATCTCGTGGCTCCCGGTATACATACTCCTTTCTATCTAGCTTTCCAAATCGATTTCCATAAAATCCAACTCGGTAATAGGTAGCATCTATAAAGGGTATCGGACTCGACTCTTGCTCAAGAATCGAGTCATAGATGCTTGCAAGGGATGTGTGGCATTTTGCGAGTTGGCCATATGCCCTTCTGCTTTTATGGACTGGAATTATAAGTTCCAAAATATTGGCACAAAAATGATAAAGCTCAGCTTGCGAGAAAAGCTTATTTGCTAGCTGAAGGTATTTAACTGCAGAATCAACAGTGAGCTTTGATGCACCATATCCTTCCACCTCAGCAGCAGATGCCTCAGCAGTAACTGCACTGCTGACCATTGGGCAGATCTTACGCAATGAAGCCACATGTTCTCTGTTCCAAACTGCATCATTCCTTCCAACAAGGGCCTAAAGACAGGGACAAGCCAGAGAGAACACAAAGATAATAACATGAAGCTGCATAAAGACAAATGAGGTTACACTTCAGAATCCTCACCTGCATAATGACACCAGCAACAGCTACTGCACATTGAGCTGCTTCTGCCCATGATTGCATCTCCTGATGAGCATCACACAGATGCAGTAACCACATAATGTGAAGATCAGGAACAGATGCATAAGCCATTGCAAGCTTATAATAGCTCTCGGCAGCTGCATATCTATCTACAGTCATAATAGAAGCCTGCAACCAATGAGAACTGCATGAAACCTAAAGATAGGACTTCAATAATCAGGAAGACAGGAACACAGTTTCAAAAAGCAATTCCAAGTTGTAATTAATGATTAGCAAAATATAAGCCCACTGTAAAGAGTAAGACTGGATAAAAATTTAAAGCGAGAAAAAATATTTATTGTCCTGACTATCATTAAAATTTTGAAGTTAAAGAACAAAACTACACTATGAGACAAGTCAAAAGACATTGAAACACTTTATTCTTTTCCCATGTTCCCTCTGAAGTTACAGAAACTTTACAGTTTAACAAATGAATATTTGGTAACTTGAGCATCAAAATAATTCGAAAAAAACATTAACGTAAAACATTAACATACCACACATGTTTAACATGGGCAAGATATCCACATTAATTCTAGATGAAGCAAAATGTTAATTTCATAATAAGGTTCCATGCTAAAATAATACATATAAATTTTACCAGAAGTGCATGTTCAAGGCCTGCATCAAGTGCCTGAAGAAGACTGTCCGATAGATATTTGACCTCTGACCAAGACCAAATATTATCTGTTGAACATTCTGGAATTGCCTCAAGTGCATTGCCAGGAAGTCCACAATCATTTATTAGTTTTATGGTCGTACTTTGATCTGCCATTTCCTCCAGTGATTTTCTGAGTCGTCGAGCTTCGCCACTCTCTTCAAGAGAACCATTAGGCCTCATCTGACTTACTTGTACATCAGACATCAACTCTGACAAGGTGATTGTCAGCATGACCCTCAGCCGTGTTGTGTTCGTGAAATAGTAAAATGAGTTCTGTAGGCATAATGTAAATATTCATATTTTATACTTGATGCAAATTCTTCAGAAGATGTCATCTGAAAAAATCAACATCCTTACCCTAACAAGTATCTGCAGACCAAGGACAGCCCTTCTCCTGATGGAGTCATTGCGAAAAACTGCAAGCCGTAGGAGGTGAAATGCAACTTGCTTCAAGAAGCGATCATTGTCTCTTGCCATCAGTGTTGCACCATGAACACTGAATATATGGCTGAACACAGGAAAGAAAGCTTTCCAAAATGCCAATGGTTGATACCGAGAAAAGAGGCCCATCAATATAGATGTGATACAATCTAGCTTTCCATAGTCAGTGGCAATGCTTTGAGATGCTGCAGCAACTGAGAACTTGTCAATAATCTTCAGAACCTGAAGGCTGATTGCAGTGCTCAAATTTTCTTCCCAAACTTCCTGCAATAAATTTGAAGGTGTAAAACCCATTCTGTGATTTTGGAATTGAGAGACATTAATTCAAGAACCTATGAGATGTACCAATTTTTGCCTCAGTATAGGATGGAGAGACTCTCTTAAAGCTCTGGTTGTAGCTCCAACTCTAGAAGATTGTGCTTGTGCAAGAGCTTCCCTTAAAGAATATGGTTGGTTAGGTGAGCTTAGCTGAGGACTGACTCTGTGCCACAAATATCCATTTTCAGGTGTCCCCTGAGGAAGCAACACATAGTCATAGAATTCAATGGTCAGAAAATAAGGCATCATCATTACTAGAAGATTAACTGAATTGGTCTTGACAGATATAGCACACATTGCTTATATTTGTCAATGAGCTTTGTACAAGCCAATACTTTTTAAAAATTATGTGAAGTAATGTAATGTCCATAACTAAAATGAACTTTGTGAAGTAATACAAGACAACAATTAATTTTCATGAGTAGCAGTTATAAATGGAATGTGGCTAGATTCACTTAAGATCTTAAAAACTACATCAAAATTAAGCAGACCATAGCAATAAAGCATGTCCATACAACATTCTGAGATTCAGATATCAACGTCAGATTGATCAGATGAGAAAGTAAAAAGGTAGGCATGAGAGTAAAACATAGGAAGTAGGCATTACAGATGACGTCAATTTCAAGCAACTAATATACTGTCAGTTTGCTGAGCTACAAAGACTGGCCTCAAAAGTAGCCTGGGCCAGACAACAACCTCAATGTCAGACATCAAGAAATCAGGAGAGAGAATTAGAAATGAAAACATATGTTAGCAGTGGAGTCAGACAAAGAGAGAACTGTTCCACGCTTTCCTCTACCCGACTTCCCTCTACGAGAGAGCTAATACCCCAGAAGCCCATTCATTTCACCTTTCTTCCAATTTTTATCTCTCTTCTCTTCAGATGATAGTGTCCTTCATGCTTGTTAATTGGCCATCAGAGGCTGCTTCACATCTTGCTTTTATTTTCTTTTGGCCCTGAATTAACAATGATGTGATCCAAGTTTGGTAGTCGAACACACGACACTCAGGCTTGCATGTCAGTCTCACTGATTTTATGGTGGCATAAAATCAACCATACTCTTGAATCTGTCACCATTGATCTGTCAGTATAAAATACATTGTAAAGTAACCTACAATTAAACTTGCAAAGAACTACATTGACATAATCTTGGGCCTGTCACCATTAATCAGGGCTGGTTCAGAATAGTTACTTGTAGCCAAAATTCTACTTTACAACAAGAAGTTGACAAAAATGATAACTAATTTGTATGACCACACCCTTTGACTATACAAATGACTAATCTTTGCCACGCTAAAACTTTCTTTGTGCAGTAAAATAATCAACAAAATCTGTGAAGGTCTATTTTAGGTGAGCTTGAGGAGATGAGTCAAAATTAAAACAACAAAGTGCATGAAATTAACGAATAAATACTTATCGCTCAAGCTAGATACCAAATTAGAGAATATAAGGTGCATATTAACTGTGTAAAAGTGGGACATACTCTAACTTCTTGACGGGAAGCCTCAGAAAGATACGTATTAATTGCAGGGGAAAGACGATCAGAGTACTTTGGAGAAGCATGTCCTTCGTTGTCAGGGCTGCGTGAACTACATCCCAAAAGCAAGCTGTCTGCTGGCTTCTTATGCTACCAGATGAAACAATAAAAAGTGAAAAAAGTGGAATGATGCACATTACAACTAAACTCCCATCACCCACCCTCCAACCCAACCACAGGAAAGAGCTCAATGAAATAAATAACACCAGCAAAGAAGAAAAAGAAATCGATAGTTTTTTCTTAAAAGAGCAAATGAGTGGAAAATTTACAAAGTAGGGAGGCTAAAAAACTTTGATAATGTTGGAATATAATTCTAAAGAAGCAGCCAGGCTAATTGAAAGATGGACAAGCATGCATCACATTCAAACAGCTACCAGCTCTTCTGAACAACAAGGAAAAAACAGTAATGTGGTATGTCTACAAATCGGGAGGGCTTAAAAAAATAGTGAAAAATTTGCACTGCGGCTGAAACGAGAGCTACTAGATCTTCCCATGACAAACTTATGCATGAGAAGATGCAATACGAACCTCAAAGTGCAAAAGACATTCTTCAAGGAGTTTGAAAAATAATCTGGTTCGAGCAATACTCTGTTGCCATGCTTTAACAAGTGATGGATCATCCAAATTCCTTACAATTTGCAAAATGACAATTAAGACCTCACGTTTTTCAACAGCATTTAAATTATAGAACACGGGCATCTCATCTAGTATCTGCAATATATAAAAGAAATGGTGTTATCACATTGGTGATCACAAATATGGCAAAGAAAAAGGCAGAGCCAGAGGATCATATTCTGCAGAAGCTTTTTCTTTTTATTTAGTAAAATTTTAACACAGAAAACATGAAACCATATACCTCAGCTATTAGAATTAAAATTCTTAACAATGCATGCATGTTGCTACTAGAAAGATTTATTTGTACCATTCGCAAAGCCTAATTCAAAATAGAGAAAGTACAACTTAATACAGAAATTGCTGTATTGTGAACATGATTGACCAATCACAAGGTAATTGCCAAGTAAAACAAAAATCATAGCTTCAAGATCATAAATGATTGAATAATCACTGCAAACACATGCACACATCAAATATCTTTGAACATTCACCCATGTAAAAAGTATTGTTTGCCTTACTAGTCCGTACCGATGTACCGACTAACTATCGGTATGGTACATAACAAACTGTACCAAGCTATACCGAGCATACCAACACATGGTACATGAGAGCGTACCAATGTACCACCTATACCGGTCCCCTGTAGGACTAATACATACCATCCATACCGAGTGGTACACTGCAGTACAGCAAAACTTAGTAAAAAGAACATAAAAATAATAGGTTACAAGTTGGACTTAAGATTTTCTCGATTTCGACATAAAAACTGCAGGTGGTTATCAGCATAGTCTATAATATCATACAACTGTCACTTCGGCGACATCAAATAAAATTAGAACGAGATGGAGAAGATAATATCATAAAACTAAGTATTAAGAGAAACAGGCAAAATCTAGAAAAAATTTTAAAAGAACCGATCCACAAACTGCCACAAGGGTTTTTTAAATGATTTCCAAGGATGGCAGTAGAGGTTGTTTTAGTTTTGTCATCAATAAAAGAGAAAAATAGACAAAAATCACCAAAGTGCTACAAGGGTTTTCATACTAAAATCTCCCCTAAGGTTGACAGTAATAAATTCAAAAGTTATATTTTGTAATTATTAACAAGGTCGTAAAAGGGAATCAGGGCCCCATATTTTGTGTTATGCATGTGATTAACTATTCTTCTGGAACAGGTTCAACATCACTTTCCTTCACATAGAATACATACAAGCATTTATAATAAAACACACTGACACAAGTCATGTAACATTAGTCACTATGACAATTCAGCAGGTTTCATGCTTGTGAGTGGACTCTACTATGAGTGTTTTCCCATTACACACGGCTACGTTAAAATCAAATACAGAATATAGATAACTAGTGTCAGGTTTGTAACTTATAAAAAGTGCTCAACAAATATGGGCAATAAGAAAATTTTTCATTAGTACTAAGTACTAACACCGTGGCTATGTCCATAATTTGGGCCAAAACTGCCTTGACGATCAATAGATTAGGCTTCCCCTGGAACAACAGCATCAAGATTCACCTCTTCTTATTTAATAGGCTGAATAGCATGCACTACTCAGCGGATTCAGGTTTCTTGGGAGTAAAGTATCAGCTAGAGCACAGAATGGCTTCAATGATGCTGTGCTTGAGGAAAAACTAGGTACCCCCCCTAAAGTAAATACAAGTTGGACCTGAAATACCTAAGCACAATTGGTTATCAGATCTAAACAACATGGCTTCATATATCAGTTGAACCAATACGTACTGACTGAAATTTACTGGTTCAACCCCAAACCAGTTCCAAACCATAGAGGTTGGCATCAATCAGTATTTAATCTTTTTACTTATTTCTGACATACAAGATAGTAAAGGTCAGTATGATATACACTAGTACCGTACTAGTCAACTGATAGCCGAAACCATGGATTGCAAAACCATGGAAGTTCATACTGACCAGTGTTTACCAGTCCTAGGCTCCTAGCGTGAACCAGGATGTGGACTGCCCCTTTTCGGGTGTCCCAGTCCCCTTCTTTTTCACAATACCCTGTGCATAGGTTTTCTTAGTATCTTCTCACATGCTGCAGATGTGCAACTCCTCAGACACCACCTGCCTGCCACCTTCCATTGCCAGACTGATATATCTTCAACACGTCATCCTCCGTCTCCTCTTTCCAATCAGAAATTTGGTACTTCAGTACATGCCAACCGAGTCATACCAGTTTAGCCATGGACTGATACAGATCCAGTACTGGAAATTACATTCCCTTGTCGAAATCATTATCGCACTGGTATTCAAATTTTGCTACCTAAACTCCATAGATGCTCAGTTATATTCAAGTTATCGAAACATAATACATAAATTATTCTATTTATGAGTCAAAAGCAACCAAAAATTGCATATACTGACAAAGATGAATCTACAATGAGTAATTTTTTAACAGAGCAAAATACAGTGTTTAAACTCTATTCAAGCTTCTCAAGCAACAACCCTGAAGAAAAGCAACGAAATAAAAAAAAATTGTCTCAAATAACACCATGCTTAACCATCAATGCAGTAACTAGTCCTGGACTAGGATACAAGTTTATCTAAAGAAGAAAAAACTACCCAAAATGGAGAAAATGGAACAAGAAAGTTTGGCCATTTACCCTACCTGACCAATTAGTGGGAAATATAACTGAGCTATATACAACTTATCCTCACTTTTTTGGTAACGAGAATCAAACTCATGCTTGCACATTAGGACCACCAAGATGCGAGCTGCCTATGTTGACCAATACAAAAGTTTTAGAAGTTCAACATTGTAAGGAGAACCTGTTAAATCATCCAAACACACAATGCACAACATCCTACCTTTGCCCGTTGTGATAAATCATCGTGATCCAAGGTGAGGAATATTTCCTGAATTAAAACGGATGAGAGATAATTTCTGTTCAACAAAGAATTACGTGAGAACCATCCACCAACAAAGGCAAAATGTAACCTCTAGAAAGGGCACCTTGAATAAATTGTTCACATTTGAGAAAATTTTGACCTTAGCATATATTTCATTAGTAAGTAAAACAGAGAGAAAGGTTAAATCAGCTAAGAAAGTTCAAAGGAGAAATGGGCATAAAATCATAGTAACTATATAAATTTCAAATGCAATAACCAATCATGGTTATAATCATGGTGTTTGAAAATCTATCAAGATCACAATATGTCCCAAGCTTTTCAGAGATGGTTCATCATAGTTCATTAGCATATAACTTCTTATTCTGGGTAGAATATCACATTTAACACATTCTGATTTTTCACAAGTTGGATAAAGTCTTGATACACATTACAGCCAACAATAAGAACATTTAACAATGGGACCAATGCATCTCCGTGCATCCATCAAAATCTGAGTAATTTTACTTATACTGTGTGTGCATTTGTGCAAAACACATACACATCTCGAAAAGTAATTTAAGTTGCAAAAATCAAAAGGTACACTGATAAAATCATAAAAACAAGAACCTATTCCAAAATGTTCATTTGGGATTTCTACAATTTTTTGCATTAGTGCCAAAAACAAATGCATAGTTACTTTAATTTCCAGAAAGATATTTATAAAAGACACGCCCCTAGCATTAGCATTCTTCTGAATATGAAGCATAAAAAATGTTAGCAGTACTATAGACGAATTAGGATTCAACATGTTAACTGCATTAACGACTATAATTACTAATTGGACAAAAACAACTTCCAAATCTACCTATCTGAAGGATCTCTCCCAGGCATTTCCACAAAGAGATCATGATCACATATTATTTGCAAGAAGGTCAGTTTGCAATCATGCAAAACTGATTGGCAAACCCCAGCAAACTTGTCCATATACAATGAAACCTGGAAAAAAAGATCATCAGCCTAGATTCTAAAAAGCTTAGCTTGTCTATCTCAATATATGTCACAGCAAACAGAGTATAGATATCAGAAACAAGTTATAGCACGTCCATTTCAAGGAGCTACTCATGTACAACTTTTGGCCTTTTAACAAAAAAAAACCTATATTTAATAAAGCGAACCTTGCAACAAATTATGGAGATAAGATATGCATGAGAAAAATAAAGAAATAAACAAACATCATCTAGAATGTCCTACATAAAAGACTACAAGTCACCGGTAAATAATCAATTGCAGAAAGAAAGTGATTCAATGGTGGTCGAGCAAAGGAAATTGTAAGGCAAGAAAAGATTTAGGCCCTAAAAGATAGATTGATTTAAGCAAAATAAATTTAGTGAGAATAAAAAGGAAAACAAAAAAGTGAGAAGATGACTTTCCTTGCACTTTGTACAGGAATGCATTTCTTTAAATGTAATTATGTATTAAGCATTTCAAATTCCTATAATTTCCCTTTCATAGATATAATAGTGGATGTATTTTCTATTAATTAGGAGTCAGGACTCCTCATGATAAAGAAAAAGAGAAAACATTTACACTGCACTTAACTTTTTCTATCATCTAAATTAATGAAAATAATCCAACATAACAGGACTCCTTCTATGGCAAGAGACAGATGCTGAGTTTCCA
The DNA here is from genome assembly GCF_036884655.1 of Musa acuminata AAA Group. Classification (NCBI taxonomy): domain Eukaryota; kingdom Viridiplantae; phylum Streptophyta; class Magnoliopsida; order Zingiberales; family Musaceae; genus Musa; species Musa acuminata. The sequence goes on along the minus strand of NC_088358.1, from coordinate 25,028,645 downwards.
TTCAATCATACACCATACTTGAGTTCATTTAGGATTCTTAGGGGCTATTTTCTTTGATAAAAGCCAAAGTGACCTAAACTTAACTTTTGTGAAACACATGTTGTGTTTATATGAATTAAAGTTACAAACAGATTCAAAGTTTGTTATGGCACAAGAGAAAATAAGACTGTGTTTACACATTGCTTTCACTTTCTTGTAAGTAAAAACCTTTCTGTACAAAGTCAAAATTGGATAGTCATGTCTTTGAAGATGTGCAGTTTCATTAATATATGTCTCTTTCACAAATAACAATCGTTAGTAGATGCCAGTTCAGGTATAAGACCACACTGAAAGAGGCACTTTCATCAACAAATGGAACTAAAACTGCACTAAACTTGGGTCGTATCTAATAGATAACTGAGTTAAATATCATCTTGTGAAGCTCTGGTATAGCTTTTGGACATTTTAACAATATTTACAACAACAATATCTCTCTTTCTTTCTTTCTTTCCACCATCAAAATTTTGCTTGGGAGGCTTCTACTTCTGTCATAGTGAAGTAACCCCAGTTAAGAGATGAAATCCCTAAAAAAACCGCTACATAACTTGAGACCTTTGGGCAGGCTTCCAGAGTACTCAATTGTTCCAGCAACACCCATGTTTCCCACTATTTGCCATGGTAGCATGTATTTCCTTTTTCCTGTTTCTAATAATCTGTTTCTATTATATTTGAAGGCATTTTTTAATAACTTCATTAGTATAATGGACTCCAATAAAATGTTCCCGACTTCTCACACCTTCAAGCTTGATTAATTTTCTTCATTCACAAACATAACTTTTTAGCAAAATGTGTATGAAACAGAAAAGGCCTTGCAACAGCCCGAAAAATGTCAATGATATCAACTATAGAATAAGATATGCTTTAAAAAACAAATCCTATCAAGGAACTGCAAAGTAGAAGATAACATACCAGTTCAAAAACTTGGCGTGGCTCAATGATCGACAACAGATCATAACAAAAGAAAGCCAGACTACTATTCAAGCGTTTAGCTAAGCTTAAACCCTTCTTGCACCGTTCATGAACCTCTGTTAGAAGGCAATCATAAAGCTGCATGATACATCGGAATACACCTTCCTTTAACTGCAATGGTGGAATGTCTTCACCTAGAGGAAAGGAATCATAAAGTAAAAATAAATACAAGTGAATAACACTAAACTCAAAACTCAAAAGTGAACTGCTTGTCACATACATCTCCATCAACACTGATATTGAAACCTTTAATGCAATAAAGTGATAGGATTATATCTAACTTTGAAAGAAAAAATGTGAAAATATTCTTGCAGTCTCAAGAATATATGTAAAATTTGAGTTTGAAGAATTATTTAATGCTTCTCAGTGGCAAAAAAACAGTTTTCCATTTTTGTGCAAAAATTGTAAGAAGACAGCCGAACAAGAATCACTAGATGCTTTTTTTTTTTCAAATGAATACCACCTATATCATTATTGTACCTGAAGGAAGACTGTGGTAAAAGAGACGATTTTGTTCTAATGCCATTGACTTTACAATCAACTCCAAAAAGAACCATGCCATTGCCAAGACATCATCATAAACAGGCCCGACTCTATATCCCTTGGCCTGTCAAACAATAAACAAGAGAATTCATAAATTAATAAAGATTAAATAAAGCATTATACTAATCTCACAAAAAAGTGCATCCAAAGCATAATTACAATCAAGGATTTTAATTTCAAATGATATCGCCCGTAACAGACGGTAGCGATCGATTTCGACCGTCGCCACTCACTACGGGGCGGTATCAGCCTAGCTGCGGTGAGGGAAGAAGATGCGTCGAGGGAGAAGGCGCTCGGAGAAGAGGGAGAATCGGGAGAACCACGACGCTTCCCGATCCGACACCGCCTTCCTCGACGATCTCGATCTAGGAGGTAACGGAGAGGTGACAGCTCGGCTTCTTCTTCGCCGCATTCTTCGCCGAAGGCCGAAGACGTCTGCGGCCTTCAACATCTTCGTCGAATGCCGCAAGTGAGGAGAAGATCACTGTTAGAACCCTTGCAGATTCTAAACTTGGGGTTGATCTCTTTAGGAGATCGGCCTCCTTGGAACTCTATAGGGGTTCCTCCCTCCAAGTTGCTGCTCAAAGGCTGCAGAAAAGATTCATCTATTGCTTATCAAAAGAGAAGGAATACATGGCTATTTATAGGGCTTCTAAACCCTAACTCCTAATAGGACTCATACTTAAGACTCTTACTTCTAACCAACTCCTAATAGGACTCCTAGTCAAGACTCCTATTCCCTTACAACTCCTAATTCTTCTCTAAGAAAACACCTCCTACATGAATGCCCCTCTCAATTAGGACTCTCCTAGCTAGAGTCCTAACAAAATGTCCCTCTCAATTAGGACTCTCCTAGCTAGAGTCCTAACAGTTTTACATGAATATCCCTCTCAATTAGGACTCTCCAAGCTAGAGTCCTAACAGACCCGCCCTCTTCAAATCAGCCTTGTCCTCGAGGCTAATGATTCATGAATTCTGGGAATTTGATCTTCAAGTCGTCATAGTTCTCCCAAGTGGCATCTTCTATTGGTAGGTTCGCCCATTGTATTAGAACTTCATTAGTGGGTCGTCGTCGTCGAGTCACGATTCGTCGATCAATAATGGCATTTCGCTGGGTCTGGAGTTCTCTTTGGGTAGTCATATTTGGTGGGTGGCTTTAGGCTGTCTCCAAGCACATATTTACAACTGTCTCGCCGTCGATTTGTGGGTGATATGCCATACTCCTTTTCAATTTAGTACCCTTATAGTGTAATTCTTTTGAGTCCCAATTGTAATGAGCCACGGAGCTTGGTGCTTCCTCCAATTTTTTTATAATCTTACTAGTCTCTGAATCTTCCTACCATTCCATCTTAATATCCTCAAGGAAGTCGCTGGTCGGAAGTGAAACGGTCGAAACTTCAACTTGCTCGGGTAGCTGCGAAAGCGCATCTGCAAGAACATTCTCTTTCCCCTTTTTGTAAGTTATTTCAAAATCAAATCCAAGAAGTTTTGTTACCCATTTTTGCTGCTCGGGGGAAGATATCTTCTGCTCCAAGAGATATTTTAGGCTTTTATGGTCGGTCTTGATTTGAAAGTATCGCCTGATCAAGTACAATCTCCACCTCGTTGCTGCGCGCACAATGGCGAGCATCTCCTTATCATATGTTGACATATTTTGATCGGAGGGAGATAATGCCTTGCTAGTGTATGCGAGTGGTCGACCATCTTGCATGAGAATGGCTCCAATTCTGACTCCAGATGTGTCGGCCTCAATAATGAAGGGTCGGTTGAAATCTGGTAGTGTTAGCACCGGCGTCGTCGTCATGGCTGCCTTAAGTTTGTCGAAGGCAGCGGAGGCTCTGTCCAACCATTGGAAGACATCTTTTTCTAGTAAGGAAGTAAGTGGTGCACTGATCTTTCCATAATTTTTCACGAACTTGCGGTAGTAGCCTGTTAAACCTAGAAAGCCATGTAGCAATTTTATATTTCTCGAGGTCGGCCAGTTTTGCATTGCTCCAATTTTGAAGGGGTTCACTGCCACACCTTCCTCTGATATGATATGCCCAAGATATTCCACCTTTTGTTGAAGAAAGCAAAAATTCGTGGTTGTTGTGTGTTCAAAAGGTGGTTTTCCGTATGTCTTCTTCGCATGCTCGTATTTGATGATACCCGGATCAAAGGTCCAGCTTTGTAAAGATTTGTGCTCCCTTTCATCTAGCAATTCATCTACTATTGGAATAAAGTATTTGTCCTTGATGATTATGCCATTGAGAGCTCGATAATCAACACATATTCGCCTTGTTCCGTCCTTCTTGCGTACAAGTAGCACCGGCGAAGAGTAGAGGTTGCAACTTGGCCGAATAACTCCTGTTTCGAGCATCTCTTTTATAATCCTTTCTATTTCATCCTTCTGGAGATGTGGATACTGATATGGCTGAGCATTTGCTGAAGATTTGCCTGAAAGAATCATTATACAATGATCATGCCGACAGGTAAGAGGTAGGTTGCGCGGTTCGTCAAATATATTTGAAAATTCAGCAAGCAAAGGAAGTAGATTTGGATCTTCAAATTCTATTGGCTCTCCCTTAGTTTGCTGCTCAAGTTGTATCAAAAAGCCGCTGCATGCTTTATGCAAAACATTCTCCATTTGTTGTGTGCAAATCGTTGTTATGTCGCCCCCACGTTTCCCGTGCAATGTCACCTGTTTCTCCTTACTATAAAATTTCATAATTAGTTTCATAAAATTTCAAGAAATATCACCTAATGTCGTCAACCATTTAATTCTGAGCATGGCCTCATGATTGTTAAGAGGGAGAAGGAAGAAATCTGCAATTATCTCTTGATCCTGCAGCAATAGTTTCTCCTGCAAGCGCCTATGATCACAATTCAAAATCCGTCCGTCGGTGACCTTAACATCAAACCTGCAGCGATTCTCGATAGGTAATGATATCCGAACAGCAAGCTTACTATTTAGGAAGTTAGTAGTACTGCCCGTGTCGATGAGAACAGTGATTGGTTGTTGTTTGAGAAGGCCTCCAATTTTCATCGTTTGCGGGTTTGAGTAGTCAGCTAGTGTATGTACCGTAACTTCAGTCGGTTGTGGCTCTTCTTCTGCATCTTCTTCTTCATGTTCAAGGCTCTCTTTTGGATGTTCAATGACCTCTTCTTCTATCGGTTCAATCATAAGAAGTCCCCCTTTACGACAGCGATGCTCACGGCTCCACGGCTCGTCACAATGCCAACATAACCCCTTCGCATATCGCTCCCGAAGCTCTTCTCCTGTTAACCTCTTTGGTGCAGGGACTTGGTCGACAGTAGGGGGGGCTGAGGGCTTCAATATTACTGGTTGAGGAGCGACCCTAGTCCTCCGAGCTTCATGGTTCAATTGCTCCTCTTGATGTCGTGCGAAAGAGATGGCTGCCATAAGCGTATACGGTTGTCGCGCTTTAACTTCTCCTCGGATCTCCGGCTTGAAGCCCTCAATGAAGGTCCTCAATAGCTGTTTTTGAGACCAATCACGAGTTTGATTAGATAACCTTTCAAACCTGGTTTGGTACTCCTGAATGGTGGAGGTTTGTTGGATCTTTGCTAGTTGTTCGTCAATATTCTCGTAATCGGTTGGTCTGAAGCGAATCAGCAGTCCTTCTTTGAATTGACGCCATGAAAGGACTCCATAAGTATGTTCAAACCAGTCAAACCACTGTATAGCATCCCTTCAAAATGTATAGCTGCAATTTTCACCATAGATACATTCGCGGTTTTGTGGTACCGAAAATATCGCTCCGCGCGCGAGATCCAACCAATCGGGTCTCCTTCTTCCCATCTAGGGAAGTCCACTCTCATGCATGGATAGTTGGGGTTGGTCATAGAGTCTACCCTCCCTTGGAAGTCATCTCTTCGGGCTTGGTGTGATTGGGCAAAGCTTTCTCCTTGATATGATTTCTTCGGGCTTAGTGGTCGGCCCAATCTGAGTTCGGTAAAGAGCGTCCGAATCTTATCCTCCATTCGCGCCTCCAAGGCTTCGAATTTAGCATTAATTGCCTCCTTAGATGCCATAGTATATAGCCCCAAATCAATGATGTTAAGATCTCTCTTTTGCTGTTGGGTTAAAGGCATGTATAGGTTGAGAGAAGTGATGGTCGAAAGTGTTGGTGGATTGGTGGATGTAGGCTGCGGTTTAGGCTTGTTTTGTGGCTGTTTTGGGTACAGTTTGAGGGTGTGGTTTGGTAGAGTTTTAGGGCTGTGGATGAAAGTTTTGGATCTGTGGTAGATGGTAGCAAAGGTTTGACAGAAATCCGTGGAAGTTGCAACAAGTATGTGCTGTCTTGTAAGAGCAGAATTGTCGTCGAAGAAACAACGGTTTCTCAACGTAATTTCCACCAAAAACTTGAGAGAATTGAGGAGGGAATTGATAGCAAAATCACAGTTTATATGACAACAAGGATATCTAATTTAATCAAGAAAATTTCGGCAGTATAACAACAAAGAAATTGGTGCAAGTTGCAATTGCAGAATTATCGTCGAAAAATTTCAGCGGGTTACGATGAAAATTTGTTTTTAGAGATGAATTTCTTAATAGATCAATCTTAGATGGAAGCCAAGATAATCTATGAAGTGTATAAGAAATTTCATTCAAAAAAGATTGCAAATAGATGGGTTAAGGCAACGATATACAGCTGAAATTTTCTGCAGCATAGATTTTCAAGTGCAGCAGATTGGACATAAAAGATCAGTAGTTTATATTGAGAATTTTTCGATGAAACCAAAGGGAAATCTACTGTTAGGAAGTGTCAAAGATGTCATAAAAATTTCGTAGAAATTTGGATAGAAAAAGCACAGTAGCAAGATCAAACAGATGGTGCTATGCGGCTTGAATTCTGCAATTCAAGTGCAGCAGATTGGACGTAAAAGATCAGTAGTTTATATTGAGAATTTTTCGATGAAACCAAAGGGAAATCCACTGTTAAGAAGTGTCAAAGATGTCATAAAAATTTCGTAGAAATTTGGATAGAAAAAGCACAGTAGCAAGATCAAACAGATGGTGTTATGCGGCTGGAATTCTGCAATGTATCTTTCGTCGTAGAGATGAAAACTTTGTGACGAAAAGTTTATGCAGCAATATAGGAACGACTTTTTTTTTTTGGATTTTTGAATAAGGATAACTAAATTGCAGCAGCAGTAAGGTAGGAAACCAGAACCTGTTGCAATTCACGGAAAGATCAAAGGATGATCCGTGGTGGTGGAGATGATGACGGAATTCGGTGACGATCTTTTAAGCAATTGTGGGAATTGCTTTGGATGGTTGTAGAGGGTTGATGGATGGCTGTGGAAGGGCAGCGAGACGCCAAGAACGCTGCTCTGATACCAGGTGTTAGAACCCTTGCAGATTCTAAACTTGGGGTTGATCTCTTTAGGGGATCGACCTCCTTGGAACTCTATAGGGGTTCCTCCCTCCAAGTTGCTGCTCAAAGGCTGCAAAAAAGATTCATCTATTGCTTATCAAAAGAGAAGGAATACATGGCTATTTATAGGGCTTCTAAACCCTAACTCCTAATAAGACTCCTACTTAAGACTCTTACTTCTAACCAACTCCTAATAGGACTCCTAGTCAAGACTTCTATTCCCTTACAACTCCTAATTCTTCTCTAAGAAAACACCTCCTACATGAATGCCCCTCTCAATTAGGACTCTCCTAGCTAGAGTCCTAACAAAATGTCCCTCTCAATTAGGACTCTCCTAGCTAGAGTCCTAACAGTTTTACATGAATATCCCTCTCAATTAGGACTCTCCAAGCTAGAGTCCTAACAATCACGTTCTTCTCCTTGTTTGACGAGACAAGGAGAAGAAAAAGAGGCGACGTCACCAAGGCAACGTACACCTCCTTTTTCTTATTATATATTTTTTATATTCATATATTGATTTTTATATTATATTATATATATATATATATATACACACACACACCGAGCAATACTGATGTATCGCTCGATACGCTCGTACTGTACCATACCGAGCAAAGCTTGATATGTCGGTACGATATGAAATTACGAACCTTGATTACAATTGTGATATAAAGAGTGAACTCGAAGACTTTAAAAATTCTACATGAATTTTAAGTTCAGCAAAGAACATAATTTTGGAGGTCATTCTAATTATTCTGTGATTAGTTGTTCATACTCATACAATATATGCATTTAATTCATAAATACATCAGTGTCAAGCGTGAGTACCAGGCTCATCATTTCCCTATAAAGAAGTCGCATAGACAAAGTCATTGGAACATGGATGAATTGTTATTATATAAATTTTCGAACAAACAATTCTATGATAAAAACACCCCGAGGTATTACTATAGTGCCTATTACAATGTAACTTCCAACCGGTATACTCAGCATAATTCTATGCTGATTATTGAGTACAAACAAAACACAATTGCTAACATAAATGCTATATATTATACAGAGTTACAGACAACCAATACGTGCCCCCTGATCTTTCCAAACTGAATCAAAACCCTATTTCATTTTCGCCCAGTTGGGCTTGGTCATTTAGACCAAATGCCAAACACCCCTAGTTATATGGATCAAATTTCCTATGACTTGTTATATTAGTAGAACTAAGCAAAATAGAGACTCCCCTAACCGCAATAGTTCTCTCTTCTTTACAACCCTGTTAAACCAAATAGCAAACCGAACCAAAAGGTTTAATTTAGCAATAAATTGACCTGCCACCAAATTGATTATACTGGTAATTGGTGTTTGGTTCAACTGCCCATATCTTTTTTCCTTTTTTCGCAAATGGCTAAATGAATTGTTTCAGAAAACAAAATTTAGCACAATTACAAACCTCCAGAACCTACCAGCAATGAACAATTACACAGAGCAGGTTTATGATACTTCACAAGTCTGACTATTGCAACTACCATTATTATCTGAATGCAAACCCATAGTGGAGAGGCCTGAGAATAGTATGATAACCAACCGTCCATTGGGTTTTTGTGTCTCCTTGATCACATGAGATAGAGAACGAAACTTAAAACAACTCTTTACTTGTATATAACTCGGAAATGCAAGATCTATTGCTGCTCACAGTTGTCAGTTTATACATATCATAAGATCCAGCATTAATAATTCAAATCCTGTATGACTGCTAGAATTTAGTCACATAGTCCAATCAGAAGAAAATATGAGTAAATCTTGACATTAAATTAAAATCGAGTAGTTTATGACTAATCCAAACAAAAAAGTTCATTCCAAGTTTAGAAATTCAGAAATTGTAGCTTTCATCTTACACATTGCTGGCTTGCTCACCTTACCAATGAAGAAAATATAAATCATGGACCAAGGAATGGAGAACAATAAAAGATGAAAGACAGCATACTACTTGAAGTTGCATCAAAAGTGAGAATTTCTCACTCCAAAGGAAAAAGCATATGAGATGTAGACAATATTTCCAAACTCCACTATAATGAAAGCACAGAAACATGCACAGGTATAACAAACATCACATAATTTAAGAGGAAGATGTAATATGGATTTATTTCATAGGCAAGTTAAAAGATTAAGCTTCTGTTGGCATCAGTTACAATAGGACTTGGAAACCAGAAGATAACTCGTTTCCAAGAGACTGCGAAAGAATGACTCTAAGATGAACAGATATGCTCTGTCCCAGGACATTGAAGCATACTTGGACATACGAATACCCAAAGAAAACATACCTTACTACGTGCCAAGCTGCCCCACACTGTAGATAAACCAGGGTATACAGGTGCTTGCCTACCGCCAAAGTCATCAAAAGCATAGTCAACATATTTAACTAGAAAACGATTTCTGTCAGCCCCATCAGATGACTCTTGTTGTACCCTGCATGGTGGTCATTAAATCAAAAGTAATACTTCACATATGTGACTTCAAAAGAAATGAAAGTGGTATCTTGTATTCTATTTGCAAATGATTTAATTTATTATCAGTTAACAAATACTCCATATTCAACTGATGAACCTAATACAGAATAGAAATTCAAGAAATTAAAACAATGAACAAAGTCTAGTGCAGCCAACAATCAATCACAAGTTGCAGTTCAGAAGTGCCTACGAGGTTAATAAAAAAATTACAAGCATTTTCTACATACCAATGTGTATGAATAGACATACTCATCCATGAGGACATAATATGAAATTATGAATCATACATGCATCATGTACATTTATGTATCCCAAGAGCCAAAATAGAGATAGATATATCAAATATCATCTTGCTTTTCTGAGACTAATTGACTTGAATTAGCAAGCATATTTGAGTGGTGGAACATCTGGGAGTATCTATTTCAGGTTTAATTTATGGATGATTCATCCTCTTGTTTACCTTTTAACTTCTTTAATATCAGCAAATTCTTTTCTTAATGAAATGAAAATGTTTGTGCTTAGAATAATGAATTTTTTTAGCATACATTGAGATAAAACCAAAAAATAACACTATAGAAAATATCAATGGAGATGCATACCTGGTCAAAATATTGACCATAGCCCGAAATGCTGCAACCTACAAAATTAATAGTAAAGAAACAAGAAATTGCAATCAAATTAATTCCAGGGCCAAAACAAAAAATAAGAAAACTTGTACAAAAAGAAAATTGGCACTTAGCTACAACAAATTTTGAGGAACCAGATGACCAAAGTGAAATTTTCGTCTACAAAAGATGAACAGAACCTGCAGGGTTTCCCCGCCATCACCAATAAGATGAAGGAGCAAGTTGAGTATTGGTTGGAGAAACTGCAGTAAGGCGGTAGACTCAACATTCTTCAAGCTGTTAATCGCCTGCATAATCAGCATATAAATTGTGGCCTTAGGAGAGAAAATCCAATTAGATCCTCAGACTAATGATCGACAACAGCAATACATGTGACACTCATACACCTTTTTGGATGGAACTATTTAATAGTTCAAACAAAATGGAATTAGTAATCAATTGATCAACACAAAAATCATATGTAACCATAGACACTAAAAGTTGTCCAGCTATTTAAGGCGAATCCATATCTGTTGAAATTTCCTTCTAAGGCCACTTGATCTTGAAAATCACCCTTTTTAACTTCTCAGCTATTTAATAGTTCAAACAAAATGGAATTAGCAATCAATTGAGCAACACAAAAATCATATGTAACCATAGACACTAAAAGTTGTCCGGCTGTTTAATAAGGCGAATCCATATCTGTTGAAATTTCCTTCTAAGACCACTTGATCTTGAAATCACTCTTTTTAACTTCTCAGAGGGAGTGCAGAATTGTTTATATGCAGTATGCACAAGAGGATGTTAAACTAAACAGCCAGGAGAAACTTGGTTGCAATGCCAACCAACCAATAATGAGAAATCCACATAGTTAGCTGGTTCAAGTTTGTGTTATATGGCAACAGTTATCAGATGATTGACATGATTAAAACCTTATTAATAAATGAGAAAGTCAAAAGAGTTCTTAGCTCTCATTAATGACGCCCATCAAACTAACAATATTACAGAAGGTGACAGGAGAATTTCATCATTCCAACTAAATGATATTGAGGTAAATTTTACAACAAAAAAATATCAAAACCTTACATGTTATCTAGAAAGACGGAGTTATCAAATTGCTAGTAGCCCAATAAAGTTCAGAGGAAAGTCAAAAAATAAGGATCCTCCATGATCTATCATGTAACTGAGTAATTCAAAGCTTCTCATAAGCCAACCTATTCAAACTTAGAGTGTCATCACACTCCCAACCAGAATTTCAGAATCCTGTCAGATTGATACCTATTGATCGATATTTACTGGTGTAGTAAAACAACAATATTGGACTATATAATTCAATATCAGTCATGTCTTTTTTTTTTCAAAACTTTCAATGACGTCGAGCGGTAAATGTTGGTATGCAGTCCTGTATACCACTATCATACCCATCCTACAGGATTTTATAGTCTTGTATACCACTAAGTCCCTATTAAAATGGCCAATTTTTATTTTTCAGATAAGATAATACAGAATTACAAGATTTCCTTACAAGTAAGGTTTCTTTCCATAAAATCTTTTAGTATGATTGGATCTTGAGTAAAATATGTTATAAATAGTAGTGAAATCTTGAGTCATAACATAATCTGATGACTTATGAATTGAATATTTGGGTTCGTTTGTGGCCTGACAGTTCAGCTGTTCCTCTTTTCTCCCTTAAATAGTAATCAGAATTGAAATCCAAACAGGGATTAAGTGAACAATTACCGAACATCATCATCATGAAAGTTTCAAAGGTAGAAACTAAATAAAAAGCACAATAAGTACCTCAAGAAGCTCAGATCCCCAAGGTGGACTTGTCCGAAGATTATGCCGATCATACTCGAGAAAAAAGTCACGAATTCGTTCATTGACGGGAATCAAAGAGGAGCACAGCCTTAAACGTAATCTGAAGACATTTTTCCCATCCTCTAGAAAGTCCAGTCTCTCCTGAAAAGATAACCCAAAAGTTAAAACCATAAGGATAAAGTATGAATTTTCAATTTATAAAGGATCAACAAGCCACTTTGAGAGAATCAGCACATTTAAAACAAAAAAGTGTCTAGAAAGAGACATTTGCCTTGGAACTTCCCCATAATGAATGTACAAGTAAAATAGATACCTTGCTACTATCTTGGAGATAATGAGGAACTAGCTCTCTCAAAATAGGTAAAGATACATCAGACAACAGCCTGAAAAGGGCAAAATCAAACTACTTAAATGATGAAAAGCATTCTCTCATCTCAAAGGAAACACAGACACATACAAGCAAACCCATAGTTAAAATTTGACGATATGGCACACTCATTCAAAATGGCAAAGAAAATGAAAACAATCCATAATATGCAATGTTTCAATCAACCCAAAACTGTTTACAACTTTCGAAGGGTAGAACACCATAAAAGCTGGTATAACAACTCCTGTGTAATGTGAACACAAATAAACAAAATGAGTATAAATGAACAAGTTCGCAGATCTTGGCATCTGCCTATCATACCTAGTGCTTCATAACTTGTTAAAAAAAAGTTTGATTACCAAGAGTTGCTCACTGCAATTCCATGCTGCCTAAGATTAACCCAGACATGCGTGTAAAATATTTAATATCTATAAAAAACCATAAAATCAACTGCATTTCATTTTGAGAAGGAACCACATGTGAATTTATTCATTTAACAATGGTTGGCAGGATCAGGGATTTCTGGACTAGTAAGGTTGATCTGGATTGGAATATGCTGATATCAAATGCAGATAACACCAATTTTTAAGGGGGAGCCATCAGCTTTAATAAGAAATCAACCATAAAGGAAGCTGATCCAACCAACACTATTGATCACAATGTTTTCTAGCCAAACTCAGAAGTCCAGGCAATTTTCAGATATTCCACAGAATTTTAATCCCATTATCTGATTTGATCAAACCACTTCTCACGATCCTAAATCTGAAGACCAATCCAAAGCACAACCTACTGAAAGCCAGCTCTCATTGGATAAAATTAGTAACTTCTTGTCAGATTACATGATGCACATGGATCAATGACCAACTAGCTCCAACCAAACAAGGGTGCATTGAAAAAAGGTCCGAGCCCATATGATACTCAATCAGACTACTGATAGTTCAGCGATTGAAAGATCACATTTGTGGTTAATTGAGTGCAGTTTGAGCCATGTAAGTTTAGGATTTGAATAACTCCACTAAGCAAAGTTTTTTTTTACTTTTTTATAGTACTTTCAAAAAGACTTTTAGTTGTAATGAATTAAGTGCAGAGTCAATGTAGCACAATCTCTTAGAGATATTTTAAGTAAAGGCATCTTTTTAGTAGATTATTTATTAGGCATATTTGCCAAAAAAACCATTGTGTATCTAAAATCTAATATAGCCTGTCACCACAGGCCTCAAAGATTTCACCTTCTTTAGCTACATGGATTTTTTTTTCCCAACCTTTAGTTTCATAAAGGATAACATACTTGAAATATTTCATTGTCACGATGCAATTTCACACACTTTTCTCTGAGCCTTCTTTGGCTATCATCCATGATAAATTTCCTTCCACTTAACTCACTTTTCCTTGCCAGCACTCTACAAAGTTTGTATGTCATATGTCTGGTCCACCTTAGTGTCTCCATCGCAATCTTTTACCAAGCCCACACACATGGTGCTTGCATCAGTAGTTGGTAAGCCAAGGTGAACTTTGGATCCTTAATTAAAACAATCAAATCTAACTTCAATATTTACAAAAAAAAATTACCCGTACGATAAAGGAATCAACCCCAGCATGCATATCAGCATCAGCATCTATCATTATTTATCACAGATCTTTACACATTAGCACGTACATACGTTTCCATCAAAGAAGATACCTTCATTTCAATAAATCTTGTGTTAGACACACATATATTCAATGCCAGTTTAAACCAAATGCCTTCGTGTTCCAAATCAATTCATTACAATGGTTCAATATTGTATTTCTTGGTCACAATGGGCTTATAATAAAATTGCAAATCACAACTTCAAACACCAAATAACGTCAGCTACACCATAGCCAATATACAGGATTGTGTTGTCTCACCCAAAATAATAGTTTAAGAGCACAAGATACCAAGTAACTAAAAGTTCTCAAAACTAGATAGGGAAGTTTTTGCTCTTGGTGTTACCAAGTCAGTATCATGGTGTTACCAAATTTAGAGGAACAACTGGTGAATCCAATTCCACAAAAAGAACATGTAGGCATCAGTTGTACAACATTACCACCGCCAACTATCACCTTTAAATTATATTGACATACCACCCATAATGACATTGCAATATATAAATACTAATAGATGCAACACTTACTGAATGTGTGTGGACAATGGAAGTACAGCATATCCAATAATTACCTGCACGTGTAAGCAACTATCAAACAGAAGTACATGTAGTTTGTTCCACATGTCAAGAAGTTATGTAGAATTCACATAAAATCAACCAAAAAGAATGATAAGCACGTACAGGCTTGGGAGCTTCAAGTTTTGTTTGAAGATCAACATGAAAAAAAGTGAACAGAAGATGATGCTGGGTTGTCAAAAGAGCAGGGAGACAAATTTTTATCTCATCATGATAACAGGCCATCCTAGCACCAACTGCAATTTGTGTATGAGCACATTTTTGAAGAGTTGGACCTAAGTCGTTGGGATACACAGCCTGATCAACAAAAAACAACAGCAGCACATCAAGCTTAAGCAATGTGAACTGAAATTGATATGACGAACCAAGTCAGTCTCATCAATACAAACCTCTAATGGCTGCTTTCGTATGTCAGCATCATCCTTTCTCATCTCGACTTTTATAAACAAATTTCTTTTGCGGCTCAAGTTAACAGTCAAGGGATACACGTGTAGACAATGGAAAAGTTGCGAGAATGGTTCATTTCTAGTCATCATCCGAAAATCAAAAGCTTGAAACTGCCACAAAACAAAATTTTGAAGTGATTTCATTAATGCAAGACATCAAAGTTAATAAAATTCAAGCTTAAAAGGAATAATTACTTAATTCTCTGGCCCTGAGATTAAAGTTAATTTACAAGCATTAAAAAGTTCCGAAATGGGCAACAGCTTCCTATTCAGAAAGAAAGTTCCATACAACTTGCCTTGGAAGGAAGCTAGGAGAGGAGGCAAAGAGTATAATAAATATAATTTGAAATATAGTTCATAAAAACAGTAAAAATATTTGCACCTTGTTTAATGTTCTAAAAGTCCATGATGGCAGCAATAATTACTATGGCAGTTCAGCCAGCAGCATACACAATCTGACATGCATCAAAATTTTTGGAATTTTAAGTTTGTAGCAGACAACTTAGCAAGCCGAGGGCTGCAAATGACATATTATACACATATTCCATGTAACAACCCACAAAAAACCATGCAAGTCAATCAAATATAGTGCCCACTTTGTCATAAATAATTAGATTTCAACTGATAGGATATGGTTATCCAGCAGACAGATGTTCTTATCTATCTGTGCTTGTGTTTGTATGGGTTAGAAACAAAGCAACGATAGTAATGAGTAAACCACAAATGGATTCTAGGATCACTTCCTTGACAATAATAATCTAGGGCATGGAATATTCCATTGTTTTTGGTGATATTTCTTCTATTTTGTTTCTTTCATCTATTATGATATCTAACAATTACATTTTCCACAAATCCTACGTGAAAAACATCAATAATGATCATTATCAATTTGACTTTATTCAAATTCGTAAATTAAGGTACTGGGCTTTAATGGGCTCATGGCATCTGTTATAACCCTGCTATATACCTCATATAAAATTAACATCTCATTATCTTCAAGAACTCATGCAGTTAACTATTCAAGCAAATCAGTGTAGTGTTTTTTCAAAATTTGGCACCAATTGACATTTTTAATCCTTTAAAATAAATACTTCTCTTCCGTCCAAGAGCTGGTGCCACTCAAACTCATGAGACCAACAAACTAGTCCCATGAAACTGCTGTACTTCTAGCTTAATGTCCTGCATCTTAGCCCACATAGTTTCTCTGGATGTAGAGGCATGTGTGGATCCTCCTGTTGTCATCCACCAACAATTCCAATGCCTCATTCATAACAAAATATAGTGGCTTGCATTGAGGATTTAAATCTCAATCCAATACCAGTTTCAGTTATTTGTCATATGGTACCGATCTACCGAGCGGTATACTAACTCATGCCACCTGATATCACTATAAAATACAATATAAATTAAAAAATACTACCAGCCCTTGGTTGGGCCAGCAGATACTGATCTGTACTGACTAGTATAGCTAATATTTGATTCCTCCGTTTGCCTTCCCGTTGATCCAGTTTCCAAAGCCATGCTGTCCTTGGATCTTAAAAATGGCATGTTTCCAATCAGCTTAACCCCTTGACAGATTTGGTTGCTCATATTACTTCATTCATAGAGTTGCACAGAGACTTAAGTCCATGGAAAATGGCAAACCAATACAAAGCAAGACGATGGACTTCAAATTAGTACTCCAATATATATTACCCTGTGTTCCAGGCACATCGTACTAGACAAGAATAAACACGATGCTAGAAGTTCACTACATTAGTCCACTCTATTATTTTCTTATTCTGGACTCCCACAATCTCCACCAAAGCATATTCTTCAAAAACTCTATATTGTAAAACTTTGGAGGATGACAAACAGATCGACAACCAGAACTTTTGATGACAATATTATTTTTCATAAAATTAATAAAACAACAGTAATTGAGTGAAATCTCCAATAATTCCAGATAAAGCTTCCTAAAACAAGTTCATCCAGCAAGTCAGTGGTAAAGCAGTACTATTGATCATAGAAGGATAAGTAGAACTTGACCAAAAAAAAAACTTACATCATCACCAGAAGAGTCAGGATGATCTTCTCCCACCGGTGTTAAAGCATTAACACGAATGTCTTTCCGGTCAATGCCAATGAACTTCGAATGACTACTCCTAGATCCATCCAGACCATTGACGTGATGCTTTCCAAAAGAAGTTTCAGCCTCATTTGAGTCAATAATCATACTTCCTCCTTCAGAGATATTATCAATATCAACAGAGTTTGCATGAAGCTTTTCAACCTCCAATCTCAATACACCTTTCACAGGCTTATGTACCTTTCTCTTAGGGTCCTGAGAAAAACAGAAAAGACAAAACAAGGGCTCACCTTGAATGAAACCAATAAAAAAACATTTAAAAACATCTGAAGCTACCCATTTTCATCCAACGCCTCAGAAAACTGTATTTGTCAAGCAAGATATCAGCAAACAAGATCTTAAAGAGAGCTCCTTTTTTTTTCTTTCAAAGCACTTAGAAAGATATGCTTCTACAGAATTCCTTCTGGGAAAATACACTTGAATGCTAAATTCACTACAAAGCAAGAAAAGCGACAGGCCAAGATACAGAAGTGGGAGAATAGGATATAAATCCATCCATGTAAAAAAGTTGTTAAGCAAACCTAAAACACAGACCCACTAGAAAGATTTCTGTGGCAAGTTGTCAAAAGAAAATACCAGAATTCATCATTACATGCGTTAATATCCAAGATATGTCGGATTTTGCAAACGGTACCACATCACATTCTTGTCTAAAAGTAAAACCTAGTCTAATACAAGATATACAGTGATACTTGGAGTGCAGAAGCTGACAAATTCAATCTATATTTCAGGTAACCAATTCATCATTTCTTGACTGTCTCTTCTCAATAAGGAATGCAATTTCATCTGGTTCGGTATGATACGGCAAGTATTTACTTGTCTGACCACCAACCGGCATCCAGACCAGTCCAATTTTGGGCAGTTCAGCACAATACAAGGCTTACTGCATGGTGAGCCCAGTAAACCTGGCATTAAGGCCTGTGAACAGGGCTTACCACCCAATTCAAGCATGACAATGGGCCTGGACCAGGTAAGCCCAACTCATTTTTAAAATTTTAAAAATAAAAAAATAAAACTTAAGTCATCTCCTGTTCTCCCACGTGTCCGAGTCCACCCTCGCCTCCCCACTTGCTGCCTATCCCTGGCCACCCATCGCCCACATTGCTCACGTACACCTCCTCCTCCACCGCCTCCTCTTCTTCTTCCTATTTTTCTTTCTTCTCTTCCTCCTCTTCTTCCATCTTCTTCCTCCTTTCCTTCATTCTTCATCTTCCTCATTCCTCTTCTCCTTCTTCTTCCTCTTCTTCCTTATTCTTTGCCTTCCTCTCCCTCCCCCCAACAATTCATGGTACATTCTGACATACTGACACATGGTATGCCGGTCGAACTAGACCTAAATTGGTCCGGCCATCGACTAGCAAAAAGCTGGTAACCGAAACGGTGGACCTTGAGTTCTCATTATGTGGGGATTTACATAAATAAGCTCTTCAATTCATCATAACACAATAATCAAACACCAAAATTATTTATTCATATTGCACTAGTATCACAAGTACTTGCACGCTCAGAAAGTTTATACACATTGAATCACAAAAAAGAAGAAAAAAGCATGCTATTAAATACTTCAAGGTGCATATTGAGAAAGATATTCCAATTAAAACTATCAGAAAATAAAAAATAAAACTATCAGCAGATTTGTGCTGAGAAATCACCTGAAATAAATCCTCTGTATAGCTCTCTTTAACCTTATTTATGTTTGATATCTCTACAATAACTGAGCTCCCACTTGAATAGTGGGGCAATTTGCCATCCAAAGTCATTTTTGAAACATGCTCTGCAACACTATCTTGAGAGCTTGACCCAGATACACTGGGAGCAAGAGGACTACTAGGAGAGGCAGCACCACCAGCAGCAGCAACATTGTTGTTTTCAAACAGTGGAACAATGGTCCATGCAAACGATTGTCTGTAAGGCATGATACGAGACCAAACTTGGAGCTTCTGCTTTTCTCTTTCTGCCATGTGAACCTGGCACATAAAGTAACTTACATTTAAGTATCAAAAACCCTTCATTTAACACTAAAGCACTACAAAGTCCTTGAGATTGACAGAATGATCAACATAAAGTAACTAAAAAGTACAAATGAAGATGGGTATTTGGTAGTTGATTCTTTAGCACTTATCAACATGAAATTGTTTTGAGTATGACAATATCTTTTTAGATTACATTTTAATTCCTAAAAAATGTAAAAAAATCATATCATAAATTCATTTTAATCATGTTTAACAAAAAATTGTGAACAATAGCAACACGATCTATGAGACAAAATAGTAACATATTATAGACCTTAACTTACAGGTTCCTTGCGAGAATAAACAGATGCTGTAACCCCCCCTTCCTCTGTAGCAGGCTTCTCAAGTTGGATGAGAAGGCAAACAGATGCTGATGGAGCATCTAACGAGAAAACAGCCCGACGTATCAAAGAAGCATTAACCTACAAAAAAGAGAGTGGGAAAGAAATCAACCTTCTGCACAGAGAAAAGGAAGCACTGTCAAGATTGACATGGAGAATAATAACCAGACAAAGCACATCTTACATCCTGCCCTTCGGTAGGTAAAACACAAAAGTGAAAGTCCTCCGACAACTTTTCTCTCCTATCTCTGTTATATAAGCAAATTGTTCCATAGAAAGGCTCTACAAAAAGAATGGCAAAATGATCACCATACAGTACTCAATTATTGAAGATGGCCTTTATTGAGTATATATGTATAATTGCATATAATGGATTGTCCAATAATGTGCAGAACGATACTCACCAACCAATCCAGCTTGAAATGACAATGACAACACCTTCACAGTTATCTTCAATCCACTAAAGTCAACAACACAGATTTACAAAACAAGGGCCAAAAATGAGAAGCTTAATAATGCAGATTTAATACTAATTTCTAGAAGGCCTTATATATCGACCATAAGTTACAGGTTTTGGAGCAATGTAAACCTGCTATGTGTTGGAAGAGTTTCAGGAGTTCTTTGACCAAAAATCAGTGACCTTTCATTTTCCCAGTCAAAAGCTGGCTCATATGCCGGCAGTGGAGACTCACCAAAATGCTGGAGAACAAACAATGACCATAAAGAAAAGAGATGCTTAACAAATAACCATATTCCACCAAATGCATAAAAGAAATCAATAACAAACATAAAGGCACACTTTTGACCAGCACTTCAGGTAAATATAATATCATGTAGAGAAGGCTGATCTGAACTTTCACTCAGCAAAATTATAATATGCAGAAAGTCAAAAGTCCAAACAATATTTGAAAGAATATGTTAAAACTCAAAGACCATGATGACCTGAATACACCTTATTACACGATTTGTGAAAGAGAACTTCCACCCTCATTACTTCTAGTTTACTAGCAACTAGTTAACCAGTGAGAAAGAATATTATGTTTTGTAATTCTCGAAGGCATATCTGCATACAGAAATGCACTGAAAGAAAACAGAAATAACAAGATAATAGTTCATTCACAGTTTATGCTTTCTTGCTTAAGAATGCAAATCCTTATCAAGGATCATTTAGTCCAGAATCCTCTTTCTCCATGCACAGGAACTTTCAATATAGCAGTGACAGTTTGCAACACCAAAAACTCATAACCACCACTCACCAATCCCTACCATAAAAATTACACCATAATAGGATCCAAGTTTCCAGGGATTTCCACTGTATCGTAAGCAAGGTTCGCCATACCGATGTGTACCGCCCGGTACGGGCGGTACGTACCGGTCCGAGAGGCGACCGGTACGCGGACCGCCCTCTACCGGGCGGTACACCAAAAAAAGCCTGTATCGGGCGGTAACGGTCGAAATTTCGACCGTTACCGCCCGGTACCATTCGGTAACGGTCGATTTCGACCGTTACCGCCCGATACCACTCGGTAACGGTCGAAATCGACCGTTACCACACTGTAGCAGTGCTACAGTGCTCCAACGGTCAAATTGACCGTTGGAGCCATTTCTCCTCCTATTTAAACTAATCTTCTCTCCCCTATTTCATTATACACTCTTAAACTCTCTCTCAAACATTTCTTTTCTCTCATAAACTCTATAAAACAACGATTTGTGAATTCAATCGAGGTAAATTTGGGAAGATTAAGAGGAAGAACTTTCTAATCAAGAGGTATGAGTCAAACTGCTCGAGGAACTACCGATACCCAACGGTCACACTCGTCCGCCCAACGTGCAAAGGCAAAGGGGAAGGCAATAGCATCAAGTTGCATCGTTGGAAAGAATCGAGTCGGGCGACGAGACACCTTCACAATCACATTCTCTTTCTCGTTCGGTCCAGAGACATGACAGCAACACAGACAGCAGTGCCTCAACAGATGATGGCGGTGATACCGGGCAGTCGTTGGTCTCGTCTGCACAACTTGAGGGTGGTGAATGGACTGAGGAGCAATATTTTACACATGCCACTCAAGATTCAGATCATGGAACTCGACAAGGTACTGGTTAAGTTTATGCGCGGAAGGGAAAGGAGAAGGGGAAGGCAGTGGATGAATATGAACAAATGCGACAGAGCATACATGATATAGACACAGAAAGAGACTCATCGTATTCACAGCCATCGTATTATGAAGAATCATATGGACAACAACAGTATGGTGATAGTTGGTCATCCTTCTCTGAGCAACAGCATGATACAGAACAACACCAATATATGCCTCAAGAGCTGCCTCGGACAAATATGATTTATGACGATCAATCTACGATCAGTATCACATTGATGCATCAATGGCATACGGTGTATCAATACACTATGTCATGGGATCAATTTCATGATTGGGTCCAACAAAAGTATCATATTGATATGTATCGGATCGAGGACCCCGATCCACCACCCGTGGAGGCCCGTCGTTCGTTTTGGTGGTAGAATTAACAATCAGGTATATCTAGATATATGATTATTTAATTCATTTGAATTTTAGAGTTTATATTGTAACAAAATAGTCTAACAATTCAACTGATTTTTCTATAGATATTTCAATCTATAACGAGCTGAAATACGAACCTCGAACAAGACTACCTCAAAGCCCGAAAAAGATATGTGATGCTATTTTTATCAAATTTACATTGATTTTGCTAAACTTATACTATTACTATATTTATTTGTAACTTGAAAACTCTATCCTAACTTTTTTTTTAATTTTCAGGTATTTTCGGAGGGATAAATCGGTGAAATCAGGTGTACCGAGCGGTACACCTCGGTATACCGCTCGGTACGCCGTACCGTACCGTACCGAGCCAGCGTCGAAACGCCGATACGGTACGGTTCGGCGAACCTTGATCGTAAGTACTAACCAATAGACCAGGAAAGGACCACCCCCACCCCCCCACCCACCCCCACCCCCCGCGCGGGGGAACCCCCCAAACACCCTAACCAAAAAAAAAAAAAAGAATATATATATATCATTCTTTAGATATAACTCAAATGAAGATCATTTCACTATCAAATTCTCAAAGATTGTAATATCTTAAGTTACCAAAAAGAGAAAATAAAAAAATGAATGGTTGAGACTCTTTCAGTCTTCAGGTATCAACAACAAGGTTATGTTAATTATCCCATGATCATTAAATGACTGCACGTGTAGGTCGCAGAAATACATGCTAACAAACCACCAGAATATTGTGCAAGGTGCATTCTACATATATAACCAGGTGTGACTAAAAGTTAAAACAAGCACAGACACCATGGAATAAGCTTGCATGAATCAGCAAAATGATTAGAACCATGCACATGATCACCATGAGAATCACAGAAAGTGCAGCAAGTGATACTCTAGTGTGGAATGGAGTGGTTACCTCAGGAATAGATCATCCCCTACATGAAACAAACTAGATGGAAACAAAGCATTGAAGGAATGAGCATGATATCTTTGTTTATTTTCTAATGTTGTTCATGGGAACACTAAAAGCTACTTCAGTTAACCTTTCCAGCTTGTTCACCGAATCAACTAAGGTGTATGACTAAGCTTTCAACAGCTTTTACTCTTAAGCTACAATGTGAATCCCCACTCTAAATGATGAAAGAAAGCTTCAAAATAATTCAAAAATACAGGTTGCCATACGATATTAACAGCAAAGAAATTTGATTAAAATACAATATTCTGAAGCCATATTCCTGGAGAGCATGCCTTACATGCCACATGATTCTCAACCCTAATCAATGGGGCTTGCAGCTAAAATGGGTAGCAAGCCAGTTCACCTTATGGCTAGAAAGACGATAGACTGTTAGAAAAAAAAACCAGTTACTTTGACCAACACCATTCAAAACAAACTTTAGGTGTGGCTGAGCTAGATCTTACCAGAGACACAAAGAACATAAATATAACTATACTACATGTCAGTAAACTCCTTAAGGCATCATATAACTTGGTTGAATCTTATATGAATATATACCTCTACCAATTTCAACATAGAGCAAGCCAGTCTCCTATAAGTGCACAAGATATTTTCCAACTTGAATGCCCGAAAGAGCAAAGAATGAGTTAGGATATCACTTGGAAGCAATCTTCAGTAGAGTTCAATGACAGGAAAAGGTCCATACAGCCAGACCCAACTAATTGAAAAGGTATGGATTTATGTTGTCCATTGCTCTCCAAAGGAATCAAATAAGCAACACCTGAATCAATATCTAAAATGTTATAAACATGTTCCAGATATTTAGGAAGCGGTTTTGAGACATCTGCAAAGACCAGTCTAACTAATTGTACCCAGCTTTTTAATTTTGACATTTTCCTTTCTGCTGAAAGCTTAATTGAAGAAAAGAAAGCAGCTCAGCAATGTTACAAGAGATTTTTGTGAAAAGATAATAGAGTAGTCCTCACCTGTATGCTTAGCTCTAAGATTGTCTTGAAGATACAAACCATCAAATCTAGAAGTTTCACATGCATTGTGACAAAAACTTGTCTATAATAATGCCCTGGGTTTCGACAATTTGAAAATTCTATTTATAGTAGACCAAAACTGATAATGACATAAATTCAAGAAATAGTGAAATAAGCATGAACAGGAAGAACCTGCTCTTTGGCAACAAGATTGTAAAACAAAAAACATTTTTTCCATGACTAAATCGGAACATTATCTAGTAAAGCATAGATCTAGACCAAAATTTACAAAAGGTACCATGTCTTGGGTTTTGGAGGATGACTTATATAAGCCAGTTTCAGGTAGTTGCCTGCCTGACGTACTGGGAACATCATCATCTGTAGCATCTTCAGTCTTAGAAAGCCTTGCACTAGCAAGGCGTATTTCTGTAGCAAAGATTATAAAAATTTTAAAATGAAAAATGAAAAGCAAATTTATTTAGTTAAAGGATGTACCAGTTTCTATATCTGTATCAGGCCCTTCAAAGATCTGACTTTGAAAAGATGGTGTTCCAATGCCTTCATAATGTCCATACTTGTTTTCATCCACCACCCAATCAGCCTTATAGCACTGTACCAACTCATTCAAATGTGGCCACTGGTCCATGTTTTCATTTATCTGACAGCAAAAAATAGCATGTTCTTCCTCACATGACAACAGAACTTTGTGCCTTATATAGTGCGGTAACAACAAACAATAAAAGCACATATTAAATTAGAAAATTCATCACCAAATTGCAGGATTCATAACAAAAAAGTTTCTTGATATCATAGCACATGCCCAGCACTCATCATTACTCGGTTAAACATCAGTATGCTCAAGTCAGTTGCCATGGCTCTCTTGCAAATAAACTTCTAAGAAATTGTACTAACACCACAGGTTGCTTGATAAGAACAGATTTTTAACGGCAAGTATTGTAACATCTAGTATCTATTAGTAAAGGAAAACAAATCTTGAACACAGATGATAGAAAATGTTGATTATCATTCTTGCTGCCAATTTCATATGCACGATCAAACAGTTAAACTTTGTATCACCAGCTCAGGTCTCAATGCATGCTTTGGCAAGTTAGTGAATAGTTATCTTATGGATACTATCGTTCAAGAATGCATCTATGAGACTGCATATGCAATCACGAAACTGCCCCTCGTAAGGCTATACAGCCTCAATATGCCCACTCATTGCATATGTGAAATCTACCCTGATGACAATGTCATTTCAACCATCACTAATATCTTGGTACCTCATAGAGGTCTATGATAATCTGACAATCATCGCTCATATCATTACTCAATTTTGATAACTTCTCGCCCAGTCAATTTCTTAAACGAGAAGAGATGTTATCATCCAATTTTTTTATTTGATCTTAGCATTATTTATGAATATTTTAGACCTGGTTGTATTTTTGTTTAATACTTAATTATATATTATTATGAATATCTTAATAGAATTCATACTTATGTACACTGCATAAGAGCTATGTGGCAGCAGTATAGAAAAAATTATATACAAAGACACTGAATCAATCTGTTTCTCGCTTGGATCTGGTATAATAAAAAAAATTCTAGCAAGCAATGTGAGCAATTAATCAATGAAAAGATTAGACAAACCAAAGGTTCCAGCTCTGGATTAGCAGCAAACAGTGGGCGTGGTATCCTTTTAAAACGATGGCCATTGCTTGATGTATAATCTTCCATCGCCTAGATAAGCATTGTTGAGAATGTCACAAACATACATCAAAACAAGTTAATGATTTACCAAAAAAATGATATAAATTTATATTAAAAAACATAAAAATTCTGCCCCATTTAACATGTTCTTCATAGAAGAAACTCAAGAACTATACAACTACCAGCCTACCAGGCTATAATTAACAAAGAGCTTTTGGTACAAAGTGTTTTTAAATAGGATTTACTCAAGCTCCACTCTTTGTCAAAAGATTGCAACATCAAGCGTAACAGAGATCCAGACTTGTGGGAAATGTTTTGCGAAAAGCAGAATTTATATTTTTTTAATAGACAGTAACAGTAACCGTAGAATGAGCACAAAGAAATGTCAGATGAGATATAATTTTAATTTGAAATTACAGATTCCTCGAATCTCACCCAAGTTTGTTTCAGCAAGGGGATACAAATTGGTCACTAGTTTAAGTAGATTTTTTTTCTTTTCAACAGAGGAGAGTTTCCAAAGGCAACCATTTTTTATCAGCTCTATAGCTAACTGAGCATGCAGTCCACATTTTTAATCACTAAATGCTTTATTAAAGATATCAAAACTTGCTTTATCAAAGCAAATGTTGTTTTCCATCAATTTCTTCAAGATGCATGTCTAATTCAAAATTGGAAACTCTTCAAGTAACAAGCATATGCATTATATCACATGAGGTTGACACAGATAAACGATGAATATACAATTATAAAATACTACATAAATTCAGGTACCAAAGAGGGGATATGTGTTCAAGAAGAAATTAGGTCAGAACGAGCCATCCATTTATTTGAGAATAGTATCATCTTGGAAATGATCCAAATACCATGTACTAATTTATGAGAATGCATCCAAGATTTTTGTAGTAATATTATCATACAATTAGTTAAAAAATAACCATATTAACACAAATGATATTGAATATTTTCAAGAACAATAAGGAGCAGGAAATGTAGCAAGACATGGCTGCAACAGAGTTTGGGGGGAGACACATCTGTGACCTCTTTGTATGATGCAGATCAGCAAGCTAATATCATCATCTTACCACCTCCACAGCCACACATTCAATCTTTTGCAACATTTCCTAGCATTGATCTGTGCAGTCAAGGTGTTTCCATATTGGCAATCCTGCTAAACTAGTTCTCATATAGATCTTAGGAGTAACAAGATCAAACTTACCACCATTTCCCAATATCAAGATCTACTAATTCACCAGCTTACCAAATTTCTAGAACCCATACATCAAAACAAAGTTATACTTTGTTGCTCGTTTATACTTCTTTTGGCATACACTTTTATTCTTCAACTATCATATTCTCACGGAGAATGGAAATGACAAAAACCCTGCATAGCGCCGGTGGTTGAAGGGGAAAATTAGTTAATGCAGAACTTTTTGGCAGTCTCTTTGAAATTCAATGACAAAGATATCCTAACACAGCTCTGATCCAATCTCCAGATACAACATTCATGAACTGCATAACCACAATAAGGACTCGTAAGTAGGTTCTTTCCCTTAACTTTTTCTATTTTGAAAATCTTTTATGCCTCTTTACATACTCAGACATGCAACCATATGAAAAGATTTATTTGTTATATCCATGCATAACACCATCTTTCATCTAGAAGCTGCAAACATGTCATGGTGATCATTTTCGCTCAAGTCACCATACCATATTTGTGATGCCTCAATCATATAATAGCCAAAAACACTTGATGAATACTAAGGGTCTATGTGACCAGCTCTAAGAAGCAAACTAGTTGATATATTCACACAGAAATGCCAACAATGTGCTAGAATAGATCTCTTAAACTAATTCTTGATGCTTAACCTCTCCCTCCTGCCCCTCTTTCTACAAATAGGATCTCTAAGTCTAACACAAACCATTCTATTAAAGACCAAACCTTCCAAAAAACAGACTACCACCAGATTTTTATTGTATAAAGTATATCACAGTGACTACCCCTCTCTCACTACCTATCCCTGTTTCTACGAATGTAATCTTTCATTCAATCCAAAACACTCTGAGGAAGATTAAACCTTACTACGACCGCAATACCAGCAGAGTAGTACCGTATAAAGTATATTCTTAACACTAAGACTTTCTCACTCTCCCTATCCCTCTTTCTACAAACGTGAACTTTCAGTCTAACCCAAACCAGTCGGCGAAAGATCAAACCTCCCGAGGCCAAGAACACCGCCAGAGTTGTAACCTTTGAAATATATTCTCGACAAAACCCTCTTTCCGCCCCCCCCCCCCATCTTTCTTTGTACAAACATCATCTTTCGGTCTAACCCAAACCACTCGAGAGAAAGATCAAACCTTCCGAGAGCCAAAAATACAACCGGAGTCGTCCCGCACACGGTCTACATTGCCTAGTGTTACAAGAACAGGTTCAACTAAGGGAAGAGCAAGAGAAAGAAAACGAAAGAAGAGCAATCTTAGAAGAAAAAACACCAAGGAACTGGAAAATAACCCACTAAACCAAACAAAGATCGAGTCATTCAAGCAGTTGGCAACTCCGCCCAGCAGGAGCCAAGCCTCGGAGCCCAAGAAACAGCGGGACACATACCACGGCAAGCGAGATCCCGCTAGGGCATCCAAGAACCGCAGATCCGGCCGCAGGAACTTCACCGCGGAGGTTCCCCGAACCCTAGGAACCCGAATCGACCTCCCGGACAGCAATGCCAGAGGGGGAGGGGGAGGGCGAGGGGGAGGGGTTGGGTTTGGGTTTGGTACCGGGGAGGAAGAGAGGCAGGCAGGTGTACTGTGGGAGAGAAAAGAAAATATAAGGAAGGTGGATTGGGAACCCTATTTTTGCATCGCTTTCCAATTCGTCGAAACCCCGAAGCTTTTTGTGTGCACTGTTGCGAACGACACCAATTACAATAATAATTGCCTACGAGTAGCAGCAGCTGCTGCGAGCAGTACGGTGAGGTGTGTGCAATGATACTAATAATATATGCGTTTGCTTGGTAATAAAAATACTTGAGTCCAAAGAAAAGAGAGAGGAGTCGTTTTGCTTTTGTTTTGGGCCCCCCCCCACACACGCAGAGTCTTGCGGTTAAATCCCTTCGTAACCCAGCAAGCGGGTGTAAAGTCGGTAGCTTTTTGGCGTGGATGAGTTGGGTGTGTGGGCGCCGTAGGTGGGCGTGGGGCCCGCGACGGGGCATGTGAGCGGTGGGGGCCAGCTTCGCCATTTTTTTCCCAAAAAGGAAAAATGAGACCACAGATAAATATTTTTAAAAAAGAATTATTAACTGATAAATATATTAATTGAAGAAAATGATGAATAATTACAATTTTACGTGTTTTATTTTTTTTTGTATTTGTGTTTGTTTGTTTGACCCTTAATTGTTCCTTTTTCTTTTCCCTGTAATTTCTCCCCCTTCCTCTCCAGATTACACTCCCAAGTCAACTCTGGTCAAAATTGCTGACCTTTACATTACCCTGAGAAATCCATCGACGGTCAAACTCGTACAGGAGTATATATACGACGTCTTGGCACACACACACACCATTTCCGATCCTACATGACTGTGGTCCTCTTTTTCTTCTCCTCTTTTACTTCTTTACTCTCTCTCTCTCTCTGTGGAAACCTACCCGTGAACCAGACATGTGAGCAGGCACTGTCGTGACGTACCCAGCTCAGACTTATCTTTTCCTCCCTTGCCTCCGTTGTGGGCCAAAGCTCTGATGGGAATCATCGCTTTCGGGAGCACCATGGATGAAACCTCTCCGGTCCATGCATTGTTTGCAAGCCAAACGGAGGAACCATGTCTTCCTTGACATGATATTTGACAGCCATTGCAAGTATGTGTGTGTGTGCATGAAGAAGAAGAAGAAGACATTGACCACCTCCATCACAAGGCTTCAGTTTGGGAGAGAGGATGGTGTTGATACTGACATGTTATAGCTACGGCATACAAAACTTTGGCAGCTTCGAAGGATGTCCAAAGCCATTGACTGCAGCTGAAGTACTTGTTTCTGTTCATGTTGCAGTTAGCATTAGCATTGAGGATTAGGTTCGAGCTTGCAGATGCATAGCTTCAGGCCAGAAGCATATGCAGCACAAAATCTATTAAGCTTGGGAAGAACCTTTGATGGAGCTCTCTGTTCATCTGTTCTCGAGTTATCAAGATCCTGCTATTCGATTCTCGATAAGTGAATCTAACATAACTAATATAAGAAATGTATTAAGAACAAAACCATTATTTGGAAGAAAACAAAAAAGATTCCCTTTTTCACTCATTAATTGCTTAAAAACTTAATCTAGGATAATGAATATGGATCCCCTGGCAAAGGATGGAGCCAAGACTGATCATTACTGAGGGGCCAACAATGGATTTGCCACTAAAATAGAAATCATGCATTTCTGTCAGTGAAAAGGAAGAACAAGTAGTTCATCTTGGTTGAACTCACAATAGAAAAAACAGGGGAAACCAGCAGTTGGGTTACATACGGCAACACTTGTGAACAATTCAACAATCGAGGCATATCTTCTTCTTTCGTAATGTCCAGTGTATGTGTTTGCAGCTGAATCGGATGCAGTGTCTATAATTTCAGAGCTAAACCCTCTTGATCTCGTCAGGTTAAATGGATCACTCATCCAATTAGATTAGAATAGCTATGCAAAATTGGACTGCTTCAGTGCAGCATTGTGTACCTGATCATATATATGCTCCTCGAAAGAGAGCTTCCATGCTTAACACAATCTCAAAGAGAAGAAGGATATCTGACACTGGATTTGTTAGGATCGATGCATCATCGGTCATATGTTCAGCAAAGGGCCTTTGGAGAAGAATCACATGTGGGCAAGGAAGGAAAAGTTTCATGGCCCATTCTAAACCTCAGTTTTCCATGGCAAAATTGGCTTTAAAGGTTGGAATCTTTCTTATTCATTTGTTTCAAATCTTCTAAGCTATTTGTTTAAGCAATTAATTTACTTGTCGGCCTCCATAAAGAGATTATTTCCTCGACTCGAATAGATGCTTAAATCTGGAGAGAGAGGGAGAGAGAGATCCATAACTATCGAGCATTGACAGTCATAAGTCAGATTAAGCCGTACTAACAAACATACTAATCATTGAGCTATCACTGCATCTCCATAGCGTGATTGACCAAGAAACAGAGAGTTTCCATCTTCTTTGAGAGATCACAGGCACATGACAATGGAGATGTTTGACGGGCACTACTACTGATCACTCGCCTACTTTCTTGTGCACTTTGTTCAGCTGTGGTCAAAAGAAGCCGCCACTACAGAGCTTGCTTTGTGCCAGTGGCCAAATTCTTTCCCTCCACCCGGCACTCAAACCTCACTCCATCAAATCAGTATGTGCTTGGCAGCAGATCAGCCTATTCCGATGCTTTGTCACAAAGGGGGAATGCCTTTTAAGATGTTGAATGATGCGCACGGTTCAGAATCACAATTTGCATCTCCCTCGGAAGAAAACAAAAGAGAAGCTCTTTTCAGTGTACCTAACAAGTCAATGTACTGCAAAGTAGACGTAAGAAGAAGAAGAAGAAGAAGTAGGAGAAGAAACTAGCTGGCAATGTGGGTTGGGCAGCAGTCGATTGGATCAATGGCAAGAAAAAAGAGCCAAAGAAATCTCTTTTCTTTCGCTGCATGTGCTGCTGCATGAGATCTCCCTGCATGGCACAAGCCGAAACCTAAAACCAATCTCCGATCATGCACGTAAAGGCAAAGCAAAAAGGAGGAGTAGTGTGTGCTTCGACTTCACACGGTGGTCTCTCCCTTCTTCGAGCTTCTAACACGGAAAGGGAAATGGCATGACGACCATCTGTGCAAGTGCATGTGTTCTGACTCTCACTTTATTCTGAGCGCGACCTCTATCTTTTCTTCAAGTACTCTTTCTTCCTGTTCTTCTTTTCCGGTTGATCTTGACTGGGATTTGATCACTGTGGCTTCAGCTTACGCTGAGGCGAGGATGTCACAGTCCACTCCATGCTGCGAATGGAGATGAGCATAGTGTTCGTCCTCATCCTGTCTGCGATCAGATGTTTACGTGCACCATGGAGAACAGTGATGAAGCTCCATTCATGAGGTCCAGGTAAGCGCAGTAGCCCCAAAGTCATCAGAGGATAAGGATCAACCATCGGAATCCAATACCAATGCAACACAGCTCCAGTAGAAGTTGTGGGGGAAGAAAGAAGAAGCATTGTGGACCTCAGATTTACATGATTCAGCATTGCTTTGATGGTTTGTCATGCTTTCTCTCACATTTTTCCAAAGAAACTCATCAGAAAATACAAAAAGTGCTTATTTTACACATTCCCTGTGAGATGATTAGATTTATATTCATTGGATGAATTCCTATATTTTTTACTAATATTCTAATTCATGAAAGGATAATGACAATGATAGAGTAATGGTTGGTACAAGATTTACATGATTTGATTTTTTTTTATTTATATTTTAAAAAATCATGATATGTTAATAATAAATACAACGAATAAGATTACCATTATATTTTAAGTTAAATCAAATTGAAGTCCACATTATTTAGATGATTTTTTTAGAAAAGATCACCATTTTTGTTTTTGTTTTTAGTCGTAATAATAAAAACACTATAAAGTTAAAATATGTTAGAAACCATTTGATATATGATGATAGGATTCGAATAGGTATTTATAATAGTTTAAGAATACCATCGCTTAAATATGAATCGAAAATTAGCTTGTCATAATATTTTAGTCACGACAATAAAAACACTCAAATGAACTCCTAACATCAACCATACGCCTAAAAATATTACATCGTAATAGTCTTTAGGTATGGCAGATGGTAAGATGGATATTGATATGTTCTTATGACAAAACACCAAAATAAATAGTTTTTAGTAAATCAGTGGTTCCAAAAATGATGTTATATAAAATATTTTTTTAATATATATTTTGAAATTAAACTCACGATTTTCGATGTTGAAAACAAACAAAAATATACTAATTTGATCATTTGAGAATTTTTATCCTTTTATCCTTTGTAGAAAAGAAGACATGGATACGAGATAAATGATATACTATAATAAAATTCTCAGCTTTGGATCATTGATATGAATTATTTTCACTTGTAAACACAATAATACTATCGATTTGGATTAACGATGAAACTTAATCGTATCGTGAGCTAATTTGTTAAGCAAAATAAGAACAACTATAATACATATTATTTTTCATCCTCTAAAGAACACTAAAATTTGGTTAGTAAAACACAGCAGGTGTGCAGGAAAGGTGAGAAACTCCATCACAATTTCTTAGCCATATAATTTTGCATGCCTAATTTTCTATTTGAACTTTTTCCCAATTCTAATGTAAGAATAGTTGGATTCGATTTAACGAGCAAAATATGCATGCTCCATAAAATCCAAATTGTTGTCAATTGTCATCTCCTAACATAATATAAATACCCAACAAATCTTTTATGATACTTAAGTGAAATATCGATTAAATGTCGAGATTTATAAACCCAAATGCATAAAGAAACTTATACTTTGCTAGTTGAAAACAATTACACACTTCTGTTGGTTCTAATAGAATCGTGTCAATATGTGATAGTTATAATATAATTGATATCATCACTTTCTTATCGGTCACATGACATTAGAATATCAAGAATGTATGCGAAGCTAAGGTGTCAAACACAATATTAAACGGTCGATATGTGAAGTTAAGATATCGATCATCGTAATATTAGAATATCAATCACATAATATTAGCGTGTCAGAGGACGTAACATCTCAACACATCATGATAACGATCATATTATTATTATTATTTTATATTAAAATCAAGTATAAAAAAGATAAATCTGATTATTGGCTTGTATATCTAATACATTTTTGACCTATCAACATTGTTAATAGACATTTATGCAGCATATCACACACACACACACATATATATATATATATATATATATATATATATATATATATATATATATATATATATATATATATATATATATATATATATATATATATATATATATATATATATATATATATATATATATATATATATATATATATATATATATATATATATATATATATATATATATATGAAGGCTTTTATGCAACCTCTCTTTTGTCTTTGTCTTAAATGTAAAAAAAAAAAAAAGATAAATTCTTGAAATAGCCCTCGACACTCGAGATATTCCCGAATCGGTCCTAAACACCATCCCCCACTAAAGGACAAAAATGGGCCACAATAAAGCCAGCCTTCACCCCCATCAAACTTAAGCTGAGACGACGCGGAGCGCCATGTCCAACCCGGCGTCGCTTCCACCCGGATTCCGCTTCCACCCCACCGACGAGGAACTCATCGTTCACTACCTCATCAACCGAGTCTCCTCCTCCCCCTGCCCCGTTCCCGTCGTCGCCGAGGTCGACATCTACAAGCATGACCCATGGGACCTCCCCGGTTTGCATCTCGCAACCTCACAAAAAAGGCCACCGACACCGCGGCGACAAACTGTTCGACGTTTTGTGATTGTGCAGCCAAAGCGACGTACGGCGATCGAGAGTGGTACTTCTTCAGCCCGAGGGATCGCAAGTACCCGAACGGGCGCCGACCCAACCGCGCGGCCGCGTCGGGGTACTGGAAGGCGACGGGCACCGACAAGGCGATCCACACCAGCAGCGGGAAGAACCAGAGCATCGGGGTTAAGAAGGCTTTGGTGTTCTACAAGGGGCGGCCTCCCAGGGGACTGAAGACCAACTGGATCATGCACGAGTACCGCCTGGCTGAAGCAGCTCGCAGCAGTTGCTCCAGGCCACTGAAGTCGAGCCACTCCTCCATGCGGGTATGACCGAGGACTTTTTGCCTGAGAAGAAGAGCGATGCCCAATTCCTCTGCTTTTTCTCATGTCTTCTTGTTGCTGTTCCAAAAGTACAGTTGGATGACTGGGTGCTGTGCCGAATCTACAAGAAGAACAGCCATCTGCAGCCCGTGCCACCGCTGGAGAACTTCGAGCGACAACGCTCGCTCAGGCTGCAGGAATCTTCGTCTGTGTCTGATACCCTCGAAGACGACTCCACACTCTCACGCCTGTTCGACACGATGACCCGACCGGAGAACACCTCTTTCGTGGCTCAACCAAGATTAACTCGGTTCTCGACTGGTAGCAGCAGCAGAATCAATGGCGACACCAACACAGCTCATCGACAACAAACCCAAACGGAGCCATTCGTCCCGGCGACTGAGAACTCCATGAAGCGCATGATGGAATGTTATTTAGACAGCGGCAGACACTTCTCCGGACAGTTCGATGGCAGCTTACTCGAGCAACACTTGTTCAATCAGCAACTGCTGCTGAACTCTCACTTGGGATTGCGTTGAGCGAGCTTCATAGCTTCATTAGAGCAGAGAAAAAAACGTGCCTTCAAACCAGTGAAACAGTAGAATCCTTTGAGAGGGAGAGATGAGGGAGGGAAGATACCGCAGACTAAACCAGTAAACCATTCACGTTCCTGTAAGCAATAAACCAATCTGGAACAGCTTCTCATTATGATTACTATCAAGAATGTTATGGTTGGCTCTTCCTGTCAGTGCATCAACTTCCATCACAAGCTGGGCTTGAATCTTCCAGCTGACCTGTGCATGATAGAGAATGCTAAGATACATATACTGAACTTGGAGATCAGCTCAAATTTATGCAGCAATCGACAAGAAGAACTTTGGAAGATCAAAAGGCCTTTCCTTGGTTTAATAAGTGAAATAGAAGCTGATAAAGACCACGATTAGTTCATTAGTTTATGCTTGAGATCAAGTTGGTATTAATCTACACAAATGCCAAATACCTCGATGCATGAAATCGAGATTCCTATCTAAATTTGGCCTCGAGAAACATTCATCCCTCCACTGTAGAACACAAGTAGAGATCATTTTTCGCCACGGAATGTTCATGAGGCAATTAAATAAACTAGAGAATATACCACGGAATGATCATCTTTGTGCAGGCTCACCAGTCATTTATACACACTCAGTAGGGAGGTTATACATATTCAGTATGGAGGATTTTTCTCAACTGCTGAGAGATTTCCTCAACTGCCTTGAGGAAATCTTATCTGCTTCTCAACTGCTGAGAGATTTCCTCAACTGCCTTGAGGAAATCTTATATGCTTATCATGCCCTCGCAAGATTGAGCTTCCATCAAGGATGCCGATCTTGGACCGATGCGATGAAAATAGTTTACGGGCGAGAGGCTTTGTGAGTGAGTCGGCTAGTTGATCTGCTGTATGTACATGAGAAACTCGGAGTTGATGTCTGGCAACTTGATCTCGCACAAAATGGAAGTCGATGGCTATGTGTTTCATGCGGGAATAGAACACTGGATTGGCACATAAATAAGTAGCTCCAACATTATCATAATATATTGTAGGAATAACCGTGGAGTTGACGTTGAGTTCCTTGAGCAAATTTGTGACCCAATTGAGTTCAGCAGCGGCGGTGGCGACGGCACGGTATTCAGCTTCAGTTGTAGATCGTGCAACCGTCTTTTGTTTTTTAGAACTCCAACTGATTGGAGTAGCTCCAAGGAAGACAATGTATCTGGACGTAGATGTTCTATCATCAAAGTTCCCTGCCCAATCAGCATCAGCAAAGGCATGGAGATGGAGTGAAGTATTTTTGCGAAGAAAAATGCCATGATTAAGAGTCCCTTTAAGATACCGCAAAATTCGTTTGACCGCAGACCAATGCGTAGTAGATGGTCGATGCATGAATTGCGATAACTTATTGACGGCAAATGAAATATCTGGACGGGTGAGAACCAAGTACTGTAAGGAGCCAAGGACTTGTCGATACTGAGTCGAATCTGTAGCAGGACTTCCATCACATAATTTAAGTGATTCACTGGTAGAGAGAGGAGTTGTAACCTCTTTCGCATCCTGCATGTTTGCCTTTGATAATAAATCTTGAATATACTTTCTTTGTGATAGGAAAAGACCTGAAGATGTAAATGTTGCTTCCACTCCCAGAAAGTAGCTTAAAGTTCCTAGATCTTTGAGGGAGAATCGATCGGCCAAGTGCTTTAGAAATGCCTGAGTCTTCAAAGGATTATTTCCTGTGACAATAATATCATCCACATATACTAAAAGATATATTATGCTTCCATTGTGCTGGCAAATGAATAACGAGGTATCAGACTTTGAATTGATGAAGCCAATTGAGGTCAAAAACGAGCTAAGCTCGTTATACCAAGCCCTTGGAGCTTGACGAAGTCCATAAATAGCTTTTTGAAGTTTGCAGACTTGCCTCGGATATTGAGGATGAACGAAACCAGGAGGTTGTTGCATAAAGACATCTTCAGTAAGTGACCCCTGTAAAAAGGCATTGTTAACATCCAATTGTCGTATGTGCCAACCCTTTGAGATAGCCAAACTCAGGATAAGACGGATTGTTGTGGGTTTAACAACGGGACTAAATGTCTTTGTGAAGTCGACACCAGGTCGTTGATGAAACCCTTTGGCGACTAGACGTGCTTTGTATCTGGCAACGGATCCGTCTGGGTTCCGCTTAATTCGAAAGACCCATTTACACCCGATGATATTTTGTGTGTGATGAAAGGGTACTAAGGTCCATGTAGAGTTATGGAGGAGAGCATCATATTCGTCACACATGGCTTTACGCCAGTGAGAAGATTTTTGAGCTTGAGTGATTGTAGTGGGTTCACTGGCCTCAGTGGAGGAATTTGTTATAGCATGTAAGTCAAGGACTTGACGTGGTTTGAAAATACCACTTTTGGAGCGTGTTGTCATTGGATGTCTAGGGGGGGTGGAAGTGGTAGATTGTGTTGGTGGTATAGCCGAGGGCGAGTCACTGTCATGGACCGGGTCAACCGTCGGCACAACAATGTCACTAGATCTAGGAGAAGGTAAAGCCAGTGGCAATGTTGCCGAGGGTATGACTTCATTAATAGGGGAAACTTGTGAGGAAGGGAGTGGAGGAATAGAGGGAGTGAGAAGCTGTTGAACTGGAGTAATAGTAGTATGTGAATCTTGAGAGTAAGGACTGGACGGTGTCATTGGAGGTTCGTGTGATGAGATCGGAGGGATATTCCAGTGATGTATGTTTATCGAAGTAGTTTGCATGGTAGGATTATTTTGAAAAGGAAAGACAGACTCCTCAAAGATAACATGACGTGATATAAAGACCTTTTTAGTTTGGGGTTCATAGCATCGAAAAGCATTATGTTCAAGAGAGTAGCCTATAAAAGTGCAAGGCTTAGATCGTGGTGTTAGCTTATGTGACGCATAGGGACGGAGCCATGGATAACATAAACAGCCAAAAACTCTGAGTTTATGAAGGTTTGGAAGTTTGTGGAATAATTTTTCAAATGGTGACCGGAAGAGCAGCGGAGTTTTCAGCGGAAGACTTCGGTTGGCAAGGGAGCAGCAGCCGACGGTAGAAACAAAGGCCGTGACTGTGCTTCCTTTAGGATCTGATATTAGCAGCCGCAAGTGCTGCAGTAGGCTGCAGCGAATGGCTACGGCTGAGGGGCGGAGGCATCGCCACGAGAGGGATGGTTGGACTCCGGAGAAGAGGGCTTGCTCTAGGCAAATAGCTCTGATACCATGATAGAAATTAAGCGAAGAAGATAGAAAGATAGAAATTGTAGAAGAAACTATGAAATGTATAAGATATAATTGCCTAATACATTTTGATAGTGAGTTCTTGACAGTCATTTATACACACTCAGTAGGGAGGTTATACATATTCAGCATGGAGGATTTTTCTCAAGAGATTTCCTCAACTGCCTTGAGGAAATCTTATCTGCTTCTCAACTGCTGAGAGATTTCCTCAACTGCCTTGAGAAAATCTTATCTGCTTATCAATTCCTTCCGGTCTATCCCTGGTAATCTCCACGAAATGGCCAATCATTTCATCGAACTGCCTCGGACCAGACAAGGGAGGGATAATTGATGAGCGATCAGCTCCAGCAATAGGCATGCGAAAGCGGAATCATGGAACGGATTTAGAGGTCAAACTATGGAACTAGCAAGGGTTTGAGTTCTCCATCTGCCTCAGAAATCCTCAGGAAATGACCCCTGTTGTTGCTCCCCAGATCAAAGAGAAACCTCTTCTGATCTATCCTGATTGATCGTCTTAGACATCCCCATGCCTCCAACATCATCATGTGTGAGCATGTCAACAAGTCCGTGACCATTCAACTGTGCCAGAGGCTAATTGGGCACTGTTGCCTGATATGAATCCAGCTCTAACATCATCTGAAGGCCCTGTCCGACATTCTGGAGGTTCTATATGTTGCTGTTGGTGGTGCAACACTTATCAAACTTTTACCTAATCTAGTATCCTGAACAGTCATGAGGTCTCTTCATGTATCTCTTGTAAAACATTCTGAAATGCTGTCGATCCTTCTTCGTCAGAACTTCCTGAAGGAACAATAATTGAGCTCTGATTTCTGTTGACAGAGGCCTCTGAGGTCTGCAAAGGAAACAGTTTCATCAGCTCCACATGACAATGTATGAGATCACTAAGCTCAAGGTGAAAACTAGCGTTGTCATTTATGATCGGGCAACAACATGTTGGCTGATACAGAGATAATGAATGATATATGGTTACCATGAAAAATTCCAACAGTTCATATGTCCATTCCCAAAAAGCAAATTGCCCAAGGGACAGAAGTAAGAACTATTGCTGACATCTAGACCTAATTACACAGGATGATTTCACATGCAGCATCTGGTGCTGTCTCCCTCTTGTTAACCTCAAATTCAGTATCGAGCTTTATATACAATGGATCCTCCATGCTGATCAATATATCTGTCAAATTGAATTCCTTGCATAAGTTATAACACAATAATTGTTTCTAAGGTAGTAGTTATTTAGGATATATTTATCAGCATGGAGGATCCTGTCAAATCTTATTTAGGATATCCCATCAAATCTTTACCTTGAACTTATAGTTATAACAAAATCATTGAGAGTAGAAAAAACTTCATCTTGATGACTCAGAATATCCTAAATAAGTTCAAGGTAGCATGAAGCTTTTACTGCTCTCACAATAGTTAGATTGTAATATATAAAATATATTATTTTAGAACATAAGACCATCGATATGATTAAGTCCAATGTAATGATTCTCAGCCAATCAGAACTCAACATGTAAAGCCCAACATGTCTAGAAAATGACAAACAAGCCAACAAGGCCTGCCACATCAGTGATCCCTAACCACTCTGGGCTACAAATAGGCATCTCCAGCTGTGGTCTAAGCACTATAACTCGGTGATATTTACTTCCAACCTCTTCGGTCTTCAACCTCTCACTTTAGACGTTTACTAACTTGAGACCTCAGTGGCATGCTCCCGACACAAAATTTTGTGGGTGATCTCGAGGACTGCCCAAACCTCAGGCTAATCCAAGTTGGGATTTCCACATTGGATCCTCACTTTGAAATTTGTGCTACAAGCTAGTTGTCAAGTGCAACAAGATTTTGAAAACGAGATATCTCATATCAATTCCACCATATAGGATTGGCGACCAAATTCAAGACTAATAACGTACAAATTATACACCAAAAAAAACATCTGTAAACTATATGATCTATATATATCCCGTCAACTATCAAGGCCTACATTTCTACGGTCATTTGATTTATTCGAAAAATTCCAATAGTGGACTCTAAAATGTTCAATAATTTGTCATTTTGAGTCCTATCAATTAAAGACCACTGATCCATTATTTGATTTATCTGTGGTGTTATATTCAGTATATTAGCTTCAACTGAGTGGCTTACTTAAGACTTGGTTACTAAATAGATCTGTCAGCAGTTGGGTATGAGTTATGGTTTGCCTATTTTTACTGTTAATAAGGTATTTTACGATCGAAATTGATTCAGGTTTCTCAATTTAAGCACCAGTGGAAGCAAAAGCAGATTAATCCAGTGCATCAGCCACTTTGTGTCCTCACAAAGGAGACCAATCTCCTATGAAGAGGAACACAATAATTAAAGCAGATCAAGACTATCAGTTTGCCTTTTAGAGAACGACCATGAATTGACTTGTAACGTTGTCCCAAATCCTTAATTTCCCCTTCAGTAAATAAATTCATGAGAACAGCTGCAATTCCCTTCTTCGAAAGAAGTTATGTTGGACCGATATGTTATGATTACAAAGTAACAAGAGCAGGTTAACAAGTAATTTCCAAATATATTAGGAATCAGAACAAGATTCAGATAAGCTTGAGGTTCAAATATAAGAAACATATATACAGCAGCAGATTAGGCATTTAGGTCATCACCTCATCAATTATATTTATTTTTCCTGTCAAATTCTTAAACCCCCAAATACCATGCCTAGTATGTCGTCTGATGTGTATAGTTGCTTTTCTACGAAAGCGATAGTGTGGAGATTATCTTGCAGCAGCTCTTTCAACAATCATAACAAGCTGTACAGAATTTGCAGATATCAGATTAGGGTCTGCTTCAAAGTATAATACTATCTGTTTATCTATTGTTTTCTTTTCTTTCTCAAAATTCACACCCATTCTTTTGCCTAATTTTGTTCCTCGCAACCTAAATTTTCTAGTCCTTACTATCATCATACTACAAAGTACCCAACTTGAATTATACAACTAAGCCGAGGAATAACCAGTCAACAACACTGTTGAAGGTCTTAGTGCTAAAAGGAATCTAGCAGCTTGTAGCACATCTCTCAAGCACAGGAATTGCCCTGCATCATGCAATGCCGGCCAGGGAACTAAGATAAAGATGCTTCAAAACGTCAATCTGATGGGCATCATTATTTGCAACAGTAAACAATTGATGCATAATAGTCTCAAGAAAAACAACCCTGTTTTCAGGCAAGCTATAAAGTGTGGACATGGCAAATCTAAATACGTATATGTTCAATATAGACAACCACTGATGGATATGAATAAAACTTACAAGAAGTGCGACAACCATTACCAAATATATGAACATTCATAGAAGTAACTGAATGATATATACACACGAAGTATGAAGTCAAAGATTCAACCAATTTGAAGAAGAAATCGATCAAGAAAAAAAGGATTAATAATTCAGAGAGATTGGACAAAGAAACTTCGTAGTAGAAATGAATACACTCAAAAGGCGACCCTTTTACTCTTACCAGTGTCAAGATAGAACGCCTTTCCCCAAAAACAGCAAAAGCATCAGCCGAAAGGTTCAAAGATCCAACCTTTACACGACAAGAAAGGGAGAGTGCAAGAAACGATTGGGTAATCCAGGAAACCGACCTTGGAATCAAGCTTGAGCACCTCGAACAACTCGAGGAACCGGACTATGCCGTCGACGGGGACGACGATGGTCGACCCTGGGATTCTCCTACGGATCGAAGCAGAACAGCTTGCGCTCCAACTGCAGTGTCTTCAAGACCAACTCCACCTCGCTCCCGCCTCCATCACCGCCCCCACCTGCCAATCCCCCACCTTTCACTAGAACCAAGGCGTTAGATTGTAAGGGAAGAACCCTAGTGTCGAAAGCAACCAATCGTTAAATGAAGGAAAAGGAGGAGGAATCGAGGACTGGGCGAGGGTGGGTTTAGGGTTCGGAGCGTGAAGGGTTTTTGGCCCCTGCACAAGTCTCTGGAACACTCTCGCCTGGTTTCACTCACACAGACCTCGTGGCACGTGAATGACACGTGACCTTCTCTGTCGCCCATCCTTACCTGCATCGATGCAGCCCACGTCGGCGAGCCGAGGGTGGGTGTGCTTCCCATTCTGAGCGCAGAGACGTATCCAGTCACGAGTACCCCCATCGCCATTGCCTTCGACCACAAAGCTGCGGCCATGGCTTCTTTCCAATTCGCCATCCACCAAACCCTAATCTCCATCGGGTATTCGATCTTACCTCCGGGAATTCGGATTCAAGAACTGTGTTTTTGACATTTCGGCCAGGTCGCATCGAGGTCATGTTTCAGGGCCGCGAGGGTGAGCGTGTGAATCTAGTGGCAACCGCAGCAAATTGAGGGTGGTACAAAGAGAAATGATTCCCTCCCGGTGCGCTGAATGGGAGGCTCATCGATGAAAAACCAGTTCAAGAAGCAGTCTTGCTTCAAAGGGAAAATGCTGAAGGATCTAACTTGTTGATTCGAAGTGGACATACACATTGTTTTTCGTATATATAATCTGTTTTAGGGCTATCATTCATGCCTAAGGTTCATCAACACATCCATTTTCCTTCATCTTACCACCAAGGCATTGAAGATGAAGGCTGATATCAGCATCATTATTATTCCATTTCTTGTTTACTCCTGCTTTTAGGGTTTCATTGGAAAAGCTAGCCTGCTGACTTTGGAGCCGACGATCCATGGGAAAGGCCGAGTAGCTCGATTCGAGACCGTCATGTGGGATTGGGAACAACATTGACTTGATCCAAGCCAACTCCTCAGGTTCACTCTTTTTGTTCTTCTGAAAATGTGTCTTGTTAAATCTTGTCAATATGATCTTTCACTTTGTCTAATGAAGTTACAACCTGTTCTTATCACTCTAATAAGAAATGTTCATTGCTTGTTTCTTGATCCTTGGAACAAGTTGCTACTGGTGTAACCAGCAGCATCAATCAAGAACCTTTATCAGGTTGCCACCAAAGATTTACTCTTTGGAGTAAATGATACTGTAGCTATTAATCATGACAAACAAGTAAAGTCATTAGTTAAAGAGTGTCAGTAGGTAAGATTTTTAGTAATGTTTCTGTGATATCAACAACTGTTACAGCTGAAAGTTGATACTGTTCATAC
Source organism: Musa acuminata AAA Group (assembly GCF_036884655.1). NCBI lineage: Eukaryota > Viridiplantae > Streptophyta > Magnoliopsida > Zingiberales > Musaceae > Musa > Musa acuminata. The sequence continues at coordinate 24,985,301 of NC_088358.1, read as the reverse complement.
AACCAAAAAAAGAACCCCAGCTCAGTGGGATTGTTAAAGGCAGGAATTTTTCATTCGAGAAATCTTTAGGAGGGTGTTGATGCAGTTTGAAACATATGAAAATTCTTAAGATAAAAAAAAGAAAGAGCAGCTTTGGGGTGAGATCCTACCAACTAGTGAAGATAGTACAGAGGCTCATTGTTCAATGAAATATACTATATTTGTTAGTAAGAAAGACTTAACTGTTGTCTTTGATGTTGCTTTTTGTTGTTAATGTGCACTATGACTAGGCTTAGCCGACCAAAAGTAACTCTATCATTCTTAAAGAACAATGGAGTAGTCATCAATGTCCTTTAGCCTTCTTGAGGGTACCACAGAGTATCAAATGTTAGGAGGCAGTGCCACAGTCTACTTTGGAACTTGGATGCGCTTAAACCTATCACATAGTCAACAATGCTTGTGCTTCCCTGGCTCTGTCAGTTGTACTGTTAATTAATATATTAAATGGCTTCTTCTAAGTTCTTTCTAAGTCAAAAGTTGCTGCACATTTAATTAATATATTGAGTGCTCTGAGAAACGAATGCTGACCTTTTTGAACTTTCTGGCTTTGAGCAGTAGTTCATAGTTGCTGATGATGTTGTTGTGAGCACAAACTTTTTCACGAGTGCATATGATCTTTGTGCTTTTAATCTTTTTTAATGGTAAGGTAGCTACTTTGATTTATAAAAGAAATAAAATATGGAATTATTTAGATTTAAACTTGCATTAACTTGTTCTGTTTCCAGAAAGAAAATATGGAGTGGTATTGGAAAAAAAAATAAACAGATGGTGGGTGATCTTGAGAGTAATCATGTACTATATACTGTACCAGTGACAATCTTGGAACACAGGAGGTTGCCACAACCTATGGTCGGCCAATTTTTAGTACAAAGAAGAGCTATTTGTCTCATACACACATGCATTCTTTCCTGGTGATGAGGCCAAGATACATAAAATTAATGGATTGGAGTGCACCTTTTGCTTTCAGAAGTCCAAGAAGAAAATGTTTAAATATGTGCAAACTGTACACAAGACATCAAAATGAGCATAAATATCACCATTGTGTGATGCAACCTTTTATTTATTCTATTGGAAGCACAAACAGCTGGTTTAGAGTCAATGGCTGAAGCTTCACATCAGAATGATGAGTTTCATTTTTGTTCTTGGACTGTTCTGAGTTGTTACAGTTGGTTTGGAATCAGTGGCTGAAGCTTCACATCGGAATGATGAGTTTCATTTTTGTTCTTAGACTGTTCTGAGTTGTTACAATTGATTTAGAATCAATGGCTGAAGCTTCACATTGGAATGATTAGTTTCATTTTTGTTCTTGGACTGTTCTAAGTGATTACAATTGGTTTAGAATAAGTGGCGAAGCTTCACATCAGAATCATGCACCTACCTTTCTCCAGATAAGTTTTCGTTTTGTTCTTGGACTGTTCTAAGTTATTGCAGTTGCTGACTCAAGAAAATCCACAGGTTTGCAGTCTCTCTTTTTGGATGTTCCACGGAACAGTTTCCAGTGCCCATCAAACTTGAGTCACACTTACCACTCGGGTTGCGAAGGCCAGAAGCTGTTTCCACCCCCTCCCTCTCCCCCTTGAATCAAGGCCAAAAGTTGGAGCTTCTTTGGATGGTTTGAGCTTACCCTAAAAGAAGAGCCATTGAGCAATCTTTTTCTCAGCAGAAGTTAGCACTGCCTTCTCAACTGCTTGCAGACTCCCACGTGCCTGCAGTCAGTGGCCATTGTTCTTTCTCCTCTCCTTTGATTCCATAATTGACATCAGATCCACCTCAAAAGGATCACCAAATCTCACCAGTGTTAATACTTGGCCATGGTTATGAATCCTATGGGTTCTGGTTTGCCTGTCCCATCTGTCACCTGCTCCTCCCTCCCATAAATGGTGTCTCTTCGGTTTAGTTTGATGGCACCTTCAATCCTCTGATGGCCTCCTTAGAGTGGGGTCAGACTAGTAATGATCATGGATGGCCAGCACTGCACTTATTATTGTATTCTACTGTTTTTTTAATGTATATTTCACGATCTTGAATTCTAGAAGAAAACACAGTTCTTACTGTTCAAACCACTGTATAATATTCTTCTTCTAACTTGGTTCTGTATGCAGAAGACCAGCCAGCTTGATAGTAGAAGGCGGTTTGCATGTAATCTGAAGCTGACAAGAGGAGACAAAACATAAAGTGCAAACTTTTGTATTGGGGTGAACATGTGAGCTTGGCTGCTTGTTACTGCTTCCCTGCTATGGGTTGGCTTGAGCCTGAACCATCCTGTCACCACCCTGTCAAACACTGTAAACAGTCTCTTCTCCCTCTCCTATTTCTTTCTTCCTAAAGATCAAACCACTTCATTGGGAGTTGACTGTTCACCACCATGATTGCAGGCTTGGGGAGGCAGTCTCCAGTACACTGTGATCACCAAATGGCCCTCAGAGTTGGAAAAGAAGACAACACTAGAGGTCTTCTCCCCTGCTTACCCAGGTTTCTCTCTTGCCATTTATGGGTGGTGAAGCCATGGCCCCACCCTAGAATTCTGGGCCAGAAGAGCTTGGAACCTGTTGCTGTGAAGGGGGGTCGTTACTCACTGAAAGGAAAGCCTGTGATGCAGGACATTAGGTGAAGTCATGTCAAAACAAGTCACAGTGGCTTGGACAGTTCTCAGGGAAGCAGTCTGTGTTCCACTGGCGAGCTTTGTGCATCTCCCTTTTAACCTTTGGAAACTGCAGCTTCAACCGGAGAAGAGGGTGTTGTGGTCAAGGTGGAAGCTCAGCAGTGCAAAATTAATGCTCTGGCCTTCAAAACCAGTCTCTTTGATGGCTTGGAGAGAGTTAGGTTTTTGTCTGGGAGCATCTAAAACCTCATGTGTTATTGTTAAGAAAAGAAATATATATCTTTGTTGTTTTTCTTAACTCCAAAGATATATAAACTATACTGTTTATCCTGCATGAGATTGACTTATTTGAGGTTGGAATGTTTAATGACTTTCATCAGGAAGAACTTGTATTTTATCAGATTTTTCAGTACTTTAATTCTCCATATCAATAAAAAATCTATCCTATGGAAATGGGAATCAAAAGAATCCTCTCAATTGCTGCTATATGTTTAAGATGCAAACAAAAGACTGACCACCCGAAAGGAATTAACATCATCTTCAGAGACTAAACTCCAAAAGAAACAGCCGAAAACAAGCTTAAAAATCACATTCTAAAGTCTGCAGTCATTCTCATTGGCAATTGGATTCAAGAAAGAATCGCCAGGTGCAACCTCTGAATTATTTTGCCTGAAGCTGTCCTAATCATTATCTTGTAGCAAAGAAAATGATGTTTCCTATTAAATCTATTTTTTCCCCCTCTGCATCGAAACCAAACCCAGTAAATCCGTGATCGAACGAAGACAGACGCAGTAATGTCGTTTGGAATCAACAAGAACGCTCTGACTGTTCCTTAATTTTAGTGTGAAGTGTCCGAACTGCATTGGATTGATTCAATGACATTTATTGCAGCCAAATGGTGTCGAGTTGTAGTCATCAAGAAAAAAATCTGGGAAATGAGGCTTGGAATGGTCATTGCACAAACATCCATGCCAACATCTTCGCATCATCCATCCTGCTTCAATCATTTAGATTATGTTACAGCAGCTCATCTGCTCCAAAGATTGACCACTTGATTACGTGAGAAATCTGACAAGGCAGCAGCTACCTCTCCAGAATCATCTCCAAAGATTGAGCTGCCAGAAGTTTCTCCAGCAAACCAGAGAGGATCCATTGACTGTGTCTGAAGACTGTTCTAACTTCTAAGCAGGAACATGTCTTATATCAGTGCGGGTAGAATGAGAAGATTATGTATGTTGATTAGGTTAGCAGTAAACACCAAAGCAATCATGAGATTTTCCAAAGCACAAGCTTGAGTTCTGAACCACCACTTGCACTATGAAACGGAGTGGCCATGCAAACCATTTTATGTCTGAGATTTGGACAATGAACATGGAATCTTACTAGGATTAAAGGTCTCAGTAGAACTGGTTTCACAAAATTTCCAATCTCTTTCATTGGACTCTCCTCCCCTGTCACCCTCTTCCTATGTTGCACCAACACCTAGGAAATCTATGAAGGGTATCCTAATCTTCTCCCTTCCATGATCAGGTTCAGCTTGGGGCCAAGCATTGCGCCTGTGGTAGACCACTGTGCCACTCGCTGAGGCCTCTGTGGTTGAACAAGAGTAAGCAGCTTGATCAGCCCCAGGAACCAACTCCATGGGAGCAACTCCAGAGAAAAAGCCACGACCGGCATCACCAAACTTGTCGTGGCATCCATTCCTTGCAGGGTGGACCTTCCCATCCTTAACTGCATGTAGAGTCAGTGCCATCAGATACCTAAAGAGAAACACAAGAAACAATCTTTTACAAGAGAAAGGACTTGATACCAATGGAGATATCACAGGGATGTGTTGGCTGGTGGGTTGGGCAGGATCTGTAGAGGAGGTTTGGGAAAGCCCTGCTGGTAAAGGAAGTGAGGGAGAGGTCTGTGCAAGTGGAAGCAGATTCATCTCTGGCGCTCGTGATGGTGGACTCACCACTGCAAGCGTGGATGATGGTGTTCACCTCCATCCTCCTGGACAGGATGGCCTGAGCTGGGGGAGGGCCAAGGGAGGGAAGGTTGGAGGCCTTCCGCTTCCTGCAAGCATTGGACTGCTCCCTGTGCTTCCTGGCCATGATGACATGCCAATGGTTCTTGACTGCATTGTCTGTCCTGCCAGGGAAGAGCCTAGCAATCAGTGCCCATTTGTTGCCGTAAAGCCTATGCGCAGCCAAAAGCCTCTCCTCTTCTTCCTCGCTGAAGGCACTCCTGTTGATCCTTGGGTCCAACTGGTTGAACCACCTCAGCCTGCAGCTCTTCCCTGTGTTGTAATCCAAAAGCAAGATGAGGAAGCAGAGGAAGATCATCAAAAACACATCTAGATACAGCACAAATCAGCAAAATGTTCACTCTGGACGAGTACCAGATCTTCCTTCTAGCTTCTCAGCAATCAGGTTCCAGTTCTGGGGGCCATACTGAGACACGAGCTCCTTGAGCTTCGCATCCTCAGCAGGCCTCCAGTGACCCCTAACACAAAGCTTGTGCTGCTGGCCACTCTCATGGTTGGTGTCATCACCACCTTCAGCTTCCTCACCTAGGCTGCTGTTCTGCTCACCTTCATGATAGTCTTTCCCCCCTGCCAAACTCTGAAACCCCCAAGCTCGTTCACCACCCAAACATTCCATGGCCCCCGGAGATGGAGGTGGTGGTGGAGCAAACAATCCCATGTCACCTATGGATTTGGGTTCATCAGAAGCCATTTCTGGTTTTCTTCTTCAATCCAAAAAAAAAAAAGGAAAAAAAACCAGAGTGCAATGAGATCCTTTAGAACAGCAAGCAAGGGTTGTTGATGCATGCTGCAAACATGGAACTGAGAGAGAAACATAAAGATGGAAAACAAAGGAAGAGTCAGCTTGCCTTTGGTAGAAGAAAACCACAGACCTCTTTATCTTTCTCCTCCACTATCTTCTTTCTCTTTCTATGCTTCCCTTACTCTTAGACTGATAGCACTGAGGGTGTGGGCATTGGGGGTTGCAAGCACAGGGTTCAAAAGAGAGCCACTCGTGTGGGTTGGAAGTCTGAGTCTCTCACCATTCTCCTTTATATCAGAGCTGCCCTCTGTCTCTCCAGGCCTGGGCAAAAGCACCAGAACTCTCTTGTCCATTAGCACCCACCACTCCGACCTCAGCTTACTTTGTCAACCCCCATAAGAAAAAGAAAATACAGAAGATTAAAAAACCCACGTAAAAGAAGAGAAAAAGAAGTAATTGTTTCACACAAGTAGAGGCAACAGTACAATTGCTTGTTGGCCATTTCATTTTATGTTCTCTCCTCCATCTTTTATTTACTGGGCCATGTACTCCCTTCCTAACTCTTGTCCTTCTTCACTGCCTCATCACAACCCTTCCTTCTTTCTTCAGCTTCACTCTTCTCCCAAAGTTGATATATTCTTCCTTGGGAATTATAGTCATCAATTTTGTGTTATAAGCATGCAGTAATCAGCCACACTTGACATTCATCTTTTTTGTGCTGCAACTGAGAACAAAACTTTCATGTATTATAATCCAATTAGCTTGCTTTGCTTTGCTTTAAATTCCACTTTGTTGTTTGAAAACTACTGGTTTGACAGAGTAGCCCAGTTGAACCTAATCGTACTCCCACCATCTGCCTTTTATGAGTCAATATTTGCTGCTTAAAAGAAAGGGTTAAATGCAGGAATGTTGACTGATTAGATCACATCAGTCTTGAAGCTGTCATCTTCATTTTGTTGCTTGTGATATCTTCTTTCCTTCAGAGATAGCACAGAGGCAATGTGACATCCATGACATCACTGTAAACCTTACAAATCATGGGCAATCTTCCTTGTTAGAATGACAAATATAATTAATGAAGGTGACCAAACATGCACATTGAAGGTGTACATGAAGTGGCTCGTCTAGTGTCACACTCAGTGTTGTAGTCGAAGAAATCTCATCAAGGAGAACACTTGGTGTTCCAACTCTCATGTCCCCACAGAATAAAAGAGCTTAATCATCTGACTCTTCAATAGAACACACAACCTTAACACACTTGGTTTTCCTTCCATCAGAACTTATATGTGTCACCTTAGACCTTGTCATTTTAGGTACCAGCAAGTAGGCACTCATCTCCCTGCTGCCATGAGTAGGGCCATGATGGACAGCCACTTGTGATGGCCCTTCACAAGGGCAGCTGCAGGTGGGCAGGGGGACAGCAGAGGGAGCTGCTTCCCTTCTTTCCCTCACCCCACCCCTTTTTATCTCTTCCCGAAACCATTTTTTTTTTTTCCTGGCATTTTCCTCTCAATCTATTTTCTCTTCTTATCCATTTTAATCAGATCATATATGACAAGAATATCCCACAAAATTGTTTTCCTCTCTACTCTTTTTTCCTTTTACAGCCTGCAGAGTCTCTCAAGAGCTCTGGCAACAGTGGTTGGAAATCTTCATGGCGCTTCCCGGGGGGTGGGGGGGGGAGCGGGAAGAAAACGGCCGTTACGGATGGCGTTAAATTGGACGTACACGACGCATGTCTCGGTCACGGCAGGGCATCGTAACGGAGCCGTTTCGTAACTCACTTCCGTTACGCATTTATGGCTCGCCTTTCTGTTCGTTTCCCGGGGCGTTTCTTTGGCGTTTCGGGTTCTCACGCTTTTATTGCGTTCCACTGTGACGTCGACGCGACAGGGAGGTCGTAACACGTGCGTGGGGGCCGTTGGTGCATTGACCAGGACACGTGTACGATTGGGGGGGGGGGGAGCGTACGATATTGGAAGTTCTCACTGTGAAGAAAACGTAAAATAATAATAATAATAATAATTATTATAGGAATAATAATAATGAGCGATTTCTCCATAATTTTTTCCTCACAAAGTGCCATATTTTTCCTATTTTCAAACAATTTCAAAATATCTCTTAATTTACATATTACGTCATAAATAACTTTTTTCGATGTAAAAAAATTTGAAAGGTCTGGAGAGGGTCAATATAAATAAATTTAAAAGTGAAGGATAGCTTTACGAAAAATAAAAAGTGGGGTATTTTTTAAAAAATAATTTAATAATAATTGGATTGCTATTTTTTGGATGATAATAAAAAATAAAAAAAATCCTTGTTTAAAGGATATATATCTATATAAATTTTGCAGGAAAGTCGAAGGAGAACAGACTATGTCTTTGACTAGGTTGGGCTGGGAAGGTCCTGTAGTAATATCTGCTACATGACATTTGCATGTTAGCCCATGAAGCTCATAATTAAGCTGGGTGGCTTTCTAAATGTGAAGTCTTCATAGCATTTGTTCTTGACATGATGCATATTATTGGACCGTCATCACTAAGAAGAGTCGACAACACTCGATCTACACACCGATCATATATTGGAAGTTCGTATCAACATCAGAACTGTGCACCTCAGCCGACCAAATCTTTGCCGACATCACTTGTTAGCAGTCTAGGGAATCAGTGGGTGCAAAGGAATGCACAACACCATGGCCACCCACCGATCCAAAGATCTCATCTCACCACTCCATGCTAGTTTATCCACTCCATTCCACGCGTTTATGGCCCAAAACCCTAGACGAGACCTTGTGAAGTACAGCAATCACCTTCCAAGCGGCAGCAATAGCAGCAGCAGCAGCAGCAGCAGAGAGAGAGAAGGAGGGAGAGAATATATCAGAGAAACTGCTGAGAGACACCGACCAAGAACGCATGGCTTGGCTTTGGGGGCATGCACATGCAACAGGAAGAAGGGTTGGCTTAGAGAACGAAGAACTCCCCACTGCACCAAACTTTGTCGTCGTCGTCGTCGTTTGGTCCCATCCCTGCTTGGACTACTGTGCTGCTTGCTTGTACACAAGAGCTGCGTACGAAGCAGAATAAACTTGCGTCCCAATCAGTCATAGCATTGAGTTAATTATCAGGGACTTGTACTTGCCCTGTGCCTCACACTATCATCATCAACTCGAGGTGCATGAACCTATCCAGGGATTGCTTCCTCAACGAATCACTTGCGTATGGTGGATTACATTGATGAAGCTGCAGCGTGCATGCATTCCATCAGTGCAGGTGGATGCAGCAGTTGATTTGCCGCATAGAACTTGGATGATCGATGTGCAGACCATTTCAGTAGCTCAACTGATAGCGGCTTTTCCGGCTCACAAAAGACACCGAATTGTCTGCATAATTATGATGTTTCATGTCCTTTATGGAGTCGTTCAATGTATGCAGTCGACATCAGAACTATTCCGAAAGCAAAGGGGATCAGAAAAAAAGGTTCTTTGCATCCACTCCTCAATGATAGTACAAAACTTGTATTTTTTTTTTGGCCTTTCTTTTAGCATTACAAGTATAGTTTTTATTAGGTGCATGATCATAGATCACAGATCTGATCTAAAGATCTAATCGAGCAGATAGAAACAACAGAAAACCTTAAAAGACAGAGTGCAAACATATTCTAAGATCGACTTAGAAACGAAGAATGAGGCTGCACCAAAAAAAGTGTAGCACATGGAGGGCCCATCTGAGAATCTTTGAGATAGGAAACTGACGCAGCTGCAGCATCAAACATTGACATGCAACATCTTCGTTGGAGAGCAGGTTGATCACATCCTCATCATTGATGGTGCAGAATGTATAGTTCAAGTGCTTAAAAGAAAGGCGCAACCTGACAGATGAAACCCCACACTTCACTCTTTTGACTAATGTCACCAACCAAAGGTAGGTTTCTTTTCCATTTGCTCGATGAATCATCACCTCCGGTCTCATGCCCTAGTTTCTAGGGTGCTGTTAGTACTAAAGGAAGCGCATGGAAGACAGAATTATTCCCAGAGATGAGTCTCTGCACCAAACAAGGGGTTAGGCAGGTTTCACTACGTGATGGAAAGAGTTAGCGCACGTAATCAAGGATCAGATTATTCCACCGGGCGGTTTGTCCTTTTGCTGCCTTATAATTAGATCCAGAAACGACATGCTAGTAAAGAACTTCGAGGAAATATTCCATGGTAATCAGAGCAAGACTGTCAGAAATGCTGTGGTTCCATTGGACCTGTGATGACAAGAAGAAGATAGACTCCGTTTCACGTGATGTGAAGGTAGAAGGCCATCTAAATGCCTTGTTTTCTTGCTTGTGATGCTCTGCATGCATGGAGTTGCATGGTTTCTGGCTATCGCAGCCAAGAATGTGAAATGGTGAAGGGAAACTACGACGGTCCTTCGGTGGCCGTGGAAGGGAGAGAGGGGACAATGGTGAGAAAGCCAAGCAACACCATCAGGCCTCCGCAGTCTCCGATGTCATATCGGTTTCTGCTGTGATAAGACGGCAAAGTGAACCGAACTTTGGGCCAACCCTTTACCTCCTTCCTCTTCTTCATCTGCTGTCATCTGTGGGTTTCTGTGCCCGTCCACACGACGTCAGCCCTAATAAATTAGCGCTGTGGTTCTTTGACCATTCCTGGGAGCGTCCCACATCCCCATGCATCACATGCTCCTCTACAGTGCAGAGCCAAACCCTTCCTTGCCACCCTTTGGACCGTCCACACGAGAAACCTAGGAAGAAGCTCACACAGTGTTTTGGAACCATGAAGTAAGATGTACATAGGTGCCCTCCCTGATGAGGGTCAATCTGTTCGATGCATGAATTGTTGGGAAGAGCATGCAATTACATCAGATTAATCGCATGAATCTAAAAGACATGGATGATGTCTTTTTAGCCATCTTAGTCTGTTCTAATTAGATCCAGAGAATTCTCCATCTATAAATAACTCAGCACACGCTTGTTGTGTTGTGGAAGCATTGTGTGGTTGGCGATCTGTGCACATAGCACTGTTGATCTCTCTCTCTCTCTCTCTCTCTCTCTCTCTCCTCCTCCGCCTCCTCCTCTTGCACTCCGATTGACTTCGGTCTCCCACCATCACCTACCTCACCATCGCCATGGATGAGCAGAGGAACAGCCCAAACCGCAGCTCCACCGCCGCGGAGGCCGTCCGCTCCCGTTGGACCCCGAAACCGGAGCAGATCCTGATACTGGAGTCCATCTTCAACAGCGGCATGGTTAACCCTCCCAAGGAGGAGACGGTGAGGATCCGCAAGCTGCTCGAGAGGTTCGGCTCCGTCGGCGATGCCAACGTCTTCTACTGGTTCCAGAACCGAAGATCGAGGTCCCGCCGCCGCCAGCGGCAGCTGCAAGCTTCGGGTGGTGCAGTTCTGTACGAACCAGCCTCCTCCAGCTCGTCGAGCACATCGTCCAATAACTCTTCCGGAGGAGGCAGCTTCTTTCCCTGCTCTTCTTCTGCCTCGTCTTCCTTCTCTAGCTTGGTGGTGCATGACGGAGGTGGTGATGATCTCTTCTCGATCTCACGCCAGATGGGCTTCATGGGCAGTGGCCAGAATCCTTATGTGTGCCCTTCCCTAGACCATCAACCTGGTTAGTGCATGGTTATGTGTTCGCCCTTTTGCACAAGCTTTCTATCGAGCATTGATGGTATTTAGTTCAATTAAATTAGACCAATGCTCTCTTGGATTGAATTCATCAAACTGGAATTCCTTTTTATCAAGCTTTTTACAGTATCAAAACAAGAACATCTTTTTGATCAGTCTAATAGATCACAACTAAATTCGGATTACAATCCTTGTACTCACTTTGTCGACCATAAGGAAGCTTTGTATCTTCTTTGAGCAAGAAGAGAAGCAGATCGTCAAGCAATTTACTGCATTGGTTTTGGTTTTTCCTGTTATGTTGATGAGACCTGCTATATATGCTAGATCACAGGAAAGCATACATGATGAGCATAAACTATGCATATTAATCAGTTGCTCCTTCATGAACACTGCTTTTCTACTCACTGAATTATGATTCTGAGGGGAAAATTGCAGAGATAACATGCATTAATTTCATTATTAGCTGCATGAATGCAGGGACTATTACTGTTTTCATCAATGGCATCCCTTCAGAGGTTCCAAGGGGTCCTATAGATTTGAGGGCTACATTTGGCCAAAATGTGACGCTCGTCCATTCCTCTGGGGAGCTTCTTCCGATCAATGAATATGGAATTCTACTGCAGAGCTTGCAGATGGGTGAAAGTTATTTCTTGGTGAGCTGCTCTATTTAATTCATGTCAATGTGATTGGTAATTGTACATAGAAATGTTATTTAGTTCATTTCATCTGATGCTCAGAATCATTGGTTTCGATCTCTAAACACTATTATATATACTCATGCAGGAATTTATCTTGGTTTGATGCTTCTATGTTATTTATCATTTGGAATTATATTGCCAGACAGTAAAACAATTTGTTTTCTTATCCTACTCTATGCAAAGGCTACAAATCTGAAGACACATGATTTTAAATGAGCATGCTCAAATTAGTTGTATCCTTTGGCTCTCTCTCTCTCTCTCTCTCTCTCTCTCTCTCTCTAATGTTTGTGTGTGTTTTGATGTAAACCTAATGTTTCTGAAAAGGTTCATATGATTTCTTGTCCCTTGACAGGTATCTCAATCTACTTAGTGTAAGACAGATGGCATCAGCAGAATGAAATGACTTCAATGATTTCATTGACCAGAACTTAGGATGGTTCATTGATTTGGATCTCAGAAGAAGAGAGCTCACCTCTTCTTGACACTTCAATGAGCTGCCACAACATCATGTGTCTTATTCCACTGTGGCTAAAGCTGCTGTAGCTTTTCTACTGTTATGGTGTTGAAGAGTCTTTTCTTCAAATAGATTGAAGAAAGAGGGTGTTGAAGAGTCTCAACTTGTGTGCACTTGCTGGTGTTTGTATTTGGGAGAACAGGAAACAAACATATTGTATTTGTATGTTTGTTTATCCAATTGCATTTGTGGAGTACAGCAGAAACAGTACTTCTTGGAACTATGGATTCCTTAATTATTCTGAATCTTACAAGATGGACATGACTGAAAACATCTCTCAAGATATAATGATTTCCCTCCAAATCTATAATGGACAAGATGAAGCTTGCAATACATGCCAAAAATTGGAATATAATATATGTCAACCAAGGAATACTTTTTCTTTGGTTGAGCAAGGTATATCATGATCATTTTCTAACTAGGAAGACAACAGCATTGTACAAACTATTTTTGCTAATTTCTAAAAAAATATATTTTTCTCAACCCGATCGCCAATTCGGTCAACCAAAAAACAAAATAAAAACACAATTGCCAAAAAAAACTATTTTTCTCTGCTGATATCCTTGTTATTGTAAATTTGATGTCAAGGAGAAGCACTACTGTACAACAATCAAAAGAAGTCATTCTTTTTTTTATTTAATGAATTGATCTTTTGGTGCAACCAAATGATTGCTGCTTCCTCCTTTCTTCTTTTATGACTGACTCTTCTGCTAGATCTTACAAAGTACAACCAAAGTTCATGTTTCTTTTATATCTCCTTACATCTGATTGTAATATTACTGAATACTTATTTCATGTTATACAAAACTTGTTTCTCACATTCTGAATGACCATGAAATCCTCATCTTTCCAGACATCAAAGCAGGCATTTCAACTATACCCTGTAGCTTAGAGAATCAGTGGATTTTGACATTAGATTTGCACTCAAACTACTTCAAATCTTACCCTATGAGGGAAGACTAAAGTGATTGTGTAATTCATCTTAGCAACTATCATTACAAAACTTTGTGTATCATATACCTCTATGAAACTGCTAGTTGGTCAATTCATGCTAAGGTTACATGACTGATGTAACATAATAAATACAACAATCATGTCAACCATATAATGTCAGCATTTTTTGACCCAATCTAATCTGCAGACAAAGTAATAATGGCAGCAGCTGTGTGCACAAACTAGTGTTTTCATCCTTGTAATACAGACAAAAAGCATCAAAGCAATGCTGTTAGAGGACCAAGAGACATTGTGTCCACTGAAGTGATAGATTCACTGTAGAACTCTGCATGGAGACACAACAAAACAGAGCCTCAAGTATGTACTGAAAGGTTGAGAGTTCATCATGGAGGTTACATCAAAAGTGTAGGCAGATTCTAGATGAAGATTATGAGGCCAGAGTTAATGAACAAGATCTGACAAGAACTTAGTGTTCTTATGTCTCCCAAACACATGAGCCTACCTTCATGTGTTATGCTACCTCAACATGCAAGAATGGGAGCACAATGAGGCATGTGGACAAGATGCACTCAGCACTTTTCCTCTCATTGTTGGAGTAGAAGGAACAGCAGTGTAGTAATGAAGGGTCAGTTTCATCAACCTCATTTCCTGGTCTATGAATGATTGCAGTAACTCATCTTCTTTGGTCTTTTGAGAGGAAAAGCACAACCGCAGATGCTGGTAAAGACGATATGTTTGTCCAATTAATATTTGAGCTCAAATAACAGTAAAGGATCTATGCAGACTATTTCAGATAGCTGGAAACAACAAAACAAGATTAATTATCTAAATCCAAAGCTAGTCTATGGTCCATGCATCCAATATAAGACATGCAGGGCATAATACAATCATGCCTAATTAAGATGTCTTCTTTGCATGTGGCTCCAATTCCAACTCAAGAAAGCCATGTCTGTTCAAAACATGTGTTCATTGATCACCCCAGCTTTCAAAGATTTGTCTTCCCTTCCATCATTAGGATCTGATATGATTTCACCTGGAATCTTGAACATATTGGAAAGAGCAGTATTTGCTGGTAAACAAAGCTTTGAAGTCACACTGTAAGTATGCATTCGTAATAAAAAGAGTTATTAGATAAGAGAAGAAAAAGCTTTAAATTTGTTTATTTGAACTCTATATAAACCTCTCAATGGCTTCAATCATCTGCTGAACTATTCAGTTTTCAATCATCTTGTTTTCCTCTTGACAGAGTTAGGCGGTGTGCGTGTGCGATGGAGAGAGACAGAGTAACTACAAGCTTTGCTCGGAGGCCAAGCAGGGACTCCGCCACCTTCGCCGACCAAGGCCGCCGCATTGGCCGTTGCGAGCTGAGCATCTTCGACGCCGACCGCTGCTTTAAAGAAGAGCACGACGCCATCAGGCGGACCATAATTCTCAACGGACCCGCCCAAAAATGCAACCTTTCTGCCCAACGGAGCGGCTTTTCGCTCTCCTTGGTTGATGGTCATGCGAGGCACGGCCGGACCTGTTCGTTCTACGCGACGCCGACCGCCTCGTCGGAGGTCAGCTGGAACAGCCATTTGGGCCTTGCCCTTGACGGGTCCGTCGCCGTCACCGCGAGTGCCTTGCGCTTCAAGTGGCCCTCCTCCGTCGCCCGCCGCCTATTCGGTCGCAGCTGCCCGTGCTCGGGGATGAAGTCCGTCGTCGTCGAAGAGAAGTGCTCCCAGCCCAGAAGCCCGATTCGCTCCGGTTTGGATTTACGGACGTCGCCGTCCTCTAAAAATCTCAGCTTTAGTACACGGGAAGTGGGTCTCAGTAGCATCCCGGAGGCCGCGACGCGGGAAGAGATCGACAACGAGTTTGGCTCCGGGAAGACGATAAAGGTGAAGATAACAACTCCAGGGAGTCCACCACAAAATCCGGACCTTTTCTCGCTAGAGACGCCATTTTCGGCGGAAATTGGCTGCCGGATGGCTAATTCCAGCAACCTATTCTGCGATTCCGATGGCTTCTCTTTCTCCATCTTGAACCCGTCCTTTTTCAACCTCGCCGAAGAGCCACCACGAACGCCCCTGGAGGCCTTCCAGCCATCAAAGGAGACGGCAGTTTTCCCGTTCTCTGACCATGCGCGCATCCCGAAGCCACTGCCGGATGACGATGCCGCAAGCGACGCCAGCTCGGACCTTTTCGAGATCGAGAGCTTCTCCACCCAGACGACGTACCGCCACCGCGACTCCCTCGACTCCCGCGACCACCTCCTCGAGGCCCCGCCGCCGACCGGGGTGAGCGTCACCACCGCGGAAGGGCTCGACCGCGCGAGCCTCGCCAACTTCCCCAGCGCCGCCTCCGCCTGCGGCGAGCTCCGCTTCGCGGCGGCCGCGGGCGGCAGGTGGAGAGGCAGCGGGCTTCTGAGGTGCCGAAGCGAGAAGGCGGTGAGCGTGGGGCCAAACCCGGTCCGAGTGTCGTCCCCGGTCGGGTCCGACCCGCATCGTCGGGCGGTTCGAACGCGCTAAACCGGTCTGTGATGGTTCCGAAGCCCACCGTAATACAGCCCGCGTGTTGTTTTCTGCTTCAGAATTCTGCTGCCAAAACGTTTTGGATTCTTGCAATAATAAACATAATACATGAAGCCAAATGAACAATCAACATTCTCAAGAACGATTTATCACAGAAATTATATAACATTTTGCTGCGCAAAACTCGGTGATGCAGCCAAACGAGAACTGCTTTTGAGTCATGTTGTTGTCTGTTCCTCTTCTTCCTCACCACCAATGATCATGGAATATGCAGCATTGACAAATTATGATGGTGGCGAGCATGATGTAGACAAAATCAACTCAAGCCTCGTGAAACACTTTTGATTTCTTTTTTGATCATTAGAGGACATAAGGGATATGTTTTGTTATGGAATCTCCTACAAGAAATGGCCTGCATGTTGTTGATGTTGTCCTTATTACATTTTAGAGCTAAAGATTGTACCACCTTTGACCAAGCTTTCCATCTTTGTTTTGGAATGGATTCCTGTGAATACATATGCATTTTATTTTCTTATATACTTTCAATATTAATCTGATGATGATGATGATGATGATGATGTATTATATTTATTTATCAAAAATTGAGGATTCAAAATCTCAATTGACATATTTTTATACCTTAAATATTGGTTTGATAGTGGTGTATTTTTATACCTTAGGTAAGATCGAAAATTCGAAGTCTTATTCGACATATTTTGAATATGTTTGCTAGTGTATTTGGCAAAGATTTTGATACGTTATCCTAATATGCTGAGTTCAAATTTCGTCTTTATTATTTATCCTTCAAAAAAATGTTTCTTACATAAAAATATTTTAATGTAGGTATATACAATTTTTTTCCATGAAAACAGTGACAGCTATCATCTTTTATCCTAAGGAAATATTTTTATCTATTTTATCTCATATAGAAAGTATAATGATTTATAGGAAAAAATATTTAATCTTCATTAGTTGTTTCTCACAGGAAACAAATCAAACAAATAGATTGTAGCTAACCCCTAAAACATGTATATTTAGATTCATCCTGACTTTGCCACATCACTACATGTGTGTTCTTTTGTCATCACTAAATATTTGTAATTTAGAATATGACTATAAAATTTGAGTAAACTCATTATCTTTGAGGTGTAGCATAAGCATAGTAGGACAATTGTGCTTTCCATCCATTCTGCTCAAGATGAACAGTCCCCAAACTCTCTCTATAGATGATGCAATTTTCTTAGATTTGTAGATCTAACAGATAAAATGGAAAATAGATCTATATGATGGACAAAAAGATCTTATTGATAAGGACTCCCAGCACTGGCCACACAGAGTAATAATAGCTCTGCAATATATGAAAGCTAGTATGCTGCATGATGAACTTACCATTCTTTTAGGCCTTCAGAGACAAAGAGGCCCACAAGTGCTCTTGGATTGATGTTATGCTTAGAACAGTTCTTGTCCATGCAGAACAAAATATTTGACCTGGCCTTGTGTTAAGCTAGTTTTCTGATCACATTCACATCACATAATTGCCTGGAAAATTACTCTGATATCTAATATATTGTCTTATACCAGTGGTAACTGAGATCTGAGGCTGATAACAAGAATGGCTCTTCTCTGCAAAGTGAAGAACATCTTTCCTGCAGATGGAGAAGGAATGATATCTGAGTCTTGTATACATAAAAGTATGGATTTGGGATTGTAGTGAATATACTGAATATTTGAACTCTTTGAGAGTTACCAAGGATTTCAAATGACACTGATTTAGCAGTTACCTTAGTTTTGTATGCACTTTCTTATTGAGGCCATATTATTGTCAGTGAAACAAGGGAACTCAGCTCTCCTGTTAGGAAGACTTATCTGATCATTATGAGTATAGTA
Organism: Musa acuminata AAA Group; assembly: GCF_036884655.1. NCBI lineage: Eukaryota > Viridiplantae > Streptophyta > Magnoliopsida > Zingiberales > Musaceae > Musa > Musa acuminata. The sequence goes on along the minus strand of NC_088358.1, from coordinate 24,967,681 downwards.
ATGTCAAGGTAGATGTATGAACTCATCCTGTCAAATCAACTATAGTACACATTTAGTTGTGGCTGTGAGAAGATCCTTGATGAGCTCAGGGAGGAGTTGATCCCCCCCCACACAGAATAATACCTAGTCAAACACTGTCTCTAACTCAATACTGTTGGTTGTGTAATTGTACTCTTTGAATCAGTTAACAACTGTTGTTTATGGAGCAAATTAGTGCTCATTACTGACTAAGTCTACATTGTGGCAGTGATTCATGCATTCATTTCCACCCAAATGAAAACCCAATCTGAGACAAGAAACTTAGCAACAACAACTTCCCATATCTGAAGGCACTAATTCTTGCAAGATGCAGAGCCAAAAGAGTTGGTCTGTAAACATATGAGCCCTCAGCTTTTACATGAGCTGATGCACCTAAACCTGCAACAAGCTGCTGCCTTTTCATTTTGTGTAAACAGTAAAAGATGCAGTTCTAAGAGGCTACAATCCTTCTTATTCTACTACTGAAAAAATGACAAAAGTATCTTGCTATTTTGTGTAAAGTGGTGTTGACATGCCCTCCTGAATGGGAAACATTGGTGGAGAATTTTATACTTTTTCTTATTCTATGTCAACTTGATGGGCTAATTGAAAATGGCAGAGATTATAGCCCTGGAGTGCCACCTTGAAACCTGCAGTCCTTAATTTCAAGCTGAAGACCGAATGTTTCATGGTGGAGCTCCTGGTTGTACACAGTGAAGGCCACTGAGATCCATAGTGACATTGAAAATAATTCAAATCAGAAACAAAAAAAAAAAGAAGAAGAGATAATTAACGCAAAAATAATAATAGGTTTAACTCTTCTTATAAAGGAAACACTGAGTATCTAAATCTTCCACTAATGCAAGGCCTGAAGAGGATCAATTTACGTAACTTTATCTCTATATTTAGAGATGTTTTCATGATTTGAATCATCTCTCCTAGGCTACAAAGGAATAGCTCGTCTTTACTGTTTCACTACTATGATGTTGACAAAACTAACAAGGATTAACTGGTGCAAGAAGTATACATCATCTTATGTTTTCTTCTTCAATGTTCCTCTTATTGAGCTGGAAGTACCATTCAAGAATGCAACTGGAGTACTAAGTGCAAGGAAATGACATTTCCTGCAAATGATTCTATCAGAAACATGAAGCAAGACAGCCCATGTTCACTCGAGCAACAAGCAGATTGAGGAGGAGGTGTATGTGCTCATTACCCTAGAAGGATCCCAATTCCAGAGCTAACCCTAAACCCAAACCCACATAATATTTCTTAGAGATTGGATTAACTTTCCAGTACTGAACTTTGGCATAGATAAGTTCACATCTTTCAATTGGACCCAAGTTGTTGATGCTAAAATTTCTCTGAGACAGTGTAAACCAAGAACAGATGCATGCTACAGAAGCACACTGAATTCAGAAGTCAGAAACCCATACAGTTGTGGAGAAGGTGGGCCGAGGGTTCTGAGAAGAAACCAGCGGCTGTAGTGAGTGACAGAAAGCTTCCTCTCACATCATGAACAAGTGGGACTTGGATGGGCTCTCTCACTTGCTACATAGAGGCTTGCGTGAAGAATCTGTCTTCCCTTGTATAGGCTTAGACTAATCTGTGTTATCTCTTTGGACCAGTCTCACATTTTGATCAGGTTTTGGCTAAAGTCCTTTTACTATATAACAAAAGCTTGACATGACCTCCATGGAAGTGGAGTGTGCATCAAGTTGAGTCAAATAAGATAACTAAGTGTCATCCAAGAATCATGTTCTTATCAGGCTCAACCTAAGAGTCAATTCTGATATATGCTCATCTACATCTAACAGATCAATTCAAACTTTACCACTGACTACAGGCAACAAAAGTCTACTCCCTAGTTGGTATAGAATATGTGCCGTACAGCAGAACCATGATGTTTCCATTGATGTCAAACTAGTACAGTGCTCATTTTTTATAGGCAAGCAAGTTTTCTTGCACAGGTTTGTTCCTTCCAACTATAGTTTTCCATGTTAATGAGGTCAGGGTTAAAGCTGCTGACTTGCTGTTTGCAACCTTGACTCAGTCAAGATGATCTTTAAGAAGATCATGAACCACAAGCAGATACCAAAATCATGTTCTTGCTCTATCAAGGACAAGTGGAGTGAAAGTGTTTAAGCTCATTCCTTCCCAATGTTGAAGCAATGTTGTGCCTCTCATGGTAATCTCAACCTGTGCATTGCCCCTTCCATAGCATGACCCATGAGTCATGATCTTTCTGGCTTTTTGGGTATGGTTGGGCATGTGAAGAGTCACAAGTGGAGAAATAGTTTGGGATGGGATGTGTCACCATCCAAAGGAGGAAGGTGAGACACCTGTGTGCAAGAAATGGAGTAACACCAACTGGTAGGTTTCAAAAGGCACTTTTTTCCTTTGATCTGCCTAACTTTTTTTTACCAACAGCATTTGCAGAACAGCAGGAACTGCAGCAGCAAGCACTTGAAGTTGTGCTTTAGAAGGTCTCAGATTCATGTCCAAAATTGTGCTTCAGAAGGTTTTGGACTCTACTCTGTCAACTAATTTCAGCTGGATTAAGCAAAATAATGGAACTATCATAAGGCAATTGTAATCAGAGCAAAGTAGACATCAAAAGATGCACAAATAACATGAAACTCAATGATCTCATATAATAACTATTAGATCTTTCTAGGTTCAATGGAATATGATGATAAAATGTTGTAATGAAGGATGCAATGGAATAAGGGTTGTTCAGACAAATATAACTTCTGATACACGCATTTTAGTATAAAAATCATATGTAAAGAACACTAAAAGGCAATAAAGTTGCGCAAAATCATATTTTAATTACCACAACACAGAGTTTAAACATAACTATCCTATCAAGAATCCAACATGAGGATGGATTAAACTACCCAGTTCATCATTCTACTATACATACTTTTTAGGCTAAGGATGCCCCACCCAGAGCATCTGATAAGTGGCTACCCTATGGAGCACCCTCTGAACTGCTAATTCTTTCAAGGTTTATAAAGAAGAAACTGGAATAAATTGCAAGGAGAAGATCACCCGAATAAAAGGTTTCTATAAAATCTACTCCAATACATATTGCATGATATCATTACTACGGCTTCATGATTCCTTGGCTAAGATAATCTGGATCAGATGATGACCGCTCATTTCAGTAGAACCAGTTGGATCCATCGTGCTTCTTCTGCAGCATGCCCCTCTGTGATGCAGCATTAGAGTAATCCACAGCAGGTATGTTTAATCCAGACGTGAACCTGAAGCCACCACTTGATTCATTGGGTTGATTGCTGAATTGTTGCCCAAATGGCATCATGTCCTCACGGACGAAGAACTGTGGTTGCTGAACCAAGCTGCCCACTTCTTCGAAGAGACTACCACCCATTCCCGTCTCCTGCCCAAAGAAGGTGTCTTCCATCTGAATTCTGCTCTGGAAAGAATTTGAACCTTCCAACACGGAAGCACTTCCTAGAGTCAAGCTCTTGTCACCACTAATGTTGTTGTCGTAGAAACCCATCAACTCATTGATTGACTTTTGCCCATCAGAAGGAATACCCAAATCAGAGACACTAATAGGATTGAGGCTTGGACCAAGTGAAGTTGGAGTCGGTTGAGCGGTTGACGACATAGAGAGAACCGGGGGCTTGTTCTCATTCACCGGGAAGTTCTCAGCTGACAGCGCACCAATAGATTGAGGAAATGTATTCTGATACTTACAGAGGTACTGGTGACTGTTTCTGGCATTCCTGTCTGTAAATCCATGGCAAAAATCATGATGTGGACACTTTGCATTATCGCAGGTGTAAATGCGCTGGTTCAACAACAGTTCTGGCTCAGCAGCAGTTCTCTTTTGAATGAAGGCACAATCAGTCTCATCCTTCATCGGTACGGACAGAACAAATTTTTCATTCCCAACAGTTGCACTCAGGCTAAAAGTGTTACCATCAGCAGGAGGATTGTGAAGAATCACATCCTCGCTCTTGTCTTCATCAACACCTTCTACATCATAATCACCACAGCTGGTGTTGAAGGAGATGGCTCCTGTGAGGCCACTCCCAGAGGATGGGGGAAGGCAGGTGTCAGGGTGCAGCTTCATGTACATGTCCTCTTCCTGCTTTACAACAGCAAGCCACGTTGCAATCTCCTTGGCAGTCATCTTGTCTTGAAGGCATTTGGACTGCCTAACCAGCCGACGAATCTTTTCAATATCAGGAGAGATATGCTTGATGACTGCAGTCAAGACACTAACTTTCCAAGCCTTTTTCAGATCATGGGGTTTCTTGTAAGGTGGCGGACCTTGTTCGTTTGGAATGCCCGATTGAGGCCACCACTCCTCCCTCCCGGTAGGCCACCATGGTGGTGCAACTCCCTTCTCCAGGGGGAACCTCCGCTGCGGTGGGTCACAGTGCTGCATAAGAGCTGACAGAAGAGATCCCAATGTGGTGTCCTGAAGCTCCTGCAAGGAATGAGGACTCACAGTACTAGAGACCACTTCATTGTTAGATCCAGGGATGGTGTTATCGGCCTGGTACTTGGCGATAGCAGCAGGCCCGTTCCTGTCAAACCTGACCTTTTCTTTCCACCAACCTCTAAGGTTATCAGAGGCACCACTAACCGGCTTGCCCTTCTCTGGAATAATACCATAAACGAATCCCTGAGCCTTGCACACCTCCATCATTTTCAGCATGTATTTAAGGATGCCATCCTGTGCACGAGACATCTTCTTTCGGCGGGCTTGCTCTTGTGACTGCCACTGCTTTGCTGCATCACCTTGCTCCTTGTTTTTGTTCTGTTGTTGCTCCTTTAAACGCTTCAAGCGCACCCGGTCCCTCCACATACGTCGTTCGAGTTCTTCTATGTCAATATCTTCGTCACTCTCTTCATCACCAACCTCTGCAAATTTTTCGGGAGGAGGATCTACCAGATCTCCCTCTCCCATTATGCATTCACCCATTGAAGGCTGATGGAGGCTACCATAACAAAGATTTTTTTCATCATTTGAGGGGAAAAGTTGCACATAATTTGGACCTCCAGGGTACACCATGCCTTCCATTAATAGACCCCCCATCACTACTAGCAGCACAGGCAATCAGATTAATATCCTCAGTGTCAAATGACAGATGCAATATTCCCTGAAAGAGCAAGAGCATGAGAAAAAAAGTTCAGATAGTGGCATGTCTAAACAACAAAAAATAACTTCAAACAGATTATTGATCTTCAATTATGCCATGCTGTTGGAAGATATTATTATTCACCAAACATATGATGGAAGTAATATCATGAGAAAATGATGAACTTTCTCAACTTAGGAACAGAATCTATTCTCAATTGTGACATTTAAGACACATTTATTAGATTCATTTCAGAGAAATTCGAATGAGATATTTCACAACCAATATAAGTGAGCATGCTCCATGAGTGTAAACAAGAAGAAATACATTTATGAATGGCATTAATATGCTCTTTGTCTATGTTAACAAGCAACAAAAGCTGTACAATTCAAGTTGGATTATCTACATGTACCAAGCAAGCACCTCACTTGGCATACAAAGGATACAGACAGAGGAAGAAAATATTTATTAGACCGATGTTACAGACAACCAGCAAGCTTTACCGCTGCAGTCTGGAGATCTTAAGCTAAGAATTTTCTCACACGAAGAACACAAATTCGAATCGGACACAATCCTTGCAAGCAAATTAGAATCAGATCATAACCCAACTGAAGATCTAATCCAACAAATTCTACATGTGAAAGTTGAAGACTTTATCTAAGATCAATCGAAAGCCTTCCTTTAGCAATTCAGCAAGTAGATGCCCTCAAATTAATGAAACTAGATATTTTCAGATGAATCTTTGACGAAAACAACACATAGTTTGAGAAACATTATGGTCAGCCAAGGGAGTGACAAGCAAACTAAGTTCCTTCTTTGCTGCACAAATATAGCATGTATGTTCCAAAACTATGAAAAGATAGGCAATATTTCTCCACATATTAGAAAACAGAACAACCAAGACCGACATGAGTTCTAGTCTTCTTGCTAATATCAAACAAGAAAAAGAATTGTTTCCCAAACAACAGAACTCGAAGAAACAAAAGGCCAATTTGCCTGTTTCTCTTGTTCGTACAAATTCAACAAGCATCTACTTTGTATAAGAAAAAAACCCCAATATGTGCTCTTTAAAACAGATCAAAGTCACTCAAACACAACATCCAAATTTAGAAACAAAATAGATGAGCACTTTATTACTTACCGTATAACATGGGAAAAAAGCAAGAAGAGCAGATATATCAAGAACGGAGGCAGCAAGAGACACCGAAGAGGTCAACAACGGAAAACCAAGGAAACAACCTCCAAATCAGTATCAAACAAAAGAAGGAATTGAATTTATCCACAGTACACACACACACAAAAGAAAAGGTTCGAAGTTGGAACTCCATCCTTATATCTTTTCTTTTGGCCGACATAACTAATCTAATCAAAGCAGCCAAAATAGACCGCAGATCCGGTCATCAACTTCTTGAGCTGAGTGAATCTTATTAGATGTTGTCTCCAAGATTGATGAAGAATTGCCCGTGATAGACAACAGGAAACATCTAAGATACCGATAGGAGAAGCATAGACTAGTCAGAGATCATCATCAAACTTCTCTTCATAAAAAAAAAAAACCAGAAAAATCAAAGCCGAAAGAATAGGAGGAGAAGGAAAAGAGAAGAAATAACATCTTCCACTGGTGGCGACTGAAGCACTAAATGGCCGAAAAATCAACTTTTTCTTTGTAAACGATCGAAAAATAGGAAAAATGATCGATCTTGAAGTATTTTGATACATTTCACCACTGCTGAAGAATTACGTACAGCAATCGAGACAGAGAAGACAAGAAAACAAGAGAAATGATTGTTATGCAGAATAAAAGGGGAAGAAAATGCTTGGAATTAACGATCAAGGATAGCGACACAGCCTTTCTTCTTTGAATACCACGAGAGACCTTGTGTGCCACCCTAAGAACAAGCGATTGTAACAGAGATCAAAGCAGGACTCTCAACCAATCTCCAAAACCGAGAAAAGAAGAAGACCTGACTGCCATGTAGCGGAAACCAAACAGAAGCAGAAATCAATCAAAAAAAGGAGGCGCCTTTAACAAGCCAAGAGGACGAAAAATCGCACCTTTTAGCTTCGATCCCCGCTTATGGTCTCCCTCACCCCAATAATATCCAACCTTTGCACATCTCTGACTCCGAGCAAATTTTAGATGGGCTACAGAGGTTAGAGATTCAGAATTCCTGCAGAAGAAGGAAGCAAGGGACGAACGAAGTGGCGAAGCTGGTCCTCCTCTTATCTTTTCACCTCTCCTGCCTTCTCCCTCTCTACTTTCGCCTCTCGCTTTCTCGCCTGTGGAAGGTGGCTTGTCGGGGTGGCATGTGAGGTTATACAGCTCGTTGATAACGAGCGAGAGAGAGAGAGAAAGAGAGAGAGAGGGGGGGGGGGGGGGGGGTGTGGTAAATGAGGTGAGGTTGACTGGGGATGGAAACAAGACGTGCGGTAGGAGAGAGAAAAAAAATGATGGAAGACTACAGAGGGTGGGGTTATTGCTTCTGTTCCTCCTGTTCTTGTTGTGATGCCTGCCTGCCTTCCTGGAGGTTTCCCCTGATTCATTGAACGCCATGGCTCTTGCGGTTTCTGTTGATTCCCCATCGGGAATCAAAATGAGATTGGCAGTAATGGCAGACACCACAAAATCGTCTAAACTTCACCTATATTGGTATGCATTTAGACACAAGCATCAACAAGCAGGAAATGGAATCTACATGGCATGGTCAAACCTGTGAAAAGTCAAAGGTCACAGTAAATACCATGCTCTTTTGTTTCAAAACAATGGCTGATGTGATTATAATGTTGATTGCAGATGCATTTTTTTTATATATATTAGACTTGAATAATAGGCAAGAATTGTTAACTGTGTTCATTGAGTTGAATCATTAGTATAATTTTCTGACTGGGAATGCTGCATGGGTGGATTCAAACGAGAACTTTTGAAACAGTGGTTTGATCATCAATGATACACATATTGAGACACAAGCATTGTGCATAAACAAACATCAGAACTGATTTGGAAAAAGATGTCAGGTTGGGAGTTTTTCTACGAGTCCAAGGAAATAAATCTTAGGCTGTGGTGCAGTTACTATAAGGAATTTTTCTTCATGGACAAACATTATTTTCTTCACCATCTTTTGGCTCTTAGCATTTGAAATGAATGCATGGACTATGATGCAGATGGTTTTACTACAGACAAATTACTGTCTTTATCTTTCTCATAACACCCAAATGGTTTTTCAGATTTGCATTTCTATGCCTCAAACAGATGAGAAGAAAATAGTGTTGTCCTGATGTCTGCTGATTCAGAATATAACACAAGAAGAAACAAAAGGAGAAGATCTACAAGCTTAGTTAGTTCTTTGTGGGTTTGATGCCATTCCCACCTGTCTCTGTTGATACATTGGATACATGATCTTGGGACATTATGCAGTTGTCCCAATTGCATTAAACAGTTGTACAATTCATTAAACACAAATCTTGGGACATTATGCAGTGGTAAAAAGGGGAAGAAGAAAAGCTGACCAGATTTTGACTTGTGTGTCCTGCCTGCCTCATGATCAATGCTTGGCAAGAATGGAAGCCATGTGCATCAGGACTCTCAACAGCAACAGGTAACTTCTAGACATTGACACCCAGATTAAAAAGTATTGCACCGGTGAAGTGCTGTTGTCTCCCATGTCATCATATTGTAAGCCATGAACAGAGTCATCTCAGACTGATTCAGCATGAAAGATCAAGGCTAGACTTTGAGAAGTCATTTTGGTCCCAACTGGGACAAGAGGGAGGCTTTAGTGCCCTTAAATGAGCTGAGATTTGGCCTGCAGAATTGACTGTTGGTCCCAGTGGCTTGTAGTGTTTGTACTGCTGCCATGAGGAAGATTAAAGGCAGAGAGTACACTTTTGGTGGGGAATAGTAGATTACCCAACATCATTATGAGGTTCATCAACTCGGGAATCATATGACCCTTCTTTTGTTTCTGTTCTTGAGCAGGTAGATGTGATACACTGTTACTGCAAAAACAAGTAGAGATTTAGGTGTCGGCAGGAGCTAAAACTGGTAGCATTGTACATGTTCCTTATTTTTACATCATCAGAAGATAAATGATAAATTAAACATAAAGACCAGGATAGTAAAGAAAAGATCACTAGAACAGATGCTCTGCATTTGTCATGTTGCAGTGACATTAATGGAGTGGCCCTTTCTCCAATTCTGCTTCCTTCCCATTTACTGCTCTCTGATGCAGAATTAAGAGAGTGACATAAATAAAAAGGTTGAGGTTAAATTGAACAGGCTGGTCCTATATAATTCTCTCTGCAACCACTGAGTATGGAATGTCATCTTTCTGTTCTGAGCAGTGAAACTTTTTCATCGCAAACTAGCTTCTTTCTTTGTCATGTTCTTCTTGTCAAAGCTGGCAAGAAATGATGTCAATGCTGTATAATTATGCTTGATCATGTTCCGATTAAGCGTCGTATTTCCGATCTACTTGAACCTATAAGATATAAACAGAAAAAGTACACAATTGTTGTCCTTAACACTTTTCTCTTATAATAAAAAATGGATGGCAAGATATCTTCCACTCCATGAAATCATCAACCATCATGCATTTCTCCACTGATAAATAAATTTAAAATGATACAGAAACTTCATGTATTCATCAGCTAACAAAAAGCATTCAGAATAAGAATGAAACTTCCATGAGATCCTGGAGTGTTAGTGACATGAGCAAAGAAATTAGTGTTTAAGATTCTTTACCTGTTTTATTCAGAGTGAGACTGAGATTAAACAAAATTAGTGTTCAATAGTGATCTCTTTTTTCTTAGGTGAACTTACAATAGAAAAGGATCCTTAGTTAATTTACAGTGCATCTACAATATAGCAGATTACTCAAGTTCAGCTGATTTCTGGATGACATATGAGATGACTGAGAAACAATATATTCTGACATTTAGACATACCTTCCCAACAAAAAATCTGCATGCATTATCAATTGCATTTATGTACACAAACAATGCAGTTGGAAGTTCAAACTGTAGCAGCTTCACATGTTGTTCTGTCTATCTGTTAAATTGTAAACCACTGCAGGCTCTGAAGATCCAGACACGCCATCTTATCCTGACAGATACGAAATGAAACAGAGGAACAAGATTTCGGGTAACTAAGGTTTTGCTTTCTTAATCACATGATTTCCTATGGTTAAACCTTACAATACGATAACCAGAACAATAAGTTCATTTAGAAATACCTTCAGAATGCAATCCACATGCATTTATCAACTGCTAATGTTTACATATAATGAACTAAGATATTTCAAGTTACAATCGTATAATGTAATAGTAGATGTACTGCTACCCAACATGATCTCACAACTCGGAAAAGAATACAGGGAAAGTGATGAATAAAGCATACAACATGCCTCAAAACTGATAAGAATCGTTTTCCAAAATGCAGAATGAGATGTTCTTGCCTACATCAAGTTTCAACTTGCTATTAAAATATTTGACAAATATTGCACCTGATCAATCATTTCAACAGTCATCTAGATATTCAAAAAAATTTGTGAAAGGAAAATGCAACATAATTTTATTCTGAGTTCTTTGTTGTATAACATCTGTCAGCTGCCTGTTGGATGGATCTGTACACATAGCAGACATGACAAATAAATTCAAGGGACCAACCATGTGCAACTAAAAAAAGAGAGAAACCTTCATTCAGTGCTGTACATGTGCAGCTAAAGAAGAATAATTCCTGTAGTGCTGCACCCTATTCATGGCAATGCACAAATAATTAACTACTTTGAGTGCATTTGTGACAAGTCATTGTTTTATTAATGTCTAAACAAAGAGCAAGCTTCATGGGATGAGTTCTGTTCTTGAGATTAGAGACATTTTAAACAGATTTGTTCAATCCCTGCATATCAAGGTTATCACAGTAAAAAGATTCCCTAAAATGGTTACAGTTACAAGTTAAAATCTGATATCATTCTTAAATCCTTAATCTAGAAAATCTCTCCATTTAACCACTTGAATTTGGTTTTAAGTTTAAAGAGAAAACCACAAAGCTAGTTCTTGGTTCAGCCTGATGACATTCACTTTATTGAAAGTTAGCCTTATAATGAATTTGAGGTGACCTTTCTTTCTCAGAGAATAAGATGTCCTATCCAATGTAGGTCAAGGATCATCTATGCAAAAACATCACCATAGCTTTCTCTATACTTGGTCATTTGACACAACTTTAGAGTTAATCCAGAGACCTTGTTGTCCAGGTAAAACCTCCATAATGACATATCAACAAAATACTCTGTAGAATCTTGACGAGTGATCCTCGCTGATTTTAATAACTGGGCTTTGAAGTGATGGTCTAACGGGAGCATTTTCTAATCTGCAACTTGAGCATTCTGTTAGTATTCATGGTAGCAGTTGAAAGGAGGTACTAACTTCTTTTGGTTGACAACAATTTGTTAATCTGAAAATAAGGACAGCTAAAAAAAATTGGTGCGTATGCATCAGCGCCTATTTTTGTTGCAACAACACAACTGGTCTGTAATTTAATCCAATGAGAAAAATGAGTTTTTTAATTAACCATTAGGCAATTTGTTTGGCACAAATGTAGAATTCCTGTGAATTCCTTAGATTATAATGGAGAGAGTGAGGTGGATTCAGGTGCTCTACAAATCCACGCAAGAGGGTTATACTGTAAAAAAGATCGAAAAAAATGTTAGGTCAAGGATGAGCTGAAACAACAAAAACAACAACAGAACATGGAAGAAAGATTGATTTCATACATTTTTGAAATCAATAACCAATGTTTTCACATATTTTTCTTGGGATAGTGAGGAGTAATAGCTTTTATTGATGGCTCTTGCTTAAAATTTTTCCATGGTCTTTGTACTTAAATGAGCATACTGTGTTGAATTAATCATCTGCGGCATATGTTTCCTATAAATTTTGGATCTATTTCGTTGAGAATCTCAAGGAACTCTTAAATGCAAGTGAGCACATGCCATAGACTTGTTCCAAGCTCTGGAAAATTTGCTAAGAGTAGATTGTAAGTCATAAATTCAATTCTATCAAAGCAGCAACATGTTATAATTACTGTCTGATCCTATATGATGGTCTTGCATGTTTAACTGAACATGTGTGCAGAAAGCTAGACAAGCTTGCATGTTAGCAAGGAACAATTTTCTCCAAGAGACTGATAACAATTGTGAGCTCTTTGATGCTGCCTGCCACCATAAGAAACAAAGTTTAGTGCATGTGTGCACCCAAATTATAGTTCATTTCATTGGCACACTGCCCCAGAAAACTCACGTTACACCCTACTCAAACAAAATGGCACATGCCATGGTACCCGAACAAGATGCAAGACCTAGAGATACTGGAGAAACAAAGGCATGCGAGAGATGGAGAGTTTAAACTAAACAGGTGATGGATAAAGATTTCACTGAGCTGTGAAATACTGGGTATCCAGAGATTTCACATTAGATCTCTCAAGATTTGTCTGTGTCCCTGTTCCTTTGGCCCATTGCAATTGTCCTAAAGCTTTTCTATGGCTTCAGCAAGCAGACAAAGCCATGTTTGAGTCCACGTTAATCCCCATTATGTTGTGACCTTTACCCAGAGAACACCAAAAGTATGTAATGATGGATGGAAACACTTCCATTCTAAATTGCAGAATCACAAGGTGATATCTTGCTTTCCAAATTATTAAGGGATTGGCCATTGACATTAGTCAGGAATGCTTTTTGGGTACTGGTATCAAAGAAGAGAAGGTACTCCACACAACTCACACGTCTCAAAGGAATTTGATACTAGCATTAATGCATTCCACCTTGTGGAACATAGGCCTAACTTTAGATTCAAACGTCTATGAAATTTGTCATCCATAACTTGTCTACACCTACTGGTGATTTGGTACAAGTGGCTCAGAGTAGAAGATATGATGGAAATATATGGATTATGCATGGGACTTAAAACAAACCATTTCATGAAAACAAAGGGTAAAGTCTTAGATTTCCTAAGGAAGAACAGTCTAAATTAATGAATCTTTATTACAAATGCGTCCAACTAGGCAAAAGTGAAGACTAATATTGCCCCAGCAAGCTAGGAATTTCTTGAGGAAACTAATAAGCCAAGAATTAGGAGACCTAATTTCTCTTCAGCACTTTTATGTTTATTTTTGGGATCTGTTCAAGGCACCCTATTTGATGGAATTTAGTTCACTACAAATCCTTTTTGTTTGTCAGAGAATATTAGAAGGATATGTATGTATGCTTGCATGCAGTAATAAAAGCTACTAATTAAAGATGGATCACATGCAGTTCATGTGCCAAACATTGACATGCGTGCGTATCATTTGCTTGTTGAAAAGCCTGTAGATTTTGCAGACTTACTGTTCTCCCTTATCTTTTAGTCCCCGATCTCCGTCGGCTCTTCTGTGACCGGGCAAACGTCATGGTGGGCAGCAACGAGTAGCGCGAGATGCAGAGGTTGGTGCTTCGCAACATCTCGGGGCCTCACCGCCTCGAAATCTCACTCCACCCTACTGTCCTGGTGCAGGGTCGCGGTGATCACCGGAGCCAACAAGGGGATCGGCCTCGAGATCGCCCGGCAGCTGGCGCTCCATGGCGTCACCGTGGTGCTCACGGCGAGGGACCAGAAGAGAGGCGCCGGCGCGGTGGAGTCGCTCCGCGGGAGCCACCAAATCCCCAACGTCGTGTTTCACCAGCTCGATGTTCGAGACGAATCGAGCGTCGGAGCGTTGGCCGAGTTCGTCCGAACCCAGTTCGGGAAGCTCGACATCTTGGTAGAAGCGAAGCCCTAACGACACGCCACTTGAGTGCTTGAATCCGTCTCACTTGGCACTGCAACTGCAGGTGAACAATGCAGGGGCGTCAGGGATTTCGGTTGATGTCGAAGGACTGAAATCTCTCGGCATCGATCCAGAGGCCTGGGTAAGTCCCTTCGAATTTTACGGGGGACGAGGAAGGGGAAGAAGAAGCCTAAAGAGATGCCTTCTCTGCCATCGCAGCTCTCCGGGAAAGCTACCAACCTCGTCCAGGGAGTGCTGCGCCAGACCTACGACGGCGCAGTGACGTGCTTCGACACCAACTACTACGGCTGTAAGCGAGTGACGGAGGCGCTCCTTCCTCTGCTGGAGCTCTCAACCTCGGGCGCCAGGATCGTTAACGTCTCCTCTCTTAGATCCGAGCTCAGGGTAAAAGACTCCTTCCTCACACCCCTGTTCTTGGTGGCGATGAAGAGCCGCACAAACTGACTCCGCTTTGCACGGCAGAGGATGCCGAGCGAGAGCATCAGAGAGGAGCTGAGCGACATCGACAACTTGACGGAGGAGAAGATAGAAGGCCTGCTGCGGAGGTTCCTGGAGGACCTCAAGGAAGGGAGGCTGGAAGCGACTGGGTGGCCGATGATGTTGCCGTCCTACAGCGTGTCTAAGACGGTGCTCAATGCCTACACGCGGGTTCTGGCGAGGAGGCACCCCAGCATGCTCATCAACTGCGTCCACCCGGGATACGTGAAGACGGACATTAACTGGAACACCGGGGTCATCACCACCGAGGAGGGAGCCAAAGGGCCAGTGATGCTGGCTCTGCTTCCCACCGACAGCCCGACCGGTTGCTACTTCGATCAGACCACGAAAGCCGAGTTCTGATGGGCTCTCTGCTTCTTGTGTTTTGCTAGTTTGTGTCCTTGGGCATGCATGCAGATAACGTGTATGTTGCTTGGTCAGGTTCACACATTATGGCAATCGATGCATCAATTCTACCAAATAAAAGACAACTGAGACATTCATCTTGATACAATTGCAATATGACCTGTTCCATCAATGATGAACCAAAGAATCATGTCATGGTCTCAAGATGTCACATTATGCGGTGGCTGCTGAAAGATCCGCTCGGCAAATGTGTCGTCAACCAACTCAGAGGAGAAACAAAAAGAGAACCACCTCTTTCTAACAGACTCGGAAGATAGAACAGGCGGAAGAACCCTAAAAAGGAGAAGCCGGCAAATCCGGTAACCAGGTGGCAAAAGCAGCGGCAATTCATCTCCTGGTAAATGTTACGAGCAGTTCTACTCTCCTACCGTCATGCCAAACCCAAATTTGTAGTCTTTCTTCGAATGATCAATCTGCAACCATAACATGAATTAGTTTAGTGGTGTTCTACACAGCAAATTTTCTCATTTAAGTGGTATTTTCTAAGACACAAAGACTGGGGAACACAAATACAAAAGGCCATATGCATAAAACTAGTATGATTTAAGCTTCTCTGAAACATCACGTTCGTTCATATACCCCTACGCACCTCGGCGGAAAGAAGTAAATTAACACCCATATTAAGTCGTTCCTCCAAAAATGCTGCCACAACTCCATTGGAATCGAGTTTTCCCCTCAACCGACACTGCAAAAGTTGGGCATCAACTATTCGGAATCAATGGGCATATTTCACCAGGAAGCAAAGAGAAAAAACCAAACTTTCAAGTAAATATCCAATAAATTGATTGGTATTAGGAAGTTACCTGACGAAGAATGTAATCGTAACCAAAACTTGATGTAACATCTCTTGTCATGTGATTGTACATGAATTCAGATGCAAGAGAAACCTGCAAGATACAGCTACGGCAAGGCTTGTAAGATGAGTATATCACATAAGTTTTCTTATAATTATTAGAAATCTAACCTTCTCGGATACTTTCTGAACGTAGCTCAGCGCAACAATTCCAGTGCTTGCGACTTGCCCAGTTGTAACCTGCACAAAACATTCATAAAAGCCTACAATGTAAGCTTCTAGTCATGATTCTGATCCCACAAAATTTCATTGGAGTAATGAAAAATAAAACAAAAACTATTACACGATAAGAAACAGCCTTCATAGAAATCTAAAATGTTTCCTTTGCATTACTTAAAGGTAGAATTATGACTTGTGCCTACATTGAAACTAGAAAGCAAGTAACCGACAACCAAATTGCAAGCACACCTCCTCTGTTGGACTTGCCTCAACAAATTTACCAAATTTTAACTGCCGGTGGGTTCTCCAGACAGCAAACCCAAATACCAGAGCAGGTAAGATCATCCAACAGGAAGAAACAAAGAGAGAAGTGAAGAGAAGGGAGCGGCAGATTACCATCTTATCTGTGTTATAACGAGCAGCGAAACCAATACCAGACTTCCTTTGATGCCCAAGCCAAAAGACTTCACTGCCAAGGGATAGATGTGGTGAGACACTCTGTAGAATGAACAGTAAATAATTTGGTCAGTGTTCCATATAAGTATAATATGAAGAGAAACAATGAATACAAAAGCCCACTTCACTGCTGCATTTTCGTCAAAGTGAAGCCTTAAGACCAAAAAACCATGTTCAAGATTCAAAACCTTAATGACCAAGCATTGGTTTCTGCATCTCTCATGCATATTGTCTCAGATTCTAAGGGTGTGTATGCAAATTGATAATTTGGAAGTGAAAATATGCAAAATGTTCTATAAGAGTATACATGTAAAATATCATTCTTATGTATAACAAAGTCTATATCAAAATAGTCCTAGTTTCTTGGATTTTTTTCTACCATCCAACTTGCTTCAATAAACAAACTATGCTGACTCTCCTAATATTTTATATATATATAAACAAGTATTAGTCTTACTTGAAAAGTCTACACTCCAATAGAAGTTTTTTTTCACTTGTATTCATTTAGAAAAATAACTATCCTAACTTAACTGCAACCATATTTCCCTGTAGATGTGGTCCAATGTGGCCAGGGATATCCTTGTTTACTATTGCATCTTACTGAAGCATTTAAATGGTAAAGATGCAATACAAACATCAAGAGATGCTCCTTCCTGTATGAATGGAACAATCCCTCGGCCACTCAAAATGAAGAAGTAATTAGATCTCATGTCTATATTTGTTTGACAAAATAGATTTGGAAACAATATCTGATAACCCATATCACGCTAGAAGGGGAGTGGCATTCTGTTAGTTTTTATTTTGTCGATTCAGCATCCATTATGACGATGTACAGGAATCTGGCAAAAAGATTTTCGAAGAAATGTCTAGTTGAATTCAATAGTTATTCACATGATGGTTGAGTGATGTCAATTCTCTGTTGCTAACCTTTGTAGAGTTTGAAGGATCAACAAATTCTCTAGCATGTGGTTTCATTTCTTTTCTACTTCAAGCAGAACACCTAATGTGACTTCTTATTCCTCCTATTCATTTAGAGCACCAAAGTTCGGAAAAACCTTACATTATTTGCTAGCCATGTTACAGAATATACTATTTCCAAGTATAAACCAAAGAACAAAGATATGACAAAGCTACAAAAGTAATCTGAATCACGACCATGCACATGTAATGTAAACTTATAAAATGACAACTGATGAAAAAACCATATGATGGAAGTGGGCTTCCTATATTAGAACGAGTGAACCCATGAGTATAAGAGACTTCACCAGATTTTTGTTACCATAGATAAAAGGTGAATATGCATAAGCATAAAGCAAGAGAATATTCAAATTGGTGCATAACATGCAGAGGCAGAAAAGCATAGCCACACTTTTATAAGTAAAACCAGTGTGCAGACATATAATTAAATGAACTTATAGTAGTTAAAGGTGAGGGAACCATCTCAACCTAACAAAGTTTAGGTGCTGAAACCACAGAGAAGTGC
The DNA here is from genome assembly GCF_036884655.1 of Musa acuminata AAA Group. NCBI lineage: Eukaryota > Viridiplantae > Streptophyta > Magnoliopsida > Zingiberales > Musaceae > Musa > Musa acuminata. The sequence continues at coordinate 24,949,868 of NC_088358.1, read as the reverse complement.
AGCACACTAAACATGAAGGATACATCAAGTAGTCAAAGTTATACTTATACGTTGCAGGTAAGAGTAGAATAGACCCTTGGGTGACAAGCAGCTCCACTGAACAGGAGTTAAATTGAATTTTCCTATTTTACTTAGCATGACGGAACTATTGTAGATCAAAATGGGATGCCCTATAAGGTAGGCAATAGACCATGCTGAAACCAAAAAATATGCTGCAACCTTCACCAAGCTTACCTGGATATAATTGGCACCATAGAAGGCATTGTTGCCTATTTGAAATTGAGACCTGAAATCCTGTCCCTACATATATGAAAATAAAACTTATTGATGATAGAAAATATATAACTGCAAAATGTTGAAAAAGAAACTTTTTCATCAGATGAAACCAAAAAAAAAGTGCTAAAAGCAATACTAAAAGTAAACTAACCTTATAATCGAAGTTAAACATTCCTTGAGAGAAATGTGGTTCATTTGTCAGCTGGCAAAAGAACAAGAAGTTACTACTTACTAGTTGATCAAACCAACAATATATTTCTTCTTCAAACAATACAGGACTATCAAGAATTTTAGTAACAAACCTGAGCATTTATCTTTAAAGTAAGGTTATCAGTCAGATCACATTTGACTCGTGCATTCAGCCTTCCATCAGTCAGTATTCTTCCGATAAGCATCATCTATAGTTGATATCAAATCATCCATGAGAGTTACATGTATATCTAAGATTTGTATTATTCCAAAAACACAGCACAAGAATGCCAACCTTAGGATCCAGAAAGTTTGCACCAAATTCATAGTGTGCAGTAGGAACTTTAATAATGTCAGAAGACTGTGAAGGAACCTCCATTGATCCCATGAAAACACTGATCAAAAGTTGTCAGCTCAAAATTAATAAGGCAACAACAAATTAATGGTCGAGCAATCAATAATTACCTGTGGCTGAGAGCAAATGTCTGATTTATCCCCTTTGTAAAGTCAAAACGCAATCCTTCAAAGAGCTCTGGCTTCAAGGACACTGAAGACCACATTCAAAAGTATGTTAGAACCCATGCAAAAAATATTCTTTTTTGTTTTTGTTACAATTGGAGTATCAGTTTTATTAGTTCAATTTTCCTCAGTCACTCCTTAACTAGAAACTTCAAAGGCCCTTTTACCCCCTCATGAAAAAGTTTATGCATCTAAAGACAGCTCAGTAAGGTCTAGTTGTATCTACATATAAGTTCTAAATGGAACAAGGGTTAGTATCACACAAAATTCTGAATCCAAACTTTTGGTCAAGAATGGTAGAAAAGGAGCTTTGCGTCAACCACTCGTCAAATTACCTTCTCACTCTAAGGTGAGAACCAAACCAGCCATCAAATCCACTAATTTCCAATCCCATTACGGCCCCTCACTTTCGGCTTGCAAAAATAGTTAGCTCACAAAAGAGATCATGTTATCTTATATAGTTGAACCACAACTGACATATGAATCAATACACCAAATTCTCAAATAAATATAGTACATTGGACAGAAAGCATTTTTTATTAGCTAGGAAAAGAGATCTGTTTAAGGAAGAGCCAAGATCAAAAGTTCACACATCAGCACACATTAACAAAGATGTGTGTAAAAGCACTTCACTGCCCAGAATCGATGAACTTCTTCACTAGTTAGCCTTGTCCACAAGAAAAATACCAAATTCGAAGAAAAATAAACTTAAATTTCCATATATGTCTCTATACGGTTACATATTTAATTTGCAATGTTATGATCTGGGAAACCACATTATGAGGGCCTCACCTTAATCCATTCGGTTGGATTTCTTCATTTCTATCGTCATAAGTTATTTTCCTGTTATCATAAGTTAGAATTTGAAAACATAATTTGATGATTCATAGGATGTTGAAGGCTCAGTCCTTAGAACAAGCAAAATAAAACCCAAAACCTGATAACAATAACAACCATTTATCATGGCTACAAGATCCCCCAAAATACAAAGGCTGGCCAAAATACACTATCCTGAATCAAGCTCATTCTTAATTACAGAATCCAATTTCCACAACAATCAGCGACTGACAAGTGTAAGTTCAGACGAGTCTGAGTACAAAACCTACCTACCCTAGTGCCCAGAAAGCACATGGACAAGAATATACGTTAGAACCAGTTCAACCGAAAACTAGGATTCGTTGAATTAGCCCAATTAGCCCATACCTACAATCAATGCCTCTGCTAAGCAACACAGAATACTCATGAGAAAGAAACAGGGTTTCAAACTACTGTGAAGTAGAATCTAGCCAATGGGGCTTATTTTCTTGGATTTCCTTTCACAGACAAGAGTTCAAACATGGCACTCGTGAGGTATACTAAGATTTCCAGGAAATTTAACAAGCTCCCAACCGTGTTCTATCATCTTATCACACTTTGTAATCAACTAAGCAGGCCAATGAATTCAAAATGAGACACGGCTACAGCACAAGATCGAATAGGACTCACTCAACGCCTCGCGTTGGATCTCCTCGAACGCAACAGGGCAGGGGAGATTCAACCAGTCGACCTTCTCCGAGACGCCCTTGGCATCGCCCTGCACCTCCGTATTCGGGGGGAGCGCCGCCGCAAGACCGACGGGAATCGGCGGAGGAGGAGCCGCGGCCGGCGATGGCGGCGGGGCGCCGGCGTGACTAACGGAAGATCCCATTTCGCTTGAGGGTTTCCAAAGACGAGAGAGAGAGAGAGAGAGAGGGGGGGGGGGGGGGGGGGACAGGGTTTAGGGCTAAGTAGGAGAAGAGGCGGCGCTTAACACCGTTGGTAGTATTACACTACGTGTATAAGTTGCGCGGGTAATCATACGCTTCATCGTCGCGACGACGATCTTTCACTTTTCCCGTGTCCTCATCCAACGGCGAAGAAGGCTAGCGCCTGATCACGTGAGATCTGCGGGTTTTTTGCACTTACGGGCGAAGAACATTAACATTTTGAGTTTACAATCCTAAATATCTGAACTGGTATAACTCGTATAACCCCGTACAAGTAAAAAGTTGAGTCACTTGTTATTGAGCCGGACTTCAGCCCAGCAGTTTAGAATGCGTTCGTTCACTCTCCAAGCCCTGAGAGAGAGAGAGAGAGAGAGAGAGAGAGAGAGAGAGAGATCCCGGGGTGAAGGCGGACAGGCGAGATAGACGTTGAATCAGAACCATGGCATTTGTTGATCTGTGATACGTGCAATTTCTTAACATATGGGCTTTGTCCAAATGCATGATAAGAGCAACCCAAAACAGCTTCGCCCAAATGCCTTGCTTTCACTATAGTGACCATGCCGGAGACAAGTGAGGAGGCATAAAGGTCGAGTATCTTGTAAACTAAATCGACTAAACAAGCATTTTTATTGATAACATGTCAAGAGACGAGTCCAGCAGCTAGAGCCACATCTACTCAAAAGACAATTCTGGTCGTTCACCGAGTGGGGCATCATGGAATTGTTGCCCTTAACAGTTAACAGCCTCTTTTTGTCGGGTGATCTGGAAGGGGCAATTTAGCAGACTTGACAAGTATCAAAAGAGCTGGTCAAATTACTCAAAATGTCACTTTCATGCACATCCAGTTTTAAGTAAGAAATATCAGATGACATAATGGGCACCCAGTGGTGTGAGAAATATATGACAAGAGTATCATCATCCTAGATATATCCAGAAAAAGGAGTAGATAGATAAAAAGTATAAAAGGTCTGAGGCAGCCGATATCTTTAAAGTTTTGGTAACCAGTGGAACCTTCAAATTTTGTTGTCTTGGTAACGATTCACCAAAGCATCCAACACTGAAATGCCAAATTTTGTCTGCTGTTGAGGGCCGTTGAGCAACTTTGGTCACTGTCAAGATAATTAATGTCAGCATCTATTGTTTAATTATGCTTGCAACTTAATTGATGAAATGGATATTCCTCTCCCATTTTGCCATAATAATATAAGAACGATTCAATTGGCTCTCTTGTGGACTTGAGAGACATTAGGGTGAACAGATAAAAAAAAAATGTACCTTGCTGGCTATGTTGCTGGAGAGCCAATCAAGTCCCTCGTACAAGCCCTCACCAGATGTAGCACAAGTGCTCTGGATATACCTGAGAATTATAAGTGCACAAAGGCTAGTCAGAACTATGACATCGTTAAATATTTTAATCAATCATCAGTTAGATCAACAACAAAAAGAAAGGGTGGCATAAATGGAGTGACCGGGAAATCCAATTCAACACAAACAAATTTAACAAGATAGTATATAAGAGAGGTTTGGGAAAGGATATCAAAACTTCTCTTAACAATCACCAACCATGATAGTTGAAACACTACCTCCAAATAAAAATGGGCAACATAGCACGACTGATGTGTAGAGACACAATCAGAACTGAAAATCACAACCAGACCATAGCAGTTTTCCAGACTTCCATCAATAGAGATAAAATAGATGCTCCGCACACACATGCATGGACACATATGTACAGCAAATGATGCCAAAGATACTATAAGAAATCGAGATGGAGCTCGTCCAATCAGCAAAGATGACAGGCTGAGGATTGGCAGTCAAAAGTATGCAAGATAAAGCAAGTTTTAGAAAATAAAATGAAATGCATTATTCCCATTGTATTTCGCCAAATGTAAAGCTTTGTGTGAATTGCCCCTCTCCCATACTACCTTATCCAAGAGTTGGGCTGAACCATGTGTCACTCTGAACTTGCAAGGCCAAACATGAAGATATGGCAAACAAAAAAAAAAGGACTTGTGTTCATGACATTCAGAAACAAACAAGACATGTTCTCCAGCTTCAGAAAGCATGGGATTTGAATGGATCAATACTTTTGGCATGATCTAAAAGTTGGAAAGTGAACTAAATAATCTAAGAGAAGAAAAATCATATTAACTTGGAGCTTGACAAGTTCATTGGATTAAGTACACAAGAAGAAAGACGGATGCATGCCGGATCTAGATCCATGAGAAAGAAGACAAATGGTCAAACTGGGGAGCAACAAATGGCCAAGTGAAGCCACTAAGTAGCTTGCGCTAATCTGTCTGGAAGACAAACTGCACTTTAGCTGGGATCAATTAAAACTAGCACAAATCTGATTTCAAACATGGGGATCAAAGAATGCCAAGCTTGAGGATCCTAAACTAAGCAAGCCAAGCTCAACCAACTAGTCATTGAATTTCTTGGCTCTTTTGTGGCGTAAACAATGAAAAGAGAGCTGATAAAAGTAACATCTTAGAAGAGAAAATCAACAGACGTTTCAGATATCAAAGAAAATAATCACTCTTTTAGATAGTTAAGACCATGTAAAAAACGTTTGAATGATAACACATGGTTATAATCAGTAACTGTTTTATTCCCACAGAGACCTGCATCAGCAACTGCTACTATTGATTAGGGCCAATTTTAAGGAGATCACCAATCTACATTCCATGACGAGCTTAGATCAGCTTATCTAGCTCACAATCAGCCACTTTCATTAGTTACAACATCTCAACAGCAATAGTTTTCTCTTTCCATTTTTATATTTAGTAATTTTATATTTAATAAATTCTCCCATTTATATTTTGCCTATCAAGGTTCTCTGAAAAGTTATTCCGAACCCACTTTTTAAAATGTTGGAAAGGATGAATCGGTGCAAATCAAGGGTCCTTTACAAAAAATGTACAAAAATAACATTAGGCTATACAATGTCAAGTTAATCGATGTAACCATCAAATATATACATGATCTACTCATTTTCCTTCCAGAACATCCAATTATACTTCTAATTATGCATAAGCTTAAATGATCATGCAAAGAATCTCTTATTGTATTTATAACCTGCTTAAGAAAAAGGTTACGACGCCACAAAATAGTTCTTAAAAAATCTGAGTATTTACTTGACTATAGCAGATGACCAGTAAAGAAGTATTAGTTTCTCAATCAAATATCTTACCAGTGTCGCTGGCGCAAGGAATGCAGACCAAGCTTATCAGTGATTTCAGCAGCATTCATTGCATTCGGAAGGTCTTGTTTGTTCGCAAACACAAGCAAGACAGCATCCCTTAACTCATCCTACCAATGCCAGAATACATAGGAAAACAGATGAAACAGTTAATCATAGTAAATAAACAACGGTTTCAAATGTCATCCGAATATAGAAAAGTTGATACCAAAAACCTTCAAATCAGGCTTGTAATCATCACAAACAGTTACATCAGTATAATGATTATAATGACATGAATTTTACTTCAATTTCACATCCCATTGCAGCACCAACATCACATGTCGGTACTTCATTATTCCATTGGATTTTAATGTGAAAAATACAATTAAAAGTCAAGTTCAAGTGTATTATTATGAAACACAACAAGGCATATGTGAACTTTCAGTTCTGTTTTATGTTCAGCAGTAATCCTGAGCAAAGTATTTTAATGAGAAGAGGCATGATTCAATGAATTGTTCAGAAGACATATCTACTGAATTATTTAATCTGATGAACTTCAGCCTCATACAACTTACACCCAAAAAAAGGATCAACTCTAGCTTTTCTTTTATTTATGTGATGCATACATATATTTTTCTGATCAAGTCTCAAAACACAAGATATTCCATAAGCATATGCATGTAATATATTTTTTGTGGCACATCACCAATTTGGATGGCTGTACTGTAGGGTCACAATTATTTCACCCATTTGATAATTATTTAAGCTATGTTTTGTGGAAGTGTATGTAAAAAAATCATGTGCAAGAACATAATTTTTACTAAAATTTTGATACGACAAGTGTTACTTCTGAAAGAGGTTACCTCATTCAGCATCCTGTGGAGTTCATCCCTTGCCTCAACAATACGATCTCGGTCATTGCTGTCGACAACAAAAATAAGGCCTTGCGTGTTCTGGAAGTAATGCCTCCATAGTGGTCTGATCTGTTCTTGCAGACAACAAGATCACCAGAACAAAGGTATTTAGAAATAGCGAAACAAGTTAATTAGTTATTAGCAGACTAACATACTGATGTAATGAAGCCATATCTGCACATAAAGCATCTGATATGCAATGCAACTTTTTAAGATGTGTTCTTAGAGTGCCCAAATGTTCAATCAGCTATACAAAGTCGAACAATAATTTTACTGTGGGCAACTTGGAAAATTAAAAGGTTCACTAGCATAACCACAGCATTACCTTATCCTGACCACCAACATCCCATACGGTGAAGCTAATGTTTTTGTACTCGACAGTCTCCACATTGAATCCTGCATTAGAACACACCATAACAATTTAGAGAATTATCATAAGAATTGTAATCCTATAAGGACATACTGGCAACTGCTTTGAAAGACCAACAACCCTTCGAAGTAAATTCACAATTTTTTTACAAAAATCATGTTTCAACCGCCAACTGGACAAGAGTCATGCATAGTGCCAAATTATCCTAACCGCCCATGTACAAGTTAAAAGCACAATTGAAATGAATATAATCATCACCATGGGAAACCTCATAAAATTGATCATCAATTTTTAGAAAATCTCCATGAGTATTGGAGGAAAAGATGCAAAGAAAGCATGTCAAGTTTAAACAAGAAAAAAATGAAATTAAAGTACTAAACTTATTTAATTTTCCAGTATGGAAAAACATGACCAAAAAGCTCCAGAAGATAGAATTGTTAACACTATCACTGTATTGAATGTATGCTCTAAACTATATCCAATGAGTGCCCCCTACAACATTTGTCAACCATAAGCAGTGAGACAAAAGTAATAAATAAAAAGAAGGTTCATTGTAAACCATCACTTTCGTGGTAGCAGTTAAAGAGACAACCAAGTTGCTAGTGTCCAAGTTGGAGATAAATCATGCATAGGAATCATGCTCCAAGTTGCTAGTGTCCTATATCATCTTCCTTGAGAACATTTTCCACACGAAGAAGCTCATCTCGATAGGTGCAATAGACAGCACTATCATGAAATCTGTGTCGAAACTGTTCCACTCAAATTCTTGCACTCATTAGCAATATGATTGCATAGAAAGTTATAACTATGTTCTAGAGCAAATAGAAACATAATTATCATTACTAAAGAACAAAACAATTAATGTTCATGACCACCTATTACAAAACAGGTCCACATCAAGTTAATCAAATAGTTAAGGTAAAGCACGATCACCAATTCACCACCGAAACGTGAAACAAAAAGCACAGCTCTCCGACAAATCCAGCAGCCATCACAAAGAATATCAAAAAGAATCATCGGATTCCAGAACACAATATTAAGGAGAACAGCCAATTTGGGAAGGCGACCAATACTCACCGATGGTGGGAATGGTGGTGACGATCTCTCCGAGCTTGAGCTTGTAAAGGATGGTGGTCTTACCGGCAGCATCAAGCCCGACCATCAGAATCCTCATCTCCTTCTTCGCAAACAAGCGGCTAAAAAGCTTCCCAAACGTGAGCCCCATCGTTCCCTACGCTATCAGATGCCAAACATAAAGATCGATCACGTACCCCAAAAAAAAAAAAAAAGATCCACAGAAGAAACCACGGATCTGAGCAGGAATAAGCATGGCGTTGGATTTGTACTAATTAACCAACAAAATAAGAGATCCAGACATTAAGTGAGCACAAAATTCCAAGATCTAACATACAGGTTTCCGGTCCGAAATCCCCAAAGAGAGAAATCTATCGACAGACCTAAAATCCACAGCAGAAACTGAAGGAGACTCCCAATTCGAGAGGACGCTAATCGATCGCCGATGCGATCTTCTAGATCCGAGGAGGGATCGGGATTACCTGTAGATCTTGACGGGGCGGTAGGCGGAGGGGGCCGAAAGATTGAAAGGAGCGAGACAGGTCGCCTCTTCGCCTTCTCTTCCGCGTGAGAACAGAAAAAAAGGCGAGAGGGTCGTAATAAATAGGGAAAGGAGAAGCATTCTCGTCAACACACTGAAACCCACTTCTCTACTCACGACTTAGGCAACGACTGGCGATGTGGCAGGGGGCGGTGCGTTCATTGGACGCCACATCCTTCCGTCGTATTGTAAGTCGGGTCATGGCATTCTTTCTTAATACGTCACAGAACACGTTACACCAAACCGGCATTTTCGGGGTTGAAATTAAATTAAATGAAATAATTTGCATTTTTTGTCTGAGCGAATTGCTGGAAAAAGTTTTTATTTTTTGAAATATTTTTAGTTAACTCCCAACATCTAAAAATTTCGATCTTCTTTTTATAATAATATTATCTCTATCAACCATCACGTACACCTAATATTGTCGAATTTGCTCATGTATATCTCACCTTCATTGTTCTTGCTCATAATACGAAAAATCTTTGATTTAGTCATCATAATTTTCCTCCCCTTTATCTTGTCGGACTTATACTTGTCTTCATAATCATAGCTCCCTTTATCGTTAGTTACTTGTGTAGTAAGCAAAAACGACAAGAGCGAGATACGCAAGGACAAATCCAAGAGAACTAACGAACTCTACAAAGATATGGATGAAAATAAAATAATCTTTTCACGTAAGAATGGATATTGTATGAGAATTTATAAAAGTTGAAACGAGAATATTTTTAAATTATTTTTTTTAATTCATCCTTTTTAGATTACCATGTCAATTATATTTATCTAATAATTTTAGGTCAAACTAGATGATCAATTGAAAAAGATAATAAACAATAAGAAACAAACCTATGTAATATTTACCGATACTAATAAGGTCTTATGCAATGGATTGTATCATTTTGTCAAAATAAATGCACCACCTATCACCATGAACACAAAAACCAGTACAATATTCACTTGATGGTTGAAGCTGATCAACTCTCCCTTTGGTCACCAATGCACTCTACTCATTGCAAGTTGCACATTACCTGAACAGCTTTCATTTTGTCCATGCAAACATGAGCAGGATCATAGGATGTGCTTGTATGTGTTGCTGGCACAAATGAAATCATCCTGGCAAGGTCAGACAACTCTCAACCAAGGGAAGAAGAAGAAGAAGAAGAAGGGTCTATAGCAGTATCAAGACGCCAGTCTGTGCAAGCAAGTTGCTAAAAAGGTAGCACAAGATTCAGGTTATGGAGCTCATTTTGTACAGATGCAGAAACAACAAGTGGTGTATACTCTGCGATCAAACAATGGATGTTACTGTAAGGAAGGAGTTTTGTCAAACAGCTGGAGTGCATCAACCAACCAGTCGAAGAAAAATTTGGGTCCCGTGAACCGATTTGATCGGTTGTGATTCCTTATCACGGGGATGACCTGATCTCCGGATCCGACCGTCCAGATTCTATCAATCTTGTTGTTTCCGCAGCCAACATTTTGTGTTATTATTGTGGGAGCAGGGAATATCCACCAATATATTCGCCTTCCTCTCCCACCAATCCGCTTAAAACCCTACCCACCTCTCCCTATCTTTTAGTATCTCAAAGCTCTCAGACCGTCTCCTGCTCACTTCTGATCCGTGAAATTTCTTTACATTTATTGTCTTTTCCCTTCTCACGGAACCGTAGGCGAGATCGACTGCACGAGGAAAAAGGTAAGATTTTTACTATGCTGTTCATCGGTTCTTATTTTGGTTCGTAAACCCTAGACAAAAGTTTCTATGTAACCTCCGTTGGGTACTCCCTTCTCGTTCTCGTTCTCCTTTTTCCTGTAATTTTGCGTTGGGTTTTTGTCTTGTGTTTTTTCTTTTCACCTCGTTATCTGAGCTAAATCGGTAAAGGTTGATGATATTTTCGGAGCTTTTCGGACGGAGTGGCGAGGTTCGGTGTTTTGTTGTTATTATGAGAACCTTCCATTGGATTGTTGCATAAAAGGTTGTAATATTTTGAGTGATTATGTTGCTCTGCAAAGACTTACCAGTTCTGGATGGTCGGATGGACAATGGTTTCTCAACATTCATGGCGGTGAAGAGGCTGCATAGATGAAGATTATATCTTCATGAGCAGCGTGGCTTGTGTGTCTTTGATATCAACCTCCGAAATTGCTTCTCTCTGGAGGAGGACTTGGAGTTTGTTTGCTCACCGCATGTCCTACCTATATCAGCATATCCTTATTGTTATGGTGCATAAGGGTGACAGCGGTTCTGGAACCAAAACTGTCAGATTTAGACTAAAGTAACTAAGATTCAAACCTAGGTCAATAGGCTTTAAATCTAAGGTATTAACCACTATATGGTAGATCCTATTTGTGTTTTTTTTTCTTTCTTTCATATTTAGCCAGTTTGGAGTTGGAACCGATGGTTCCAATTTCTATGAACTAGAACCGAACCTTTCCCCGGTTCCAAATCGGCCAAACCATTGACCTCGTTTGGTTCCAGTTCAATTACGGTTTGAACCAAACCGTGGTCACCCCTAATGTGTAGATGGAAAAAGAACCAGTTAGCTCTATGCTTGTAGTTAATTGCATAATCAAGCTTAATATGGGTGGCCCAATTATATTTTTGAGTAAAAACAACTAACAGTTTGGTGAAATAAGTGTTTGCATGCAATACGGTTAATATGGCAGTAAATTATAATTAATTCATGAGTTCATTTAAGCAATCTTTTAAGTTTCAACAAGAACCTTGAGGGGTATAAAAGAGGTTTAATATGTATTAATTTGTATACAACAACAACAACAACAAATCCCTATAGTCACAACTATCCCAACTATTTGGGGTAGAGTACGTGGATCTTTTGTGTTGCCGTTAATAGTATGCATTAATCTATATGATTGTAAGATATAAATGTTTCTTGAGTTCATCCAAGCAACTTTTCGCTCCAACAAGGATCTTGAGGAGTACCAAAGAGGCAATCTACATTGATTTATTTTGATGTGGTACTATTTCTACGTAAAGGTTGTTTTTTTTTTGTAAAAATGCAACGGAACTGAGAATCCTGTCATGTATAAGTGATCAAATACATTATGATGATCACTTAAATGCTAACTATATTATGAGAACAAGTATTTTTAGTTTTACCATATGACCATATGTTTGAGCCCATCAACCTTGGTATATGTATCCAAAAAGTAACATTGTTCTATTTTTTATAGAAACAATACAGTAACACTAATATGAGATACTGTGGGGACATGTGTGATCAGCTTGATCATACATAATATAGCATAGAGAAGATATACAGATAGGAACAGCTAGATCCTGTTTGATGTGAAGAAGACCTCCCAACTTGTTTTTTGCCCCCCATCTGTTTTGATAGGCTTCAGTGGGCTCTGCTTAGTAATATTTTCACTTCTATGATTTTCATTGCCACCAGGCGGTTTGTGATGTATCGATGGCATGAATTGCATAGGCCTTTGTTTGCGTACAGGCTTTTGTTCATGATGTCTCATGGAACTGTTTCTTCATAAGTTCACTCAATGTTCGTTTCTATAACATGTCTCATCGTATTATTCAATTTGACAAAGGTGCTGCACACATATATACCTGTCTTACTTGTTTCTCATGTTATAGTTCTCCATTATTTTATTAGTTATTACCAAATGGCAGAGTGTTGCTTTAACTGCTTATTGCTATTTTATGACCTTGCTTCACAAGTTAAGGCATCATGGCATAAATATATACATCAAATGAAGCTGTTTGTCAGAGAGCAATTGAAACTTACATGTGCTGGATGATAGTTAACCGTACTTGTGCTGGGACCAACTTGTATTTGCAGGTTTTCTGGTTACAAAATCTTCTCCATACTAGGAAGAAAGCAGTGGCATTCCCATGGCACATTCTATCTTACCATGTTGCAGCATAAATTCCTGTCTCACAACCAAAACCTATCTTAAAAATAATAATACATGTTCGGCCATCTTCTACAATTCTGTTCCATTACAAACCTGCAAATATCCAGGGACAGTCCTTCGGTCATGTAAGCTGAGACCACGGAGACAGTCAATTATTTATGCTACTGCTACCCCTATGAGCCAAGAAATTGAGAAAAGTACATTGACTGGGTCACCCCAAAGTTCTAGTGAATCATCCGCCAAATCCAAGAAGGTAATGATTATTGGTGGTGATGGCTATTGTGGTTGGGCAACCGCTCTTCACCTCTCCAACAAAGGTTATGAGGTGGCTATAGTTGATAACCTTGTCCGTCGCCTATTTGATCACCAGCTTGGGATTGACTCCCTTACCCCAATATCTTCCATCCAGAATCGTGTTCGGCGTTGGAAATCTGTCACTGGAAAATCAATCCAGCTCTTTATTGGTGACATATGTGACTTTGAATTCCTCTCCGAAGCCTTTAAATCTTTTGAACCTGATTCTGTAGTCCATTTTGGTGAGCAACGATCTGCACCTTATTCCATGATAGATCGGTCAAGAGCTGTGTATACACAGCATAACAATGTGATTGGTACACTCAATGTCCTCTTTGCTATTAAGGAATTTAGCCAGGAGTGTCACCTAGTGAAGCTTGGGACAATGGGAGAGTATGGAACTCCAAATATCGATATTGAGGAAGGTTACATAACCATAACACACAATGGAAGAACAGATACATTGCCTTATCCGAAGCAAGCAAGCTCCTTTTACCACCTGAGTAAGGTGCATGATTCACATAATATTGCTTTTACATGCAAGGCTTGGGGGATCAGGGCTACAGATTTAAACCAGGGTGTTGTTTATGGAGTTAGGACAGATGAAACTGACATGCATGAAGAGCTTTGCAACAGGTTTGACTATGACGGTGTGTTTGGGACAGCACTGAATAGGTTTTGTGTGCAGGCAGCAGTTGGACACCCACTTACTGTATATGGCAAGGGTGGTCAGGTAAGATAAACATATTTCCATCATTTCTGTTATGATTGTTATCATACAAGTGAATGTTTACCAACTCTTGAAGTGGATATTTTGTTTCTATGTTTGTTTCTCTGATTATTACCATTAAATATTGCATATAAAGGTATCAGCTGGTCTTTTTTTGCAGCCTCAAATGCAATACTTCATGGAGAAAATTGATAGCTCATAGATGACAAATAATAGGTGTTAGCAAGTAGTCCAAACTTGTATTTATCAGACTAACATCACACACGGCCATTGGATTAACTTTACATTTTCTGGTGCTCTCTGTGGTCCCAAATCATTACTCATTTAGCTTTTCTTTCACTTTTCAGACACGGGGATATCTAGATATCAGGGACACAGTGCAGTGTGTTGAGTTGGCTGTCGCTAATCCAGCCAAGCCAGGTGAATTCCGGGTGTTTAACCAGTTCACGGAGCAATTTTCTGTTAATGACCTTGCCAGGTTGGTCACGACCGCCGGGAAGAAGCTAGGACTGGATGTGCAGACCATATCCGTGCCAAACCCGCGTGTGGAAGCAGAAGAGCACTACTACAATGCCAAACACACCAAACTCATTGAATTGGGTCTCCGACCACATCTGCTCTCCGAATCGCTCTTGGATTCGCTGCTTAATTTCGCCATCAAGTTCAAGGACCAGGTCGATCCAGCACAGATAATGCCCACCGTTTCGTGGAAGAAAATTGGTGTGAAAACTCAGACTGTTTCGGTGTAGATGGTGGGTTTGCTTGAATAAGAACCTAATGTCAACATCTGAAAGTTGACATTATTCTTTGTAAATATCATCCTTGCTAGCGAGGCAACTTAAATTGAGTACATGAATATTGTGTTGAGATAACAAACACTATATGCCCGAAAAGAATGATGTAGCATATCCGATTCTCTATCTATTTTGAGGTGCTTAAGAGTAGCATATTCAATGTTTGGATTCCATTCTCATTTTATGTTCAGTAATGATTGCTCAGAGGATTTCTTTTTTCTTTTCATAGTTATCATTTCATGTGCCTCATCTCTGTATATATTTGATTTCCTGCAAAGTGCATTCAATGGGAAAGAAATAATAACCCAGAGATCATCGCCATGATGTTGCAGGTGATTCTTTCTTCGTTTAGGAGCAACAGAGGCTGCCGCACAAAGCGTTCATATGCAACAAGACAAACACGGATCGGTCTCTGCACTCGGTGCAACAGAGGAAACAGGTGCGGCGGCATCCCATACCACTGCAGCAGCAGTGCTCGTGCAGTAATTACCCAGAGAATTAGTCTCAGTCGACTTCAAGCCTCTTCAGCACGAGCGAACTCGCAAACTCGACGACAACTTCCGCGTGGTCGGATGATAATAATGGGTTGAAGGGACCATACCATCAGCTAAGTTTTCTGCCTTCGTTTCTCATGAAGAAGACAGCAATGAGAGATATGTAATCTTTCGCAGAGTAAGGAATGACACAAAGTTGCGTGTTTATTACACACACCCTACCCCATCTCTCTACATTGAATAGCAGTATCGGACAAACAGGAATGGAAGTGCCATCAATGCTACATCAAACAATGTCCGGGCACCAACCGAAACGAGGGCCCTCCTCTGCAGCAGCATTGCTTGCATCTTCTACACTGGTAACATGGCCTATGGTACTCGTCTGCTACCCCAAAATGATAAGCAATTTAAGCTGCTACTGTGGTCTGCATCTTATCCTGATGCACTCGTTCTCGTCTTCCCCAGATGTGGATGGAGATGGAGAGCTGGGAGAGCGCCATCCATCCATGTATGGATGCAGAATTGATCATATGTATGGGCTGCTCTGTCCAGTTTTTATCGACTGCAGATGTTGCTCTGAGACTTTATTAGCTCACTGATATAATGAATCAGTTGTTGGTGTGCAGCCGTTGTTTTCGTACGTGCGTGCGTCGGTCCTCATCGATTCACCTGCGCAACCAAGGAGCAACCCATGGCCTGAAAGATGAGGAGAGGATTGAGTCATTACTGTAAATTGCTCCAGAAATGAAGGTAACATAAGATCAGAGCATTTATTCTCTACGTAAAAATAGCTGATGATTAAGTCAGTAAAATTATAGGACATACACAACCATGGATTTGAGTTTGCAGATTAAAGATCTGAAAAAAGAACATAGTAGCAGCATGATTAACAAGCCACAACATGATTTAAATCCTTGTAGACTACTGAACAAAAGAAATGAACTTGTTTGATACTGATCATGTCATCTTTGGAAGAAAATAAGCATCAACAGAGTAAGAGATCTCATTATGGGGCTTCACAAGTATTTGCTGTTTGGTAGTTGACTTCATGACTACTTCAGTAACTTCTCATCTACCAGGAAGATTAATTCCCATCTATTGGGTCATCCCAAACTGACCAGTTTCGGTTTACAATTTAAGTACACAGAATTAAGTTCTATGTCCAGAGGATCTTGTCTTGTCAGTCTGCATCAAACATATGTTTCCTTGACCTACCCAAACATATATATACATATACATATACATATATATTTATACATATGATCCAATATAAATTTGATCCAGGTTAGTAAATCTTCATCTGCTAGTTAAACTAATCAAGTTTATGAACTTAATCACTTTAATCAGATCAACTACACAAATAGGAAATCAGTAATTACAGAAGAAATAGAAAGGGTGTGGCCTACTCCCCACAATTTCAAAGAAATAGGAAGGGTGTGCCCATCTACCTCCACTGCAGGCAGATAAGAGTGACACATAAGCTCAGATGTAAAGAAAGGATCATCTTTGTTTGTTTTTTCTCTTTACTTTCTCAATCACATCC
Source organism: Musa acuminata AAA Group (assembly GCF_036884655.1). Taxonomy (NCBI): domain Eukaryota; kingdom Viridiplantae; phylum Streptophyta; class Magnoliopsida; order Zingiberales; family Musaceae; genus Musa; species Musa acuminata. The sequence continues at coordinate 24,933,310 of NC_088358.1, read as the reverse complement.
TTTTCATGACTAACAAATTATCAGTGTCTACTACTGCATGTGACATGACATGCATTAGCCAATAAATGCCTCGATAAATAGAGTTAAGCAATATCTTTATTATGCACATCAGAGTAGTAGCAGTCATCTCTACTATTGTAATGTTCCTAGATTATCCTCAAATAGTGTTAGCAACTGACTCCAAATAGAAGATTGAAATGCGTATGTGAGTGCATTCATAATGAAACTGTACTACATGAATGTTAGTGTGTAGACTCTACATATTTTCATATTCTACACCATCTTCGTAATGTCCACAGTTAAGGAGGCTTGTTTAGCTCGAGATGTTCAACAAATGCTAAATAAGTAATTAGATTATGTACTGGTTAATGCATAAACTATGGTTATAGTCCTAGTCTTTTGTCAAGGAACACACACTAAGTCACATTATTGGAATCAAGCCATGCATTGCTGTCTAAACTCTTAAGATTGTTTAAATTGTCAAACCATGTGAAAAACACAGGAAACAATAAGTTATCCACAAAATTCCAGCTGTGGTGAAGAATGAGGTTGGAAGATGTGTGGAATGAACCTAAAACCCATAATTTCAGAAAAGGATATGTTGAATGCTTACCAAGCTCTCAAGTGGATTGTCAAGAAGTTTTGAGTGTCATTCATCCCCTTTAAGAGCTTTTACTTCTCTAAGAAAAAACATGTCTCAAGTGGGAGCTAAATATGATTAATCCATGTAGAACAAGGTCTGCGAAGCAACTGCCATAAGCAAAATATTTCCAACTTAAGTTTTCCTGATTAGCTATAAAGATTGAGATGTCTTCAGAGCAAAAATGAAGAGAGAATTCAAAGCACAGTAATAAAAATAAAAAAGATCGCAACTCAAGCAAATGAAGCAGATGCTCTAACAAAAGTGGAAGTACTTCAGGGAAGTTGAAACTGTTGCACTTCGGAAGTGGCTAAGAAATTGCTTCACAATAACATATGACATCCCAAGATGAAGCAGAAAAATACTACGTAAAACTATCATAACTAGCATAAAAGTGTTCTTTTCATAACTACATGTGCATGAACCAAGAGCAGTACGATATAGTTTCGGTTGAGTAGTGGCTCATCCTATCTCCAAATATAGTACATGCACATAATAGATTTATTTTCTGAGGTATCACATAACAAGCCAAAACTACAACAAACGCATTGTTGAGATGAGAATTTTCACAACTGATGCTCCATTTTACACACCATAAAAGAAAATAAATAAAGCCATACACTCTTACTGTACAGAAATGCAAGGAGAGATGAAAATTTTGATAGCTACTGCATATACACCGAGACCTCATTCCTGTAGTAATGACACTCCGCAACTGGTTCCATGTAAACAAACAAAATGAACCATTGCAGGCCATAAGAAGAGAACTAAGCCAAAGAGGCTGAGTTGATCTAGAAACCATTCATCTCTAAGAGGTAAGTTCGCCGCTTCACTAACGCCTTGACTGCAGCCCGAAATGGTCCATCGAATGCCCCACAAATAAATGCTTCAGCTTCCTTCCTGCTACTATTGCCACAGCTAGTGCCCTCTCCTGCAGGCTTGATAGCCACTAGTGTAACTCCCTGCATTCCCATTCCCTCCGCTAGCTCCAAGTATGGAGCATATCTCAGCTTCATGTTTGATGCCGGCACCTGCGTCCTATTTGATGACAGTGAGGCTGCTAATGGCTTCTCCCTGAACTCTTTCAGCTGCTCTGCTCCCATGATCAATGTCCCCTGACCATCGGCATCTGTCAAGACCAAGCTTCTCAATGTTGGGTGATCATTAATTATCTGACGAAGAAGATAGTGCCTTGTGGATGCAGCGATCAAAGAGCTGATAGTCCAAACAACTCGCAACTTTAGCCCTCCATTCGTATAGAATGACTCTGGTATGCTCCCATTGTCTTCCGCTGACCCATCTAGATTGGCCGAAGCAGGTCTACGTTCCATCCTGGTTCCACCCAAAATCACGCAGTTCTGAAGTGTGCTTCCAAACTCCGCTGTCCACTTTAAGAAGACCCCATCCTCCGTTCCAACATCACCGGCAGGGAGCTCGATCCTCAGGTTGCGGACATGGGTAAAATTCTTGAGGACTCGAGCAGGGGAGTGACGGGAGAGTTGGGGCAAAAGAGGCTTATTTCCATCGTTAATGTTCTGAAGGTTCTGGAAGGGCCTGAGAAAGGCAAATAGCAATAGCCTCAGGAGATGGGCGAAGAGGTTTCTCGGCTTAGGGGAAGACAGGCTCAAGGCGTCGTCAGATTCGCCGTCGACGGACACGAAACGGTCGAGCTTAACAAACACATCGTGAACCAGGGGGACGAGGGCATTGAAGCGCTTTGACACGGTCGAGGAGCGGCCCAGGGACTGGATATCGGCGAGCTTGTTGAAGATGACGAGGACCAGCGAGTCGGGAATTCGGTCGAAATGGTCCCGGTAGAGGGAGGGATCCGACTGCATGTTCTCTCGCCCCTGACACTCACGAGCAAGATCTACTTGTGGATGTCCTTCTGTTCAACTAAGATACCAAGCTTTCAATGAAGACGAAAGCAAGGTGGGCTTTTTTTACCCTACCAGGACAAAGGAAAGAATAACACTACCAAGAAGCCAAAAGGCCCCAAGCTCACCGTTTCGATGATCTGCAGAACAACAAAGACGAACAAGATCCCATCAATTTCAGCCGCAAAAGAAGAACTTTGTCACAAAAATCAACATGATGAAACGAAGCCTTTCTCAGGTTTAGTGGCATATATAAGATTTCAATTTTGGATGCTGAAAAATCGAGTTTTGGATAAAAAGCATAGCTCTTATAAAACAACTAATCATCACATCTCAGGAAATTAGATCACCAGCTATTTTCTTTACAGGAAAGATCAAATCCCTTTAAACCGAACGGACCAACATTAGACATCTGCTCGAAGATTTACCAAACCAGTTCGGCACTTCACCGCTGGCTCAAAATCCAAGAAGAACTGACGAACGAAACATAGCCACGCTTCCCAGGAATTACCTCAAAATCGCCCAAAACTGCAACCTCCGAAGCTTCACCAAAATCCAATCTTCGGCCGGAAAACCACTTCCGCGAAGATCCAAAACCACTCGAACGAAACCAAATCTCCAACTGATCTCGGAGACTAGCCGAAGGAAAAGGATGCGAATCCAGCGATCAATTTCGGGACCCGGGACGTGATTCCGCCGAATGAAGTCAGTAGGGTTCGCGGAGGAGACGCTCGCAATTTATGGCTCCCTCCCTCACCGCACGGAGACGCGATTTCTAGTTACGCCCGTTCCTCCTCGGTGCCATTATTAAAGGGGAGAGTTAACGGCGCCGTCGAGTGGGCCTAACGGGAGACCGGAGAAACGATACGGCGTACTAGAGTCACGAGGTATCGTACGAACCCATCATTGCACCCATCTACAACTGTCACTTCGGTTCCGGCATGAGGCATTTATAGAGGGTAACAAAGTGGGTGCTTCCGATTAGTCTTCGATTCTTAAAAGCTTGGAGCAGTACAAGTGATGGCGGCAGATTAGGTTAATGTGATGGGCTTTGATGAAAATAGTAAGATTGCTTTGATCCACTAATATTGGCTTAAACTCATTATCATTCTTCATGAATTTAAATCCAAAATATATATTATAAACGTAATAATTAGGTAAAAATTTCCTTTTTTGGTAAATATCTGAAAAGAAATGCATGTCCCATTGATAAGAAAATGTGAAGGTCTGTAGCTCATGTCCACCAATATTTAGTGCCTTAATTCCACATCAAAAACTACTTGATGGTTGCAGATGAGAAAGGTTAGACCATCACATCTTTCGAGTTGTTGTGTGGCTGCTCAGAATCCAATCCTAGGAGGAGTCAGGGAATGAATTCTACCATTACTGCACCCAAATTGAAGGACAGCCATTGTCATGCAGCAAAGCAGATGCAGTCCTCGTGACCAGCCCAGGCAGCATCACTGCAGCTCTCTCCAACACCTTCTGGCTGGAGCAACTCAAACTGAAAGAAATAGAGTCATCGAGTTGCAGAGCAATCTCATCACTGCACCACACACGCATGGACCACCGAGAGGAGTGGACGCAGCGGCGGAGGAACCAGGACTGTTCCTGAAGTGGTGGTCACTGTCCTCTTTTCTGGGCTCGCACTTGGGAAAAGGAAGAAGGGAAGCTTGAGTTGGTTGTGAGAAACAAGGCAAGGCTCATCCTGATGCTGTAAAGCGAAATCATCTCGGTGGAAAGAGACTGTTGAGACTTCCCATCTCACGTTCTTACTATGGTGTCCCTTCTCATTTGTCCCCGAGTTCCTATCAGTGTCTTCTTTACCGGAACAAAAATAAAGTGCTCACATGCTTCCTGTGTTCTCTCATCATGTTGGTGAGAAAGATTTACTGCTTCCTGAAGAGCCATGGTGGAAGGAGTGATGCTTTGGAAAAGCATCAGCTACCCTGCTTTGAGATCAAGAACAGGAGAGAATGTAGTGGAAAACGAACAGCCATTGCGGATCTAATCAGTAGTTAGTTCGTTCATAGAAAAAGAGGAATCATCATCTACAAACACCTAAACACCAGCAGCAGCTGTTAGTTTGGCAAGTCCCATAGTCCCACATCGGGAAAATCAGACTTGTTGTCTCGTCTTGGAACTATAAATAAGGGCCTGAGCTTTGATGTTTGACACACCACGAGAAGTACCACAGACACCACAAGAAGTATAGCAGGCATCACAAGAAAACCTGCTTATGGTTTGAAGTCTTCTTGTTTATGAAGCTGAAGGTGTTTTATGGCCTAGGAACATTTCCTAAGGCATTTGTAAGTGTCCCTCTTTTATAATAGTAGTTTGCTCCTCTTTCTTCCGTGGATGTAGGTCAAAGTCATTTGACCGAACCACGTATATCTGGTGTTCTGGTGTTTTATTTGTTCTTGTCGCTTTTATTATTTCCGCTTTATTGTCTTTGTTGTGTTGCCAAAATTACCCTTTGGTAAATATCCTGGGGCTAGCTCTAACAAACTGGTATCAGAGCCTGGTTCTGGGATCTTTTGGCAACAATGACAATATCAAAGATCGTTATCGAGAAATTCGACAGAAATGTCAACTTCGGCATGTGGCAACTCAAGATGGAGGCCATTCTGGTTCAAGACGGAGTTGATTTGGCACTTCAGGGTGCTGAGAACATTCCAGATGGTACGTCAAAGGAAGATCTTGCGGGTATGGATAAGAAGGCCCGATCCAGTATCATTCTAAATCTCTCTGACGAGGTTTTACGGGAGGTAGCTATGGAGACTACGGCTAAGAGCATATGGGACAAACTTAAAGCCTTGTACATGAAGAGGACAGTGGAGAATCGTCTCTACTTGAAGCAGAGACTGTATATGCTTCGGATGGTTGAAGGTACATCTATACTCTCGCATCTTGATAAGTTTGATTCTTTGGTTATGGATTTGGAGAATATAGATGCAAAAATTGATGATGAGGATAAGGCTTTGTTGCTCTTGTGTTCTCTTCCCCAATCTTTTAAGCATTTCCGTGATACTTTGATTTATGGAAAAGAAACAGTTTCTTATCAAGAAATTAAATCTGCACTGAAATCTAAGGAGCAGATAGACAAGAATATCACTGGGGAAAGTAGAGAGAATCAGGCTGAGGGTCTGGTTGTTAGGGGGAGAATGGATAAAAGAGAATTTGACAATAGTAGATCTAAATCCAGACATAGAAATTTGGAATGCAGATATTGTCATAAAATGGGGCACATTAAATCTGATTGCTTTAAATTGAAAAATAAATTAAAGCAAAAGGAAAAATTTGTTGAGAAAACTATTGAATCCGCTGAAGCTAGTGTAGCATCTGATGAGAATTTTGGAAATATTTTCTTTGCTATTGATGACAGGACAAAGTCTAAAAATGAATGGATTTTAGATTCAGGTTGTTCTTATCACATGTGTCCCAATAGGGATTTGTTTTCCACATATGAATCTTGTAATGGTGGAATTGTTTTGATGGGCAATAATGCCGCATGTGATGTTGTTGGTAGAGGAACAATCCGAATTAAAATGCATGATGGTATTGTGAGGACGCTCACTAATGTTAGACATGTTCCTGATTTGAAAAAGAATCTCATCTCTTTAGGCACCCTAGAGGCCCTTGGGTGTAAATACACAGCTGAAGGTGGAGTTATGAAAGTTTCTAGAAGTGCCCTTATTGTTATGAAAGCTTGTAGGTCTGGTAGCTTGTATATTCTGCAGGGAACTACTGTCACAGGTTCAGTTGCAGTTTCGTCATCATCATTGTCTGATTCTGACATCACCAAATTATGGCATATGCGTTTGGATCATATGAGCGAAAATGGTTTGAGCATATTGAGCAAAAGAGGTCTACTTTGCGGACAAAGTACTGGGTCACTGGACTTTTGTGAACACTGTATTTTTGGAAAGCAGAAAAGAGTCAGCTTCAATTCTCCGACAGTTCACAAAACGAAAGGTACTCTTGACTATATTCATTCAGACCTTTGGGGTCCAGCTCAAGTTCAGTCTAAGGGTGGTGCCAGGTATATGTTGACTTTCATTGATGATTATTCCAGGAAAGTTTGGGTTTATTTTCTGAAGCATAAAAAAGATGTTTTTCTAACCTTTAAACAATGGAAGGCTTTGATTGAGAAGCAAACATGTAAACAGATTAAGCGGCTTCGAACAGATAATGGCATGGAATTTTGTGAAGGTGACTTTGAAGAATTCTGCAAAAATAAAGGAATCGTTCGGCATCGCACTGTTAGGATGACACCTCAGCAAAATGGTGTGGCTAAACGTATGAATAGAACACTCTTGGAGAGAGCGAGGTGTATGATCTCAAATGCAGGGTTGACAAAAGACTTTTGGGCAGAGGCGATTAATATGGCCTGTTACGTTGTCAACCGTGCTCCTTCTGCAGCACTTAACTTTAAAACTCCGGAGGAAGTTTGGTCAGGTACTCCTGCTGATTATTCTGATTTTAAAATTTTTGGGTGCCCAGCATACATGCATGTAAATGAAGGAAAATTAGAGCCTCGGGCTAAAAAGTGTATTTTCCTTGGGTATGCTTCTGGGTTGAAAGGATACATATTATGGTGTCCTGATCCCAAATCCCCAAAATTTATAATCAGTAGAGATGTTACTTTTGATGAATTATCTATGCTATCTTCTAAAGAGGAATCTACTAGTTGTACAAATGATAGTGCACAGAAACAAGTGGAGCTTGAGATTGGGAGTTCAGATTCCTTTAAGTCGAACTCTTCTACTCAAAGAATGCCAGTAGGTGGTCCCGAGTCTACTGACGCAGATGATCCAGAGGAAGAGCAATATTCCATAGCCAAGGATAGACCACGGAGAGATATTCGACCACCACAAAGATATGCAAATTTGGTTGCATATGCTTTGTCTGTTGCAGAAGAGACAAGTGAAGTTGAAAATTCATACGAAGGACAATCCAGCTGATATGTTTACGAAGCCTCTTCCGGTTTACAAGTTCAAGCAGTGCTTGGACTTGGTTGGTGTTCATTGTTGGTGATTGCCCGTTGGGGCTTTTGTGAAGAAGGTGGAGCAAGTTTTGTTGGGACATGCCAAGGTGGAGATTTGTTAGTTTGGCAAGTCCCATAGTCCCACATCGGGAAAATCAGACTTGTTGTCTCGTCTTGGAACTATAAATAAGGGCCTGAGCTTTGATGTTAGACACACCACGAGAAGTACCACAGACACCACAAGAAGTATAGCAGGCATCACAAGAAAACCTGCTTATGGTTTGAAGTCTTCTTGTTTATGAAGCTGAAGGTGTTTTATGGCCTAGGAACATTTCCTAAGGCATTTGTAAGTGTCCCTCTTTTATAATAGTAGTTTGCTCCTCTTTCTTCCGTGGATGTAGGTCAAAGTCATTTGACCGAACTACGTATATCTGGTGTTCTGGTGTTTTATTTGTTCTTGTCGTTTTTATTATTTCCGCTTTATTGTCTTTGTTGTGTTGCCAAAATTACCCTTTGGTAAATATCCTGGGGCTAGCTCTAACAGCAGCAGCTCAGAATCTTGCAATTCTTGTCTACGGTTTCTTTCCCTGAAAGAGAATCTCAAGTTCCAGAGCTCGAATTGGTGTAAACAATATTAGATCCGCCCTCTGTTTGGTGTTCTCCAAAGATCAGGAAATTGTTGTGATTGCCTTTGGTGCTTTTATAGTCTATTAAAAATCCTAAACTCAGAATAAATATATAATTAATTAGGAATGAAAGAATATTTTATCTCGATTAGAATATTTAATCTTTGCGAGTGGATCTGACCATAAGATGATGCAACAAAATTTTTTTGATTAATTAAAAAATAATTTAATATTATTTTGATGGATTTTTAATTCCATCGAGTCTCTCGTTTACTCTCTTATATAGAGACGAGCAGAGTATCACTTAACGATAAAACGAGATCTTGGTATGAGTAAATAGACAAGATGTTATCCTTGAAGATGTAAATCCCTTGACTCTTTTCTTTTTATCATGTAAATTTTATAGTTTTATAATTAAATAATACATAGACTCATTTAGATTTATAAGGAACCTTTTTGGAAATTTTTTAAAATTATTAATTGAGATATTTAAATTTGTTCACATTAATAATGGCTAGAAATTTTGTTCGAGTGACTATTTAACTTGATCTTATTCTTCCATATTTCATAGATTTTATGTGAAATTTTCATAAATTAAAAAGATTTTTAATTCCAGGTTAATGTTTTATAAGTATTTTATATCATAAAAAATAGTTTTAGGATTGTATAAATCATGTTTATGTGACATTTAAATTGTTATGCATGTTTGAAACTTTGATTACTTTATTCTGAATTTTTTTTAACAGTAACAAGAATTATTACGGAATTTTAGATGATGTTGGGGAGTGACTACTTCTTCAACCACGATAGATCCGAAGGGATGCTAAACTTATCAAAGGATCCAAAGTTAAATTTGCTTATAGATTCATTGGTCGTTTTGATGTCTATCAGTTGGCATTAAAAGGCGGCGACCTGTCCGCTTGCCGCCGTCTTCGACTGGAGGAGGCGGAGGTGCCGGCGGTTCCGCCGGAGTTGAGACGCTTGGCTTCTCCTTCGTCTTTCCTGAACGTTGTCGAGGAGTAAACGCCGAGTTAGAATTGCCATTAGGAGGGTAATTAGGAGCGACGACCTCAACCGGGTGTGTGGTAGAGAGCTCTCTTCTGTGTTGACTCGAACCGTCGCCGACTTTGTTGACTGGGCTTCAGCGAAGACTGCGGCTTCCGAACGGTTGCCCTGCTCTTTGTTCGAAGCCAAGTTGGGAGCCAAAGGCATGATATAGGAGGAGCAAGCATAGGGTAAAAGAAAGCACCATGGATATCGAAGTCGCCATGTCTACAAGACTGGTGATATATAGTGAGTGCTGTTCACGAGGTTAAGTAGCTCAGGAGTTCCTAAACATATGAGAAATGCACACACATGGCAACGACGGTTCGAGTAAAGACAGAAGGACCTCTCTTATGTGATGCTAATTTGTCTTGTTTACTTGGCATATGATTGTACGCATGTATCAGCTCACTCATCGGGCGGCCCAATGATTTCTCTGGTGCTCAGGCCTTGGATCATCCAACTCCTCTCAGTTCTCATGCTATCTCTGTTTCCTTCCGTGGAAGCAACTCCTTTGTTTCACTGCTGAGCAGAAGTAAATTTAACTTAGGAGAACTAATTCACTGAGATACTGACCTGGCATGCGATCCATGAAGAACTCGAGGTGCGGGAAGTTTAGGTTTCAGTAGCAATCATCATGGACAAGCATGAGGAAAAAAGCTGTCTCTTAGATTCCCTTTGGTGCAGTCTCAGTCTCAACCTTTGTCTTCTATAGCAAGCAATGCGCCTAATTCCGCCATTAATTAGAAAATGCTGGCAGAGTCGTACAATGCGTTGAATAATATTTGTCGGTGGCATCTTTTGTTTTCCTTCTCTGCATATAATTGCCTTCATAACGAGGCAAAGACAAGAATTGACTTTATCGCGTGGGGCTGACTCGGAGAATCTGACGTGAAATGTTGTGCTAGTGGCTATGATCTCTCAGCTGTTTGAAGTACTGTTTCACCAGGGATAAAATGAAGTCAATCTTGCTTTTGTTAGGAGTCAAAGGCAACAAAGAAATAGCATACCAGGATCTTAGATGGTTCATCTGCCGCAAATCCACCTTTTCTAACAATAATCTTTTGTTAGGAGTCAAAGGCAACGAAGAAATAGCATACCAGGATCTTAGATGGTTCATCTGCCGCAAATCCACCTTTTCTAAGCTGCAAGTAAAGCACAAGGAACTCCTTTTTAGTAGCAAGGAAAAATAACACATGATCTACCCTTTCCAAGTCTCTCTAAGATTTTTTTGGCTTTGTGATGAAATCAATAACATTTTATTCACTTCCTAAATAACAATTCATAATGCTATTTAAGTCCAAAGACTGATATCAATGCTTCAAACGAGGCATATGCGCATAGCTTGGAAGAATGGACTTCAAACCTCTAAAAATTGTCCCCTTGGAGAACAAGTTCATCTAAAATGTGGCATATGACATCCCAATGATTTCATGATGACCGAGAACCAGTGACTCCCAACTTTTAATCGGGCCCACCAAGGCAGAAATTTGAGCTTTAGTCCTTTCTCATTTTCTCACCTTTTCTTAGACTTTTTTTTTGGAGGGGACCTTACAGTCACACAAGAAGAAGATATCGTCTAGTCGCAATCTTTTCCAGCGTAAGATCAAATCCACCAACTATTATATGAAATTAATAGCACAACCTTTGTTATGTACTCCATTCCGGCGGCTGAGATCCGACAAAGTCGTTGACCTGAAGCTTAACCTTTTGCACGCATGTCAATATGCCAAACTCATAAATCACCACGTGGCTGCCTTGAACCGGTCAAGCGAATGGAAATGTCGGATTGTCTCAATCAGACGCGTGACCAAGCTCTGCCGTGGGAGACGATATTCTTCATCCTTATCCTTCCCACCTTTGTTTATACGCATGTGGTTAGCTATGATCAGTGCGGCTGACGAGGGCTTGGTGGCTGTTCTTTCATGGGGAATTTCTGCGGGGGTTCTGCTAAATGCGCAAACGCCTCTTCTCCTAGTGTTTCAAGTGAGGAATGCTTCTTTAGATATGTGTTCTCCTTGCCTGCTGCTTTTTTTGCTCCCTGCTTGCTTTCAGTTTGCTTGTTTGCCTCTCCTTCTTCTGCAATCTTTTCATCAGTTATGAAATGAAAACTGCAAGAAGAAAAAGTTGAAATAGAGGCGACAAAGGTGGGAGGGGGAGAGTGGTAGATGATGCTTACGATTGTGGGCAGACCTGATATAGAGTTACATGTAATCTTATATACTGGGAGAAGTTGCGCAGGGTAGCAATGCTTCCAGGTACAGCAGGTGTGAAGCCCATGTTCGAAGCACTCCCCAACCTGCCTGCTTCTCTGGGCCTAGATATGGGATAGTAAAGTGTGAGATTATTCTTAGATCAAGAACAAATTCAGGTGACTAAGCTCAAAAGAAAATTTCCAAAACATACTGAGGGAAGAAATTACGATGTCTTGTCATTAGTTATTTTCTCTATTCATCTGTTTGATATGGCTTTCATGTTCCTTGGAGATGATTGAATGCATACAATAACGCACTATGATTTTTAGGACACGAGCTAATTCTGTCACTAGGTTACTAAATTATAGAAACACAAGGATGTGATTGATGAGGCATGCAACATTAGATTCATAAGCATGCTTCTGATGATAATCTGGGATATGAAATTTCCTAATAGACCATTTGTGATCCATTTATCTTGTTCAAGTTCTTCAGCAAGAAAATTGCTTTACCTGTTGCAACACTTTTCAGCTCCTGTATCACCTTATATATTGTAATGTCTGGAATTCCTTGTGACATTATCTTCTCCTTTTCCATGTACCCAAAAGGACTGCAATCTTAAACGGACATGTGACCTAATAGAAAGCAGATAAACATCACGGTTTACTTAGACCTTTATTTTTAGGCATCAACAAAGAAATAGGAAACCGAAAAGATTAACTAGAGATTAGAAATACTCATAGGTCTAAGTATCTGAATGCTGGGGGAAGATTTCTATTATGGGAGTGCATCAAACCAGACAGGGCACCAACATGTCAGCTAAATCCACTACGACCTAAATTTAAACTGTCTAGGTGAGACTATGTTCTCAATCAACTCCAGTATTCTCTCTCGTCACACATTTTAGAATTTCGAGGTAATCAACATGCTAAACACCATTCCATTGTTAATGTTAACAGTTTAATAATTTGAATTATTTTTCCAATGCAAGAAATGAAAAAGCGATGAACTTCGACAATGAGTTTTTTTTGTTTAAAATAATTTTAGTCATGATTGTCTGATGAACAACACATCAATGTTTGATGATGACTCTGTACAATGTTACTAGGAATTCATTCTTTATATACCTTCATGGATCTGTCTATCACCACATAGTTGGATTTATGCATTCTTCTATTGCATTTTTATTTTGCCACAAATGCCTTACAGATTTTCAAAGCCAATTTCTCTTTATAAAATGGAAATTGTCTCCAAGATCATTCAAATTGAAAGAAACTATGACTCACATGTAATCTCCAGTGAATCCACAGTCCATCCTAAGTAATTTTATTTCGAACAACTCATCCAAGATAATTTCAACAGGTTTGCGAAGTCCTTTTTCATCATTCAAAAGTGAGGCAGCAGCTACTGTGAGTCTGAAGCCCTTCAGCTTGAATGATCTCAAGACTGCCACCAAAAATTTCAGCTCCAATTCATATCTAGGCGAGGGAGGCTTTGGTTGCGTCTTCAAAGGGTGGATCGATGAGCATACCTATGCCCCTACTAGACTAGGAATTGGCATGGTCGTTGCCATCAAGAAACTCAAACGAGAAAGCTTTCAAGGACACAAGGAATGGCTTGTATGTAACCATTGCACCTTCTAGTGGCAAGAGGTTCTTATATGCCTTTTCAAGGTCCAGGTGAGCTTAACTTTCACTGTTATGTCTGCAGGCAGAAGTGACCTATTTGAGCCAGCTTCGCCATGACAATCTAGTTAAGTTAATAGGCTACTGTTCAGAGTCTGATAACAAGCTTCTTGTCTATGAGTACATGCAGAAAGGCAGCTTGGAGAACCATTTATTCAAAAGTATGTTTGCACTTTGTCATTAGCTTCAAGTCCTCTGTTAGTTTCTTTTGCTTCGCCACAATATTAGTATTAAGAAACTAGCCAGCAAACATCTTCTGTCTTCCATGGTATCAAGACTCAAGTTCAAAAATAGACCAAAATAGTCATTAGAGATTTTTTTTTAATCTTTTCTTGAATCCAACTGCATCCAACACGTCTAATGAGTCTTAGTTCAAGTTAACTCATTCCCTATGCTGTTTTAGTAGTACTACAATGGATAAACTCATAATCTGAATGATCTTCTTGGTCCGTACTGATTAATGAATGTAGCTTGTTCTGTGTAGGAGGGGTACAGCCTATTCCTTGGTCAACAAGAGTGAGCATTGCCATCAACATTGCTCAAGGATTGTTGTTCTTACATAGCTTAAAAACCCAAGTCATATTCCGTGATCTAAAGGCTTCAAATGTTCTCCTTGACTCGGTAGTTTCTGCTTGGACAACCAGCACAGCTGATTTAGTATTCTTATTTTAGGACATGATGAATCTTAGCTATCTAAATTACTTGCAGGATTTTAATGCGAAACTGTCAGATTTTGGCTTAGCTAGGAATGGCCCTACCGGAGATAAGAGTCATGTTTCAACTAGGGTAGTTGGAACTCACGGCTATGCTGCTCCAGAGTACATTGCTACTGGTAAGGCCTCCTCGAAAACCATAACGTGCTTCTCCTTGTTGGACATGTTAACTCTGCATTGTTATCAAATCAAGCAAAATTCTGAAACATGATTCTCTGATCATTGTTGCATACAGTTTTGGACATGTATTTCTAATATGTGTGTTGTTAAACCAAGAGTTTTGTTGAGGTCTATAACCTATTAAAGCTATAAATGATGCATGTGTTTCCATGAGAAAAGTTGAAATGTTAAGTGGATTCGGTCAGTAACAAAATGCTACATGATCCAAAAGAACAAAAGAATGTACTTGGACTCCTGAATTGCTACTTGGATTTTGTCCTTCAATTTCTCTGGTTGATTCCCATATTCTATTATAAGGTCTTTGAAATTCGATTAGTCTTATCACCGCTGTAAATTTACTTATACCATCAAAGATACAGCAACACATACAAAATATAATTTCATGATGCCAAAATATATAAAAGCAGTATACTTGTGTACCCTTTTAACATAACCATCTGAATTTTTTGATGAAATAATGCAGTCATCTGTATGAAAAATAGCTTTGCTCATATAACTACTAAATGAAAGTCAACTAGGGGCCAGGGATTGAATTACCTTTGACGATAAGCAGTTCTTGCCACCTTCTTGAACTCTGCCATCAGATCCTGCAAATAATATTTTTAAACAAATGAGAATTGATTCAATTTTAAAATCTTTTTCAGATTATCTTGCATTCAAACCTGTAAAATATTTATATGGCAGGTCACTTGAGTGTGAAGAGTGACATATACAGCCTGGGAGTCGTGTTGTTAGAACTGTTATCAGGAAGGCGAGCAGTGGATGAAGATAGGGGATCCACAGAAGAGGCTCTGGTAGACTGGGCAAAGCCATTTCTAAACGACAAAAGGAAGCTGTTGAGGATCATGGACACAAGACTGGAGGGTCGATACTCGAAAAAGGAAGCCCAGACAATTGCTGCTCTTGCCTTGCAGTGCCTCCATGTAGATCCCAAGAACAGGCCTAACATGATGGACATCCTGCCAGTCTTAGAACACCTCCGAGCACCTAAAGACATGACTGCACCTCGCATACATTCAAAGGCTTAGTGCAGAGCTTCATGTTGCATGCTATGCTAGGAGAAACCTGAGGCAATCCAAGGATGAACAGATAAACAATTTGGGTGCTCTCATAATGTGGTGGTGGTCAGAGAGTCTTCTGAAGCATCACAGAGTCATACAGAGGATAGTGAGACCTGAGCTTGTAATTCAAGGTGCCTTGTTTTACTGAGTATGTCTTAGAACTCAGGAGCCATGATCTGAGATAAGAATTGCTTGTATTTGATAGTATATGGGCATGGAGACAAGCAACAGGACATCTTCATTGTTTCAAGGGCACACCTGCTGAGATAATGACAGACATGAAGTACATATCGGTCTATATATAGATTTCTGAGAAGTCAGAAATAAATGAACAACAGGTCAACGAGAACAAAGATCAGACAGTCATGAAACACAAACACTGACTCAAGTGCGAACAGGATAAGGGTTTCCTACTCTGTGTTGAATGATTTTTTATATGTGGCATTTATTGAATCTTATAAGGACTCACTTTGCCATCATGACCTTCACAAATTCCTCGTAATTAATCTGGCCATCACCATCAACATTGGCCTAGAGGATCATCTTGTCGAACTCCTCATCCATCAGAAGTGTATCTATCTTGAGGTACACAACTGAAAAGCAAGGTTAAGCCCTAAGAATGCAAATTGTTTCCATTGGAGACAGAGTGGTCCAGAATAAGCAAATGGTTTCCATTACCTATTAGTTTCCTTTTTTCACTTTGAACTATAATCCCAAACAAAAATTACAGAAGGTATGCAATAGATGTCTAAAAACAAAACCTACCAAAGAATCAAGAAGTCTTTTAAGAGATGCTCTCGAAACAGGAAGCCAATGGATCACACAGAGTGGACAACAAATAAGGACACAATCAATCATAAAGAGAGCAGAAAACTACTGCTTCCAGTTATCAACAATTAAGCTCATGGACCACTCTCTTCACGTGTCTGCCTCATCGGAGAAATCCAGCAATCTGATTTAGAATTCAAAAATAATCCTGCTTATGTCATAATACTGCTTACATCAAAACATCATCACTGTCCTCTTGATTGTCCAATTCAAACTGTCAAGTACAATCGAATTCATATTCATGTGAAAAGCTTATCGTGCAAAATCAATTACAAGTTTCACAATTACCTCAGGTCACGAAGAAAATATTATGAACATTATTCACTAATATAGTTAAATATATACCAAATCCATCAACTATAAGTTTCTCAATCTGTTCAGGTCGAGACCAAACAATCAACAGAAGCATTTTCTAATAAAAAATGAACATTTACTAAATCATAGTTTCAGGTTGCTAGGCTACTGGCAACCATCTGTCGTTAGAGAAGATAGACACATGATGAGAAGTTATGAAGTCATTAGAGTATGGCTCATGTTGGTGTCAGATTTTCAGATATTCTTATATACAAATATGCTTCTTTTTTTTCCTAACAAGCACTGTGTTATAAATAAAATCTGGCATGTTTAACAATAAGAATTTTCAGAAGTATTTGTCTGGTTAAAAAAGAAAACTGCTTATTCCAACATAGTGAATACTACTTTCCAACAACTTTGATGTCTACAGGCAAACATATATCTACCTTTTGGTTTTTCTGCAACTAATTAAGTGTGCTTCCTCATATAAAGCATCCCTAGAGCTTTGAAGGGCAAAAACTGAGACTGATTAGTCCAAAGTCATGTTCGACCTTGCACAATTGGCTAATTAATTAGTTCAAAACTATTATTTTCTATTTCATTGGATGATATATAATATGTTATATACAGATTACCTATTATATGTACACCAACATGCTAACTACTATGATGCCTCAACAAAAATAGTAGTTGATTTATCAACAATAATATTAATTGATTTATAGCTGATTGGTTAATCAGTTAGATGGTTTATTAACCTCCTCTCAAATATAAAAAAAATGAAAAAGAAAATCGACTGCTGTGAAAGGCAAATAGATATTTCAGACTTGTATTGTCGATAATGATATGTTCTACTTTTCCAACAATTAGTAGTCGATATAGCTATTTACAGGGTGGTTAATGAAAGTAAAGGCGACCGTATAGATCCTAGCATCTATGTAAGAAGTCAATGCTGCCTGATCAAGACACATCCACATCTATCTATGTCATCAACGGCACAGCAGTAGAACAGTGATAATGATTACCATACAACGAGAGATAGCCACGTGCTATCGTGAGTACGCTTCGCAGACAACACGATCAGGATTTATTGAAAGGACATCTACGGCAATATATCTAAAAAGCACCATATTTCAAATCGAAAGAAGAGGAAAATTATTTAAGATTGTGCTCAAGCGTTTGTCAAATAGCTGAGAGACTATCCATTGAAAGAAGGGTCATTCCCAGACACGTAAGATATTCTAAAGCACAGATCACAACACAAAAATATCTAGATGGAAGAATCGAGCAATCCAATTGATTCATCAAGAAAGCATCGAGATCTGATCCTAAGAAGTCTCAGAACAATCGAGAAAAACCAACAAAAAGATATAGGGATTTGAAAACATCAAGCGATCGAAAGAGGGATCTGACCATCGCCATCCTTGTCGAACAAGGTGAAGGCCTCCTTGAACTCCGAGATCTGCTCATCGGTGAGTTGCTCCGCCATGTCTCCTCCAGTCAACGGTGATCGATCCAACCAAAGATAGAGACAATGAGGGACTTCTTCGTCGGGCGAAATAGATCGAGATCCAGAGGAAGAAGCGAGAGGCCTCGAGCGCTTCGTGCCCGAGTTCGGAGGAGTTATCCTGTTTGCTCCCTCCCTCTGCCTTTTATGTTAAGGTATTTTTACATATCTATCCTTCCGAGTTTTGAAATGACATATATATTCTTATGAATTCGAATACAAGTATATATGCCCTTCAACTATATACAAAGAAAAAAATATAAAAAATTTTAATCACCAATAATTATTGGGCGAATTTATAGAAAAAAAATCTTACTTTCTAATTTTTTTTCACAAAACGCTCCTATTTTAAAAAAATTAAAATAATATTCTTTTTAAAATAATTATTTTACCTCTTAGCTCTCGTGCAAGAGTTGCAGGGAAGATGAGATGTCTTACATGACAGAGGAGTGGTTGCAGATGACGATAGACCTTCGTATGAGGGTTGCAGGTGATGAGGATTTAGTGAAATGAGTAAAATGATCTTTTAACATGACCAATGGGATTCTTTCAAAAATTTTCAAAGTAAAGGTACAAGATATTTCAAAAAGTATGAGTTTTTTTTCAAAAATTTACCCATAATTTTTTTATTTTTTAAAAAATATTTTTAAAATATAAAAAAATAATATCAGAAAAATGAGTAAATTCTTGAAAAAAATCTCTACATTTTAAAATTTCTTGCAAGAGTGTCCTTGCTTTGAAAAAATTTCAAACAACACCTTTGATCATATAAAAATATCACTTTATTTCTTTTTTATCAGACCTATCATCATTTATGTCATGTTGTCACCACTTTGCTCATATAACAACATATTGTCACTCACAATCCTTCTCTGCTTATCGTCCTTGCATAAGGGCTAGTCGCTCCCCTTCACCACATACATCAATCCCATCAACTTTGAGCGAGCACTATTGTTAGGGTTAGACCATGTAAAGATGAGATAAAAAGAACAATGGGTAAAATGATTAATTTAAAATTTATTGTTTCAAAAAATTTCAAAGTAGAGATGCTCTACGAGACATTTTAAAAAATAAGGATTTTTTGAAAATTCATCCAAAAAAATTACTACGATATATATATATATATATATAATTACATTAATTATTATTTGATTCCCTAAAAAGCAGATTCTAATTACATTACAAATGTGACGAACCACAGTATTTTGTTGTCAGCAATTCATCCAAAAAGTCAAGTATTCTGATTTGTTTATATTCCAAGAGTGCCGCACTTGCTGTACTGAAATAAAGCTTCTGTGGCCAACATTATATATTTAAATCCTCTAAAATTTACATAGATCTATCAAACATACAATTAAAGATATAATCTTTTCCTACAAGTCCCAAACGGAAGCGACAACCTGCAACACCACCCCAAGAACTCCACCACCAGCTCCTCCACCAAGTCCCTCCATATCACACTCTCCATCCACACCCCTACCCTCGCCACCTCCCAAGTCTCCTCCTCCCACGCTGCGTCCGCCCACACCTCTTCTACGGACTTTGCCATCTCCCGGCTAGCGCTCCTCCACCTCCTCCTCCAGCACTTTCGTCGAACGCCTCCGATCATCCTTACGATCTCTCTCCCCTTTAGCTCGACCACCCACGGCATCGCTTCGATCGACTTGGCAGCGTCCGGTGCCTTTTGTCTGTAACCCTCTCCTGCACAGTTGATCTCTTCGGCATCAGTAGCTCGACCATGGACGTGATGTCTTGGCTGTTGGCGTCTTTGTCTTTGGATTTGCTCACCCACGAAGACGAAACCCATACGTGATGGCTTCACGATCCTGGATCCGACGGCTGTTGTTTCCTTCTTCTCTGCATTGAGATGCGTGCCATGTAACGAAACGCACGCTTCTGTAGCCGGTAAAAAAGGTGGGTTGATGCTTACCATTCGGTGATCTTTTTGACCGATACCGAGGCGACGATATCGCGTCGAGGACCGAGACGGGACTCGGCTGCTCGCCTTCGCACTCCTTTCTTGCATCCAGGCCGTCCGATTTGATCAGCCCTGCCGATCTGACGGAGGAGGAGACCGCCTTCGCCTGGATCTCCGCCAAGCGGACGGCCTCGATGATCCGCCTCAGGGCCCTGAGGTCCTCGTCGCACTTCTCCAGAGCCCGCTGCAGCTCCCGCCGCTGGTCAGCCGCCGCCTCCGGCGTCACAGAAACCGTGATGTCCGGCAGGTCCTCGAGTCCCATCAGCCTGGCCACCAGAGCCGGCCGGCGGAGGGGGGTTTCGGGGGACGCAGCGACGACCGCTTCCGCGCCCGGTTCTCGAATGTCCTGCGGGATCATAGGGCTCCCCGGCGTCTCGCAGGAGCACCGCGAGGGCCCTGTCTGCTTATCACTATCTTCGACTAGAGGGGGCGGAGGTGCCGTCGGTCCTGACGGAGTTGTGACGCTAGGCTTCTCCTTCGTCTTTCCTAAACGTTATCGAGGATTAAACGTCGAGTTAGAATTGCCATTAGGAGGGTAAGAGGGAGCCACGACGGCGGCGCGTTTACCGGAGGTGAGACGCTTGCGGGAGGAGCTGTCACGGTGAACGCAGAGCAGGCGGAAGATGCCGGACATGCAACCGATGGTGGCGGGGCGGTTTTCCGAGCTGACTTCACGGCGAGATGACGACGCTTGCATCGTCTCTACGTTCCCCATCCCTCGCTATCTTCCTTGGCTTCTTCTAAGTTTGCGTAGGAAGCGAAGAAGAAAGATCTGAGACGAAGAGAAAGCAGAGACCGGAGGTGGAAGGCTGGCTTTTGTGGGTGTACAACGAGCCTTCCTCCGCTAAACTCACAAGGATGCCATCTCGAGGGTTCGCCAGCCAACAGACGTATGATTCGACCCGACCAGCACAATCTATTTGATTAATTACATCAAATTAGATGAAGATGATGTATTCATCCAATCACATTAATCATAAACATATGCTCTACATCAGTCGCACGATGGAGACAGAAGGTCCAATTAATAGAAAAGAGCAAAGGAACTGAAGGTCTAATCATGAGAAGGATCAGACGATGGTACGTAGGGCATGTGCAGATGGACGGTACTGATGGAAAGCCGAGCGGTGGTCCATGGTGTCCGGCTTTTGTTGTCATCGATAAAGATTTCAAGTAAGAGGAGGTATCTTATGTCGCTCAGGTCCAGCAAAGATCGCGTTCCTACCTACGTGGCAAGCACCGATTGATCGATCTGAGTTATTACACCTGAAGTATTCAATAATAAAAGAAACATATCGAGGCATATAAGAAAGAAAATATAAAAGATAACAAAAGGAAACTAATTACACGTCGGGTCGAGGTGGTTCAACAAACGGTCCAGCTCGGAAGGCGACCCTTTTTCTTTATGGCGGAGCGAAAGTTAGGTTTGTGAGCTTTGACGTTTCATTGGGTTCCGAGCCTTCTCTCTGGCGTCTGCGAGGAAGAGAACCCAGCAAGAGAGGGGGGAGAGAGTGTCTGTGTGTGTGTGGGGGGGTACCATAATAAGCTTCAGGCATCTACTGGTCAGTGGATTTGGAAGATGAAAACGTGAGAGAGGAAGATGTGATCACAGACAGTGTAGGGAAGAGGAGAGAGGGAGGGGCTGATCACGCAGGTGAATGATGGAAGGCATGGCAGCACTGTGGCACGTTGAAGACTGTAAAGGTGGTATTTGCCTGGGGATTGATGCGGAGATGATTCTAATATGTTGTACGTGATTTACTTATCCTTCGATGTAAGACACCAGTCATCCATGCACCACCATTTGATGTTCTTCGATGCTTTTGTTTCTGGTCCTCAGGCCTCTCTCTCTCTCTCTCTCTCTCTCTCTGGATAGGAGGAATTCCACTTGTTTTTTCTAATTTTTAATTCTCATTTCAAGCTTCATATTAACTTAAACATCAAAGTAAACTTAATATATGTCTTCATGTAACATAATTTTGACATTTACATTAAAAAAAATAGTCCAAATGAGTTAAGTCAAACCAACCTTGATATAAGTAGACTTTGGGTCTCATAGGTGTGGTATTATAAATAAGTCAAGTCAGATAAATCTTGATATACATCACATCAATGATCAAATTTGATATTAACTTATTAAGATTGTTTAAAGTTGTTCTTCTAAAGTCAAATCTCTCATTGTTAAATCATATTCTGATTATCCGATATGAATGTTGATACATATTTAACTAATTTCTTTTCTAAGTTTGTGTCGGGTTGGTATGATTTTAGGCGAATATAGGATTTGAGCTAAAATCATGTAAAATTAGGTATATTTTTACACTTAATTTAGTTTTTTGGTTGGAAGATTTGATCAAGTGCTAAGTTTATGTAAGTGTAATTGCATTATGAATGAGAGATAAATATATATATATATATATATCTATAGCTATTTTATATTGCCGTATGAGACTATCGGATTTGAGATCATGATTAAATATATCTAGTTGACTTGTCAAGTGAACTTCCTTATTAGCACAATTCTGACTATCACATCAATCGAACGAGGTTTTGGCATCGATCAAATAAAGATGATATATTAAATTGATCTCTATTTGATCGTATGATAGTGAAGAGTGTCATATTTCCTTGAATACGAAAGCTTATGAATATGATCAAAATATAAGATGAGGAAAATTAGGAATTGAAAAGATACTTTTTTATTATCTTATCAAATAGAAAGAAACATTCCATTAATATTCTAACTTTAAGTTAACTACAATTTCCAGTAAAACAAGATAAATCAGCTCCCAATAATGAGTTGATCTGTGTACGATCAAATATATTGAATTAATAAATAATATATTTGATAAGCTAACCGCACAACGGGGGTGTAGCTCATATGGTAGAGCGCTCGCTTTGCATGCGAGAGGCACGGGGTTCGATTCCCCGCACCTCCAGTTTTTTGGCTTTTCATTGCCAACAATGCGTTTCCATGCGTATCATATTATTTAAAGAGCTCACCGCCAATAATATCATCTCTGCTAACTTTGTGTGATGGTTTTGGTTCGGGTTCGATGTTCGGGTTTGGGCCCGCAAGATTCGATTTGGAGTCTGAGCCTCTAAAAACAAGCCGTAGCCGTAATTTAGGGTTTTATCCCGCTGCTTCATCACTACCGCCGAGGAGGAAGCAAAAGCAAACGAGCGCGGATAAAAAGAGAGCGCAAACGCGAAAGGCGTAGGGTGGGGGGGAAACATTGCGTCGAGCAGCTGAAGGATACGACCACCGATGGCGCTTCTGCGGCCGGTTTCGCCTCTCCATCTCCGCGGCCTCTTCGTCCACCGCCTCTTCTCCTCTTTCTCCGCCGCCCGCACTCGCCCCCCTCCCCCTCTCTCCTTCTCGCCCTTCCCCCCTTTTCGCCCCCGCCCCTGCCTGCTTTTTACTTCGAGGTCGTCCCTTTTCCTTCTCCTTCCGTTTCTTTCTCGTTCTCGGGGTGTTTTGATCAAGGTTCGGTTCTTTTTTGCTTTCTCGGTAGGACTTTGGCTGTCCAAGCTCCGAGGATCGAGTTGGGGGTGAGGGCTTTCAAGTCGTCGAGCGTGGCTTCCGAGAAGCTTCAGGAGAAAGCTAACCAAACCTACGGTTCCGAGCAGATTCAGGTGATTCCTGCTCCGTTAAACGCCCCCATTTTTGTGCTTTCTTTTCTTTTTTTGGCTCAGCTGTTGTTTTCGTTATGCGAGTGGGTTTTAGGAGTTTCCACTTGTTCGAGGGTTGTAAATGGCTCTTTCTTGCTTCGAGAACGGGCTTCCTAACGCAAAACATTGGTCCGTGTTGGATATGGTGATAAGATTATTTGAAGACATGCGAACTTTGAGCAGATTGAAAATGATAATCGTTCGCACTTTTATGCCTAAAGGAAGTGGTGGACATAGTTTCATTTGACCTAGCGTTTGATGAGGAAAATGCCTTGTTGATGCACTTGTAATGACTTTTTGACGTTGAATGTTAGAAGAAAAATGAAGCACAAGTAAATACAATTAAAGTTCCGGTGATTATTTTCCAACACGAATAATTAGGTAATTAGGTGGCTGTTTCCCGACTGCTGCACTACCATACTATGTGCTTTTTGTTCTGTGATATATGTGGCTAACCTGATATGAATGTAACCTGGTTGCCATTCACATAATGCTTGTTTGGTCATTTCATCTAGTGATGGGAGACGCAACAATTTTGTGTTGTGTGTTGTATGCCAGGTTTTGGAAGGCCTTGATCCTGTCAGGAAGAGACCTGGAATGTACATCGGGAGCACAGGACCCCGTGGTTTACATCATCTGGTAGCTCAATTCTGATTTATTTGTATTTTCTGATGATATGTTTGGTCTTTGTTTTGTTCCCATTTTATTTCACTTTACCTTTCCTGTCCTTCTACCTAGGTGTATGAAATATTGGACAACTCCATTGATGAAGCGCAAGCAGGATATGCAACAAAGATAGACGTAATTTTGCACGAAGATAATTCTGTGAGCATCACTGATAATGGAAGAGGGGTATGAATTTCTTTCATAATATTATTTTATGAAGGCAATGTAAGGTTTTCTTTTTTTTTTTCCTTTAGTTATTAATATTGGCAAAAAATGCAATCTTTTTCTGAATGAAGTGTCCCATCAAAGGTTTATCACTTGTCTGAATGAGTGAACTTCATTCAAGATCAGATGCAAAAGAAGAGGAGAACAATGAAATCAAATCCTTCATAAACTGATGATGGTGTCTAATAGAAATGATGATTCTGTAGAAAACAAGTGTTAGTAACACGTCCCATTTTACAAATTTACCAGAAACACTCGCTGATTACTTAATCGGACATGTACGTTTCTGACCACATTCGAGGGGCAGTATGAAATGAAATATATACTTAGTTATTATCCTCTTTTGCTAATAGCCAACTTATTATTAATGTCACCATCATTTTCTCAGTCAATGTTCCTTGATAAGCATGTTTTTGTTCTGTGCAGATTCCTACGGACATACATCCTGTCACAAAAAAATCCTCTTTGGAGACTGTTTTGACGGTATTCTTGCTCACATTTTCTCTCTTTCTTCCAAGGGACAAAGGAAAACTCATATGTAACTTACAATGGGACTATAATTATATCTTCATTGTTAGTGGACTATTTTGAACATTTAAAATAATGCCTTAAGTTGATTAGCATGGGTACTATCATGTACATAGGGTGCATGTTAATACCTTGGTTTTTGTTTCTTCACAAAAAATACTGAGTTCATTATTTTGTCAATTTTCTAGAATTTTAATGTCTTAATTACAAATACTTGTAGGTCTTGCATGCAGGAGGCAAATTTGGTGGTTCAAGCAGTGGATACAGTGTCTCTGGGGGGCTACATGGTGTTGGTTTATCTGTTGTCAATGCCTTATCTGAGGTACCCATACTCCCATCCTGTTAACTTTATACTATTTGCTGTAATTTCTCCCTATGGTTATTAGGATTCACAATATGTTTGCTTTATTCTTTTGTAGTGGTGCAAATACTGCAATGTTTGTTTATTTAAAGGACATGAAAATTTTCGCAAAATATATCAGTACAAAGGTTTCTTGGTGATGGTTTGTCTTAAATTCTGTAATTTTGACTGTCTATTTCTACAACCCAAGAAACACTTACATAGTTCAATTGACTAATAGGGTGATATCCATGTGATGTGGTCATGCTTCTTAGTCTTAAACATGTTCATCACACACTATCTTGCTTTTGATATGTTGAGTTTTGCATCTATGAGGAGCTACATAGCTGGCATTATTATTGGATTTTGTTATAAACTCCGTTAATGCCACTCATGATTTATCTTCTCTGTTCAAGTAGCTTTGATTTGCGATCCTCTCTATTAATAGTTTCAACTTTCAAATAGCCTTTAAGTTGTGATGTGCTTTCTTAAACGACTCAGCCAATTAGATATTTTACAACACCTCTATGTGCTATATTTCACAATATGATGAATGGGGCTTTTCAATTTTGAGTACAGTTTAGTCAAGTTTGTGTTGTCTTGTGTAGGCACTAGAAATAACAGTATGGCGTGATGGAAAGGAATACCAGCAAAATTATTCACGTGGAAAGCCAGTGACAACTCTGACATGCCAACCATTGCCAGTTGAAGTTACTCAGAAGGGAACATGCATAAGGTTTTGGCCCGATAGAGATGGTATGCTTCTTCTTTGTTTTCTTCTCATTCCAAAGTGGCAACTCACAATTGATGACTTTACTGTTGTATATGTCGTTTATCTTATGTATTTTTTTTTTTTCATTTTGAATGTAGTGTTCACTACTTCCATCATTTATGACTTTAACACAATTGCTGGACGAGTTCGGGAGCTTGCTTTCTTGAATCCTGAGGTATAAATTCTCCAACATTTTTCAGCAACACATTTTGTCATATATGAAGTTCTTTATTGTCCTTGACATTTAAGCTAGTCTTCATTGTAAACAGAAGTTGACTAACTCGAACATCAATAAATTTTCAGCACCCAAACTTAGTTGCTTCAAGCACCAATGTCTTAGCTTGGGCTGGTCACTCCTGTATTTGTTTGTGCATGTTCATGTGTGAGGAAATGAGAGATGGGAGTTGTTTTCTTACACCAGCAGGACCTGCTACTTCTTGTCCACTAATACAGTGTCAATTGGTAATGCAATTCTTTAGATATATTTGTTTTACATAAGAGCAACCATGTTGGATTTGCCATGGGAAATGAGTGATTACTATTTTCGAGCTTGGTGAAACCTAAGTTTTATTATCTTATACGTGGTACGATATAAAGTAAAACATGGGCCTAGTCTTCACTGTGCCTATTGCACTTCATCTGTGTACCATTTAGCCTGTCAAAGCTTTGTTACATTGTGCATAGTACTTTTTGGGACTGCTGAAAAGTCATCACAAATGCTTCTCTATGCCAAAATGTATACAGGTTTTCTTGGTGCACTGGCATCTCTATTGTGTTGATTGATGTGAATGTGGCCCATATTTGCATTATTTCTACTGTATTTTTGTTTGTAATTACCAAAAACCACATGCATCGGCAATTTGGCACTTTAGTTGTGCGGGTATGCTAAGTTTTGCAGTGGTTATGTGGGCTCTACATTGTGATCTCAAGTAGGGTCCATTCATATGTGCACCATATTGGGCACCTTGAAGGTGCCAGGTGAGTACAATGTTGTGCCTCTGATCATCATTATATCCTGTTTACTTGATTCTGCTAATTATTGATGTTTTTATTAAGTGATAAGAGTAATCATTTCCACGTGTGATATAAAGTTCAAATACCTGCATGAACATATTAATCATTTTCTTGTACTGTATTAATTGCAGCTTACTATTGCTTTGAAAAAGGAGGGTGACTCAAAAGAACAATACAATGAGTATTGCTACGCGGGTGGCTTGATTGAGTATGTTAAATGGTTAAATACTGATAAGGTTTGTACTTTTTACCTTATGAAGTACAATTTATGAATACTTATTTTCCCAGGGCATTCATTCAATGTATTGACAGTGTTCTCCCTCATATTCTATCTTTCCTTTAGAGTAGGTTATCTGAATGTGCCTTTTTTGTGTGAATGTATGTCAAGAACTCTAGCTTTCCATTGTAATACTAAAAGAAAGGTATGTTAATTTTCCTAGTTCGTTTCTAACATTTTGCATATACAAATAAATATCCATTTAATAAGAATTCAATTTTATTAGATGTTGTTTTGATATAATCCTAGAAGTGGCTTATTATTCTGTTGAAGTGTCTTTCCTGGTCCATCACATAAAGAGCATCCTTTTTCAGGGGTCTAGATAATTAGGACTACAAGCCCAAAAAAATTTAGGAAGTTATTTGAGGAAGTTTAGATGAATTTCTGGTTTCAGTAGGGAAGACCAAACAATGAATTATCAATTTTGTGATCACTTGGAGAGAACCAGTTACAAGTAGTAAAACTGTTCATGGTGCTGGGTGAGAAATATATATTATGTTGCTGTTAGAGGTAGAAGGATCGGGAAAGATATTGTAGATACAGTGGGCCAAGACAAATGGTCCACACCTTAATGTAGTATGTAGACCTTGCTGCATCTCAACAGAGGATAAATTAACTCACCAAACTTATGTAGTTGCTTATGAGTTATGACTGTTATTGCGGTTATGAGCTTAACAAGGATATATTTTCCACTTGCATGTATGATTGGCTCATTTCTCTTTCCCTCTGTTGTTGGCTCAGCCCTGCAGGGGATGTCAAGCACACTGTAGAATCGATGGGGCCACATAATTCCCTATTTTCTATCATATGCTAATATTCCTTTTCTGACTTCTTCTTGTTCTTAATTTTAACATTGATTGTCTTGTTTTCATTTGTATAGTTGAGTTGAGTGAGAGGGGGATGGGGGAGGGGGGATGAAATGAACTTGTTGATTCATGTCATTTCTGTAACTTTTAGTTACCTGGTCATTGAAAATCTGTTTCCACAGCAATCCCTTTAATATATATGCTGAAATTTCATCATTTTCTGCAGAAACCAATTCATGACACTGTTGCTTTCAGAAAAGAAACAGATGGAGTCACAGTTGATGTAGCCCTTCAATGGTAAAGTACTTTCTTTCTTGCATACTGCTATATCAAGATTAAAGTCTTTAATCTCCTTTGTCAATTTCTTTCAGGATGCCCTTAACATGCCAATAATCTGTTCATTCTTTTTAATTCCATTGCTTATCTTTTTCTCTTGCTGTATTTGTGTTGCTGGTAATTGATGCACTTTGTTTTATCAGAAGAATATGTTCTAAGCTTCATCCATTAATGTTCTCAATCATGAATTGGAAGCACCAGGATTAGGTTCTTACTGTCTCCTCAAACAGGTGTTCTGATTCATATTCGGAGACAATGCTTGGATATGCTAACAGCATCCGCACAATTGATGGTGGCACCCATATAGATGGGATGAAAGCTTCATTAACGAGAACTATCAACAACCTGGGGAAAAAGTCCAAAGCTATGAAGGTATTTAATTTTCAATAATTGATTCATGTTTCTATTGATAGAATATATAAAGGGATGCCTTCAGGTATAATGGGTGGAGAGGGTCAATTCAATATGAAAAACAGATATTATCTAGAACAGTTCAGCAGAAGTTAGACTGTGGTTGTTTCTGTAGCTCTTTGTAATAACAATTCTTTATAAAGGCAGGAATTCAATTTTGGATAAGTTCTGTTTCCTATCACCTGCAGACAAGCTTTATTTGATCAGTTGACCTTTCATATCATGAATCATATTTTATTTATTCTACAAGTTCACCGTTCATCCAACATGTTCATAAGCAAGGTCTTCAATTTCGAATAATACCGTCCGTACCAGTCTGCCAGCAGACCGGTACATGGACCGCTCGCTACCGGGTGACATATATATATATATATATATATATATATATATATATATATATATATATATATATATATATAGGCGACGTCGTCTCATTTTTTTTGCGACATCGGCCCGTGTGGGGAGAAGAGAGGCGACGTTGCAGATTTTTTTTACTTTTATATATAAATATATATATAAATAAAAGATTTTTTTACCTATATATATATATATATATATATATATATACCGAGTGGTATACCGAAACATACCGCTCAGTATATCATATCGAGCGTATCTCGAAACTCCGGTACGGTATGATATTTCAATCCTAAGTGAGAAAGTCTTCTGATAATTTCTTTTAGCCTGGTATTAGGTTCCATATAATGGTAAAAGAAAGTTGAGTAACATATGATGTTTTTCAAAAGAATCATGGTGGAATTGGACTAGGGTAAATTCCAAACATGTGAATTTTTGTCTGGTCACAATCAGTGTGATTTTTACCCAATAGAAAAATTTGATGCCTTTTTTTTTGTGGTGGTGCAATTTGTGGTGTATGTTAAAGTACTTTTTATATTTAAATGTCAACCAGTAGATGTTCTTTTTATATTTATATGTCAGCAATTTGGACTTTTTTTGTATATTTTTGTGCTTTACAATTTATACAAAAGATCCTGTGACAGGATAAGGATATTAGCTTAAGTGGAGAGCATGTAAGGGAAGGATTAACATGCATTATTTCTGTAAAGGTTCCAAATCCAGAATTTGAAGGACAAACAAAGGTACTCTTGACTTTGTGCTTGGAAAAGTATTTGAAGTGTCTTCTGTAGTTTCTTTCGTTTCATATATCTGACTAATGCTAGATGGCACGTTGCTTGTTAATATTGTATCTTATGTTCTTATGAGATAGACAAGGTTAGGGAACCCTGAAGTACGAAAAGTTGTTGAACAATGTGTTCAAGAGCATCTTACCGAGTACCTGGAGTTACATCCGGACGTGTTTGAGTCAATTCTTTCTAAAGCTCTCAATGCTCTGAAGGTATATATTTTTTACTGTTGCATGTAATATTGTTGCTTTGTTAGTTTCATCGAGAACATTTTCACTATTTATTAATGCTGACATTTTAACAGCAGCATCATTTCTCGAGATAACTTGCTTTTTAAATAAAACATGCATTTTATATTGTTGCTACTTCAGTAGAGATTACTCAAAATGATCACTTGTTATATTTGTTATACAATTTTTGTTGTTTTACATATAATTGTAGAGTTACACTTTTTATGTAGGCTGCCATGGCAGCAAAGCGCGCTAGAGAATTGGTGAGATCAAAAAGTGTGCTGAAATCTTCTTCCCTTCCTGGAAAATTAGCTGATTGTTCATCTACAAATCCTGAAGAATGTGGTAACTGTCCATGTGTCATGTTCAATTTGTGATTGAAGTTTACTAGATTCAATTATGGATTTTTAAATTTCTTATTTGCTGTTAAAGTGTGCTTATCATGCCAAATATTGGTATTAAAGGTGGTTTTTTAACAATATAATGTAATTTTCAAAAGTTCAAATTTTAGTACGTTGATGTTGCTAATCCACTGTTGGTGCTTGTTCAGTTGCTTGGTGCCTTCTTCTGCAACTTGCCTCTAGTGTTGTGCCACAATTCTATTTTTGAGATATCCAACATCTAAGTGAAATTGAAAGATTAGTTTTGGACGATACTTTTAGTTTCAACTGCACCATCCCCCAAAAAATCTTTGGAATCATTTACTGACTTAACCATGTCTTAAACATATATTTCAACAATTCGTGTATAGTTTACTGATATTTCATTATTCTTCAGCCTATAAAGTAGGACAGATCATTATATTTGCTCTTGACATATCCATGAAAACATTGGGCTCTTGTTTCACAGTGCACTCTTGACTTGTTTCTTAAAAGAAATATTGGGAGGTTGTTAGTTGACAGCCAAAACAATTTAACCAGTCTGTGATGCTTACCTGTTCATTTGTCATAGTTGCTATCAGAAGGATTCATTAAGTAGTAAAGGGGATGTATTAACCATGGAGACACTTGTTAGGAAACTCTGTAAGACTTCCATGCCAGTACTGTTGTCTTCTTTTCTTATGCTGTAGTATCTTGGCATTGTTGTTTAAGTGCGTTTTCTTAAGATGTATCCTTAAGTCTTCCACTTGTAATGTAGAACATAATGTTATGAATTATGGATTTAAAACAAATGAAAACATCAAGAGTGGCTTTAATGTGAGAATTTTCTGGCACTTCTCCTTTATTCTACTGTTTCCAGTATTCAGTGTCTTGGTTGTATTTCTTGGTATTGCATTTTCTACTGTTGCTGCAGCAAATTTCATTCATTGATCTACAATTTCTTTTTCTTATTTACTCTATTGATCAATATTTTCAGAGATCTTTATAGTGGAAGGTGATTCAGCAGGTGGCAGTGCCAAGCAAGGTCGTGATAGGAGATTCCAGGTGAAAGTTCAATTTCTTTTATGACTGAGCTTTTATTAGTAAGGACAGAGAGAGGATATGATTCTATGCATGTTGTTTGAATTATTTTATGACCCTTTGTCGTAAATTTACTAAAACAATTTAAAATGTTATGTGTTGTTCTTGTTTCCCTTCTGAAAGATGCATGTATATATACCCTCTCCGTAAGTCTTATGTTTTGGTCCAGTGCATTGATCTGTATTAGATTAAGTCCCATCAAGTGATGTTTTTCTTGCAATCATATTTCAAATGTTGATAAGTGATGACAGACTACTGTCATGAGCAGAATTCCACGTATGTCATGAAATATGGATTGCTTGACGAATCATTTGGGTCCATTAAAGTACATTATTTCAGATAGGGATGTTGAGCATCTAATGTTGAATATTTACCTGTCTGTCATTCCTTTTGATGATCACTGTCAATGTTTATTTAATTCAGACATGTCTATTTCTTGTTGTATTAAATATCTTTCTATCATGTACCAGCTCAGAGTCATTTTTCATGGAGTCGGTATCTTTTTATCACGTAGCAGTGTGGATTCATATATTGTACCTAGCCTTCTGCTTATCAAACACGAGTTTCTACCTTAATGCCATTATGTAACAACTAATTGTATAAAGTGGGGACATTGAACACTTCAATCGGGTTTCTGAATTGGAAGAACTCATTATGTTATGTATGCATTATGAATTTAAGATGTGCCACTAATTGGTGAAAGGATAACCTTCTTATCGTTCACTTTATGTTTACTGTAATTTTGCAATTTTGAGTTGCCTACTTTATTCTATATGAGAGTTTTCTTTTACCTGATTGTTCTCTTTGTTTATCGGGTCATAGTTCCGTTCATCACTTTCAGTTGTAAATTATTTGCACTAAACACTCCTAAAATTTGAACCATCTCAACAATTCTTGCAGGCTGTTTTGCCTTTGAGGGGTAAAATACTGAACATTGAAAGAAGGGATGAAGCAGCTATGTACAAGAATGAAGAAATTCAAAATCTCATTCTTGGCCTTGGTCTTGGTGTAAAGGTTGCATCTGCACACTTCCCGTGGATTTGTCAGCATCCAAACATTCTTGCTGATCAGAATGTTTCATTATCCAGGGGGAGGATTTTAGGAAAGATGCCCTTCGATATCATAAGATCATCATTCTCACTGATGCTGATGTGGATGGTGCTCATATAAGAACCCTTCTGCTAACATTTTTCTTTAGATACCAGGTGCGCTGTAGAATGCTACTGTTAGGGATTTAACAGCCATGTTATTGTTAAATTCCAAATTCCAAATTCCATATAGGTAGAGTTATAACTGTATGATGAACGCTGTTGCTGCAGAAAGCACTCTTCGATGAAGGTTGCATCTATGTTGGTGTTCCTCCGCTTTATAAGGTGCACACTCCACTTTCTTGTGTGTACAAGAAATTTGCTATAAATCTTTTTTTCCTTCAATTTCTTATCTAATCATCAAGTATCAGGTTGAGCGTGGAAAACATATACACTACTGTTATGATGACACAGAGCTCAAGCGCCTCACAAAAACCTTCCCTACGAATTCTTCATACAATATCCAAAGATTCAAAGGTAAACAGAGAAATAAAAAGCAAAAACAGAACAATCATAAGAAGGAAAGTGTTTAGAGGCATTCTGAACCTGCAAATCATTTGATGTTTCTCATGTATGCTGCTGTCGCTACTTGTATGTCTGCTGCCAATCTTCTTTGAATTTTTAAATGGAAGCTAACATGTATGCTGACCATATCATTTATCAAAAGTTTCTGTTGGAAATCTGATTTTGTAACAAATACTGGTATCTTTATCTTTTCCAAAATATCCTTTTTGAACTTCTTTATAGAACAGAACAGATTGTTCTTTGGAATGCCATGTTACTGCATTTTTATGTTTTTTCCTTGTGTGTGTTTTTAGAAAGGCAGTTTGCATAAACAACGATACCATGGTGCAACCAGAACTGCATTCTTCACGCAACCAAATTAGTGAATATTGCTGAAGATGTACATAAATTAAATACTTGACCAAGTTATTTTTCTAATTGTCCCTCATTTGAGTTTTTTTTTCTTTGCTTTCTTGTTCAGTGTTATGTCTCACTTAAAATGCAAAAATGGTGCCTTATTTTTCTCTTAGTCTCCTTCATGGCATGCTACATCTACTTAAACAAAGTTACAATTTCATTTACCAAGTTATGTCACATTCTATAACTACAAGGAATATCTGTCCTATGTCCTCTTTTAAAAGACTAATGACACATTCATTATTTTGGAAATAATAGGATTAGGGGAGATGATGCCATTACAACTCTGGGAAACTACACTTGACCCAGAGAGAAGGCTACTGAAGCAGTTAGTAGTGGAAGATGCTGCGGAAGCTAGTGTTGTGTTCTCTTCACTTATGGGCACTCGTGTAAGTAAACAGATGCTATGTTAAAGTCTTGTTCTGTCTGTGTTTAATTTGGTAAACTAATTGTTAACCATTTTATTTCATTTACAATTGAATATATTGCTGCTTGAGGTCCCTAATTTGTTATCATTTTCTTTTAGGTTGATGTTAGGAAGGAATTGATACAGAACTCTGCAAATATGATCAACCTGGAACACCTCGATATCTGAGGATGACTCAGTAACATGTCTGACTACTCTGTAACTAACTGGCCGTATGCCTTGCCCAACTATTTTGGTCCATTCGTGTTCCATTCCTTTGGTTGGCTTAATTGGTGTTTTTGTAGGGAAAGGAGCAAATGGAGATTGTTGGCTACTTAATAGGTTTGTACTTGTCTGTAGCTTACATATATTTCTTTTAGTGAATCCTTTTGTTACGTAGCCTTTATTATCTTTTCCCATTATCTTTGTTTCCATGTAGGTATATTCTCGGCCTTTGTTTTGGTTTGAGAACTAATGAAAGCATCTTGTCTTCCTTGCTTCCTCATTTTTTACCTTATCATAATGATGTTATCTTGGTCAGTATTAGTTTTGCATTATGAGAACTGCAAGAAATAACATATTCATCATAGATTTGTCTTGCTTGTCTTTGGTTCATCTGGATAGCATATAATAATCTTTATTTTTTTTGTATTCGGCAGAATTAAGACTGGTTTGGGCTTCAAGTGCAGATTGGACAAGTATGTGTCTGACAGAGTCCGATAATATTACTTTTACCTTTTGCTGCCAAGACTTTGAAGAAGCCTTTTGCCATTTTACCCTCCTCTGTTTGTCTTATGTATTATCATGGATAGTTTTTGAACAATGTTGTACTTTTCCCTTATTTCAAGATCTTCCTTTTTCTTTCTTTCTATCACATAGGCAGTTATTAGTTCAGTTGGTCTTTAGTATATTTACTTCAAGAGATCTTCCACACCAGCAGGAAAGCAAGGAGTCAAGTGTTCAGACCAACTGTTCAGGTTCTGCTATGTTGATCAGATATAATGTTTTTGCTCTATCAAGATGTGATCATCTGACAGGCTCATGGCCTTACAACTCCTATCTACTATGTTTCTATTTCAAGTTGATTTTTTTTTTCTTGTTTGTTTAAATGGGTAACTAAATGATATTCCCATGCTTATCATCTACTGTTGTTTGCCTCTGAAGAATGCACTTAGTGGATCACCTGCCAACTGTTTGATTATTTACCCGCATGATAACCTGTTCCTTATGTGCAGATTGTCATCAGTATTCCTTAATGCTGTGGCGCCGCTGATCCTCATTTGCTAGTTGGGAGAACAGAATGAGCATGTTATCTGTTGCAGAAATCTCATCAGATCCACCCTTCACTGGCGCCACAGCATTTGACTTCTTTGATCTGCCTACATGCGAAAAGGTTTCTTAATTGTTGACTTCTTTGATCTGCCTACATGCCTTGGTCAAAAAGGAGAAGGGTGTCGGTATGGTTTGTTGGATCAAGTAATGCATGGATGAATACTTTTTCCATCACATTAACTGATCTAGATGTGTGAGTGAATGTATTCTGCAAATGAGTAGCATTAATTCGTCGCCACTTGCAGTCTCTGCATTTTTTGGTTGCCTGTCCCAGAGAAATATTGTTCTTACACCGAGAAGTGTATTGCAGTGAGCTAACTTTTCTTCATCTGCATATTAAATTTGCATATTTTGGTACACCGAGAAGTGTGCCAAAGCTCAAGCCTGCATTTATTACTCTTCTCAAAATGCAGATGACCATGGTCGGATGAATTTACTAGACCAGCTGATATTTTCAAGGTAGAAGCAAAAGGGAAATTAATATATGTAGCCCGAGGTGATCATGTTGCAATCCCAAGGTGGTGGCAATGGAGAGCTTGGATCTGTTTGACTTGATTCAGGTTAGTCATATCTAGAAATGAATGGAACCCTTATGATCAGATTGAGACATAAAAATTAAACATTGAAATTTTTTGGTATTTAAATAGGTATGTATGGAATTCATTTTAAACCCATCAGGAAGCACATTAATTGCATCAGTAGAAAGAATCAACTGATCACCTGTAAAGGTCTCACAGTACACTTCTCCTATTCCACTTATTTTAGAACCCTGTTTCAGAGATCATGGTATGAAGAATGCCATTTATGTAGAATGATCATGGACAAGAAATGGATCCCTGTGTGTACATGGCAGACAAGGATCAATATCAAGTCCATTGCATACCAATGGGCAGCATTTTCCATTGCATGGCAGCTGATTTTTGTAAATGTGATTACAGATATAGGAATGTTTCTGCACTTTAGATTTGATTTGTATCAAGTATCTTTGCATCCCATAGTGCAGGTAAATGACATAAGGTGGCAACACAAAATGAGTGGATAAAGAACTGTTTGCACCATATCTTTGTCCATATCACTACCAGTGCTCTCTCTCTCTCTCTCTCTCTCTCTCTCTCTCTCTTCTTTCATTTGATTACACTTTGTAATGACTTCATAAAGAATTAAGTGCAAGAAACAAAAAAAAACCAATCTCCTTTTTTTTTTTTTTTTTTTTCTTTTTCTGAAATTGTTTCTCTAAATCACAATTTGTGATGCTTGTATCTGATCTAGCTTCAGCTGCCCCAATGAGGTCTTTGCATGCATCTGTGTTTTTTTCTATATGGGATCTTTTGTCCATGATTGATATCAAAGATAAACTTGATCTAAGACTGCTGATTTAACAAGCTGGTCCAATTAGGTTGAGAAGATCTCATGTTGGATTTGGTCTATATCATCTCAAGTTAAATCAGTGGTCTATTGATTGTTGCTATA
This sequence comes from Musa acuminata AAA Group, assembly GCF_036884655.1. Classification (NCBI taxonomy): domain Eukaryota; kingdom Viridiplantae; phylum Streptophyta; class Magnoliopsida; order Zingiberales; family Musaceae; genus Musa; species Musa acuminata. The sequence goes on along the minus strand of NC_088358.1, from coordinate 24,896,596 downwards.
TGACATGGTTTTAAGCTACTGACCAACTCTACTGTGTGTTACTACAACCTGATCCTAAGGCTTGCTCTAATAAACCAACACAATCTAAGGCAAGCAGTGTTAGATAGAGTCAATGGTTTGAGTAAAAAAATTCAAATTTGGGAATGCTCATGCCTTTTGTCAGTTCCTGGATGCAAGGAAGTGTGCAGAGAGATGAAATGAATCGGATGCACTACCGCAGGCTGGAGCTTCAATGAGGTATGCTTTTGCACTGTTGATGCACAAGCAAATGAATCAGATTCCACTAGTTGCAGGTAGATGCAATGTGCCAATCTTTATCTCCACAGGGAAAAGTTCGTAGCTGACACACACACACACACATCGAAGGCACGCCAAGTGCCAAGTATCCCAAAGCTTGGTCGTTGATTCCCTGCCATGTTCTTCGAAATCTTCTGACGGGCCACACAAATCTCCGTTGAGCAGGACATCTTCTGCTTGTCTCTGCCACAGCCTTTCAGCTCAAAAGGTGGAAGCTGGAGTGCCAGCTGCGGTCGGCCGGTGTCGCCTCGGTCGCATGCATCTGCAGCTAAACAAGTAGTGGCTTTGTTGCTCTTGCCATCTAACAAGCACCCAACTTTAGGAATCTGTCTCGATTCATTCTTTGGCATCATATCTTTCCACCATCTTCCTGTGACTCTATCCACACCCCCACAACAGATCGGCCCTCGTCCCTACCAATCCTGTAACCTGCACAAGCTTTTGCCCAACATGAGCCGGAATCTCATATCTTGCTGTAGCTTATCCCCTCGGCCACAGAAGCCACTGTTCTTGGAGGCCAACTCCTTGGCAGCTATGTCACTCCATGCTCCCGAAACTTAAGAATAGCTTGTACTAATCACTGGCTTATTCTTATACAAGGCCACTAACTTTTATCTCAAGTGTTCCATCCTCCATTATGGATTCCATGCTAGATTGTTGCCACCATGGGAGACCAGGCACAGCGATGATGGAGGGGTTTGTGCACTGGATTGGTCTCTTCACTCTTTCTTTTCTATTAGTTTAGCGTCTTTAGTGCAGCTAAGATTTGAGGATCAAGAAAAAGCCCATCTCAAGATCCTAACACCAGCTCACCAGTGTCATTTTATATTCTGTCGAGTACACTTGTTGACAACCCAATGAACTGGGTAGAAAGCTGTGTGAGGATATCTTCAAGTTGTGCATGAATTGGCTACTAATTCCTCCATACCTAATCTCTGGTCAAAATTTGTGGACTCAAAAACACTTTTCTCACCGATTACCACATGGCTTATTATCACAAAAAGTCATCCTCCCAGAGACATTACTTTAGCTAAAGCCAACTCTAGTAGTGGATGACTAGTGCAGAGATGTGAAATTTCCAATGCATATCATCTCAGAAAAGGATGTTTTTCCATGAAGAATGTCATGTCAGTACTAGATGGTTTGATGGCATAAAAGTATGTCCAGTTTCAATTCAACTTATTTAGATAACATATTTTATGTTGTCAGTCTCATACTTTAATGCACATTCTGGTTTCTGTTTTTTTACCAGTGTTGCTGCTGGTAGTCTTGAAGAATCAATAGTGATGAGTAGGATGTATAATCCTTGTGGATTTGGGATGAGCTCATCAAGATTCACAGTGATCTTTACGATGCATCATGCCCAACCTTGCTGCCACCACTGCAATTTCTCTTTTGACAAGCTGCATTACTTTATAGCAGATGGTCACTTTCAGTGCATACCTCATCTTCATTAATTGTTAATTGAGTTTGCTAAATCATATTTGGACTCTTTCTTACATGGTAACTTTTCAATTCATGGCTTAATAGTAGTGCTTGGCTCTAAGAGAGAGAGAGAGAGAGGGCAAGGATATGAATAAAGTTTCATCTTGCTTGTGATCATTATTGACACTTCCTTATGATTTATTTGGAAGTAAAAATAATTATAGATTCAACAACCATCCATCCTCCTTCCTCTCAGTTATCTTTGTGGTTTTAAAGCTCTCTCTTTTTAAGGATGGCTCCTGTGGTCACTCTCCATCCATCTAATTAGGATGTTAGCTCTTTGGAGCACTCATTTAACTTTTTCTCTGTGATGAGTCCTTTTCTAATATGAGTTCTTTTGTAGGTTCTGGATCTTGCTTTGTTAACCGTGATGGAGACACGATTGTTAGGGGGTGCTCTTGCCATCATGTTATTAGTCCTAAACATGTCGAATGACTTGCCATCAAGTTCTGTTTTTCCCCCCAGGAAAAAAAAGAGTAGTTCATCTGGAATTCATTTCCATGCTTTTTCCATGTAATCGAGTAGTACTGTATTATGATCACAAACCAATTCATAGTTTTCTCAGCTAGAATGATAGGATGCATGTTCATCTTTGTTCTGTAATATTTCTGGCAAGTATGTATGTATGATCATTCACAACATGCAAGAGGAACATGTTGAAATAAAAAAAACCACTAAAGACTACTTTTATCTAATCCAGTTTGGTATTCTTGCACTGATGATTTCAATCAACAATGTTGAATGGGCCCATAGTGGAGGAAATCTAGATACTTTTTATCTTGGTACTAATTATTTATTGACCCAGAGTCAAATATAATAATATTTTAGTATATGGTTTAGCTGTAAGAAGCATCAGAATTGATAAATCCACATGTTCAAGATTTCCTAAAAACTAAATTTACTTGAGAAGCAGAGGAAGAAAGAGTGGCAAAATCATCCATCCATTATTGCCAGATCCTTTTTTTTGTTCCAATGTTATCTCACTCGATTTGTAGTATTAAAAGATGGGTGCTGAGTGCAAGATGGAGACAGGAGGAGGAATCTTCCTGGCATCAGATACCCAAACCAGCACAAGCAACTTTTAGCCACAGCCCACCAACAAGAAGAAGACACCACCTGCACTGACTTGGGGTCATGGCCTTTTCTCCTCCACAGCAGGGTCATATGACCATGTTGTGGTGACTTCAGCTATTATCTCTACCAACCATAAAAGCCAATGGTTGCCAATGGTGGATGGTAAGGAAGATGGGCTTGTGTTGTTTGATGATGATTGGTTCCTCCAGTTCCTGATTCAACCTTCCACACCCCAAGAAAAGTAAAAAACTAGGCTTTTTCCTAGCCATTTATAGCTTATCCACCCATGTATTAGTTGCAGTCCTGCAATCCTTCTTCCTCATCTCTCACACACCTCGCCAGTTCTGTGATCTGTGTTCTCCCTGGGGAAGAAAGAGAGCGGTCTGGTGCTGGTGGTGCTGAGGAGTCGGTAGGTTCGTGGGGAAAGAAAGATCATGATGCGCTGAACAGGAAACATCCCCACCACTTCATGCTTACCTCCATCTTCTTCTCCTCACCGTTTCAGCGAAGCTTACTTCTTGGGCTTCTGCCACTTGGAGTGGTGTGCAACCGCCAACCAAACCTTGGAGCTGCATTGAAGCTCTGTTCTCTCGGTTCCGGCTTTCTGATGCCATTCTTCTTCCTCATGTCATTCTTCCCCGTCATCGTCCTGCTATCCAAGTCGCTTCCTTTACAGCCCCTGCCTCCATGGGCAGGTGAGGTGAGACTGCTCTCCATCTTGTTCTGGCGAGAATTATCAGCTGCTCTGCTGCTTTTGTTCGACAAGTTTCGGCCCGTTAGCGCTCGAAAACTCGCTGCTCCATCGTCACCCACGATGTCTCCGAGGAAGAGATGTGCCCACAGGGTGGATAATGTGGAGGAATCGGGGGAGATGTCGGTCTTGGACTTGCCGGAGTTGGCCTTGGAGTGCATCCTCGGGAAGCTGTCGCCGGCCGGATTGTCGAACATGGCGGCTGTTTGTAGCTCTCTGAGGGAGAGGTGCAGGAGTGACCACCTCTGGGAGAAGCACATGGAAGAGAAATGGGGGAGAGTGATCGGCCACGCAGCGCGCAGAGAGTGGAAGCTGTTGTTGGCTTCGATCAAGAACTCTTCGGCGAGCAACAGCTGCAGGAAGTGGATTGGGGCGCTCTCCTGTGTGTGGCCTATTTCCTGGCTGAAGTCTAGGATTGATGGTGGATGCCAGAACCGGAGCCCTTTGCCTGATGACTCCATTATGTCTTGGTATCGGTCACTGGAGAGCGGCGGATTCTGGTTCCCAGCTCAGGTTTACAACCGTGAGGTAATGATCAGCACAAATCCACCATGTCTGTAAACCTCAGGATCTGTTTCTCTATGCTCGCATATTGGATCAGACATCGATAGGATGGATTTGGCTTTAGATCCTGTTCCCTGCCATAGATTTAGGCAGCTTCATAGTCATAGCTTTAGTGCTCCCAAAACAAGATCGTAGCTTTTCCTTCTTTTAGCTTGAATTGCTAATAATTGTAATGCTTCTATGCAGCATGGGCATGTGGGGTTTATTCTATCCTGCTATGATGCAGAAGTTAGATATGTTCGCCAGACAAACTCTTTTCATGCAAGGTATGCATAGATTGGCCTCATCAAATGCAAATTCTGTTCTCCTTATGCAAAACAATATACCGCAAAGCTTCAAAAAGTTTTGGAAATGAATATATGAGCAAAAAGTATCGAATTTTTAGTTCTTGAACTTTCTGAAACTTAAATCAAGAAGTTAGTATGAATGTGTGTGACTGGATTTAGTACCTAATGGTGTATCATGACTTGTAGGTACCCACCCCATGGACGACGAACTATAGTCGTAGAGGAGGGAGTGCAGTGGGATAGGCTGAGGGCACCTCCTGTCAACACTCCTCCTCATGATCTTCACATCTCGGATTGCCTCAGTGATTTACGCCCAGGCAATCATATCGAGATTCAATGGAGGAGGAACAAAGAGTTTCCATATGGTGTGTGCTTTAATCATCTGACTGTTCTGATTGTGTCTTTAACTCAATGCATAGACTCAATTTTCTACTGTTAACAAGTGATATGTATGTAGTGGAAGGAAGTCAACAATGTCTCGTTGTGTTTTGCAGGCTGGTGGTATGGAGTCATAGGTCACTTGGAATCTTGTAATGGAAATGAGCATTATTGCAGTTGTCATCTTAGTGGTGAGTATCTCTATGCTGTTGTGTATTGCACAGAGATATTTTTTCTTCCTAGACTCTAGAGATAAGAGACATGGCTAGAAATGCTTTATCTGAGCATCCTCTAGACCTTATATGACTTGGCTGAACACCATCCTTGAATCAGAAAATTGTTGAACAGAGGTTGTAGAGAGAGTAGATGAAACTTTATTGTTACAGACTAAAAGACACTTAAGGGTGCTTCTCTACACAATCAACATGGTTATTAACTGATCTTGGAAGTTGCTTACGTTGTTCCGGGAGTTCTTTTCTATATGACTCTTTTGATCTATTATATTTTCAGATCTCTTATCTTATATACACTCGGAACAACAGCATTTTCCTTCGAAATAACAACATACAAATAAGTGCCAATTTCACACATTCAACTGCTCTCAAATTTCACTAATGCACTGTTGCTTATCTTAATCAGGTATTAGTATTTACCCTTGATGCATCTCGATTACTCGTTACTTTGTCTGCAAGAATTGTTAACTTACATTGACATGAATAACATGGAACACTTCTCATCTTGCAGCAAAATAAGAAGATGAATCACAGTGCCGGACTGTTTGTTGTTACAGTAATTTGTTGGATTTAATTCTGTCATGATAGATGATCAAGCGTTTTCCAGTTTCATTTTTTACTATTTCAATATTCTACGATATAGTATTTTTTTTTAGTTTCAAATAACAATCCAGAACAGTTAAATAGATGCTACAGCTGAAGCAGACTAGATACACAAAATAGCAAACATCTAATATAATTGTAATGCGTGTGACCATTGCCATGTTCTTTTCAGCTTTCCTGTTTGAAACATTAGTAAGTTCTGATATTGTTAAGAGCTTTTATTTGGCAAGATTTAATTCAATCAACTATTAAACATCCTTTATTGTTTGTTATTAGTTTTAGGTTTTAAGAATGTGAGTCTAAGAGATTGCCACTTCCTTATGTTCTCGTAGAAGCCAGTAAGACTTTATATGATGTTCAGAACTTTCAAGTCGCAAATCTAGTTTTGAGATCATGCTTTAAGGAATACAAATTTTGATTGAATTATCATATGTTTTGCCTCAACAAAATTTAGTCTCAGCTGACAACTATAAGATAACCAGCACTTGCTGTGCACAAACCTTAGCATCTCATTTTTGAAGCTTCCTTCAAAACACCGTCAGGTTTGACATAAAATTAATAGCCTGGTGAGTGTAAACTTACACAGCCTAATCTCTGCAGAAAAAAATGGTTGTTTCTGTATCTTTGACTTGGAGTGTCACTTGTCCACTTCATTTAGCTTTTAGTTCATGAACTTCCAAATTTGCCAGACTATAATCTCCTTCTAAAATTTGAATCATCATTACTTGGGAACCTGGAAGCACTTGTGTATTTGCTTTTGGGATTGCAATAAACTTCTTTCATCTCTCAGGCCAACCATTTCTATTTGATTGTCCAGATACTGTTGTCCTGGAATTCAACCAGTACACGCTCGGTTCAAGATGGCGACGGGCATCAATTAGTCGAAAGCATCACAGAGAAGAAGGTAACGAAACGGATGGATTCTATGGAGGAATCAGAAAACTCCACAGCAAGGATGAAATCTCTAAGTGGAGACGGCTGTGGCCAACAGATGCTCTGGAATAGAGTTCATTCAAGTCCTGTTCAAGCATCATCTGTGCATATTTTTATTCCTTTGTGCCTAAATAGTCATCGGGGTCTTTCTACCACATGAAACTTGTTTGGCCTTAAGGTTAATCCTGAAGTAACTATCAACTGTTCATGTGAGCTCAGAATGAGAAGAGATGATTAGTAGCCAAACATAGCTGAAGAGGCATCAGATGTGGTACATGTAACTCCAAGCTCATGCAGATTACATATTGTAGCTTAGAACACAAGCAATTCAATATAAATTACATGTTTAGCTCTTCATTCTCCATTGCAAGTCAAACTCTTCCTTTGATTAGCAGCTGTTATGTTGCTGATGCAGCCAGAATTCTTCACATAGTTTGAGATTGCAGGTTTTTCTTTTTTTTTTGGGTTGTACCAGCAACTCCAACTATTCATTCCATGTACTGCTAAATTGTTGAACTGGTCTGAGATCATCTAGGAAATAAATGAACTGTTCTTTCATCTCTTTCTACTTCTCTGGTCAAACCACTCTTCCAAGATTCTACTAGGAAGCCACTTTACAAACTTGTTTAAGTACTGTTTGAACAAAGATTCTACTGTGAAGCCACTAAAGCTAAGCTGTTTCTAGACCATATCTTATTTTTGTTTGATTTAAGTGTGACGAAGTATTATGGTTGTCTTCTTTGTTTCAAAAGAATGGTTAAGAATTGAGTCATAGAATTCAACCGACAGCAAAAGAACTATGTATCCGATTCCAAATGGTTGGCGCAACATCACGATGACTTGTTATTATTGTTGTTACTGTATAGTCACAAATCAAAGAAGAATCTAATTCAAATCCACCATCAAGTTTCAATGCTTAGCATCAAAGTGATAAACTCTCACAATTTGATACTCAGAGAACCTCAGAAAACAGTATGTTGTGGTGCTTCACTGAACGAAAGAGTCTGTAGCTTAAATCTTGCAGTATGAACCACATTTTGGAACATAGGAATTGCATAGAGCAAAGTAACAGATCATTCAAGGACAGTGTTACTGATTGCAATATTTCTCATCACATGTAACAGGGCAAAGATCTTATTGAGGGTGAAAAGAAAGTATTACAGGTTAGTGAATCCCATTTGCAGGCCTCAATTCCCTTCAAACTTCTTTGCTTGCAATTCTCATCTGTACATTCTTCTGGACAGCAACAATACACTAATGATTGATATGGCTGATTGATAGCATCTCACAAATTTAGGAAGTTTTTAATTTTGTCACCATGGCTACTACGGTCTCGGTTTGACTGCCCTACTCAATCAATCGTCCTGATTCAGGGCATGCGCAGATTCTCCTGGCTCTACTTTCCTCAACTCATCAAACAATCAGTTGTTGCCACCGTAAATCTTTGTTGATCGAAGAAGAACCTTCTGCTAAGGTTTTGGAATTGTGCGCGAGGAAACTCCATGCAGAAGTTTAACAAATCCCAGGAGACTCAGTTTTCCATCAGAATGTCTTATCCAGTCCTGGAGAACAACATGAACCGGCACTGACGGGCTAAGTCCAAGTTCCTGTACAAGTGCATAACTATCTGTTACATATCAAAAGTCCTAATTATTGAAGAGAGCGAGCGCTTGTGAGTGCTGAATAAAACCATTGCAGCTAAATGAGTATCTGAATCCCAGTAAGTAATAAATTAGTTGAAAAATTAGAAATATCTGCTGTATATCGAAATGTGACTTCAATTGATACGATATATATATAAGAATTGGTTTTGTCATTTGATCATACCGATGCGAGTTCCTCGATCATGATAGGTCTGTTCCCATCCTTCTCAAAGAATTCATAACCCTGACGAGCGTGTTGCTCCCAGGTATCAAGTGCTTCCATCTGATGCACACTTATGGCTGCGGCAGCAAATTCTTCGAAGTCTAGTTTTCTATATTGAAGAGAACTCACCTAATTCAAAAAAGAATCAATGGAAAAAGAATTACTATGTCTGTAACTGCAACTGACAAAATTTTCTTAAGCTAAACAGTGTTTTAAAAAGGAATACCATGTTAACAAATTCAAGAACCTTCGAGTCCTTCATAGTGTCGGTTGAATTTTTTAACAAGGCCTGCAAAATGAAACAAATTTAAGAATCTAAAATAAAGAAATACTGTGGTCAGTTCATAATAAGTTACCCACCGTCTTTAAGTTTTGAAGGGAGATCAAGCCACTCTTGTTTGGCCCTAACAAAGAAAACTGTTCTCGCAGGTAGTAGAGCTGATTTACTGTCAAGGTCTTGGCAAGAGCCTGTCATGTATTAAGAAGGAATCAATAGATAAAAAGATGGTAGTTCTTTTTCTTTCACATATAAACTTCTAATTTGTTATATGGTAGTTGTGGGATGCACAAAAGCAAACCAAAAAATATAGAAACTCAAATATCATATTATCAAGATTTTCAATAGAAAGCAAATAACTATAATTTTAGGTGACCAATTAGATACAAGACCATATACTTATTGAGTTATTACCACCTGCGTATTCAGAATCTATTTAAGAGGGTGGGCCCTGATATGACAGTAATCACTCAAGTAATTAATGTTGCTCCCCGGGAGATCAAGATTCAAGTCACGAAAATAACCTATTTAAATATTTAAAAATAATGCTGCATACATTAATCCTCCTTAGACCCCACATGCCGGGAGACTCGTGTGTTAGGTATGCTCTTTTTTTTTTTTTTTGCAGAATCTATTTATACCCTTATGTATAGTGTGTAGGTTGATAATAAGCATGGTCATACATGTATATGAATTGAAATTATTTCAAGTCACTGCATGATAAAGAGGTCTTAGATTGATTCTTAATAAGTATGATCATCAATGTCAAGCAGAGCTTAAAGTCCTTGCTGTTGACTTTATAAGTTGGTCATCATTCTATGAATTTGGGATCATCCCATATCTTGTTGCTGTTTTCTTATTCACATTCGTTATATCAGAGACCCATCATTGAGTTCAGAGCCTGGTATCAGAACTAAGATATTTAACCATTAAACTAAAATTATGGTCTTCATATTAAACTATATAAAACTTTCTTCATATTACTATATTTAATCATGTTTCTCTGGTTATCGAAATTTATCCTGCAATCAGCATGAAGATTTTTTTAACACAGATGCGTTAGAACTAATTTCTCACATTAAACTATTTTACTGGCTTTTCTGTTTTTATCTGCTTTCATCATTCACCTAATTTCAAATAATTGGTTCCAGAGAGTATTTTTTTCTTACACACCATGAAGACTAGCAATAATGTCCCAACGAGGATAAGTTCTCTTAATTCTGAAAATTACTATAACACTTCTTATATGATTACAAAAACCTACAGGATCAGTTACATGAGTGAATTCATGGGTTTGATCATGACATGTATTGACCATTTCCGCCAATATGTCTGGATCATATGCAGGTTGATTTTAAATCTGGGCTCATCCTGACTTCACCTAGCTCATCTTTTGCAGGTTTCATTACTTAATATAAGCCAGAGACAAGAAAGATGCAATCATCAAAAAGACAGAAAGTACAAGATAGAATAAGGACAAGGAGCATACCCTCAATGCTGATTTCCTTAAAGAAGAAGAACATATGTAAGCCTTTACAAGCTTATAGACTATAATGTCCAGAGGAATCTTAACCTCTTCAGGATTCCGCAGCCAAGGATGACCTGAGATAAGTTGAATCTAGTTATTAACGAGCTTATATCTTTTTTGAAAAAACTATACCAAGGTAACGAGGAACCTACAGAGGGCCTGTGCAGAAGTCATTCTCTTTCGATAGTCCTTGTTCAGCAATTTCTTGACAAAATCTTTCGCTTGAGAAGACAGAGAAGGCCATGGAGATTCATCAAAACTGGGTTCTGCCTTCAGAACAGCTCGAAATATACCTGATTCTGTGCGGGCCCAAAAAGGTCGGCTTCCACATAGTAAAATATATGCAATTACACCAATACTCCACATGTCTGCCTCAGTTCCATAGGATCTATGAAGAACTTCTGGAGCAACATAATATGCACTCCCAACTATATCATTCAATCTCTCATCTGTAAGATCCATGACATTAACATTGTCAATTTACAAAGAAACATCTGGTAGAGAAAATTTATTAGGTCACTGTAATAATTTTATCAGATCAACCTGGCTTGACAAAGTCTGACAAACCAAAATCTATGGCCTTCAACGTACACTTCTCATCCTCCGAGGTAAAAAGAAAGTTCTAAAGCAACATAACACAAACATGAGTCACCAAGATAGTAGAAGGAAAACCTGAATTTGAGAAATGGAGAGAGCTCAAATTTAAATAATAACAAATTCCTTAAATGGCCCTTCTCAAAATTAGACTTCTTAACATGAAAAATTTTTAAATCCAGTTTGAAGAAGCAACTACCTCTGGCTTGAGATCTCGATGAACAACACCCTGAAGATGACAGAATGATACGACACTCAAAATCTGAACAATGACAGTTTTTGCATCTTCTTCTGAATACTTCCCGCCCCTATAAAACAAAACATGATTATCACTGAAGTGTTTAATTCGAAGTCTAGTATAGAGATAGTTATAACACTGGCATCCTTAAAGGTAACTCACAGAAACAATTAAAGATACAATTACCTCGAAAGAATCCTTTCTAGTAATTCACCACCTTTGCATAATCTGTTGCAAACAAAGTCAATTTTGTGAGTTTAATTAATCAAATGCTCAGCTACTTTTTTAAACAATGAGCTGCATATAGTAGTTGAATCTATGCTCCTATGGATGTTCTTTGTAGTTAACCATTGAGTTTTACAATGTAATGTGGAATCATTGATCAAACACTCAGCTAGATTTTTAAACAATGAGCTGCATAAAGTAGTTGAATCTATGCTCCTTCTATGGATGTTCTTTGTAGTTAATCGCTGTTAATTTTATGATGTACTGTGGAATGCTGATATGTTATGATCACCAATGGAAGGTAAATAATCAAGTAATAGCCCCTATCTTAGTTTAAATAAACTATGCTATTATGATCAACTTTAAAGATGAAAATGTTGATCTATATTATCACCTTGCAATTACTTTTACCATCAAACATAACCAAACTTTCATTAGCTAAATGCATAATTTTCTTCACTACAAATATTGGATAGTTGAACAATTATTAGGAACAACAAATTTAAGCCCACGCATAACTAACTAATTGACTGCCAGCTTATTGATCAAAGAAAAGAGTTATAATAACTTTGAGCAAATTGTAATAATGAAAATGCATGTATTTTCGTGTGTCACTGCCAAAATAAATAGCCTTAAGTTTCCACAACTAGATGAATAGCTTTGCCACAAGAATTTGAAAGCATGAAAAAGCAGTGTCCACTTACTCCATCACGATATACACATTATCTTCATCTTCATAAGCATCAAAGAACTGCACTAGATTTTTATGCCCTGTGAGAGAACTTAATATTCTCACTTCTCTTCGCACATCTTCAATAGCTATAGCAGTTGTCATCTGCAAAGTACTTTCGTATGTGACCAGACTGAAAATATATGCATTTTTAAATTAATTCTGATGTATTACAAAATCACGTGAAATAATATAACCTCTACAACACGAAGTAAACAAGATATAATATAGCTAACCAAAGAAAAAGGTATAAGATGGCATTCCAATTACTGGACTTCAATATCATAAGAAGAGAAGACAATTAGTCATCCAACAAATAATGCAACAAGAACTTTTGCCCCCAACAAACAATCCTCTTTGACCATTTAGTTTTCTAACGACAAGATGCTCAGATGGTCAAGCCCAAAGAAAGAATGAATCGTACATTTTGTGGCTGAGTCGCGCAACCAACACAAAGTTTTGTTAACCAGAAACCAATCATTAACTTGAAGAATAAGCTGCAGCCAGGAAATGTCGCACTATAAAAAGCAGTAATTTTCACCTCTCATGACATTTTATCATTCTCGGTGAAACCTATAGTGAGTCCGCTTGGAGATCTAACAGAAACGATAGAAAGAAAGTGAATTCATGTACAATTAGGAACTGCACCTAGAGAAAAAAAAGGTTCAAGTGTAACTCGCACCAGAAAAATAGAAAGACATATATCTAGATGGACTGCAAGAACAAAACTTGTTTTAATAGATCAAAGTTCAATACCATTCACAAGAGCACCAAAATTTTAAATACAGTACAGATCATGATTACAACTACACGAACCGAAAGGTCGTGGAAGAAATAGAATAAATTAATAATGTATCTGACAAAGACAACAACAAGATGCTAGGAAATTTATAGAAACTCCTCGAGTTCCTACCATATCCTCTACGCTACATTAGACAGGAAAAGGAGAACAATAAGTAGCATATTGACCATCACATATTGACATTTCAATCGATCCACAGTGCCATGAGAGAGCATGCAACCTATGCATGATAGGCAAAATGAAAAGGTCAATTCCATAGAGATGTAAGATGCATTCATGGGCTTCAGACTAGAAAACACAGAGGGCAAAAGAACACATCAGCAATCAACAAACACCAACCTTTGCTTTCGGAATAACCTTGACAGCCACCTCCTGTCCCTTCATATCCCCCTTCTTCACCTTTGCTGTGCATGTATAACCAAAATGCCCACGCCCAACCTCTTCACCAAGCTCAAATTTTGAGAAGAACTGCTTCGAGAATCCGAAGTTCTTATCCAAGCCCACCTCCACCTCGCTCCCCTCAGGGATCGATGCCTCGTTTGGCTTCACGGAGCCATGCCTACGAGCGAGCAGGGCCTTAATGTGCTTTGCGGGCGACGGAGGAGGGAACGGCCGCTTGAGGAACCGCAATGGTGTCGAGTTCACACTCGAATTGGCCGGCGAGTTCTTGTAAGAGCCTGGAAGGGGGCTTGGGCTGCAGAAGGGGAACTTTGGTTGCTGCGGCGTCGACGGAACCGGTGTAGGCTCGCTAATGTCGCGGACCGGCGAGCTCTCTTCCTGCAATTCAGGGCTTTGTATTGGCTTTCCATGGCAAACTCCCATGGAGACCAAAAGCCAGTAAGAGGAAAAAGATCCTAACTTGAAGGAGATCAAACTTCCGATGGAGTTCCAAGTTTCAGGATCCAGCCGGAAACTGATGTATCAGCACTCAATAAAACGTCTTCGCCAGGTCACAAGAACCAGGAAACCAAGAACACAAACAAGGGACAGAAAAGGAAGGAAACCAAGAATGAATCAAAGATGAGTCTGCTCTAATCTACTTCCCGAGCTCACCAATGTTGGAAAAGATAAGACTCAGATTCGCACGGAAAAAAGACTACCAAAGAAGTGGGAAGAAAAATCAAATTTTGAGAGGGATGAACTGGAAAAGGAGAAAAATTGGAACAAAGCCTTGAACTTTCGGGAGTAGAGAGGAGAAAAGAAGGAAGCTTTCAGATGAAAGCAGGCTCAGGAAGTGAAGAACAAGAGATCAACAATGGGCAGCAATGGACGAAGATTGCAAATATTGCAAAGGAGAAAGAGATGCCGGGCTTCCTTCCCCAAGTGGGAAGATATTGAATAGAGGGTGGAAGAGGGAAGGGATTGGCACACAAGAGTTGAGAGGAAAGCAGGAAAAGGAGCTCCTTTTTGCTTTTGCAGCTATTATTTGGGGAGGTGACCGATGTGGCATCTGTGTCATGGAAGGAAATGCTACATCTAATGTTGGTAGTTTGGGATTATGCCTCCCTCACAGCCCAACTTTTAGCTACACAGAATAAATAAGCTGTTGTTGCTGTTGCACTTCCTTTGTTCCACTGCATCTTATGTTGCGATTGATCGATCACACATGGAACTTTGACTTGATTTGTGGCTTTTAGCACTTGGACTCAACTCCCTAAAACTGAAGAGTGAGGATTGTATTTTCCACAGATGAGAGAAATCATTGCATTCTTCAGAAAATGTTTTCTTTGGGACTTGGTCAATATTGATCCTAATGTACCTGCCTTGGTAATTACTGAAGCTGATGGAGCCTGGTAGATACATTAGCTTTGAAATGAAGGCTTCCCAAAGCCTTTGCAGGACAGCTCAGAGAACAAGAAGTTGGCATCTTGAAAGAACAACAGCTCAGTGTTCATCACCCATGTGGCATTGCAAGCTTTGTACATTGGTCTTGTTGGTCAAAGTACACTACATTTTGATTATTAAAACCAAGCCAAGAGTTAAAATTGTGTGATATTTTTCATCTGATGGGGAGCAGGAATGGCTTCAGCAATGGCTTCTTGTGCTGATGCAACCCATATCATTACATCATATATGCCAACACATGTCATCATTTGTTTAAATCAATAATTGGAATTCAAACAGAACCCACCCCACCCCTCTCTCAAACTTTCTTGGATAGCAGAATGGATCACCAGATAGTGATTGTTATTTGGTGGCCTTGGGCAAGGTGAGTTCTAAGCAGATAAGATCACATATGCAAGCCAAGCACATTGGCTCACTCTGGTTTTAGGATTTGGAGAAGTAGAATGTGTCAGAGCCTTGTTTGCCTATATTAATGCTGCAATTGGGGGGTCTGCAGAGGCAGTGCCATAGGGAAGAGCAAAAACAAGAAGCTAGTGTAAGACAAGGTATTCTCTATTGGAATAAAGCTAGTAAAGTAGGAACAATGGTGCAAAAGAAGCAACCACCAGAAACTAAAGTAGAGTCTAGGCCAAATTAAATAAAGGCTGTGGGAACATGGAGGAACATGGAGTACAGGTACTTTCATTGCATTGGAAGGAACTCTGAAAAACCCTAAATGCTATTACATCAAGAGGGTTTATAACTCTTACCAGTTACAAGGACAGAGGAGGTTTCCTAATGCAAGCTCTGTAAGCTTTGAAATGAAAACATTAGTGAGAGACTGGCATTCCAATAGGTGCATGGAATCATGTGTATTGGGACACTACTTCTGATGCAACTTTGACATCCATGACACACAGTGGGTTCCTTCCATCAGGGTTCAATGCATGAAGCTCTGAAAGCTTAGTGTTCATCACCACATCCTGCATGGCCAAGAGTTAGTGTGAGTTGTCTATGCAATGATGGATGAAATGAAGAAAGTGTATCAAATGTCAAAGATTGGACCATAATACTGACCTCTTCTTGGGCAGTGTTTCCTGAATCTCACAACTTGGAATTCCCTCTTAAAAGTATCTATGAGTTTAAACTACGCTTCATCACTGAGCTCTCTCCTTTTCATATGTTGTTGGACTAATAAACTAGCATAGGTTAAATCAAAGCATTTGTCACTCTGGACAGTCATGTTTCCTAAGTGGAGAGAAGTTATCTTGACATCCAGGGAAAGTGTACATGCTCAAATCACTGGTAAAATAAGGCCAAGTTCAAGGAGTTGTTGAGATCTCAATCATACTGGAGCATGATGTTGTACAACACTTTGGTTGGCCTGGAGATTTTATGACAATTTTTCATAAATTTCTATGATTTTACTATAATTTTCTTGGTTTGACTTCTACTAGTGTTAAAGCACATTATGAATCCATCAATCTGGAGCAGTGAGATACATTAAACTGCCAGCAGGATTTTGGGTTTGGCTGGCAAATAGACAATTCAACAAAATCTATTATCCTCTTTCAGTGAACATGGTAGAATCAAAATATTAATAGAGTAAATGGAAGCTTCATAATTGGCCACCCAACTGACTTAAAGAGCTTTCCATGTGGCACATGTAACATTAAAAACTGGAGCTGGTCCACAGCCAGTAGGTCAGTCTGGTTGAGAATGAATTAGTGCTGCACTGTAGCTACATCAGAACTCATTACCCTGGAGAGAAGTATCAATTCTTCCTTCAGTTCATCTGTCATTGGCTTCGAGTAGATTACTGCTCTTAGTCCTGTTACAGTTCTGTCACACAGTCACTCTGCTTGAGATCATTTTTCAGACAGCAATAATTGTAGTGCTTATTGAAGAATACAGAGATGCAGGTAGTACTGGTAGTGTCATACTCTCTTTACTTTTTCACCTTTACTTTTGACTGTGATCCTGATTCATCCTTTCAATAGCTCACTTTTGCCTCACCTTTGACCATACATTTATCATTTTATAGTGTCACCCTTGGCACGAAGGTTGAGAAGATTTCATATCATGTCACTCTTCTCACCCACTCTATCTTTGCTGACAGGGATGATGCCATCATTTGGTAGCTAGTTTGATGCATGTTGTATATAAGGACTCAACTTGGGGTGGCAAACCTTGTCTCAGCCTGTTGAACCTCATTCAACCTAACCCACCATAATCTTGCATGCTTAAAGAAAAATGCAATTGATGTCAGGAAAGCCAGACATCAATTTATACTCTTAGTAAGGGGTCGAAGCATTATATTATGGAATCATGACACTGGACAGCACTTGAAGAATGCTATTTCTCATATTGAAAGAATCACAATTTATACTCTTAGGAAGGGGTTGAAGCATTATATCATGGAATCATGACACTGGACAGCACTTGAAAAATGCTATTTCTTATATTGGAAGCATCACAATTTATACTCTTAGTAAGGGGTTGAAGCATTATATCATGGAATCATGACACTGGACAGCACTTGAAAAATGCTATTTCTTATATTGGAAGTATCAAAACATATAACCCAAAAGCTGTTGAAAAGGAAGTTTCAGCAACACAATCTGACAGAAACATTAGATTTCAGTATAGTATTTATATGAATTCAGAAGATTCTAGTGTAGCTTAATCCATATTGATCTGATTGAGTCTGGGACTACAACAGAGGAGTGGAGGTAATAGAAGAAAAAGAAAGTGCAGTTAACTGCAGGAATGTAGTATAGATATTTTCCAAGTCCATTTACAAATCAGGTTTGTGTTAGCTTTGAAATAATCTGAATCAATCCTTACCCAATCCAGCCCAATGATCTATCTAACTGGGCTGATCTATCCATCTCATTGATGAGAAGCCTTTGGCATGTTCAAATCATACATCCATATGTCCCTCTCTTACACATTAATAAACCTGTCACTGTTCCTTTTAGTATTTGAGCTGTAGTACATTTGACATGGATGTAAAGATACTAGTGTCGCCCCAATCTCAAGAAATCTCTTGGAGAAACACATACAGAGAAAGAAGAAGACAACACCCAATCCATTTTCTTTCTTCTTTCCATCAAATGGAAGGTGGGATTCAGTGATGTAGCTGTCCTCTGTATGATATGTGGTCTCCTGTGCTTGACCTTTCAAGCATAGATAACAGGAGGTGGACCACATCCTTCACATGGTCTTATGGCATTTGTGATTTGATGTTGGGTGAGCATGACAGTGCCAATTGTGCTTGCAATATCTGATCATTGTTCACCAGTCTTCTTCTCCTTTTATGGTCATCAAGAATGCTCCAACGTCTTCCCTCCAGAAGCTGTGCTGCTCCTACAGTGGAGCCACAACAAATGGTGGCCAATGTGAAGGAGAAGCCAAAAAGGATGCATCATTTCATCATCCTTGACTTAGGCAGGCAGGCAGGCAGGCAGGCAGGCAGGCAACAGAGGCCACAAAACCTATAGCACTGCTCATCTTGCTCCTTATGTTCATCAACAGATCAGATTTGATCTGATGGATAGCCATGGCAAAACTGGATGCACAAAATCACAAGCATTCCCTTGAAACCTATTTAGATGAATCATTTGGCATCACTGTGTTAATAGGATGAACAGAATGATGAATCGACCATCGACTGAGATGGGTCTTCGAGGTTGGTAGTCTTGCAATTGTGGACTCCAGCAAGGAAGAAAAGATGCATCACTGTTCATCACCTCGAAGGTCTCTCTTTTACTTGTGACATGTTCATGCTGCAGTTCCTCTCATTCCTGCTGTCTTCACTCCATGCAATGCACAGGAGAGCCGAACATGGTTAAGATAACTGAATCAAAGAGCTGTACAACACTAAATTCTTAGAGAGAGAGAGAGAGAGAGAGAGAGAGAGAGAGAGAGAGAGGAAATTAGAATGATAACGTTGCCTGAAACAGAGACTCTAAAAAGGATATATATATGCACCTGCTTTAAGATTCGTTCCAGTGATCATGTGTGCACGAATTTTGTCGTGCAGAGGAGCCGAGGGCGGGTCATGAAGTCAGTCCATGGCGTCTTAGATATTTCGCTTTTGAGGGGTCGATGAGGAAATATCGTAAAGCGAGGGATTAATATGAAAACATTCAAAAGCGAAGCGAACAACACTTGCATTATTCTTTATAGTCCAAATATACTTAGAAATTGAGATTTTTATGCATGTACGGAGGACGAGAGTCTTTGATGGAAATGTCAAATAGTACAGGGACTGAAACGAAAAAGCTCCCATTTAAAACCCTGCGCTTTGTTCGCCGTCTCTTTCCAACTTTTTCTTCCGTTTATGGAGAGAGATAGAGAGAGGGGAGAGAGAAAGATAGAGAGCGGAGAGTGCGTTTTGGATTTTTGGTTTCGTCCCTCCTCTGCTCTTTCCCCGTTCTGAGGGATTTGGTTTCGTCTAAAAGGGGGAAATCACAAAGACAAGTAATCCATTTTAACCATAGAGAGATGGAGAGAGGAGAGTTGGTTTGGCGTTGAAGGCATCACAAACGCCCGTCTCGGTTACCTCTGGATAAGCCGATTGAAATCTACCTTCCTCTCCTCTGACAAGAAATTTAGATTCTCTTTCTTGGTCCGATTAATTGAAACCCTACCTCGGCCCAGTGGGAATAAAAATCCGATCTTTTTCTTTTTTTTCTTTTTTTTTTGAAGGAAACGTATCTTTTGGTTAATGCCCTGATAAAGATTTGGTGGTGGAAAGAAAAATTTACTGCAACGGATTTGGTGTGAATAAAAGATCGATTTCCGTTCGAGCTTTCCTTCCCCAGACTCCAATCTTGGGTCAAAATTCCATCTTGCAGTAGCTTTTCGATCGAGAACCGCCCATGGCGAGTTCGTCGGGATCGATCGATTACTGGAGGAAGTTCTTCCGAAGTGCGAATTCTGATATCTTCGGAGTGATAGAGCAAGCCGTTGCGGTCGCGGCGTCCGATTACCCCCAGGAATTCAGGAGCAGGAGGGATCAGATCGTGGAGAAGTTCTTCACGGCGCTGCTGCCACGGTGTTTGGGGTGCGATCGCGTGGAGCCGAGAGGAGCCGAGGGGGACGGCAGCGGCAGGAAGGATGGAGAGAAAGAGAGGGAGAGCAAGGTGGGTAGCAGCAACGATGGCCCCGAGGAGTTGAATCGGGCCGTGAGTAATAATAGCTACGACGAGGCCGAGGCGCTCACGGAGGAGGTGCAGGAGGAGAGCCAAACTGTAGGAGAGGTTTTGAGGATAAAAGAGATCCTTGAACACAACCACGATGAGGTTTGTCTCATCTTCCAATAAATTTGTCTCCTTTGTTGTGTCGGAGCTTTCCCTGATACTCTCATTGGTTAGATGAACAGTAGCTTGTGCCGTTGACTTGGTTTGATTATATCAATTAGATTTTTGTTGTTGTTGTTGTTGTTGGTGGTGGTGGTTGGGAAAGATTATGGTAATGGCCTACTCTCAGAACAAGATTATGGTAATGTTCTTGTTTGTTTTCAATTGTCATCTTGAAGATTAAAATCATTGCTGCTGCTTTGCAGTCAGACAGCCTCTTGTATGAATTGTTGAGGCGGCTGCAGTCGATGCAGCTTTCAGTCGAAGTCCTCAAGGTATGAATTCAATATTCATTATTTGATTTTCTTTTTTTTTTGTTCATGTCATGATGCACCATCTTGTTGCTGAGAGGCAATGCCTTCAAGATTGCTTCTGCTGTTCTTATTTATGATATCTTTCGAGTCTCAGGCAACTGAAATTGGAAAGGCTGTCAATGGTCTGCGGAAGCATAACTTGAAGCAAATTCGCCACCTTGTGAGGGCTCTCATAGAGTAAGATCCTTTTACTTCTTTAGAAATATTTAGAAATGACAAACTAAAGTGGTGTAGAAGTTTTTCATGTAGATATCAGTTTCCTGAAGTATAATTTGTTTCATACATATCAGTGATTTTATAATACTTGTGATAAATTGCTTACTTGCCTTCAGAACTGAAGAAATGACTACTCTGATGACTACTGTTAATTCATTATGTTTACTTCAATCTCTCATGTTTACGTGAGATACCTGTAGAAACAAAATCCCAGGATCCATCTATTATTCATATCCTGCTAGTGTCGAAGGCCATTTCTGACTAACCTGAAATCAGGAAATGTTTTTGTATGGTTTGATTTTGACACTGTGCTGCACATAATTTTTCTGAATCTTCTCAGCTTCTGACTGCTCATGGACAGAGGAGATGATACATAAGGATGTTTTCCATATAGTTTAGAGATGCATATCAACTTTTAAAGACATGCCTAATACTGTTTGAATCACTGCTTGAATTGCAGTGGTTGGAAGGTTTTAGTTGATGAATGGGTCAATGCAACAGCTGCCATTGCAGGTAAAGGTTTTTCCTTGCCTCTTGTCTGAAATTTGATCGATTTGATAAGATCTCTGATGGGTGACTGAAATAAATTCACAGATAGCTCTCCAGACTCCTTAAATCCTTGTATGGTGGATGAGGAAGGAGGTATTCCTTGTCCTTCATTAGATGAGGGAGTTTTTCTTGCTGCTCAAACTACTTCCATCCAGAACTCTAAGGTTTGAGACATAATTTTATTGAGCATTCCCGCTTAACTTTTTGCAAATTCACTGATTCGGCATTGTTTTGTGTGCATTCCTGCTGTTTATTTGTGAAGTTCTTTGACGGTATGGATGAGGATGGAAGTGAGTAGCTGGCTTTCCTACCGCTTGGTTAACATGTCTGTGGTCTATTCTGTTATAAATAATCATTATGATCTTTCCGCTGGATTTTGTTGTAGATTATACAAATAATGGGCACGAGCAATTGAGGAAACAGCAACCTCGACTGCAGCTTGCTGTTCCAGAAGAGAAGGGAGAGATGAGGAGGCAAGAACTTAGGAAGCCGCTTGTCCTGGAAGAGAAAAAACAGATGAGGAGGCAAGAACAGCAGTCAGCAAGTCAAGTAGCGAAAGGGAATTTGGGGAGAGAAGAGCCAATCATGAGGCGAACAAAGCCACAGGAGCTCTCTGTTGTGCAAGAAAAGCCTCAAGTCATGATCAACAGGCAAAACAACCGTGTAATTCCTGACACTGGCCCGGGCAGATCATCAACGTTGTCCTCTGAGCAGAAGAATGGCAATGAGATGAATCACAGTAAGCAGCAAGAAGTTGCTGCCCTTCAGAGGAAGCCACGAATCATCCTTCAGGATGTAAGTTTAACAAGATGTTAAAACATCTGAGACATGGTAGACAGGCTGATTTCTGTGTCTTAATCTACAGAAATCAAAGTACTCTGAAGAAGCTTCGGTACAGGCTAAGCTAGAAGTTTCAAAGAGGAAGCTTCATGAAGGTTATCAGCAAGCAGACAATGGTATGATAATTTTTTCTGAAAATTCTAGTCCATTTTATTGGCCTTTTTTTGTGTGTATATTTAGTGGCTTATTTGTCGTTAACACGACGCAGCTAAAAGGCAGCGGACGATACAAGTAATGGAGTTGCAAGACATTCCAAGGCAAGCACATAACAGTGGGCAGTCAGTGATGAAATCCAGAAACCTCATTAGGAGTTCAGCAAATAGTAGGCACCAGTTCAGTTAACTTTCAGATAGAATAACTTTCTGGTTGCTTTAGACCTTCCTTTTTCTTTAGTGGAAGCCAAGTTGCGGATTGTATTTATCGGAAGAGTTCCGTGAAAAGACTAAACAAAAAAAAAGGAAAAAGAAATTGACAAAAGGAGAGGGAATTCTTGTAGCATAGACTTCAAACATATTAATTATACAGTTCGTTCGATAAAGGGGACAGTGAGAAGTTCAGAAAAAAAAAAAAGAAACAGAACCCTAAGGAAGAAGTCCAATTTTGTCAAAGATACTTTAGGTTTTCCATTAGAATACATCTGCCTGGTTTCTCTCTTATGTAAAAGAAGCAGCAGTGTCTTTGCTTATTGGTTCTGTTGATGTTTTGAAGGTTAAGAATTCCTTTTTGTCACAGAGGAACAAGGACACTTGAATTCTTATTATTGGTCAGCTTGTTGAGTAAGCATTCCTTTTTATTTGAGAACCGAAAGATACGAGGGTGACTAGGTCTCCTTGTCCACTTGGATTTTGATTTCTTTCTTCTGGCCAATCTGTGTTAGATTTGATAAAAAGGCTTCATTCAGGGTGGAGTTCCTGCTTTTAATACTGTCTATCTATCACAATGATTATATCATGCATGCCATTCCTTGATTTCAAGCTAATTGCTTAAGAGACAAGAAAAGACTCATTTTGTTCATTGTACCTGTGAGAGAAATCTTTTGGAATAAAGAGGAGGAAGTGCATGAAACTTGTAGTGCCGGATAGATCTTTACAGAGATTATTGGAAAGGAAGAATGCTCCTCGATTCATAAATTGTAGGTGAGAAATCTTTTGAAGGAAACTGTAAAACTAATCATTGTTCTAAGACTGAAAACTGTACTTGAGAAATCTTCTCAAGTGCGGTGGGGCACTGCTTTCTGCATTTATTCCATCATTTTGACAGCTTTAGCAGTCTTTTTGTCACCGGCCTCGGTGGGACCCTTTTTGTTCCATACTTTTTTTGGCCCCGAAAGTTAAAAGTGAAACTTTCGGCCTCGGTGAACATCTAGTCATCACATGCATCCTTTCTAAAAGCTTTATACGTCTCTCAGAGCTGCCAATACTTTCCAGCTGTCTGTCTATATGATTTAATATTGCGATTAGAAACTTATTTTTAATTTGATTAAATAAAAATTAAGATTTTATGGATATATTATTAACAAAAGATGTGAGATAATTAATATTAATGATATAAGAATATATGTGTAGCGAATATTTTATTTTTTAATCTAATGAAGAGTATTGGTTTTCACGGAACTTAATGACTGACAACGTATCCATGTAATTAACCATACTGAAAGGACGACGGTCTGACTCTTTTTCATACATATGCATATATAAAACAATAGGCCATATCACAGCAGCAGCTTAATATAGATTACCTACTACAAGTGCAGAGTAACATAGAAATGCAAACAGGATAGGAAATAACCTACAACTACTCACGCAGATTACCACAGAATAATGGCTTACGAGAGCAACTTCTTTGTCCTGCAACTCAGATCTCTTGGGCTGCTTCTTCTTCCTCCTCCTCGTATTCGTCTTCGTCATCAGCAGTGGCGTCCTGATACTGCTGGTACTCCGAGACGAGGTCATTCATGTTGCTCTCGGCCTCGGTGAACTCCATCTCGTCCATACCCTCCCCAGTGTACCAGTGCAAGAAAGCCTTCCTCCTAAACATGGCAGTGAACTGCTCGCTCACCCTCCTGAACATCTCCTGGATTGAGGTCGAATTGCCGATGAAGGTGGACGCCATAGAGAGGCCCCTAGGTGGTATGTCACAGACACTAGACTTCACATTGTTGGGAATCCACTCCACAAAGTAGGATGAGTTCTTGTTCTGGACGTTGATCATCTGCTCGTCGACTTCTTTGGTGCTCATCTTGCCTCTGAACATAGCGGAGGCTGTGAGATACCGACCGTGGCGCGGATCTGCAGCACACATCATGTTCTTAGAATCCCACATTTGTTGAGTGAGCTCCGGGACGGTCAGGGCACGGTACTGCTGTGATCCGCGAGAAGTCAAGGGTGCAAAACCGACCATAAAGAAGTGGAGGCGAGGGAAGGGGATCAGATTCACAGCCAGCTTTCGGAGGTCAGAATTCAATTGCCCAGGGAACCGAAGGCAACATGTGACGCCACTCATGGTTGCCGATATCAAGTGGTTTAGGTCTCCGACTGATGACAGCAAACAAAAATTAATTTTTCAAGTGTCATTTTAGCCCAAAAGTAAATATATCATATAAAGGCAATGCATTATAGTCAACATAGCAAACATAGAAAAAGTCCATACACAATGAGGATCGTCAGAGGAATTGGTGTTCAACACATAAATTACAAAATCAACCTATAAAAAAAATTTTAAACGAATGTAACAAAGTAACATCAAGTTTACAAGGTTATCAGGAGCTACTTCTTTCTTTTCCATTTGATTCAAGTTGCTAATGAACATATGGGAAATCCAATACTTAGTATACTTACTGAAGCTCAAGCCGACATCACTTGTAGCAGATGATGCCATGTAAAGACTGGCACCAATCAGAAGAAGGAACAAGTTAGGCGATCCATGATTGATGTGACTCTCTGTACATTACCTATTAATTTTTCCAAGAATCTGGAAAATATTGTTAACTTATGTCCTCAGGCAACTTTAGCAAACAAGGATTACTCTACTTTCTAGTCATCTATAACAATCAAGGAAATCTGATGCAAATAAAAACTATGACTCGATGATTAATGCCTGTCAAAAGGCATCTGATTTGACTCAATAGATAGGTCTAATCAGTTTCTTATAACCTACCTAAAGTATTTCTGCATTTAGTTTTATGCAACAGAGCTGAAAAATAGGGTCCCTTCAGCAAATACCAAGGCAAGAGGACAGAAGGAAAAAAGTATGCCATGATAACTTATTTTGAAAATCACAAGTCCAAGAAGATCTTCCTTGAAGTGGAAAACGTGAAAATAGAACTTTGTTCAAACATCAATAGATGGGACCCCTAAACATCTAATGTTTATTGCAAAAGAAGAGGCATTAACTTTTGTTTCTCATCGAGTGCTGCGGCGGGGCACTCGATACTGATTTTGATCCCACCACCCAAGTAACCATATGAAACAATACTGATTTTGATCAATATATTATATCCTGTGTCATTGTCTCAAGACATAACCATCAGATGTTCTGTCATTATCAAGAAAATGAATCACATTAAGAAGTGCCATGATTATGAAGAAAATGAATCCCATTAAGCTCACATAAATAGTGTCACCGACAGTGGTATCTTGTTTCCCAATAATAAAACTGATAATAATTAAATGGTCTGACTTACAGCTGGGAGTGGTTAGCTTGAGAGTACGGAAGCAGATATCATAAAGTGCTTCATTGTCCAGCACCATGCATTCATCCGCATTCTCAACTAACTGGTGGACAGAAAGTGTTGCATTGTAAGGTTCCACAACTGTGTCAGAAACCTTGGGGGAAGGGAAAACAGAGAAGGTGAGCATCATCCGATCCGGGTACTCCTCCCTGATCTTTGATATTAAAAGTGTTCCCATTCCGGAGCCAGTTCCTCCACCAAGAGAGTGGCACACTTGGAATCCTGAAAACAAAATTGCAAATATGAGAAATGCTATGCAAAGGGTCTTTTAAGTGATAATACGTTAAATAAACAAGCCTGTGACAATTAAAACATAATGAAAATATCAGATCAGTATTAAAATAACAAAAAAATTCTGGAGATTAAATGCATTTCTATGATGAAAGAGAAGCTCAAGGTGATCAAAGTACTGAGTTCGCTCTGAACTTTGTCTAGAGTAATAATTCTAACCAAAATCATGACGAGCAACAATATCAGATTTTTTGGGGTCAAAGTAAGACAGATCAGACATTAAAAATGAAAAGTAAGGGATTTGAGATGTCCCGTGACAATACATAAATAAAAGAGAAGGTAACTATACCCTGAAGGCAGTCACAGTTCTCGGCCTCCTTCCTCACCACATCAAGAACAGAGTCAATGAGCTCGGCTCCCTCAGTGTAGTGACCTTTCGCCCAGTTGTTTCCAGCTCCAGACTGACCAAAGACAAAGTTATCAGGGCGGAAGATCTGGCCATATGGCCCAGTTCGAATGCTGTCCATAGTGCCAGGCTCCAGATCCATCAGCACCGCCCTGGGAACAAACCTCCCGCAAGAGGCCTCATTGTAGTACACATTTATGCGTTCCAATTGGAGATCTGACGACCCAGTGTACCTCCCAGTGGGATCTATCCCATGCTCATCACACACAACTTCCCAGAACTTTGATCCGATCTGGTTGCCGCACTGACCGCCCTGGACGTGGAGGATTTCTCTCATTTTTCCCTATATCAAAAACAAGGATGTAAAATTAGGTCTGACGGTGCATATAACTTACATCCTATGCTTCCGTTACGAAAACACAACCCATGGCATTCCTAAAAATGGGACCTGGAACCTCACCACGATGGCGAAGTCTACAACGGATCCGGAGGAACTCCAGAAAACAAACCGAAAAAAACGAGAACACAGATCCGTAGCATCCCAAAGATCAGATCAATCAGAATCAGGGTCGAACACCCAT
The DNA here is from genome assembly GCF_036884655.1 of Musa acuminata AAA Group. Lineage (NCBI taxonomy): Eukaryota > Viridiplantae > Streptophyta > Magnoliopsida > Zingiberales > Musaceae > Musa > Musa acuminata. The sequence continues at coordinate 24,869,674 of NC_088358.1, read as the reverse complement.
CTACACGAGATGATCCAGGACGACTGTGATGTCATGCAGTAACTCAAACCCATTACATTAACGAATCAAAGTACGATCTCAAGGAAACGAACGTAAAACCAGAAATGCACTCGAATTAAGAGACGGAGAAGGCAGATCAACCAAATTTCTGGTTTCTCAGGATCGGAACGAAGCGTTCACCACAACGATCGCAAGATCCGTCGGAAAATGAACTCGATACAGCAAGATCTAAGAATCGATCGCGAAATGGAGGGCTTACCGGCGAGAACGAGGAGATCGGGGTGCTTCAAACGGTGTACACAGAGAACGGAGGAGGGGACGGCTTCGACGCGCTCCGGAAGAGGCGGAACCCTCGAGGTGTATATATAGGTGATGGAGAAGGAATCCGATGGCCACAGTCCCTTCCCTTTCCTTCTCATTTACCGCCTTCGGATGCCGTACGATGGGTGAATCGGACGGTCCCTATAGTCGGTCTCAGGTAGGGACCAAATGTTTTGAAATTTAAATCCCTAAATGACAATAATGCCCTTACAAGCAATCCAAAATAGCCGGTCTATCCTCCGTTAATTCCGGGGTAACTCCGTGATTACGTGGCAGTCCCGCTGCAGCGTCGTCTCGTCTCGACAGGCATCGGCTTGATCTGGAGCCGTGGATTTGAAGTTGAACGGTCTAGATGCATTGTTTCCTTCAATACATGTGAAAGATTATTGGCCTAATTAAGTGACTAATTGGACGAGATTAATATAGTGTGGGTGATGGTAAGCTTGGTTTTATATATTGATATATATATATGATATTATATTTTGCTCATATAAATTTGCCTTGGAAAACAGTAAAAACTACAGAAGAGCTGAAGCAAACAAAGTAGTGTTGGCTAGAATGATGTTTTCTCGCGTGGTGGGCTTATCCAATCAACTGTTCTTGCTTCTACCTTTTTCTCCTTTTATCTTTTTTTTTGGTTTAAGCTTTCACTTTAAGGATCATGACATCTTGCTTGTAGCCAATTGCTGTGGACTCATTAACTATCCAAGGACAACTGTAGCAGATCTATGTAGCTCAGCATTCAAATGTGGAGTACTCGATGAGCTTTCACTGCGGTGAAAGTTTTGATTCCAGATGTCAATGGAACTTTGTGTTCTACCTTCACCTTCACACAAAAGCTTGGTGAGAGGAGGAGAGTTTGGTCCCTCATGGAGACGTTTCTTCACTCTTCGGCTGTGATAGCAGTGACCCTTCGAAGAGGGTGGTACCATGGAAGAAGACAAACAACAGCAGCCAAGTCTTTGTCAGCAGTCTCGCAGGAGAGGAGACATGGCACCCATGTGGTCTGCCTCTCACCCCACCCTGCTCTCTCATTGTTTTCTTCGGTTCAGCTCTGGATCTCTACTGCTGTTGTTTATCCATTAGCTGCTGACATTGAATAATCCAGCCATGGTTGATATGTCAAGTGGATAGAGAAAGCTGAGGGGAGTTGGCTGTTGGATCACCTTCAGATCTTTGCGTGGTTTAGAATTTAAGCATACTGATGACTTCATTTGGCAATCATGCACACTGCTGAGACTTCTGTTCCTGCAGTTTTGTCAAGGCAGTGCCATGTCACAAGCTTGCATGAATGAGGGGTGGGAAAGGATTTAAATTTCCAGATAGCTGTAACATGTTTGACTTGTTGCAGTAGAGGATTTAACTATCAGACTTCTATTCCTTTCCTACTGTGCCTATACTGACCAATGTTTTCAGTGACTTTTTGGATAACCCAAATTGTGATGCATTCAACTTGTATTTATGGGGTGAACAATTGATCCAATAGCAGTGTAACACATGGAATCATAGGCTACAGGTTGTCTTAGGTCTATATCCAAAGAACTTACATGTGATGTGATGCTTGTAGCTTTCAATCTCACTGAACGGACAAGTGATCAAGTGGAGACATTACTTGTATTTTTGAGCCCAAGAATGAGAATCAGTCAGTGGTAAGTAGACAGAGCAACTGGTGAGGGAAAGTCTAACCTTGAAGGTTGGCCATCTTAATCTCACTATCACCACTGGGCAATTTGTAGCCAATATTACTTCACAGTAATTTTCATAGATATTTCTGTTTGGACTTCGACTTAGATGGCATCACAGATGTAATGTCATTTGGCATTGCTGTAATACAATGATGGCCATATATTTATGAATGTAGATTCTGCAACAATGAGAAGATACGACTGTCGGCAAACAAAATCTAGATAATGTACTGGTAGTGCTTTTGAAGGGGACATCATAACTAAGCTTCCCTCTTCATGTCTAATTAAGCATCATCATGACAAAGCTACTCCAGCTATGGCACTTTCATCCACATCGAGGCTGGTCCTGCCACAAATCTCTATCATCACGGCATCATAGCAAGGAAGATTAATTGCTAAAGAGAATTAGATCTTTTCTTTCTATTGCAGATGCACTAGAGAATGCATTTTCTTTGAGGGAAAAGAAGATCCTATAGTTGAAATGTCCAGTGTCCCCTTCTTTGGTGGGACTGCATTGTACAGTCGTGCATCATGATCAGTAGGAAGAGGGATTATTGATTAAAGACAAAGAACAATAGAAAGCATATGGATTGATTGTTTCCAATAATTGATGACTAGAGTTTTGCTTAGGCATTCATGATGAGTGTTGTAATGTTGGCAGTGTAAGCTCATGAACAAGGAGTTCCTTGTCTGATCCCTGGCATAATCATGTGAAATTTATTCTCATCCTCATTGAAGTCTGATTAGGTTGCACAGTGACATCCTTTGATTCTGCTGTCAAACTTCTATGAATTCAAGAAATGAGTGGTTGAGAAAAAAATTAAATAGTGATGCTACTTTTGACACCTCAAAACTCAGAGCTACTCCCATGTTTGAGTTGGCTGGGAGTTGTGTAGTCAACATGAGTATAGTAGGCATAATCTCCTCACAATTGTCAGTCATTTCTTTACTCAAAGTAGAAATACTTTCAACTCTGAATTTTTGGGATTCAACAAGAAACTGAGGTAATTGCCACTGAAAGAAAACAGCTTATGGTCTAATTAGATAGGTCATCAAGTCCCTTTTCCATCTTTTCCTCTTGTACTTTGTTCAGTATCATGCCTAGTGCCTTGGAAAAGAAGCAATGTTCCAAGCATAGTTGGAAGAAAAACTTGCATTAGTTGCTACATGGCAATGCTTACAGATTCAGCAATATTCTTTGAGGTGTACAGTGTTCAATATTCTACAGGAGGTTGTCTCTGGAAGATTACATGTTTGTTTGAATCTCTTACTCTTTTCGTACATGTCTGGTTCACAGGTGACTGCCATGTATTTGATGTGAGTTTGGGCAGTAGGGGATTTAGGGTTGAATAATAGGATGGTGGAACTTTTTGAGTGTTGACAACCTGCATGAATGCAATTGTTGTAATCATGGACAATGACCCATGTAAGGTGTGGTTACAGGAACTATTACTGATTCATCTCCTTGCACAGCAGAATCCTGCTCACATAGCTGATACATGTCTTGCACAGCAGGAGCTTTCAGAAAACTTTAACCTAATTAAATGTCCAGATTAATCTGCTTTAAATATGGAGATGACAAGGCACTATCAAATCTTGTCAAATGATTCAAAATAGAACAAAGGTCATCGACATTCAAACACATTTGATACAAGAATGTCAGAATCTCTCAAACAGCCAAATCAGATGGTTTGGCACCAGTTCGAGATACCAAGGAAACAGGTTATTTGATAGTGCAATCAAACTGGTCTGCTTGTTGACGCAGCAACAAGCACATTATACATTACAAGGTGATTTCTGGGCAGAAGGAAAAAAAAGGTAACTCAAAGTTTGCAGAAGCTCTTTCACATTGCCAGATGGATGAAGGGCTGTATAACACTAGATATTGGAGCATAATCACGTCAACTTTGAAAGCCCAAGAAGCACAGTGGCAGATGAGATTTGCACCTTGAGATCAGCAATATCAACATCATGGCCTCCTTCAACCAGGCCCCATTTGTCTACCTGAAGGAATAAACAACAACACAGCAAATTGAGGATTGAGAACTCCGCAGTGAAGAATCAGACTAACTGATGCAAGAACTAATGCTTCTAGGAACCTGTAAATCCTCTTCTAGCCTTATCAACTCGATGGCTTCCTCAATTCCTAACCTCCCACGAAAAATTCCAAGAGGAATAACCAAAGAATGTGCCGAGGCAGCCATAGCATCAATTGCAGTTAATTCAAAGTCATTTGTTTCCTTCAGAACGTGTTCAATAGCCTTAGCAAGACAATCATCCTGCTTGCCCCCAAAAAAGCTGGTATACACTACCGGTTTAAAGCCAAATTCTGATTGCACCCAATCCAGAATAGGGTCTATTTTTTCCTTTTGTCTTTCTGCAAATCATAAATCAGAAATTGGAAATAGAAGTTAGCAAGATCATTCGACCAAAGTGTAAGATGCACAACAACATCCTATCCTGAATGAACTGAAGCATTTCCAAAAACATTCAAGAAGAAACGCCAGTAACTTGCTAAAGTTTGCAGAATAACCATACAAAATAAGTAATAGTTCGCCTGCATAAGTCAAGATTTTTCTCTAAGCAGCAGTCTATTGGTGTCCATTTGTGAGTTCCATATACACTGTACCAGTACAGGAATGGACTAGCGTGCACGTAAAACTGCTACATTTATGTATACATTCAAATACACGCTAAAATGAAAACCAATAAACAAAATTCAGATATATTGTAGAACATGCTAAAATGTTATGTTCATGCAGATATCCTTCCAAAGGAATATCTCTCTCCCTCCCTCCTATCATAAATTCTATAACATGCTAAATGTTATTTTCATGCATATATCATTTAAAAAGAACAATTCAGGCCAATTCAGTCTAATAGACCAGTCAATCCTGGCCAAGCAGTGTATCAGGAATAGGTCTTGCCAGATCATACTTCTCAGTTACACATTGTATCTGATACACTGATGTAAAAAATCACACATAAGCAAACTAATATGGGAATGTTTAAAATTAAATGACACATACTAAAACTTTGAGCGTGGATCAGTTCAGTACATGGAACAAGGGAATGTAAAACATTACTCATTCTGAGACATGGCAAGAGAGGGATAAGTTCTTCATATTGGCTAGTCAGAACCAGGCACATTTTCTCGGAACAACGAATACACACATCTTTACATATATATAGAGAGCCCAAAACGCAAGGCTCCCACCAATGCTATGTCAAGAGAGAGAGAGAGAGAGAGAGAGAGAGAGAGAGAGAGAGAGAGAGTGTATACATGTATGTATGTATGTATGTATTGAATGTGTATATATCCTTTTTATCTTCCTCTGTTTCCTTTAGGCTTTTGGGAATGTTAATATTTTCATTCCAAATGGCAAAATCCATGTTCTGAATCATATGATTCACTCATTACCCTGCTGATGCTTTGCGGAAAATAGGACTCGAGCAAATCATTAGTAACATCTAATGAACTAATTTATATATGCCTCAACTTTGAATTCAAAAGAAATGGCAGCTCAGGTAACCAAGTAAAAAGCAAGATTACCATAAAATTAAAGCAAATGCCAGGTCAGGTAAGCATGTAAAGAGAAGGTAAAACTTACCATGGACTCCTATTGTCAAATCACTGTCACTTGGGGATCGGCAAAAAACCAAATCTTGATGAAACTTTGACATCAAATTTTCAAAAATCTTTGCACGAGTAAGTGGAACCCTTTCCAGTGCAGTGCATGCAAGCTTCATGAGTGGCATTGTGAAAGGTCGGATTCCATCTGTTTGCTACAAAAATGGAGAACTTACTATAACAGGTTATGTACATTCCAAGGAACATAAAGAAGAATAATTATGAATTTACTGAAATGGTAGATCATAAATCACAGAGCATGTGCACAAATTCATAATGACTAAACGAGAACATTTAAATTTCTAAAATTTCATTGAATTTGAAAGGAATAATTTATTCGAGAATAGTTTCAGCAATATATTTACTGAAACTAAATCTTACATGAAGAAAATCAGAGTAGATCTCACAAACTACAAGAAAAAATATGACATCCAATCATTTTTATCTAATATGGCTAGATCTATCACCTCTGATGTAGGGAAAAGGTAAATCTGTAACACACTGTCAGTGCCTCGCCCCCTTGAACATAAGCCATAATACTTTTCTTTTCTTTTTTCCGTTGTATGACATCAGAACAGATGCACAACATGAACCATGAAAATAGGTTCACATTAATTGATCAGAACTACTAGATTAGCTATATTATTTTCAATCAAGAGACACAGTGACAGGTGACAAAAGATTTCCTGTAGCCAACCTCAAGTAGTTGGGACCTTTCCACAGGATGTTCTATAATAGAACAATTGATCACATGAAGAGGAGGATATCCATCATTCCAGATAACAACTAAACGATAAGGAGATCCTTAAGAAATATCTGAATTAAACTAATTAACGTAATTCGATGGCAACCCAGATAACCATAATTCTAGCACCTACAAAGGAGATCCTTAAGACATAACTGAATTAGATTAATTAGCGATAATTCGATGATCCAGACAGCAAGCCGCACCAAAGGATAGAGAATATTAGAATTAAATGAAACATTTTTTTCTGGGTAAATACGTCAAAGAGGCGGACCTGGCAGTCCCACTCGGCGGCAATGGCTTTGGCAAGCGCAAGGCTCTGGAGCTTGAGCGGCCTCTTGGAGGGGGTCTTGAGGGTCCTGTAATCGAGCATCACCGTCCACCCGTTCCCGTCATCGGCCATGCGGGTGGTGACCTCTTTGTAGAAGCGCTTTCCGACGATGGACCCCGTCATGAACGACATAGGCATTGTCACCGACGTCTGGTCCCGGGTGGCCGCCGTCGATCCCGGCCGCTTCACGTAGATAGTCTCGTCCATCTCCGCCGCGGCAGCCGAATCATCTGCGTTCGAAGAGGCGGCGGCGGTGGCAAGGCAGCGGTGGGCGGGGGCAGAGGTCGGAGGTCGCCGGATGGCGAACAGAGGGTTGAGGGACCTCAACAATCGACTCAAAGGGGAAGTCATCGTCGATCAGTGCCTGGTGAGAGTCTCGACGACTCCGATCCAGGGGAAACTAGGGTTTCTTTGAGCGGCGTTTCGGTCGTCGTCGAGACGGACATTAATGGGCCGGATGATGATGGGCAATGGAATCGAACTCGAACCCGAATCCGTTCGAAGCAATCGAACTAAAAAATTTTCAAGCAAAATTGAATATATATATATATATATATATATATATATATACATATATATATATATATACATATATATATATATATACATATATATATATATACATATATATATATATACATATATACATATATATATATACATATATACATATATATATATACATATATACATATATATATATACATATATACATATATATATATACATATATACATATATATATATATATATATACGTATATATATATACATACATACATATATACATACACACACACATATATATACACACACACACACACACAAATATTCCTCTAAAATTAACGATTTAAGTATAAATCTCTCGAAATTTAATTTGATAAGCAAAATAAAAAAAACTCGCATATTTCCTTTCAACTGTTATTTGACTGTTAGAGTAGCTATGTTTAAGTTATAACTAACAATTATAATGGTAATAATTTTAAGAATTTATAAGTTATTTTATGTTTTAAAATACTTAAAGAATAATTAACTCAGCCAATAATTGTTTCGCTATTATGAAGTTTATAATAAATCATCCACCAATGTTCTAGAAAACTACTGAAAATTATAGAGATAATATACAAAATATGTTAAAATTTTTCATTTTTTCCAGATCAATCTTGATGAATATTTCCAAATGGCAAACTTATGAATGATGCTTAGCTACAAAAAAATTTCCAATTGTATGCTTCACCACAGCTTAAGAATGAGCATTTCAATATGTTGAGAGTGTGCAAGAGGCATCAACAAAGCTAAACAGTTTCCTCTATAAATCAGTCATCAGTTACAACTCATGTCAAATCATAGATCATAACACTGTTCTTCATGCCTTGGAGGACCTCCCAATACAAGGATACAGCAAAATATGCAAGCAAAGAACCCAACAAGGGAGGTGAATCCATAGCAGGTAGAGGTAAGTGGCGCTGTTCCATGACCACAAGAGCTGCGCCAGTTCCCAAAAGGCGCCGACACCAGCCTTTCCAAAATCCTCACACATGCCTTTGGCTATTAGTAATGCAACTGGTGGAAACCCAACCACAGCAATTGTTAAGTTACAGATCACCAGTACTGCCTTCCGACAAACACCTGCCTGCATCTGCTTCCTTAGAGGTTGAACTAACAAACACATTGGAACGATCAGCATGGCTCCAATCTGTGCAGTTGAGAAATTGATGACGGACATTAAGCTCAGTCCTGTTGAAGCAGCAGCTATCATCACAGATTTTAGAAGCTCCCATCCACAATGGGTAGAACAAGCACCAAAAATGAGGTAGAAGATCAGCAGGATACAAATGGATAGTGCAGCCCAAACTAACAAGAGCGTTATAGGGGTCGTAAGGGGGAATTGGGAGAGCACATAAGGTAACAAGGACACGATGATTGCCCACAAGTGGATCATGAATACCACTTTGGCAGCCTGAAGCCATTTCCATGATCCAGAGCGGAGTTCCGTGTCACTGGAACCAATACATCCAGGTTCCTGGTTAACTTTTTCTGTTGAAACTCCCAAATTATCATTACCAGAAAAGAGAGCAGCAGAAACTATGGGAAGAGGAGCTAGTAGCAGTGCAAATGGTATCATGTAAACTCCGACAGATACAAACTTATGAGGAGCTGTTAAGAAGTAGAGGAAAAACGACTGATGGAACTTCTCCAGAAGGTTATTTACTGAGCGTATGACTCCTTCAATTAACCTGCATTAACAGTGCCATGCATTTTCAAAGATGTTAGTTAACTGGTTACAAAATTCAACCTGATCTTTAGTCCTTGAGCTGCAATATAAGATGTCATTCTTCTATAATACTCGAGAAAAAATAAAAAAAGAGATGGCATCAAATACAATAACCATTTCAACAAATTGAACAACTACATTGGTCAACTATGAAGTTAACATATCTAACCATCATGAATAAAGAAAGCAACGTCGACAGCAAAAGCCTTAGTTGCAACATATGTGTCACCGATGGGATAAAAGGTTGAATGAAACATGTATAAATGATTTAAAGAGATGCCTTTGTATATGGAAACTAACCTGCCACCTCTAAGAAGAAATGCAGATCGATTATTCTCATTATTGAGAGAAAATCTTGGGGAGAGCTCAAGAGTAATTGCATCTACTTGGTAGTCACGGAAAGCACCATGGGACCCAGTTGGGACACCAAGGGCCTGCAGCAATGAAAAACAACCTAATAAGCTAGATAAAGAAACAAAAAAATCAGAGAGCAAGAGATCTATGATTTATACCTGATAATAAATTGAGCTTGCAAGTGTGGCAGTGCCTTCAACATACTCAGCAGATGTAATATCAAATTTCCATTTGGGGTTCAAGTGTTTAGTCAATTTGCCAAACAGTTGCAGCATCTCACCGACAAACTTGAGCCATGCAGCTTTAAGTAAAGAATGCATGCTTCCAATCTTCACGCGTAGACCTTGCCTGTGAACTGCTAGATAATGGACAATATTGATAAGGTCAAGATTAGGCATCTGGCCATTAGACGCCTCTGCATATATAGTAAGGCTATCTCTTTCCTCCTTTTCCTTCTTCTCGATGACCTTGAATACAAGTGCAGCAGCCATAGTTCCAGCACGTTTGAAAATATTGTATCCTGGCCCTTTAACCTTTAATTGATCCAGAAGATGGAGAATATTTTCTTCAAAACATACACCAGTACCTATCTTCCCTGAATTACTAAGGAACAAAGGATTATGGTAGTCTTTCAGCCATGAATCAACTGCTGTATACTCTCCATATCTGGAATCTGCAGCTAACCAAACAATATCCTTTGCAAGCCATGTAACTCTGCTCAGAAGTGAAAAAATTGAGAATGCAAGCCCTAGCGATAAGGCTTCACTCTGTCCAATATTCTGTGAATTGTACGGAGTTACCAACACAATTGCTTCTTTCCCATCACCACGAGGTGCTCGGATAATACCAACAGAATTGAGACCAAACAATGTGCAGCTAGAATTATATTGCATCTCCATAGTATTAGTGATGGATGAGAAGAAATGAAGAGGGTGGAACTGATTACCATGAGGATGGAATTTGTGATAATACAATTCAGCACCCACATCCACCACATGCTGACCAATCAATTTTGCTATTTCTCTGTAATTTTTGGGAAAGTATAAGAGTAAGAGTACCAAACTAAAGAGAAATTGTAATGAAATTTTGACAATTAAGAGAACTTATTCCAAAATATCAAGTACAAATAATATGCACTTGTATGATGTGCCTCAAAGTTTCTGGCACTATTGTCAATGCACTACTAACATACCCATATTTAAATCTTTAGAAGCCAAATACTTAATGTTGTGTCAGATTACTCCAGTTTCGGGAACCATAAGCAAGATAGTAGCCCTTATTCTGGTGGCATCCTTAAAAATATACTTGTTTATGTTTAAGGTTTCTTGTTAAGAGGAGTGTTTTAAGCACTAAGCACATTGTTTTAGGCTTCAAATTCTTTACCCATCGAGTAATCGTGGTGGATGCTTCCAGAACTCCTACTCCCAACTAAATAATTTTGCCCTTACAGGGTTATCTATACCCGATTCTTTTCAAATGGCTAATTCTTCAGTTAGCAGTTCAACTCAACCTCTGTTTCCACCAGGAGAAATGTTGCATAACTTGTATAAGGTTAAATTTGATAGAACAGATTGCATGCCCCATCTTATACTTCTTAAGAGTTCACCCAGAATTCCTACATATAATGAAAGAAGCTATTAGATTATCTTCAAGTGACACAATAAAACTCTAATGTCTAATGCCAATGCTGTGTCTAACAACTCCTAGAAGGTGCAACAGATAATGAATGAGAACATAATCAAAATCATAGTTTACTTGATCAAATTGTTTACTTTATATTATGAACAAATCTTATTTTACTTGCATTTATGATGTACAAGGTAAGTCTCATTAGATGTCACCCCTTAGACAAGACAAAGAACCTTTTGAAGGCTTGGATCTTTCCCTAATCAACCATTGCTTATGTGAATAACACAACCATCACTTGAAAACATCAACTTCTAGAACACAGCCAATCCCCTAGCCAAATGAGATTCTAGATCATAGCCAATTTCTTAGCCAATCAACATTCATCATCTTGTTCGTGAACATGATGGGTACCAACTCTTCAACAATGAAATTTCTAAACTGTATAATCCCAAGACGTCATGTGTGCATTGAAATAACAAAATTTTAAGCTGGACAAAATGTTAACAGAAACATATTTAATGATTACCATCAGATGCCACAATAATTGTATGCAATGACACATTTCTTTATATTGTTGGTTATTGTAAATCTGTGTCTGTGAATGAGCATGTGCATGACAACTGAAAACAAGTAAATCATTATGGTTCCCTATAAAATCAAATATAATGAAACCAGTGCCACATGTTTTAACATCTCATTCATAACAAGGCATTAAACTTCCATAGGATTCTACTAAGACAAAAAGAATGTAGAAGTGAACAAGAGTAAGTTAAATAGAAACACCATATATAAAAGTAAAATGGACTTACGTTCCTGTAACTTTTGCACTTCCTTGGTCAAGAATTTCCTTTAAGAATCTGTTGGCTTCAACTACATCGTGAGATGAAAACATTGGATTGGCAGAACCTATCACCAGGGCATTTGATTGGTCAAGCACATGTAATCACTGGCTAATCAGTTATAAATTCCTTTTGAGAAAGTATTACGGTCAACAGTTAATTAAGATGAAAATATTTAGTCTATCGTAAATGGGCATGCTCCAAGACTTGATTCCATATCTAGATAGATGGCTCTACATTAGCGAGATGCTAAAGCTTGAATAACGTTATTTCAAAGGAAGTGAAAACTGAAAAGGATCATTATTGAGTTGCTTTTGCTTTCTTCTTCTGCTTGGCTGAGTTATCAGTTGAATTAGACAGTATTTAGTATTTACAGCACAACAATGGCTTTGGTCATAGGTAAAGCTCAAAATTCAAGCGTATGCCAGAGCCAGCTGTACTATTGACGGTTGTGTGCCTCTCCTTGCCTATTTCCATCTTCTCTATCTAAACTTATAGTTACACATATCACACTTCCACTATTTATATTTTAATTTTCAAATTTGCTCATGTATGGTAGTCTATGCGCATAAAATATGCATAGAAACCAAAGAGGGAGATTGGTAAACTCAGTTCCTGTATTATCTAATTAGCTCAAAGTTTTTGATAAAACCTATGTAAGCTGGCCAATCTCAGTTATATTTGATATACCATGTAAGCTCTTTTTATCAGTCCTTGACTAACTACTTCAATTTCAGGTATATTTGTATCATCTATTGTTAATAAGGTGGTGCCTGATAGCAATGGCATTAATTCTTGTACAAGGATGAAAGTGTACATCCACAATCATTAAAATCCCCTTTATTTGAGTTACAATTTTAACTAGTGAACAGTCCTGCGCCAGACCAAATACATGAGCTTAAACTGGCGAATGTTAGGTTTCCCATCATCATATGCACTTCTTAGGCAGCCCCAACATTGACTTCCCTTTTCCAAGAGTTCTCTAGCCAGAGAATTCCCAACAAATTTAGAGGAATGGTATGAAGGTCAAGTCCAGACTTACACTAGTATAAAATTCTCTCAAAAAGCAACCAACTGGAGACAATTTAGCAGGAACATAACCATGAAGAATTTTTATGCGAGAGAAGGTACTGACCTGGCATCAGCGCGTTCTCGGAGACATAAGTGTTCTTAGCCAGTACGGGGAGGAGGAGGAAAGCGATCGACCCCGCGATGCAACACACGACACTAAATTTCGAGGCGATGATTTGGGTCGTTCAGGAACAAGTAAAGAACTCCATCAGCATCACATCTCAACGATCAAACAGTAAGAATGCGAGAGCGAGAGAGAGAGAGAGAAAGACAAAGAGGGGACCTGACGAGAACGCTGTGAGCGACGAGTAACGCACCAAGGCGGACGATGAGCCTGGATCTGGGCCGCCTCCCCGGTTGAGGTTTCCCGTCCCCCGCCTCGGCGGCCATGATCGACGCCGCCCTCGGAGGGAGGATTCCGTCGAGGCCTCCTCGGGAAGCAAACTGAAAGGAGAGGCGCAGCGGAGGAGCGCCGGAGGCGGCAGAGGATCTCTAGGAGGAGTGAGCGGCGCGAGAGAGAGGGGAGTTCGAGGTGGTGGTAGCTCCAATCTCGATGGAGTTTGGGAGACCGAACTCGACCTAAATTGGAAATGGAAATCGCAATTGGGCCCGAGTTAATTGGAATCGAGCTTCTGTAGCTACAAAATTATCCAAGAATTAATTATAAACGAAAACAAAAAAAAGAAAGTCTAATAATTGTTAATTATCTTTTCATTTTCTTGTTCTGCGAACCTTTAATAATCAAGCCTTTACCTATCTATTCAAAGTATTAGAATAGAATATATAGCGATGCACCGAAATAGTTAACCTATCGGAAATTGATGCGATCACAATGCGCTCGAAGTAGTAGGCCTATCGAAAGTTGATGCGACGACAATGAGTCGCATAAGCACATAATGTGATTAAGTCAATAATTCAAAGTATTGTAAGGTTTGTTGTTGTGTAACTCAATAATTCAAAGCGTAAAAAATAAGCAACGCATGTGGTAAAGCAAACAAAGAGTCATGTTGATGTGATCAAACCACCTAAAAAGATGATATTTCCAACCCTAATGTGATTAAGTCACCAAAAGGTAAAACTTAATAACGATGCAATTGAATTGATCATACAGTATCCCAAAATGATGATATGGTCAAATCAACTATAAGATGTTCGACAATGACAATACGATTGAATAAACCATGAAGTATCTATTTTGATGCCAATGCGACTAAATTAGTGATGAAGCATCATGCGATAAGGATGTGACCAAATCGACCATGAAGCATCATGTGATGATAATACAATTGAATTAACTATGAAACATCCTACACACAAAAGACATGATTAAATTATTCACAGTGTCCTATGATTATAAAATAGTCGAGTTCGATAAAAAAATGACTCTTAGTGGTGTAGTGGTTGAAGTGTTCTATTATGATAGTATAATCAAATTAATTATGAAGCGTCTCACAACAAAAGATATGATTGGATCATTCATAAAGTGTAATACAAATGAATCAAATAAGGAAACAAATTAGACATGAAACATAATCTAATGATCATCCAATATGGTCAATAGCCTATTCAACGGTACCTCATGTCTTTGACTCTACTTCACACTTCAAAACGAGGGATATATGATAACAAAGATATATCATGTAGGCAACCATCCACATGTCACTTTTAAATAGTCATCATGTCATGTGTGATCCAATCTTACAAGGCTAATAGCGTAGTGCCAACAAAGACATTTACTCGACCAAACGATCGATTGACTCTGATAAGCGGATACTTCATATTTCTTGAGTTTATCGTACGATTTTTTACTTCATTAATAGTCTAATGATATATCTAATTATTCATATTTCTTGAGTTTATCGTACGATTTTTTACTTTATTAATAGTCTAATGATATATCTAATTATTCTTGGTATTTATCACAATCTCAACCTAGCGATCAGTACTATAAAAAAGCCTCCCAAATGCATTGTTAACCATGAGTACTCTTTGACTATAGATATCCATTTTGATATTCAAGAATTCTTCAAGTATCTTATTGATATATTTATGATATAATTTTTGTAAGATCTCATATTAAATCCCTTGATTTTTAAGGAAGATACTCCCTTTCTCTAAGTTTGTTAAGTTTTTCATTCTTTTATGTGTTAGGATCAAGGGCGGGGTCGGCACTAAGAGGGGGTGAATTAGTGTAGCGGTAAAATCATGTCTTCAAAAAATATTTCGTTTTGATTAAATCCGTTTATGTTGAAAACCGATCTTGAAAATGCTTAACTTTGAAAGTAATAAGAAGGAGGCTTGCAATTAAAGTAAAGTGCACAAAGAAAATATAGATTTTAGAGTGTTTCGGTCATCGTGACCTACATCCACTTCGTCGATTCCTCTTCTGTCGGGACCACCGGCATCTACTATCGATCTTCCTTTAATAAGCGAAGATCAATCTCCTTCTTACACCCCTCTTCTCATTTTCACAAGTTTAGGAGTCAATCTTTATAAGCACTCACTCCTCTCTTACAGAATTCTAACACTTACAGTAGAGGAGGATTCTCATAAGAGATTTCTATAACGTTTTTCTACTTTTAAACTCTATGTGATTATGTCTTTTAACCAGGGATGAGAGGGGTATTTATAGGCTTCAAGTTGATTCAAACTTGGAGCCTAAAAATATCTCATCCCAGGTTTCCCGGGCACGGGCGGTACCACCGCTTGTGTCAGTCTAACACTATCACTACACTGGGTGGTACCACCGCCCAGTCTGGCGATACCACTGCCTGGGATGCTATGCTGGGAGGTACCACCACCTGGCACCCTGCTAGGGGCGATACAACCGCCCAGACTAGTGGTGCCACCACCTGACATAGTCTCAAAGACGGTGCCACGACGATATCACTTCTTGAGACACTGTTTGGGCCTCTCATTGGGCCCAACACAGTCCTTACATGGGCCTAACTAGCCTCTAATTGGGTTGGCCCAAATCCAAATCTAATTACGTGCTAACTATGATTCCTAAGACATTTGCTAAGTTAAATAAGTCCCTATGTCTTGGTTTCTTCCGGCGAGCTTATGACGATCTTCCGACGATCTCTCGGCAATGTTTCGGCGGACTCCCGGCAAGCTCCTGGACTTCACGACGATCTTCTTGGCGAGTTCCGACGAGCTTCTTTGGCAAGCTCCGAGATGTCTTGGTTGGTTCCGCCAGAACTTCCGACAAATGTCGGGACTTCCAACGAACTCTCGAACTCCCAACGAAATCGCGTCCTTAACTCTGGAACTTCATTTTGCTTTATGTCTTACTATCGTAGTTAATCCTGCACATTTAAAACATACTTCGATCTGGACAATTAATACTAAGTATTAATTATGTTGTCCGGTATGTCATTGGTCCCTCGACCCTTTGTCCGATTCTTCGACGCATCGTCCTCTCTTGCGGCCTATTGCCCAATCGGCCAATTGACTCCGCAACTCCGATATCCTTGGCGCAATATCCGCTCTTCTTAGCCCGATGCCTGAATCTATGGCCCGAAGTCTTCTGTCGATACGTCGATCGATCCTCCGGCTTAACGTCCAATTTTCTAACATGTTTTCCTCCGGCATAATATTATTCTTCCTGCTTTAATTGTCTCATCCTGATCGAAGCATCCTGCGTCACTCAAAACGTAGATTAAAATATAAACACTTATCAATTAGTTTCATCATCAAAATTCGAGATTCAACAATTATAATTTTTAAGAAAAATAATTATTCTAAAGAAAAAGGAAGCAAGAAGTGCTATCTTGCAAATCTTAAGAGAAGCTACGTTTGCTAAGTTACACATTTCAAAAAGAGGTAAAATAGTCCATCTTGCACATCTCAAAAGATGTAAAATTTTGCTAACTTTTTTATGTGTAAAACTTAATAGCTTGTATGATGTAACACTTGCTAATTTTTCTAGTTTACAAAATTGTATGATGATAAAACTTGATATTATGTTTTTCATGTAATGATTTGAACTTATATTACAAACACATGGAAGATACACTTCTCCTTTTTATTGACGACAAAAAGGGAGAAGTATGATCATGTTATGCATGATGACGTGTTGCAAATATTCATGATGAAATTTGCAATGACTTGAATTCAGCTTGAATTCAAAGTTCTATCAACATGGCATATTGATAGGGGTAGTTTGTTTAAACTCTAGGAATTAAGGTTAACTCCGTCATCAATTGGTTGTCATCATAAAAAATGGAGAGATTGTTGAATCTCGTATTTTGATGATGAAACCAATTGATAAGTGTTTATGTTTTAATCTGTGTTTTGAGTGATACAGGATACTTCGATTAGGATGAGACAATTAAAGCAGGAAAAATCATGTTAGGCCAGAGGAAAACATATAAGAAGATTGGACGTCGGGCCGGAGGATCGGTCGACGTATCGACAGAAGGCTTTGGGCCATGGATTCGGGCATCGGGTCAAGAATAGCGGATATTGTGCCAAGGATATCGGAGTTGCAGAGTCAACTGGCCGATTGGGCAATAGGCCGTAAGAGAAGACGATGCGCTGAAGAATCGGACAAAGCGTTGAGGGACCAATGACATGCTGAACAACATGATTAATACTTAGTATTAATTGTCTAGATCGAAGTGTGTTTTACAACATGTGCAGGATTAACTACGATAGCAAGGTATGAAGCAAAATGAAGTCCCGAAGTCAAGGATACGATTTCGTTGGGAGTTCGATAGTTCGTCGGAAGTCCGAACGTTCATTGGAAGTTCTGGCAGAATTAGCCGAGAAGTCTCGGAGCTTGCTAGATAAGCTCATCGGAACTCGCCAAGAAGATCGTCGTGAAGTCCAGGAGCTTGCCGAGAGTCCGTTGGAACATTGTCGAGAGATCGTCGGAAGATCGTCGAAAGAAACCAAGACATAGGGACTTGTTTAGCTTAGCAAATGTCTTAGGAATCGTAGTTAGCACGTAATTGGGTTTGGATTTGGGCCAACCCAATTAGGGGCCAGCTAGGCCCATGTAAGGACTGTGTTGAGCCCAATGAGAGACCTAAATAGTGCCCCAAGAAGTCTCACCGTCGTGGCACTATCTTTGAGACTGTGTCAGGTGGTGGTACCGCCCAGCACAGCACCCCAAGCGGTGGTACCGCCCATGCCCGGGAAACCCGGGATGAGATATTTTTAGGCTCCAAGTTTGAATCAACTTGAAGCCTATAAACACCCCTCTCATCCCTAGTTAAAGAATACAAGCACAGAGTATTCAAAAGTGAGAAAACGCTACTGCAATCTCTCTAGAAATTCCCTCCTCCACTCTAAGTTTAGAATTATGTAAGAGGAGTGTGAGTGCTTGTAAGGGTTATCTCCTAAACTCGTGAAAAGGAGAAGAGAGGTGTAAAAGGTGGTTGGTCTTCGCCTATTGAAGGAAGACCGATAGTGGATGCCGATGGCCTCGACGAAAGAGGAATCGACGAAGTGGATCTAGGTCACGACGACCGAACCATTCTAAAATCTGGTTTGTATTTCTTTGAGTAATTTATTTTAACTACAAACCTTCTTACTTGCTCTTTACATCCACTACTCTCTTATGTACGCTTTCAAAGTATTACCTTTACGAAATTGTTTTACGTCGAAAACAGTTTTAATCGAAACGAAGTTCCCCCCCCCCCCCCCCCCTCTCTTAGTGCCGACCCCGATCCTAACATAATGTAGGTGGAGTTTAACTCAAAGATATATATTGATGGATATAGATAATTTTGAGTATGATTAAAATATGTTTTTTTTTATGTAATCTTAAAGTTATTTATTTTTTTGATATAATTAATGAAGAAAAAAGATTCCTACCTTCAAAGTTCATCACAGGCTTAATAATAAAAAAAAACACTACAACACAATGCATGGAGTTTTTATTATCTAATGAACCTTTGCAACACTTGGATTGTGGCATATGAAACAGAACTAATAATGGGGTTTTACCCACCCAATGCGACCACATCACATGCAAAGAGCATGCTCTCTATTTTTCTATTCGTAAGATGCTCGTCTGTCTACAACTCCTCGATAATATTATTATTCTTTAGGTGGGCAGCATCAAATCATCACACTGGCATGGCTGCGTAGTAGAATACGGTGGTAACTGAGCTCCTGCCTTTAAAGAAATAGTGCTAATTCCATCAACGTGTCAGATGATGATGGAGGCTAAGCGTGCTTTGGATGCTGCCTTATCGCATATGATCCCTCACGTCGGTAGTGGCAGAGTTAGGAGGCCTTAATTAGCTTTCCCATCTTGGTGGATTAAGAAATCATTATTTGTCCTTTTTTTATTTGTAAATATAAAGGAATATATATATATATATAATATAATATAATTGAGACGTTTTATTATTTCTAGAATTAGAAGATGTGGAGTTATTTATTATTATTTTAGAATTTACTACAGAAAAAAGCTTCAAAGTGTATATTAATATATTTTATTTAGAATTATTAAATTCCAGAATAGTCCGCAGATAACGCCAAAACACAAAGCAAACCGACAAAGCACGAAAGAATACTTTCCCAAACCATTAAGAAAAGAAAAGGAGGAAGAAGACAAAATAATAATACTGCCACCGGAAACGTCACCACTTGGCTTCTCACAGAGAGAGCCACATCCTGGAGCCGTTAGTTTCTCCAATCATGAAACAGGTATAGATGTAGGCTAAGTTATGTGAGTAACGAAAGAATTGTTGTCCCAAACGAAAGAAAGATCCACCTCGAACTCCTCCTTCCCTCCGTCGTTCTCTCTCAAACTCCCAACGCCGCCGCCGCCGCCACCACTTATCTCCTCTCGTTGCTTTCGTTCGATTGCGTCCTTCACCGTCATCGTCGTTGCCGTCTGGTTCTCTCGCGCAAGTAGCGGAAGGATTACGGCGAAGAGGAGAGAGCGATGAGGGAAGAAGTAGAGGTAGATGAAGAGCCCAAATGCTTCGCTCGCTGGGATTGGGAGGAGCAGCTCCCGTCGCCCCACGAGCTCATGCCCCTCTCCCAAGCTCTCATCACCCCTGATCTCGCCCTCGCCTTCGGAATCCCCTCTTCCTCCTCCGCTCCCACCACCGGCGCCGACCCGGCGCCGGATGATCTCCTCCGCGGCCCCCACTCCTCCGACCTCAACGGAGGCCGTGGGGAGGAGGAGCCGGCGAGGACGTTGAAGCGGCCGCGGCTGGTTTGGACGCCGCAGCTCCACAAGCGGTTCGTGGACGCCGTCGCCCACCTCGGCATCAATAACGCCGTCCCCAAGACCATCATGCAGCTCATGGGCGTCGACGGCCTCACCCGCGAGAACGTCGCCAGCCACCTCCAGAAGTACCGCCTCTACCTCAAGCGCATGCAGATGCAGGGTCTCAACCCCTCCTCCCCCTCCTCGGCCCCACAACCTTTCCTGGGACGGATGCCGGTGGCCGCGCTGCAGCACCACCAGCAGAACACGGCGCCCGTGCAGCTGCAGCAGCAGCATCAGTACTACCATCAGACGCATTTGGGACATTTTCCGGGCAGTGGCCCGGGGTTCTTGACTCGAAACATGCAGCCGCCTCCGGTGACGCATCGGACGATGGGACTGGTGCCCGGAATGGGGTCGGCGCCAGTGCCACCGCATTCAACCGCCGCCGCTTATTTGAATACTTCGGAGTGGAGCGGGAGGGGAGAAAGTGGTGCAAGGAGGAAGGAGCTAACGCTCTTCCCTACAGGAGAGGACTGATCCTGGTATTCTCCTTCCCCATGGTTACTCTATTCACCATGTCCAGTCTAATGTCTCAGGGGAAAGTACGTGCATCTTCCCTGTTCTTTGATTTAGCAGACAGCTATCTTCTTGTTGTTCTTGTTGTTGTCACTTCTGATCACTAGTGTTAGAGTCAGTGGAGGAAGGGAGAAGAATGGCATCACATCTGGTAATTTGCATTTGTTTCTCTGACTGTTTCATTTTGGTTGCCAAGTTTTGTTGCTCATGGCATTGTTTGTGATGAATCATGCATGAACACTATTACAACTCTGAGCATAGCTCTCTGCTCTTACAACTCTGCTTTCTGCAGCAAGGTGCACACTGCACAATGACTAGTAACTCATTTTTGCTGCTATTGGCATGGCTCTGTAGATGACTTCTATCTATTTACCTTTATATTTCACAAGGCTGGTGTCCTGTCATAATGTTTTTTTTTGTGCAAATTGCATGACCTAGAAATTTTGTTATATTCAGGTAATGGTGATATTTTGCTCCAAAATTAGTAGTTTGATTAGAGGATGCTGGAGAAGATATCATGCTAACACTGATCCTGTTGCACATGAATAAATTCTAACTCCAAAGTCAATATGATCAGTTGACCATTGTTTGGGTTGCTTCTGATTATTATTTTTGAAAAATGAGCAACCATAAAATAAGATCTGTTCATACATATATATACTTTGGTGCAACTATGATGTTCAGCACTTTGTTGTATTGTTGGATTTATGCTCAGCTTATTTCTTATGGTTTTACCCATGCCCTTGTAACCTCACAAGCATCAACCCAATATCATATTTCCATTCTTCCTTCCTAAAGCATGATTTCTTTCCTGAATATTCTGCTTCATGTTTCCCATCTATTCTGATGACATCAGATGTGATATCAGAACATATCCCTAGACAAACATCTAGCTTCTGGTTATTTTGATGTGGTTGAACACAATGCTATTGGTGCCTCAACATCAACCTCAGAACATGGCATTAAGTTGGGAAGCCTATGATTTCAGCATCAACAATTTGTTCATATCATCTACAGAATTTTTAGCTTTCAGCATTCCATGTTTGTAGTCACCAAAATTTGCCTGCTTACCTGCTAAGTTAGAAAATCTTGCTTGTCTAGTTTCCAAGGAAATGAAAGAAAAAGGAGGGTTAACCTACCATGGGTAAAATCAGAAGAGAGAGAGACAATTAGGAATTGTGGTGATTGGTTGAATTCAAAGAGTACAAGGATTAACCTTTGTCAAGTACATAGCTATAACTATTCTTACAGATGACTCTTAAGGGACTGCTTCTTACTTCAGTGGACCAGTTAGGTGCAAAATATGATTGCTTGGTAAGTTCATTTGGTGCTGAGCTTGTTGGATTTTGAATCATCTGCTTTTGCAGTCCATGAAAGGCTTGTTTGGCTGGGAAAAAAACATCAACTTTGTGAAATGACCACATACATGTAAATGATAAGCAACAAAAACATAAGAAAGACCACATTCCTTTTTCTTCTGATGCTCCAGTTGGTCCACAAATTTCCTTTTTACTTTTTTCTAGCAAATGATCCATTTTGCAGTACTCATTCATCACTAATGTTTTCATTGTTGATCTTAAACCAAAAGCATGAAAGATAGGGTATGTTCTCACTACAACAGTTGTGTGACAATTAGGAATTGGTAGGATGATGACTACTACCTCTTCCACATTCTGTCTGGTGTTGTTAATGGGCCTCCCACATGATGTCTGCTTATGAACTGTTGGTGTTCTTATAAAGAGAAGGCCCATTTGACATGGTTTATCTCCCTATACTAGAGAGAGAGAGAGAGAGAGAGAGAGAGAGAGTTTTACATGCTTAAAGAAAGGAAAAGAGGTGGAAGATGCGGCTGTGAAGAGCAAGGGGGAAAGGTGGTGCGCCTGTCAAGGAATTAGATGCTCGACTTGTGGTGGAATCAGATGCCAACTTCCCTAAGACACATCTCAAAACAAGAGACTTGTGTCCAACATGCTAAGGATAATATATCTGTGGGAAAGACCATGATGATAGACTCCAGAAAACCTCAGAATACTGACTGTCCCTGCGGAGGCCAAGTCATGGCTGCTTCCCTTCTTTTAGTCCCTGCAATACTTGGTGTAGTCACAGTTCTGTGCATGAGCTCGAGAAAGCTGCAGCGGACTCCAAACAGTGCATGCTGGGGACAGGCCTACCATACCTTACCCTGCATCGACCAATTCTTTATTCCTCCTCCTCCTCCTCCTTCTTCGATTCGCCAAAAATAGCGCTGACAAAGTGCCGGAAAAGCCTCTCCACCATATGCCCGCCGGTTTCCCATCACCCCCTGTCTCCGCTAGAAGTGGGAGAGGGGAGCATAGAAGACGAGGAGGAAGAGCCGAAAGCAACAGTGATGGTGGCTGCACTGTTCCTTTCACATTCCTCCTCCGAGCCACCCAAGCTTTGCTTCTCCCTGTCAGCGTACGGCACTTGACTCCGTCTTCGGTGCATCGTTGACCCACCTTTCGAAAACATTACTCCTTTCAGAAGGATTTATTTCTGTTTAATTAGATTGATCATCAGACAATACCTGATTAATTTTATTTTTTTTATTGATTGATTTTGATTTTGATTTCAATTTTGACTGATGGATTTTGGAATCAAATAAAACGATCACAATTATTTCTCTCTCTATCTACTTATCTACCTATCTATCTATCTATCTATCTATAGAGAAAGAAGAAGGAAAAGAGCATTCACACTTCAATTAATGTGGGCAGTTGATGCCTCGATCGGTATCACATCTAACCCCTCCCAACCCTCCCTCCCGTGATCTTTGTACCCTTCTATCCCTTTGTCAGCTCTCTCTCTCTCTCTCTCTCTCTCTCTCTCTTTACATCAAAATCACATCATATATATATATATATATATATATATATATAATATTCTCATCATCAAATTGCTTTTCTTCTCCGTCATACCAAACTCTCTATTAGAGTCCTAACTAACCGTTTGGTGTCATGTGGCACACACCTTCTCGACATCGGTTGGCTCACTAAGATTTAGATTGGGAAACCTAAGTTGTAATTTTCTCATTTATGACATCGATGGAAATGTTGAAATGCCTTCTTAGAATCATTAGAAAAGATAAAAAATAAAATTGATATCATTTTTTTTATAAATATATCAAAGACAGATAAAGAATCAGTTAGATATATCACATCAATTAAATATTTAAATATATATAATTTTAGAAAATAGATATTAAACTCTTTACATGTTTTTGTTGTTTAAAACGAACAAACACAAAGCGATTTTATGAGACAAACCCCTTAGCATAATCTATTATAGAAATATGAAGAAGTGTTTTTCCCTTTAATATCTTTTTATATTTAGGGACCGTCGATTTATCGGTTCTATAAAGAAAGCCTAATATGCAAAAATTATCTAAAACTCTTTCCTTCCTATTATCACATTTATATCAATTATGTCTGACTTATCTATCTTCATTTCCATAAATATATATTTTTTTCCTTGAACACAATAAATAAAATAAATCACATAACACTCCTTTGTTGGAGCATAGTCTTCTAACGTGGGACGGTGGGAGTGCACTCAACTAATATATTTCTTTGTGCCAAAAAGAAAGAACCTTAACAACAGCACAAGAAGCCAAAAAGAAGGTACAAATGGCTACACCTTTTCCTCTCCTCTCCTCTCCTCTTCGTCTTCTTCCTCCCATCACACCCACACTGACACCTTTCTTGTGTTGCACAACAGATGGGCTGTCCTCCGTGGCCAAACATACCACCACCATGTGGAGCTGCACTTTGTCCTCATCCCCTTCGCTTCCACCCCCCCTCTCCATCTGTCAACTTCAGCTTCCCTCTTCTTCTTGTCTGTTTCTGTGAGTGCCCCTAATGCTCCATCCGAGTCACTGTTCATGAAGTAGAAGGGCATCATCCAACAAATCGATCGTCAAACTTTGAGGTTTTATAATAAGAGGGTGGTCGAATCTGAATTATATTTAGAATGATACATATTATATCACTTGATTATGCGAAAATATCGATCATATTAAATTGCAATATAATAAATCTTATAGCCGAGACTGAATATGATCTGATCATTCAGATCCCGAGTTGAAGAAGGAGAGAAAAGTGGAAAGTGTATGTGACTCGCTGGATGGCAAATGTTGGGGAGCTCAGAAATCTTTCTTCCTCACACGATCATGGTTCTTCTGCTTGCATGGATACTACTGCACTCTTTCACCTCACTGTGGGGAAGTCAAACGAGATGATGATGCAAAAGGGCGGAAAAGACGAACGCGTTTCCACTTTACATTCTTCGAGGTCACGTTCGAATTTGTGTTTTGCTTTTTTTCGTTGACTTTTTTTTTCTGCCCTCCACCGGTTGGCTCTCGTACGGTTGACTTTTGATGCTGGTGATCTGAGTTGACCCCGACAAAATCTATGCCAAGATCCTCTCCCGGGTCCAAAATCTTCCATCTTTTGCTTGTGCAGTGAGATCGCTCGATGGGAAATGAACATAAACCACACAAAGAAGAGAACTCTCTCTACTCTTTGCTTTCTCTTTCTCACACTTTTCTTCTGGGGATACACAAGAAAACAAGGATTTGGGTGCATGTCGTATGCGTCCAAAGATCAATGCACTTGCCATCACTTGTCCCTCTTCTAGTTTACATGCACATTTCTCCCTTCTACAGCATGATCCATTGACATCATTCGTGGTAAGCAAACTGTTATCATCTTCTAATGTAGAATATATACGAATCTAGGTCGGTTGGTATGCACCATAGAAGTCATTGTGGACTCCAACAGCCCTTCGATTAATTACTTCACCATTGTTGACCAGCTTGTAAGACCACAATCATCTCCACCAAAGGCGAAGCACTCCAAACTTTACATCACTGTGTTTACTTCGACTGGTGTTTTCCTTTTGACGACGTGATCCAACCATGGGTCGAAGAAGAGCGCACTTTTCCTTCCTGCTCTCTCTCTCTCTAGATATCTCTATCTTCGTGTGAAGACAAATGCAACGGGTGGTGAGGGAGAGGCACTCTGGTTGGGCACGTCAACACAGAGCCATTAAAGAAGGGAGAGAAGAAGACGATAAGGTGGGAGAGGGGGGGTTGCGTTCTTTTTGTCGTGGCAAACTCTTTGTCTCTTTCTCCTCGCTTTCTCTCTCTTCATTTATTATTGTGTTGTTCTCGCATTTGTCTTTGCGTAATTAATGGCATAAGATTGCCGACAGAGGTATTAAATTGTATGTTTAACTGTTAGATTCAAGTAGACATGCATATCACTAATTCAACTCGGCCAACTTTACATTGTCGTGTTGATGTTAGCAAAAGACAAAAGAAGGGTCAATATTACTTGCATCTATCTTTACTATTTTATTTATTGATATCGTATGTATCTACTTTTATAAATCGTATATCTATAATTACTTTTTTTTTCTTCTTCCAAAGTCTCCCATTAGTATAGACCACAAGAATTATACTACTCGAGGAAAGATACAACGAACATATCATTTTCACCTCATGATTAATTTAGTTAGTCGACCTTAGGTGCTACGAACATCATACTATATCTCTATTTGAAATGCATCACATACTCTCTTGTCACCAATGATTCGAAATATTCTCTAACATAATTTTTCATTAGCTTTGACGAACTAGTCCAGTTAATTTATCAAAATCGTAAAAGCGGTATTCATCGAGAATACCTCATACTTAGTGTTGAATCGTGATATAAAATGAGATAGACTTAAACAAATCTCTATTAGATCCAAATCATCTCCGACAAAAATAAAACTTATGATACAAATATATATCTTTTTTTATTTTTGTATGTCAAATATGTTTAGATGACAAGCTTTGGATTTGACATCTAATTAGATTGCATCTTATTGAAAGATAAAAGGAATCTATTACATGTCCACTGAATTAAGGATATAATTAGATAGAGAAGAAACTAAAATAAGATATTCTTATGGTGAAAAAAACTATTTGTAAGACTATTAGATCAAATCAGTGAAAGAAGGGGATGTCAATATCATTTCATTTTGATATAAAATAATGAATTGGTCCATCCCGATGAGTTAGTCTTCGTTAGGTGATTGCTAATTCATTCTACCAAGAATCTCGCGAACCACATGATCTCGATATGTGAGTTTGATTTAGTCAAGAGGGGACGTTTGGGCACAAATTGAGATTGAAATTAAATACCCATTTGTTTTAAGAATACACATTGATAAGTAATTATTATATATACACACACATAGTAATGATATTGTTATGTTTACTACACCATTTCATCACATCAGTATCCATATCATCATTTGATTTGATATGACTTAATCCCCTCGCTATACATAAGACATTGTCTCAAGGTATGACTCTCTCTCTCTCTCTCTCTCTCTCTATTTACAATTATCAACATGTATCCAAATTATTGGCCCACTAATAATTAATTCTATTCAAAGATGCAATATGGTGGTCGATAAAGTATATTATTATTAGGTTTAATTGCATTTATAACCACCAAATTTGTGTTAGGTATATATATGGGGACATGATGCCCGCGTTGGACATAGGATGACATGCCGTTCTGACGTGGCGAACTTGTCGTACCACGTGGATACGTGGGTCGCATAGCATCCCAGTTCATTTTTATTTTCCTCTGCCGCCCCACTTTGTCGTCTCCTGCGGCCGCGGTTCCCCCTTGCCGTTTCTCGCGACTTCCTCTCTCACGCTGTGTCTCTCCCTCACGGTTCCCTCTGTCTCTTTCTCCCTGTCCTCGGGTGCCCTCCTCTCGGGCTTCTTCTCCAGAACTTCTCTTCTCCCTTGTCCCTCCTCTTTCCATCGCCCTTCCTCTCCTTGGAGCAGTATCTTCTCGCTCGCGATCTCGAAAGGCGGCTCTTTTCGGCGGGATCGGGGGGGGGTGGCGCGGTGGAAGGAGAGCTCGTGGGGCACGGAAGCTGCGGGTTTGGTGGTGAGTCGTCGAGGGTTGGATCTCTCGAGCTCGGTTCACGGGGAAAAGAGGGAGCTTTCTACGCTTCGGGTGGCTCTTTCACTCCGGTTCCTTCTCCTCCTTGTTCTCGCCATTCTGCGTCCGGGTGCGGTTTCGCGATGGCGGGAAGCAACGAGGTGAACGCCAACGAGTCCAAGGTACGGACCTCCTTTCGCCTTCCCTGCTTCGAATTTGGTCTTGAAATCATCTTCTTTCTCCAGATTTTGGGGTTTTATCTTGATTTCAGTGTTGTTAAAGGTGGCAGCTTTGAGTGATTGGAATCGTTTCTTCTTTTGCGTTAGGCTCTCTTCCCCCTTTGTTCCCTTCTCTCTCTTCCTCCTCTCTGCGGTGGGTGTTTCTTTTGAGTTCTTGAATTCCAAAAGCGAAGTAATTTCGTGAATCATCGATGGCCACTAAAGGAATTGGGAAAAGTTGGAATCTTTCGTCATCATCCAAAGAGGAAAATAGCGAAAGCAAACAAAAACCACGTTGATTCTCGCTTGTTGTCTTCATCTTTGTCTTTGATGCTAATCAAACGAAACAAGAGACGCATTCATGGAAGCTCTCGAGAAATCCCACCTGGCTATCATCGCAAAAAAGATCCAATCTTGCTTCCATTTCGCGACCGACTCCTCCTGTAATCGAAGAAAAAGCCCTCATTCTCTTTCTTGATTTGAGCTTTTGGTGTTGTGATGCCTCACAGATGGTGGTTCCCCTGCACACCTGGGTCCTCATCTCCAACTTCAAGCTGGCCTACAACATGCTGCGCCGCCCTGACGGCACCTTCGACCGCCACCTCGCCGAATTCCTCGACCGCAAGGTCCCCGCCAATGCCTCTCCCGTCAATGGCGTCGTCTCCTTCGACGTCGTCATCGACCGCACCAACAACCTCCTCGCCCGCATCTACCGCCCCGCCCCTCCCAACCCCACCACGCCCCTTGCCGACCTCCACCGGCCTCCCTCCCCCGATCCCTTCCCCGTGATAATCTTCTTCCACGGCGGCAGCTTCGCCCACTCCTCGTCCAACACTGCCATCTACGACTCCCTCTGCCGCCGCTTCGTCTCCCTATGCGGTGCCGTCGTCATCTCCGTCGACTACCGTCGATCACCGGAATACCGGTATCCCTGTGCCTACGACGACGGATGGGCCGCCCTCAAGTGGGCTTCCACCGAGCCATGGCTCCACAGCGGCAAGGATGCTAAACTTCGGGTGTTCCTCTGTGGTGACAGCTCCGGGGGGAACATCGCACACCATGTGGCAGTCAAGGCTGCAGAATCCGGGATCGAGGTGTCCGGGAACATCCTCCTCAACCCCATGTTCGGTGGTAATCACCGGACTGAGTCAGAGAAGAGATTGGATGGGAAGTACTTCGTCACGATTCAAGACAGGGATTGGTACTGGAAGGCTTATCTCCCCGAGGGAGCCGACAGAGACCACCCCGCTTGCAACCCCTTTGGCCCCAACGGCATGAAGCTCGAAGAGCTTCCTTTCACCAGGAGCCTCGTTATAGTGGCAGGTCTGGATCTTGTTCAGGACTGGCAATTGGCCTACACCGAGGGGTTGAAGAAGGCCGGCAAAGAGGTCAAGCTTGTCTACCGTGAACAGGCCACGATCGGGTTCTACTTGTTGCCGAACACCGACCATTTCTATGAAGTAATGGAGGAGATCAGGAACTTCGTTACTTGTAACTTAAAGCAACCTGCAAATATATGAAGCTCTACACTCTCACAGAAGCTACACATTTTTCTCAGATCTAGTTTAGTTCGATGGCATGTCAATGATTTGTTGCAGCTCGGGTAGCGTCTTGCTCGCTCGCTAGAACTCGAAGAATGATTCCGCGGCAAGAGCGGTATAGCTTGGCCTCCACTGAAACCTCTCAAAGCTGTTCATGAACATTGAATCAAAGGTGACTTTTCTTCGTCTTTCTACTGATAGAGTCTTTTGTTATTGCCTGATCCAGCTCCTCCTCATATTTGATGAGGTTGGAAGCTGGTGCTAACTCTATAGGTGACGCAGTCTATGGAAGAAGAACAACTGAATTGCCTTTCTTCCTTCTACTGGTGTGTGTGTGTGTGTGTGTTCAGTGGTATCCGTTGGACACCATATTGTACAGTGATTCAAGTTCAGGAAGAAGATGATGGAACACCTTCTTGTTGTGTATGGGGATGCATCGACAGGACTAGTTTCTTTCCTGGTCAACGTTGCGTGCCATGAATATTATGTTGGGTATAAGGATGGCCTGTGATTTCTTTCTTGACATTATTTTTATCTTTGGTGTCCTGATACAGTTGATTATTAATCTTATTGTGTGCACATAGTGAATGGATTCCATTATTATGAAGTGTACAGATACAAGGAACATTTCCCCATCACTGATACCTTCTCAGGTATCCATGGGAGACACAAGAAACGAGATGAAGCATGAGAATACATTGCATCACCCTATATATTATATCTACTCTCACTTCTCTTTGTTTGACTAGATTTGATAATTACACTTGAATTCTCTGAACTAAACTTATTTATATGAACTCTTTATTAGCTTAAGTATTGAAGAAATTTTATCAGAGATGCTTATGATGTATAGTTTTGCATG
The DNA here is from genome assembly GCF_036884655.1 of Musa acuminata AAA Group. NCBI lineage: Eukaryota > Viridiplantae > Streptophyta > Magnoliopsida > Zingiberales > Musaceae > Musa > Musa acuminata. The sequence goes on along the minus strand of NC_088358.1, from coordinate 24,839,455 downwards.
ATCTTTGGGCTCGGGAGAGAGTTTCCTATCAAGGGGACGAGAGACATGAAGGAGCATAAGGGTTTCAGTCATGATAACATTCGTATTGACTTTATAAAGTCAAATCGATGATCGATTTATTGACTTTCTACATTGTAATCGACTTTCTATTCTTCTTTTCTTGCCCTTAGTGATGCAACCATTGTCGGCATAGATCGATAGTTTAGGTTGGTAGACCTCAAATGTCTTCATGTATTTTCTACATATTACACTTTCGCATGGGCGATTCAAATTAACATATCTCGATTCTCACATGTGTCTCTCATATTCAACGCTTGCTAAATGGGTAGAATAATTCGACACACCTGACATCCTAGTGCGTCTCTTGGATTCGATACTTTCTACATAAGCAATTCAAGTTAACAGATCTTCAACACCCTCGAGCATCTCTCACATCGAATGCTCTTTTCGTATCAAATGCTCTTTTCGTTGGTAGTTTAAGTCAGTATACCTCAATGTCTCTCTTGTCTAACACTCTCTAATTGAGTAATTCAAGTTGTTACTCTGTGACATTCTTATGTTTGATACTCTAATGTGTCTTTCATATTTGACATCTTGTGCATGGGTAATTTAATTTGGTATGTCTTTGATATCATTTCATATCTCATATGATTGATGTTCTCGAGTTGTTAAAGTTGACATGCCATCAATACCTTTGTGTGTCTATTTTTCTTTTTTATTTTCATAGCATGTCGTAATTCTCTTGTATGTCTCTTGTGTTCAGTGCTCCTTAATTTAAGTTACTATATATTAATATTCTCATGTGTCTCTTACATCTTTTGCTTTCTACATAGGTAGTTTAAGTTGGCATATGATGACACTCTTGCATATCTCCTACATTTGATGATCTTAAGATAGTTCAAGCCTACAAGCTTTTGTTTTCCTCATGCATATCTCGTGTCAGAATCTTGGCATGCCTCAATACCCTTATACAAGTCTCTAATGCACATTGCATGAGCAATTCAACACAACAAAACTCTCAATGCATATCTCGTGTCGTCGCATTTGATGCTTTCTACAAAAGCAATTTAAATTGATATGCCTTAAAGCCCTCGTGCATCTCATGCATATGATATTTTCTGCACCAATATATTTTATTAGCATGCCACAACATCTCTTGTGTCTCTGCACGAGGGCTATTTTAAAAACTTACAATGGATTGGTATTGGTTATGATACCCTCACATGCACCATCACATATTGGAAACAATGTATTGTAGTTGACAAGCCTAGATGCCCTTATGCGACTTTCACATCTAACTCTTCTAGCAAGCTAAGTTCGAGTTAACATAATTTGACACCCTTGTATATTTTTAATGCTTAATACTTTCTACATAGTTAACATTGATATGCTCTTGATACCCACCTGTTGTATAGGATGCTTCTTGGATGATAATTCAATTTGGCATGCTCCAACACCTTCATGTGTCTTTTACATTCAATGCTCCCCCCTCAAATAGTTCAAGTTAGTGCATCATCACGCTCTTATAATATCTCTTGCATTGCATGCTCCATGCATGTGTAATTCAAGTTAGCATATCTCGATACTCGTGTTCAACACTTTTAAATAGATAACTTAACCCGGTATATACTCGTTGCTCTCATGTTTCTCCCATAACCTAGACACTATGCGTATATCTCTAGCATCCGATACTCCTATACTCGCAGTTAAAATAATACACCATTGACACTCTCCTGCATCTCCTATATCTGACATATCCTATATTGATAGTTCAAATTGATATGCTCCAATACTCTATGTTTATGTCACATTTGACACTCCAAGCTTAAGCATTTCAAGTTGGCACATTTCTATCTTTCACATGTCTTTATCATGTAATACTTCATACAATGTACATTTTAAATCGATATGCCTAAGCACCCTCGTGCATTCTTTATATGCTATATTTTCTATATATACAATGTAAGCCAACATGCTCTCAATGCCCTAATGCATCTTCATTGTTCGGCACGAGAAGTTTAAGTTAGCATTTTCTAATACTCTCGTGTCTCTCATATATTTTATCCGTTCTTATGATAATTCAAGTGAGTACACTGAGATACCCTCGTGTATGCCGTAAGAGTAACATTTTTGTAAAGATGTTTAAGTTTATAAGCTTCCAATGCTCTCTCGTGTCTTTCATGTTCGAACACCTCATAGTTCTGTGTGTACATGCCCTATTGCGTCTCGTGCATTCAAACACTACCTAATCCAAGTCGACATGCTTTTGACATTGACACATCTCTACTTTTTCCTACGCCAACAATTCAACTCAGTGCACTCCTAATGTCCTCGTCACTCCTAATGTACACTGTCGTTGTATATTCCTGACGTAATCGATCGGATCCGTTTCTTCTGTGCTTCTAGAAGATGCCTCGGTCGTTGACTTTCTCTCCTGTCTTAAATTCCGTCGCCGGTGCTCTCCGTCGTTCTTTACTCCGCCGCTAACCAGCGACCACTTTTTCTACCCGCTCCTTACCTACGATGAGGTGACTCTGGGACCCACCCATCGTACCCGTAGCGGCGCCGGTGCCGCGGCGGGTGACGTGGGGGAGAGGGACGGAAAAGAACTCGAGGTTTATTATCATGTCCCAGTCCCGGGCCCGCATCGCCGCACGCACAGCGCGAATCAACCGCACACGAAACGTAGTGGGGCCCGCATCCACGTCCGACGTGGAACGCCATTACGCGCGCGACAGACCCGGTCCCGCGTCTCGGCCGACAGCCACCGCGGCAGGGCATTAGATCCGACGGATGTTGCCGTTCTGCATCTTCTTTACAATGTGAATTGCATCAGATCCATCTCAGCCCCCGCGCCGTGTATCCATCCCTTGCCTAAAAACCATCGAAGAAACCCATCCGTCCTCGAGGCACGAAACCTTTGTTCCTTTCCTCCGTGGCCAGCTAGTAAGGGGGAAAGGGATTCGCTGTGACTCCCATGTTCACTCTCGGGTAAGTTCGCAACGGAGAGAATCATAGGTTTTGGAACAAGCGTTCCGATTAATTTCTTTGATCTTGATACAATCGACAAATATTTCATTCTTTTCGTGTTTGAAGATGTAGATAATGTGATAAACAATCTGATTCTATATAGATTTCTAGCTGACTTGTGCAGTTGCCTCCTTGTTGGTGTTATCTTTCAGGGCTATCATCATAAAAAAGATCGAGGTTGAAATTGGAGCGAAAAAGGAGTCTGTTGGTGAATAATTAGAAGTCTATGCTGCAGAGGACCATCTCAAGATGGGTTATGGCATGAGCAGGCCGGATATGGACATCGACATGCATGATACTGCGCGGGGCGGGGATGCAGCTCGCTTGAGGAGAGGCCATGGTGAAACATTTGATGTGGACAATGAGATCTTTTATCTGACCCGGTTGAGATCCGAGCCTAGTGCACGGGTCCGGCAGGGCATCGATGGAAGGCGCACGGCGCCGATCTCGACGGTCAGGATGTTGTCAGGAAGAGAGGCTAATGTTTCTGGAAGGGGGAGGTTCTCCTCCGCCGATTGCTCTTATGTTCTTGGCCAGTATCTGCCTGTCAATGGCCCGTGGCCTGTAGACAGAATGGATAGCCGAGTATATGTTTCGCAGTTCTCGGAAGACGGTTCACTCTTTGTGGCTGCATTCCAGGTGTTTGCTGCAATTGCTGATTGATTCATTTTTAAACAGAATATGTTTTGCGTCCACCTTATCATTGCATGTTTCTCGAAATTTGACAGGGAAGTCGTATAAGAATCTACAATGTCGATAAGGGGTGGAAAGTGGAAAAGGATATCCGTGCCAGAAGCTTGAGATGGACAATAACTGATACATCCCTCTCCCCAGATCGACGATATCTTGTGAGTTCCTGGATCAGTCTTGGTAAAAGAGTGCTTCATCATTGAACTGTTTGTTCCTGGGGATACTTGATTCATGCTTTTGTTCCTGGAAAACTGATGGCCAACGGTAATTTTCAATAGATGAAGTTGTTGTTGGAAGTGTTTAAGGTTTAATCACTCTTAATTCTATCCTGCAAAGTGGGCAAAGCTTGCTTAGATAGTGGCAACTGTTGCAATGTTGGTAATGGAGTCTAAATGGGTCCTCTGGTATGGGACTGATTTAAGAACTGAATTTGTAAATAGGAATTTGTTGTCCTTATATACATTTAAGGTGAGGGATCATGAAGTGGCAGAGGCTTGTGAATTACAGTGTAGAGGTGCTATGAGTGCTCCAGTGATGCATGAGAGGTCCACCTAGTGATGAGCAGCCAACAGCAAGGTTTGTCGTGAGAATGTTGTGTGCACCTGATTGCTGAGAATGGTGTTAGAGAAAAAGAATTATATTTTCTTTTTGTAGTGTCTCGATTGGTGGTGGAAGTTTCTGTGGAGTAGGTAATCACTAAACCATGTTCAATTCTTTTGCAGTTCATTCCCGACAAAGGAATCTGACCCCACCCTATAATGCTCTAGTCAAAGTTAGCATGAGAGTAAACCCATCAAGGGTTTTATGTCTATTGTGATGGAAGTTAGGTTCATGATTAATTCTGTGGTTGCATTTGACCTCTGTAATATGTGATATGATCAAATGGTAAGGATTGAAGAAAGATAATGGTGGAACAGAGGAGTGAAAAACTTAATCATTCTTGATAAAGAATGAGATTGAGGAATTCATTAAGCCCGCCAAATAGAATCAACCAAGCCCCATCAAACAAAACAAACCATTCCTTTCCCTAGTGTTTGTTTCCTCTTAATTTGGAAGACATTCTCAGTCTGAATACTTGTAGATGTGATTCATAAGTACTTGATATAGGTGATTCTCATGGGGTTGTTCTTTTTTCTTTTTCTAGATAAAACAATCTCCAACTGACTAAGAAACATTTTTTCATGCATTTTGTAGTATGGCTATTCATATGTACAATCTGAAATTTTTCAATGTTTACATTCACAACAGTCTGTTGACTCTGTTTAGTTGTAGATGCATGGAGGTAACTATAGTGAATTAGATCATTTAATTTGAAGGAAATTATAATCATTCTACATTCTGTTTTCTTTAACTTTCATAAAGTTGCAGTTTCAGAGATTTGCTAGTTTTTATTTTTACAAGCTAGCCTACATCATTCACAAATGAAAAAATAGCAACCCACAGTATCCGAAGTTCTCAACTACATGGGGTTGGCTGCATGGATCATTTCCCATTGTTGAGCTCTATTTGGGAATATCACTACGAAGACTCAGAGTGGTCAAATCTCATTTTGTTCTTCCTAATAAAGTTTTTTTAGATGACAGCCAACACGAAGCTTTGTTTGATCGTATAAGCTTGGACCTTGAGCAATATCACTGACAGTAGATGGCTAAATCAGAATAAAAACGTGTTTCGTAAATTTACTTAAAACTTTTGGGCTATATATGAGAAATAGTACTTAAAATTTATAGTCTTGCAAAACATGTCATGTAAATCAAGAGCGGACTGTTTTTTAGCTGTTGGTCTACCTATTTGTCATATGATTACTAACTTTGCAGTATAATTTCAGGAATGATTCACCCTATTAGACTTAATTATACTATCAGAACACAAAATAAACTTGTAAATTGCTATTTATTGCTTCGGGTGCTTTAAGGTATCTTTTCAGTAGACTAAGTCTTTTTAAACTTTTTTGGATAACCTAATATGTACAACTGTATATGCTTTTTTTTTGTGTTTCTTTTTTATATTTTGCTCTGGTTCTACAATATCCGATAAAGAATTTGTTTTATAAGCTCTGGTCCTTACATTTTGCAGGTCTATGCCAGTATGACGCCTATTGTTCATATTGTTAATATGGGAACCGCTGCAACAGAATCACATGCTAATATTACAGTATGCTTCATGATTCACAAATGCCCATATAACTTTTTTGGGTCTACAAAAAGTGTAGTTTTTTTATTTAGAATTGCTATCACCTTTTTCTATATTGCTCTGAGTTCAACTGTTGTTACTTAATAGATAGAAATGTATTATGCAAGTACTATTATTCACATCTTCATTTGCATTGAACATGAAATCCATCCTATCACTACACCTCATGTCACTCTAGAAAAATAGAAATGTTTTTTTCTTTACTGAGAGAATTTTGCTTTGGTATACCATATTAAAGATAATGACCATAGTGGGTAGATATATGCACAATTTCTTATTGCTCAATTTTGGGGCTTCAAATATAATGATGCATTCAATAGTTGCGGTTTTTGCAAGAGCACAACTGGGTAATATTCTACCTTAAACAGAAGAAGGTTGACACGATATACCTCTATTTTAGGCTGGTCTTATTTCAAGAAATAAGGGCAGTATTGACAACTGGAAAATATAAAACTCTCTTTTGTTCCAAACATCTCCTCAATGTTCTTTTATCTGATTTAAGAGGTTAAGCAATAATTTCATTTTAGCTCCTATAATTGGCTCAAGCCTAAAGCTTCTGATGCTTAATACAGCCATGCCTGTATTCTACTATCCAAAGATTTCAGATTTAGTCAGTCTAAAGGGTGTTCTACTACTTAAAAATCTTTAAATGAAATGGTCTTTTTTATATATTTCTCCCATGTCAGTGATAATTTGGCACCGATCAACTTTCAAAGTTGATCAGTAGAGAGATCTGAAGATACATGGTTTCATATTTCTTGCTTACCTGCTTGACAGAGGCCTGGTTATATCAAAGTAAGAGTTAAACAGTCAGTTTCTTCAATAATATGCATCACCATATTTGACATATCTGATTAACTTTAGAGTGCACACAACTCTTACACTTTAGAGGGATCTGAACATCCAAAAGGTCTTCTATATAAACTATTGTTGGTGTTATTCGGCTTTTGGGACTTTGGGTTTAAATTAGTTAAAAGGTTTTGCCTTTGTTTGCCATATGTTGACAAAAGTCAAAACACTTAAGATAATCATTTTCAAAAATATCACAGGACTCAATTGACATTAGTTAACAAGTAAGTTGCTTGTGAAAGTATCCATTATCAGGTACCCAATTAAACTAGTGGTGCGTACCAGAGTAAGACCTCCATTAATCTTCAAAAATTTTCTGGAAGAGTCCACAGTGTATTACCAGGTTTTATAGAGTTGCAAATTCTTAGGAAAAAAGTAACCATGTTATCTTCTTATAAGAGCATAATTGGTACATCTCTATGTGTGTTACCCTTACACAAAAGTAAAATGTTCTTTTTGTTTATTGGATCACACCAATTTACCCTCCAGATAATATCTTTCCGTTGTTCAATCTCATTACAATTACGTTCTTGTGTTTGGATGTTTCAGATAATATTTTCATTAGGTTACTGAATCCTTATAGATTGATTATTCTACATCCTGATACATATAGTTTCTTTTTAATAATGTCATGCAGGAAATCCATGAAGGATTAGACTTCTCTATGCATGAGGATGTGGAAAGCATTTTTGGCATATTTTCTATAAAATTTTCATCTGATGGTCGGGAGCTTGTTGCTGGCAGCAGTGACCATTCGATATATGTTTATGACCTTGAAGCAAACAAACTAAAATCACGTTTTCCTGCTCATTCGGTATGAGTTTGTTTTGTTCCTGGAGAAAGTAATTGTAGCGTTGTAGGTACACATTTATGTCCACTCTTACACATCACGACAATTGTGCATGCATATTTGGTGCAAATAATGTCTGGCCACATGCAGAAAAGTGGATGTAGATGGGCGTGTCTCCTGTATAATTTATAGGTTTCAGTTCGATAGCTGACATACTTAGCAAACTGAAACATAGAAGAATGTATTTAATTGGAAAACAGTAAGACTGAGAGCTGATATACCTTCTTTTATGTATGAGCTATACTATTCTACGATGTATAATGAATTCATTTATGTATGAGCTATACCATCTTTTATGTATGAGCTGATATACCTTCTATTTTTTCCATATATATATCCAGTTTGATGTGAACACAGTGGCGTTTGCTGATGAAACTGGGAATGTCATATACTCCGGAAGTGATGATAACCTTTGCAAGGTGCTTTCTGGTTCTTCACTACTGTGTTCTCCATTTCTAAGCATAATCATACTTCCCCTTTCAAATAGTGTCAGCATTGTGGAAATGCTCAGAGATGTTTCATTTGACAAAATCTTCTGTCTGTATCTTGGAGACCTGGAACAATGTAGTAAATTTGGTCATTTGTAAACTTGAATAATTAAACTTAAAACTCTTTTGAAGCATTAGGTTCTACTGGCTAAGATGTTCAGATGCGTAAGCTGCAGCATCAGGCAGATATTCTAAATGTGAGGGCAGGACATAAGAATATAAGGGCAGGGCAGGAGATAAGTCACTACTTCATTACCCATCAACTTCTATTGAGTTACAAAGTATACAAGGATCTGATAGTGGCAGTCAATTCACAATTCTCTGAAATGTATATTGGATCAAGGCCTTTTGTGCACAAAGCAGTACGCTTATTCCAAATATGCCTCATACACACTCTCAACCTTGGGATTTTAATGAGCCATGATGGTTGAATGTATCTTGTACTTTCCTCATTCCTATCAATTCTTCAGATTCTTGGGCCATTTGGGATATGCCATGCTTGTGATTGTGGGCAGCTTCTAAAAAGAGGTTCTATTGCTAGTAATCCATCCAAAGCAAGTAGCTCATTACACAATAAAGAGTACATGTGGTAATTATTTATTGTTGGCATTGGCATTTTAAATGTATTCCAGTTATGTGCTGTTATCTAAAACCATGCAGCTAGTATGATTTAACAAAATTTGATATATTAGCATGGTTTTAAATATTATTTTGTCAAGCTATTTTTATGAAAAAATCATTTAGTGCTAAAACAACAGGAGATCATTTCCCTTTGCAATCTTTGGTAATTTTTATCATTTGTATGGGCTGATAAACATACAGTAAGCATATAGGTTGATTGTTGGAGGTCAATTTAATCAATTTTGCAGATCCCACTGTGTCGGTTAGCACATGCATAGATGGTTTACCTTTTCGTTTGCAAGCCAAGATGGTTTAGATACAAGGTGCTTTTTTGTGAATTAGTTGGGCATGGGAACCCCATAAGTGAATATTGGACTCTGTATGTGTCGTTATGAGAATGTCAGGTATTATCTTGTTGGGGATTATGACACCTCCATATGATCATATCCAAGGAGATGATGAAGAGTAGATGAATTTTGGACCAAGGATTCTAATTTTGAATAATACCGCCCGTCAATAGACTGGTACGTAGACCGTTCACTACCGGACGGTACCGTCGATTGGGTTTGTTTCCGCCCCGTTACCATCCTAAATCGGTCGGTGACGGTCGATTTCGACTGTCGCCGCCCGTTATCGGGTGGTATTAGCCAAGGGAGAAGAAGAGGGAGAAGAAAAGGGAGAACCTAGAGATCCGGCATTGCTCTCCCTCAATGATCCCGATTTGTCGCCGCCCTCCCTCACTGGACGTCGCAGATGAGATGTTGCCTCCTTTTTGTCTGAGGCGACAAGACCTTGGCGTCGTCGGCGACTTTTCCTTATCTGTGTGGGGAGAAAAAACCTCGGCGAGATCGCGGGGAGAAGAAACTGAGCGTTGTCGAGGCGACGTTTATTCTCCCCACGCGGGCAGAAAAAACGAGGCAACGACGTCGCCTCGTCGCCCTTTTTTGCACGGGGAGAAGGAAACCTTGGTTTCTTCTCCCCACGTGGGTAGAAAAACGAGGCGACGTCGCCATTTCTTTTCTTTTTACTTATATATATATATATATATATATATATATAACGTACCGGATACTCCAGTACGGTACGAAATTACGAACTTTGTTTTGGACAATACCTAGGAAAGGACAACTAGAATATTCTTCACATATCCTCAAATGATTTTTTTTCTCCCAAAAAGATATGATGTCCTTGAGTAGCAAGTTTCCGGATGTATTTTTCTACCAAAAAGCCACGATTTCCTTGACTAGCAAGTTCTCCGGTTTTGTATATTTTATAACTACTCTTGCTCATGTTCTTATCTTGAAACATTCATGATTCAGCATATCAAGAATTATAGTATCATTCCTGTTTCCAGTCTTTATTTTAGGTGAATTAAAATAAAATTATTTAGCATTTAAATTGATCTGTACCTTGGATAAGCTTGTTCAATCACAAAATTCAATAAATAAGAATGTGCACAATTGTCAGGTCTGGGACAGGCGTTGCTTTGTCACAGAAAGACAAGCTGCTGGAGTTTTGACTGGCCATTTAGAAGGAATTACTTTCATCGATAGCCATGGAGATGGTCGGTATTTTATTTCAAATAGTAAAGATCAAACTATCAAGCTGTGGGACATCCGAAAAATGTCTTCTGGTACAAATTGGTATGTGTTAGTTCCTATTCAACTTTACTTTTCTTTTTTCACAGGTCGCAAATTTGTAGATAAAATGCATAGCAGTGTGTGTTGGATTTTAGACTACTAATTTAAGAGGCAAGTTAACTGTCTCTTGTCTACATCTTAGGCACCCCAAATTAGACAAATAGAAGCAATCATTGCAACACATCATGAGTGTGCCAGGTTCTAGGTGTAAATAAAAACTTGAATGCTATCTGATCTCAACCATTTGATGATCACTTCGAATTATCCAATAGAACTTCATCCCAGTAAAACTGGCAAAAGTTTAAATGGGCATTTTATGAATTAATTATGCTAGAAGAGTTAAGAGAAAATGATGTATGTTTGTAATCTGGCCATGCAGTGAAATATATGGTAGCCAACTACTATAATGCAATGCTGTTCTTGGTTTATGTTTATTCTAACTTATTTCTGATACAAGAGTACTGAAATTTTCAAAATAATCAAATTCCACAAAAAATGTCACCGAATATTAATTATCAAGGCAAGGCATTAATGCACACTTCCAATTTTTTGAGACTAAATCTGTAAACATATTTTAATGAATAAATTAAGCTCAGATTTCCCCAAGGTACCAGTGTTATTAGCTCTCCTAAAATAGCTTCTTCTGCTGGTGGTAACATAAGAAAGAGAACAGAAAATAGAACAGCATGCATGATGTGCATACAACATTAATTTGTCATAACTAATGAGTTGTTAAAAATTTGACTATTAGGATCCTGAAAAATAAGAAGTTATATGGGGAATTGGCTTTTAACTGTATCAGTAAAAAAGTACTATGATATACAGAAAAGCTCTAATTTTCAAAATCAACGAATTCAAATTTGCTATTATGCAAAATAAGCCTGTCATTTTTGTGCTCTGTGGATCATAGTCCTTATACCACGTTTCAGCTAAAGGACCAACAATAGAGTTGCAGCAAGGATATGCATATCATTATCATGTTTTTCTTTTCAAATGCATGGACATGTGGACGAAAGTGGTATTGCTTGAACTTTCATAAGTCATAGTAGCTGAACATGGATGCAGTACACAGCTGTGCTTGAGTCAAGATACATGAGTAATAAGTCTGACCTGTACAGATTGAATTTCTTGTTTTGTGAAGTTACTCTTCTGATTCCATTGCCACAACTCACTCATGCAGTCCAAAGACAAGAACTTCTGGTTGGGATTACAGATACTCACAGTATCCACCTCAGAATAAACATCTAAAACATCCAAATGATATGTCAGTAGCTGCATACAGAGGCCATTCAGTTTTACGTACTCTAATACGCTGTTATTTTTCCCCCTCAAAGAGGTAATGTCAAGAGTATGTTTCTTTCTGTCATTTTAACTTTTCTGTTTTTAGTGGAGTAAGAATTTTAATTTGGTATTCTTAAAATAATTAATTTTTTTAATAATTTTCATATTCGTTCTTTAAATCACTCACATTTTCTTCTCTCTTTTTTCAGCACTGGCCAAAAGTACATTTATACTGGATCTCATGACACTTGCGTCTACATATATGACGTGGTATGTCAAAGCTTTTTCTTGTCTGTCACTGTTTTAACCATGTTTTGCTGCATCTGCATTATAAATTAAAGATCAAAGAATAGTGTTTTTTTGGAAAGAGTAAGTGGCGCAGGCAGGATTCGAGCCTAGGAACTTGCGATAAATTATTAGGATCTTTACTAGCCAAGCTAGCTGATACCTTCATCAAAAAATAATTTCCCATGACTTTGTCTAATTGCAGTTTAGCAGTATAATATAAATTCTTGCATACTACAGTATCATATGTCTCTTTTTTGTCCTTCGAGTGTTCACGTCATCTTTGGCAGTAACCTTAGAAAGCAAAGATTCTCATCGAGGAGTTTGAGTCTGGAAAGCTATCTGATATGTGGTCACAATCCTGACTAAGGTCACCTTAACCAACTTAGAATTGCTATTCGTTCATTTTAAAGCAAATTGCTGAACCTTCACAACATATTGGACACCTTAGGCCAGAATAAAAATAATTTTGTGTATCTAACTGGCATCCTGAATATTGTAGATTTATGAAAAAAAACTGGAATCAGACTAATTGAGTGTTTCAGGTGAGTGGAGATCATGTTGCACGACTGCAGTGCCATCAGTTGACTGTAAGAGACTGCACCTGGCACCCCTACTACCCTTTGCTCGTCAGCTCTTCTTGGGATGGCCTGATTACTCGATGGGAATTCCCAGGGAATGATGCAGTCCATGCCACCAATAACAACATCAGAGGAGGATCCATCGAAGACCAAATGTTCCGTGTCATGTATCTCTGAGGAGCATAAAATTTCATAGCTCAGAATCAACTCTTACCAGGAGGCAAAACCACTTTTATCACTCGCCAACTAGAATCTGAAGGCAAAATCTACCCCTCAAGTCCTAAGAATGCAACAAGCCCATGACAAGTATGGTCTCCCATAACCACCTTTACCTTTCATACCATATATATCATGAGGCTTATGCACATATTAGCCACATAACATAGAATCATTACATGTAATTTGTGAAGCAAATTAAAAATGTAAAATGGAAGCGTTTGCATGTTTGGTGCGCTGTCTTGTGTGTTCTTATGTAAAAACGAGATGCTTGTACTCATCCATTCAAAAGATGCAATAATCCAGGTGGGTCATTCAAGATAAATGACTGCATTTTGCATGAGAACAAAGTGTTTCTATCTTCAGTGCATATCGAATGGTGTTCTCGGATACAATGTCAAGTAATTTTGTGTACGATTTTTACATGCAATAATCCCAGTATTGTCAGTTTTGTCATGAGGAGGTGTTAACTATACAGTTCATTCTATCTGTGAATGGATGAATTCAACCAGAATCATGTCAACCAAAGAAAAAGAGTGCAGATAGAGATGATTCGTTCTCCATAACATGCAAAGTGCAGATAAAGTGGGCATCCACCTCCTCTCATTTGGTATGGTTTAATGATACCTAAATAAACATCGAGCTTATGCTAACCAAATTATGATAAGGCCGTCAAGGCATTTGTAATGATGGAATGAATCAAAATCTCATCCACAAGAAACCCTAATTTCTTAAGTGAATCTAATCATCCCCAATATCTTATTATCTCTCTTTGGGTAGTGCCTAAGAGATTAGAACAAATCGTTGCATGGTGTTTGTTTATGAGAAGCTTCAGTAAAAGATAATAAAGAAAGAACGAGTGGGAGCCAGAAGTGTTCCATTGTGGTCATTGGCTTATATGTGAAGGGTAATAATGAATGTAAAGAAAGAGGAAGGAAGCTTCTTCATGATTGAAACTTCAGCTGTCCTGGAGTCCATGGATTAGGTTGAGAGTTCAAAGGAAACCTTTGTCTTGACTTGTATGGTTTTGATTTGCTTCATTGGAGGATACCTCTCATCTCTCATCCAAAGACAATAACTAATGGAAAGTTGGTCCCTTGTCTCTCTTGTTTGATTGGAAAACAAGCAACATGTGTTTTTGCTATTTATTTTGTCCTCATGTTTGTAGGAAAAAAATATTCATACCACAAAGAAAAATAAGAAAAAAATTTTGCCTCTTGTTTTGGTTTTTTCACATTTTAAATAGATTAAAAAAATGCCACAAAAATCAGGTTCCAAATGACTAAAGTAGTCTTTCTCTGTCTTGTTTTCATCACATAGGATTGATACTACTCCATATTAAAACTCAACATGATGCAACTCCATCCATAAATGTGGCTTGATTAGTTTATAATGAGATGACACCACCCAGCTAATTTTTTATATGACAGAACTACATTGATCTTTGTGTTGACTGATTGGGTGGCTGACCCCAGGGATTCAGATAGAAGGGGATTCAGGGGGGCCAACTTCTGACTTCTCTGAAAGTCCATGGTTATGGAGGACACTCTTCCCTCTTTGCCTCTCCCTTTGTTCATTGTTCAAGGCTCAAGGAAGATGAAGGATGATGTCATTACAGGTGAAGAAAGACTCCAAGAAACACTGGCCCATCTTATCATACTTTGTCTTTGCTTGAAGTGATTTAAGTTTATTAGATCAATGATTCTGGTTACATCCAAGCTTTTTTTTTTATACTAGTTGAGATGTATAAGAATACAAAACTCCTACAGTCATGTGCTCATCCTGCTTATGGTTGCTGGGTCAATGGATCATTTTAACTTGCAAGCATGACAAGCATTTAATCCACATCTGCTGCACCTGAGGCCTCAGTTCAGCTTCACATCATAGAATAGTAAGCATCTCTTCTTAATCAACCTGATGGAATCAAAGACTTAGGAAACTCGTAAGCTAGTTATAGGCATGCAACATAGACAATTGCTACCAGATCTGTATGACAGCCCTTGCTACATCTCAAGCTCTGAGCTTTGCATGTCACAGCATAAGAAACATTCAAGTAGGCTACATTATGTTTGCTGGATCTGTCAAGTGTAATTGTCAGAATGTTCCATCTTTCCACCATGACTGTGAAGGTGATAAAAGAGAGAGGAAGACAAAGTTAGAGGGCCACAGTCATTGATAGAAAAGACATTGACGCAAACACATAGAACAAGAAAAAGTCTTGTATTGAACAGAGGTAGCTAATGTTCTCTCAAGAACATAGAACAAGTAACAAATGTCAAACAGAAAATTTCAGTGATCCCACACTATGTTCTGCTTGTTGCTCTCAAACCTTAATGTAAAAGCGAGATTAATCCAAACAAATGTTTGTTAAACATATCGAGAAAAGACGATCATAAACATCCAATTAGTCCAGTCTGCCGGCTGCCACCCGCCAACTACATACTTCCTCCTCAAGCCAAATAAATCTCAACATTTGAGTTCTAGTCTTTGATGTGTAAAATGATCAAAGTAAGAAGATTCAGAAGCGGATGATGGAATGTTTTGGCATAAATCCAAGTCACTCAACCACGGCGAATAAGCAAGGTGGCTAAGTTGACGAGTACAGTGGACGCCTGAGACATGATGAGAACGAGAAATCACCCATCTCCATGTGCTGTTTGCGTCAAGGTTGGGCGAAGAACTCTTCACGACGATAGATTTCATCACCTAGTAGTCTTTTGCCACTGTTTGATCTCATCATTCACGTCCGCCCACTGCAATTTCGTGGCTTCGGCGCATTGCTTGGATGTTTGACTAACATACAATTATAGTCAATGCATGGTGGCTCTTGCTACATCTGCATGGCAGCCAACTGAGGTGTTGCGGGATGCCACCTCTTCCTTCTCCGGTCCACCCTCACCTCTTCCTTCTTCCTCTCACCAATCCTTCGCTCCACCTGTGTAAGTTTATGTTTGTGTGCGTTGGTGGAGCGAGTCTGCTAGAAGAAAGATGTGAGTTTGCTTTCAGGTCAAGAATCGTCTCGTGTTTTATAGTTGAGGTTGGTGATTGGCTTGCTGAGATTCTTTTGCATGCTTGGTTGGGGAGGAGAGGATGAGAACGGGAAGGACTGTGGTGCTCCTGTTTCTTGTGCTGATGGGATTCCTTGGCTGGAAATCCTGCGCCGTGGAAACGAAGCCTCGCCGGCTTCTCTTGGACACGGACATGGATACCGATGATTTCTTTGCGCTTCTGTACCCGTAGAAGCACAACTTATCGCAGTTCGACCTCAAGGTTTGATTCCCGCCATTCATCTGGTTATGACATTGCTTGTGTTAGCGATCAGAGTTCGATCACAGGGACTGGTCTCTCTTCAGTACCTGCAGTCGTGATCTCCATTCACATCACCACAATGAACAAGAGAGGAACGCACTTAGAACATGAAACAAAAGGCTAAACCTAAACCTCACGAAGTTGTGTTTGATTGCATAATTCTGATTGAGATGCATGATGATTTCAGGCTATTACGATTAGCGCGAATGCATGGACCGATGCAGGGCATGCTGTTAATCATGTGTACTTTGAGGTCAAGAATCGTCTAGTATTTTAAGTGAAGGTTGGTGATTGGCCTGGTGATTCCTTTGCATGCTCGGTTGGGGAAGAGATGATTAGAACCGGAAGGAGTGTGGCGCTTCTGTTCCTGGTGCTGATGGAATTCCTTGGTTGGAAATCTTGCGTGGTGGACGCGAAGCCTCGCCGGATTCTCTTGGACACGGACATGGATACCGATGACTTCTTTGCGCTTCTGTACCTGTTGAAGCAGAACCGATCGCAGTTCGACCTCAAGGTATGATTCCCGCCATTCATCCAGTAATGGCATTGCTTGTGTCAGTGATGTCCGTTCAAAGGGACTGTTTTCTCATCCGGACCTGCAGTCGTGATCTCCATTACCGCAGTGACGAATAGAACTCATGAATCAAAAATTTAAACCTAAACCTCATGGAGTGGTATTTGCTTGCATAATTCTGGGTGGCATGCATGATCATTTCAGGCTATTACGATTAGCGCGAATGCATGGACCGATGCAGGGCATGCTGTCAATCATGTGTACGACATCCTTTACATGATGAACCGGGACGACATTCCCGTCGGAGTCGGAGGTGATGGTGGAATACTGGACGACGGCACCATACTCCCGCACGTTGGTGGCTATCTCCCCCTAATAGAACAGGTACTTCTACAAGGTTCTTATTCTTATATATTATCGGCTTCTGCGAAACCAGGCGCTAACCGTAGGCAAATATCAGGGAATGTCGACGGCAGGCGACTGCCGTTATCGACAAGCGATTCCGGTAGGTGGTCATGGAAGATTAGATGTCAACACTAACTATGGCTTGCGTAGGAGCTTCCTACCTCAGGTACTCAATTCAACTAGTAATGGTTGAATTCTGATAGTTCATGATCATGCTCTTCGACCTTTCATGGTCTTCTCAATGATCTGATGCCTACATCCTGCTTGTGCCTGAAAACACCAGGGCAGAAGGCGTTACATTCCTCTTCAGCAACCCACAGCTCAAAAAGTTCTGATTGACACAGTCTCTGCTGGCCCTACTGTGCTCTTTGTTATTGGATCTCACACCAACATTGCTTTGTTTCTCATGACCAACCCACATCTGAAGAAGAACATCGAGCACATCTATATTATGGGAGGTGGTGTAAAGTCGAAGAACCCTTGCTGCACAAACAATGCAAGCACTTCTTGCGAGCCTCAGCACTGTGACCGTAAGGGGAACCTGTTTACAGGATACATCAGCAATCCTTATGCAGAGTTCAATATATTTGGAGATCCTTTTGCTGCATACCAGGTGAATAGTCCGTCATACATGGATCTGTTTTGAGTTGAATACAGTTCTGCTAGAATCAAGCAATACTGCTTGTGTGCAGTGCAAGTTCTAATTTAGTTTCCATAGACACAGAAAGACTAGTTCATTTGATGTCTACTGCATTGAGGCAGGTCTTTCATGCTGGGATTCCAGTTACTCTCGTTCCACTTGATTCGACCAACACTATCCCCATCAATGAGGAATTTTTTGATGCGTTCCAACAGCAGCAAGAAACATTTGAGGCACAATACTGTTTCAAATCTCTAAAAATCATTCGGGATAACTGGTTCGACAACCAGTTCTACACAGTGAGTTCTTCATGAGGTTTCTATCAGTACTTGCCTGGTGCAATGCTTTCTGATCACGGGCAGCTTGTCATTTGGACTCTATTTGCAGAGCTACTTCATGTGGGACTCCTTCACTTCTGGTGTGGCCATAGAGATCATGAGCAAATCGGACAACTATGATGGTGAGAATGAATTCGCAGAGATGAAATATCTGAACATAACAGTCGTTACTTCAAACGAACCATATGGTGTGCGTGATGGCTCCAATCCTTTCTTTGATGGGCGTGCCGTTCCGGAGTTCAATCTGCAGAAAGGTGGAGTGCACAGTGGTCATGTTCAAACTGGCCTTCAAGATCCATTTTGCATTGTGAAGGGAAGCGACAGAGGGATATGCCAGGTAGCTCCAACCTTTAACAAGTGGGAATCCATATGCTGCATTACATAGCTACAGTAAAACGTTTGTAGGCCTCATTGTATCCTCTTCGTCTTCTTCCTTCCCGCACTATCGTGTACACTTCAATTAGTGATATGAGAGGGGATTACACTTGCAGGACGGGTACACCAAGGAAGAAACCGGTCCATTAGCAGTTCAAGTACTTGTTGCACAGGAAGCAAAACATAACCAAGATGTTCACAGTCCATTAAACAGGCAGTTCTTCAAAAGCTTTCTGGATGTAAGTGTTTGGAACCAGTGATTGTTCATGTTACATCGACCACCATGCGAATAAATGATCTGTATTCCAGATGCAAGAAAAGCTTCATTTCTACATGCTTTGAAATGCCAAATTTATCATGTCACAGACTTAAGATGATTCCATGTCTGCAATGAAGTATACCTGAAACATAACAGCGTGCTCACTTTGTAACGCAGGTTCTCAATGTCCACCACCCATCTGGACGTTTCAACTTCACAACAGAGTTCCCTTTTTACAGAGAAATCCTCTACAAGCCAAATCGTACAAGTCGAACGCGGGGAAGGCCGGTGGTGTTGGACATGGACATGAGCGCTGGAGACTTCATTGCACTCATCTATTTGCTCAAAGCTCCTGTGGAGATCGTAGACCTCAAGGTTGCAGTCTGATGCATGAACTTAAGGAAAACATGAATACCAATTCTAATCCTTGTTGCTGTCATCGTCTTTGTTCATAGGGAATACTAGTGAGCGGCAATGGATGGGCAACCGCTGCCACCATAGACATCATCTACGATGTGCTGCACATGATGGGCCGTGATGATGTTCCGGTTGGTCTGGGAAATCTCACTGCTTTAGGCGCACCAAGTCTCGGATGCAAGTACGTGAAGGCCATTCCACAGGGCAGTGGTGGACTTCTCGACTCCGATACACTCTATGGACTTGGTCGAACACTGCCCCGGAGTCCCAGGAGGTACATTTTCTTGCATCCTGCAACGGCTGTTGGATCCAAAGGAAATATTTAGATCTTTCTGTCGAGAAGGAAATGCATTACTAACTCTGATGTTTATTCTTTACTTGTGTCTTTCTAATGCCAAGTATGTTGCAATTTATTCCAGCTACACAGTTGGAAATCCTGTGAGGTTTGGAGCACTAGGAAACACTGATCAGCCTAAACTTAGACAGGCATTAGCTCTGGACGTTTGGCAGTCCATCTCGAGGGCACTGCAGCCAGGGGAAAAGCTCACTGTACTGACAAATGGACCTCTTACTAACTTAGCCAACATTATTGATCTGGACAAAAGTGCAGCTGAAGTTATACAGGTCAGTCGAATCTGTTGATAAGTTTATAGTTTCTTGAATCGATCTGAAAGGAGAAAATCTTGAACTAGAGAGTTCTTGCACTTCTTCTCTGATTGCAGGATGTTTACGTAGTCGGTGGGCAAGTGATCGATGGGAAAAATAAGACAGGAAACGTCTTCACGGTTCCTTCGAACGAGTTCGCTGAGTTCAACATGTTCCTTGACCCTTTAGCTGCGAAGAAGGTTATGGAGTCGAATCTTAGGATCACGCTTATTCCTCTCAGTGCTCAGCAGAAAGTGAGCTCCTTTAAGAGGACCTTACAAAACTTAAAGATTGCAGAGAAGACTCCTGAGTCCATTTTTGCACATAGCTTGCTGTCATTGCTCGACAAACTGCAGCAGAAGCAACCAAAACTATACAATCACATGGTAGTTTACCAGCATTTCTTTGCCGCTTGTATCCTATTGTGCGCTTACTGTATGTTCTTTTTCTTGTGGTGCTGCAGGAAATATTTCTGGGGGAAGTCCTTGGTGCAGTTTTCTTGGTTGAACATTCTAAACTAAACGCAACGATGCAAACGGAGAAGATTACTGTTTTAACTGGGAACATGAGCCTGGACGGGCAGATTACAGTAGACAAAAGATATGGAAAGTTAGTGAACATAGTGGATGAATTTGACAGCGAGGCATATTACAAGCTGCTTGCAGATTTGTTAGGTGATAAGCAGCAGTCTGCAGTGATTGGGAGCTTTGAGGAACAGCAGAAGATATGGAGGACACCGCCTAAATGAAGCGGTGGAACATTCGGCATGATACCCTATAGGAAGTTTCTTTTGCATGCAAATAATAAACAGAAATGAAAGGTATACGATCTGTAAAATGCCTGTAGGCCATACAAAGATCCATGTATTTGCTTCCAATGCAACATAAACCCACACAAAACATCTAATTCATGTATTGAATTCACTAATCCTTCTTGTAGTAAACTAATAGGCAACCATAATCCTATTTTCCTTCCATATATATTCTCAATTTATAAATGTTGCTGTGAACATTAATTTTTTTCCGTTAGAAATTTACAACATTATTCAATTAAAATACCTCCTCCCTCGATCCACTACGACCGAGAATCCAGATTCTCCACGCCTCCTGCTGATTCCCCCTCTTCCACCGAAGCTCTATATGTGGGATCGAAGCAGGGGGAGGAGGAATTGGAGTGCGGCGGCGGCAGCAGCAAGGACGGCTTCATTGCTTGGGAGAAGTGCGTCATGGACGCCGAGAGGAGCGGCACGGATACCTCCGGCGAGTGCTTGGAGGTGAGCCACTCGCTCAATAAGTGTATGGCCGCCCGCGGACTACTACAATCCCGTCCTCCGCACCGAGCTAAGTCATGACAGATGTCATCGCCGGTTCCATCGCTTAAGGCGACGATCCCTCCTCGGAAGAGAAAGCGAAGAAGGATTCTTGAACTACAACAGACTGTTCGTTTTATTCGTGGGTGGATCGGTCATGGACGGTGGTTAATATCTTAAGCTTTTTTTCTTCCACAGCTTTCATTTTGGATCACTCCATTGTGATTTTCTTCGCCAATATAACAAAACACAAGATTTGGAATGACAATGAATAATTTTGATTCTTATACACATTTATGGCTTTCTGTACATGTTTTGAACCCGCCTATAGAGTTGGAAGCTTTGTCAGCATTTATGGATTATAGTTGATGATAGATCTGAAGCACTATAATGTTTTAGGATTTGTCACTGTGTTACATGGGGATGTCATTTCTATCCCACATACGTTATGTATGATACTAATGCTCATGCGTACACCTCGACAAAATATACTGTTAATATCATACCGTCGCGTGGCTGGCATCAGATGGATATATATAATGATAATTTTCTCCCCTAACATGAATTAATTAATATAAATAATATACTATTTTATTTAAATTATTAACTTCTTTATTTATATAGTATGATCAAGAAAATGATTAAAATTAATTTCTTTAATCATGTGAATCAATTAAGAATTTTATTAATGAATTAAATTATTATTTGATTTATTTTCTAATGAGTGATATGAATTTTAAGAATTAAACAGTTTATATTTTAGTTTTGAGTGTGAAAGTAAAATAAAAATATATTTAAAATAAAATTTAAATTATTATTTACCTTCGAAGAGAAATCACTCCTCTTTCATTCCTCGTTAAAAGTTTGACAATAGAAGGATTGAAGAGAGTATTACCCTAATAGAGGGTCCTAAGGAGAGAGATGATTATCTATTATTTTTTAATTATCTTTTATTCATGTTTTGAAATATTTGATATTAGGATTACTATAGTTTTATGATGCATAATAATATTTTAATTTTAAAAATTTATAATTAATAAATAATAATAATTGATTCATGATATTAGAATGATTATTTGATCTTAAGCTTATGTAATTTTTAAGATTGATTTAATTATTAAAATCTTTATTTTTGGATTAATATAATATTTTTAATTTATTTAATTAGATATATTTATGTTTTAAGAATTATATGTGAATTTTTATGATATAATTAGTTTTAAATTTAAAATCATGAATTTAAATTCTTTAATTCATGGATTTAAGTTATTCGTTGATAATTTAAACTATTAAAATCTAATTTAATAAGAGGAGTCCAATTATGACCTAACTTGAGTCGGTTTGATATGTTGAAACCAAGTCGACCCAACTTGGTTTTGTAGGACTTAGCCCATGTAGCCATGTATAGCCTAGTTCATATGGCCATATATGACCTAGCCCATATGACTAAATACAACCTAGCCTATATGACAAAGTATGACATAACCCATATGACCATGTATAACTCAGCCTATGTGGTAAAGTATGACTCAACCCATATAACCAAGCATGATCCAACTCATGTGGCTAGGTACGATCCAATCTATGTAGTTAGATACAACCCCAATTCATATATTTAGGCACTTCCCAACCCATAAAGTTAAGCATAGCCTAGTTCAATTGTAAGGTTTAGCCTAACTTACAAGTAAGGCTTAGCTTACATCGTGAAATTAGGCCCACCCAATTATGTGATTGACGCTATATATATTATCGCTCCTCTATCTAGCCCATTGTGCCTTAGCTTTACCTATTACTTAAGATAAACATATGCTACGACGTGACTCATCCATGACTCAAGTGGATTTGTTTATCTTGGGTTAGCACTATATAGGGCTAGCACTATATAACATAGTCTAATTTTCTCTTCCTTTATTAGTTTGAGCTTGTTGATTGATTAAATCAGATAAGTTTGATCAGTTCAAACTAGTTTAGTGTAATCAAGTAAAATAATAATAAGTTAAAAATTAATTTTTTTTCTTACTTGCCATTGTAATTTAGGAAATTTTAATTTATTTCCTTGTTTGTTAATACAAATTAGGAAAGAACTATTAAACATTCCAAATAGGGTGATATCATATTTGTTAATATATTAAATAAAAATAATTTATATTAAATAAATATAAATATAAAAATAGATTTCCTTTAATGGAGGCTCACCTCCTCCTATATAAGGGGAGGGATTTCTCTCCTTTGTTCCTCATTTAGCTGAGCCAAGCAACGGGAGGAATAAGGAGTTACATCCTACTGACGAGAAGTAGGTTTCCCTACCTTTCTTGAATATAAAAGTTTTAGTTTTTATTTGATTCTTTAAATGTTGAAAGTTTTGTAGTTTGAAAAATATTTATTAGTCCTTTAAATGTCAAATTTTTATTATTACATTAAAGTCAATAAGTATTTATAATATTTTTTGACCCCTTATTAAGGTTTTTATTATAGATTTAAATATGTTAAAAATTTATATGTTTTATATGATATTTCATGACATTACAATTTATCTTTAATCTTATCTAGATTAAAATTTTTATTAGATTAAAATATATTATCTAAATTTTTTGATATTCTTTGATCTGAAATTTAAAATATGTTATTCTGAATGATTTAAAATTTATTTGACTAGAATATGTTGAAATTATATATGTATTGAAAGGATGATTTTTATTTGAATTTAGAATGTTATTTCTTTATATTAAAGCTTATCTCTCGATCTATCTTTTAATGTATTATCATTTCTATTCAAATTTAGAATGTGATTTCCTTGTATTAAAGTTTATCTCCTTATTTATGTGTTATTATGTTTTTATTTATATTGTTAATTACTATATATATTATGGTATAAAATTGGATTGAAATTGGATTGAAATTGCTCACAAGCTAGGCCCAACCCACGGGTCAGGCCTTGGCCCATAGGCTAACTCAGCCCAACCATCATGGGCGGTTACATGCATGACCAGTCCATGAGCTAGGGCTGGGCTAGCTTTATGTTATGCATGCCCAGTCATATGCAATGCACATGACCAGTAGATGGGCTGGCCTAATCTAGCCCAATATTATTGTTGGATTTAAGCCTATTGATTGAATTAAACTATGCTTGATTAGTCTAGATTGATTCAGGGTGATTCCGAATTGATTGACTTATTCAAGTCAGTTTAACCTAAATTGAACCTAATCTAGTCCAAATTATATTAGTCTAGGGTAGTTCCAGGCCAGTTAAATGAGGATTAGAGATCGATTCAGTTAGGTTCTAGTAAATTGAGTTCAATTGGATCGATTAAACTAGGGTTCAAGTCAAGACTAATTTGTATTCTTTGATATTGATGAATAAAGTAATGTTTATCTACTTGGTTTTGAATAAATGGAAAGATATGAAAAAAAAAAAAAAATCCAAGATGTGACATCTTTTATGATATCAGAGCATGGTCTAGGGCCTATAGGTGTATTAGATCTATTGATCGACTTTAACCGATGATTGTCTTTAACCTATTATAGGAGTAATGGAGTCAATTCCAAATATTAACGGTCTTATCACTTGGGGTACTCATGGTCACAATGCTACTAGTCTATGCACTTAGAGAGGTGTTCGAACAAATAATAACTTAGAAGCTCCACACATTGTACAGCAAACCCAATCCTTACATACACCTATCACTGATTATGGGCCAGCTTCTCTAACTTTGCAGAATGTCCCTTATGCCCCAGCACCCGTCAATGCTCAAGATGACGTACAAGGAGTCCTCAATGCTATTAGAGGATACTTTCAGCGTCAGAATGAGCGAGATGAAATTCCATGGGGTAAGAATAATATCTTAGATCACTTTGAGGGATTGGGACTACCAGTTTTTGAAGGCAAACCAGATGCAATCTTTACTGAACGTTGGATTCGTCAAGTGAAAAAGACATTCGAAGCTATCAAATGTAGGAAAAATCAGAAAGTGCCTTTTGTTTCTTTTATTTTGGAAGGGAAGGCAAACACTCGGTGGACCTCAAAAAGGAGGATGTTAGAGGTTGGAGGTAATGTAATAACTTGGGAACAGTTTAAGGATGCATTTTATGAGCAGTTCTTTCCTGATTTAGTTTGCTTTGAGAAGCAACAAGATTTCCTTAACATCCACCAAGGAAGTAGAACTATAATGAAATATGATCATTATTTCACTGAGTTGGCCTAGTTCTCTCCACATATTGCTTTCAATGAAAGTCAAAGAGCTCGTCATTTTGAGAGGGGACTTCAATCATCAATTAGAAAGTTCGTTGCAATATTAATTTTGCCAACATATGCTGAAGTGTTAAATCGAGCTCTAGTGGTGGAGAAATTGGATAATGGACTACAACAAGTAAAAGATCGAAAGTGATCTTTTAGTGCTTCACCATGGGGATCACATTCTTGACCCTCAAAGAAAGGCAAAGGCAAACAGTTTGTGCATCAATAAGTAGGAGCTTCTAGCAATCAAGTCGTCATAAGATGTTATTTCTGTGGGAAGACAGATCATGTTTCCACCTCATGTCCCATGGGACAACATATATGTTTTTATTGTCAACAACCAAGGCACATGTCGAAGGATTGCCCTCAGAAGCAACATCAATATCGAGCTCCACCCCAAATAGTTAGACAGCAACAGTGAGGACCCAAAGAGGGAGGACAAGCAAGAGTCCACGCATTGACTCATCAAGATGCTGAAGCCTCAGGATCTATTATTAAAGGTATCATTACACTTTGTGGTATACCAGCATCTGTGCTTATAGATTCTGGTTCTATGCATTCTTTTATATCACTATATTTTACTATGAAACTACATAGGAATCGTGAGACAATGAGTATGCATTGATGGTAGTAACTTCAGTTGGAAAATCTTTAATAGTTGATTAGATATATAGAAACTGTATTATTACTATTGAAAGTCATGATTTACTAGTAGATCTTATTCTACTAGAATTTCAAGATTTCGATGCTATCGTGGGTATGGATTGACTTTCAACATACCATGCAAGTGTCGATTATTTCCGAAAGACTGTTATTTTCTCACCCCTAGATCAACTATCTTTTAAGTTAATTAAGATTCAAGAAAAGTTTCTTTCTATTATTTTAGCCTTGAGTGCTACCCAACAATTACTGAAAGGATGTCAGGGATACTTGGCCTTCATTTCTGGAGAAGAATCTAAGAAGCTAGGACATCCCCATTGTACAAGATTTTTCGAATGTTTTTTTCTGAAAATCTACTTGCACTGTCGCCAAATAGGCAGATTGAATTTACAATTGATCTTCTACCTGGCACTGCACCTATTTCTAAATCCCCGTATAGAATGACAATAATTGAGTTGGAGTAGTTAAAAAAACAGATCCAAGAGCTTTTAAACAAGGGTTTTATTGGACCCAGTATATCACCTTGGGGTGCCCCTATTCTATTTGTGAAAAAGAAAGATGGATCTATGCGACTATGCATCGATTATAGACAACTCAACCAAGTGATCATAAAGAATAAATATCACATTCCTCGAATAGATGACCTATTTGATCAACCTCAAGATACTCATGTATACTCGAAGATTGATTTGAGATACGAGTATCATCAACTAAAGATAAGGGAAGGAGACATACATAAAACTACTTTTAGGACAAGATATTATCATTATGAATTCTTAATAATACCTTTTGGACTCACAAATGCACCGACTGCCTTCATGGATCTCATGAATAGGATGTTCCACCCTTATCTTGATAAATTTGTAATTGTGTTCATTAATGATATCTTGATTTACTCCAAAAGCAGAGCAGAGAATGAACACCATCTTAGGACAATTCTGGAAGTCCTAAGACAAGAGAAACTATATGTCAAATTAAGCAAGTGTAATTTATGGCTCAATGAAGTTATATTTCTCGATCATGTAATTTCGAGTGCTGGTATATCTGTTGACCCTCACAAGATTGAAGCTGTGTTAAAATGGAAGTAGCCTTCTAATGTTTTAGAGATTATAAGCTTCTTGGGTTTGGTTAGATACTATAGAAGATTCGTAGAAGACTTTTCAAAAATAGCAGTACCATTGACCAGGTTACACAAAAGAATATAAAGTTCATGTGGGATGATAAATGTCAACAAAGATTTCAAGAATTGAAGAAGAAATTAATCAGTGCTCCTATCTTGGTGATTCCTTCGGGGGGAGATGACTTTGTAGTGTATAGCGACGCCTCACTAAAAGGGCTTGGTTGTGTTCTAATGCAAAACGAAAAGGTAGTTGCTTATGCATTGAGATAATTAAAACCTCATGAGAAGAACTATCCTACTCATAACTTAGAGCTAGCGGCTATCATTTTTGCACTAAAAATTTGGAGTCATTATTTCTGTGGACAAAATTTTGAAATCTTCACAAATCATAAGAGTCTCAAATGTATTTTCACACAGAAAGATTTAAATATGAGACAAAGAAGATGGTTGGACTTTCTAAAGGATTATGATTTTAATATCAACTATCATCCTGGGAAGGCTAATATAGTTGTTGATGCCTTAAGCAGAAATACATATAGTCTTGTAGCCTATATGAATATTCAAAGAAATTCTATGATGACGAAGTTGGCAGACTTAAGACTTAAACTTTTATCAGAGATAAATAAAGGTTTTCTTGTATGTTTGATGGCATAATCATATTTGGTGGAAAAGGTTAAAGAAGGTCAGAAGGAAGATACATATCTTTAGATGATAGTTAAAGAGATAGCTCAAGGATTTAGACCCGAATTCCTCCAAGCTGAAGATAGTTCTATTACATTCCATAATCGATTTTGTGTTCCCGAAAGCCATCCACTAAAAATGCAATTATTGGAGGAGGCATATAGATTAAAATTTAATATCCATCCCGGGACTACTAAGATATATCGAGATTTATGCCAAAACTACTGGTGGTATGGTATGAAGAGAGATATAGCAGAATTTGTTTCTAAATGTCTAATATGCCAGTAGGTGAAAATAAAATATCAAGTATCTGCGAAAAAATTACAAAGGATTTTGATTCCTGAATGGAAGTGGGAGCAAGTCATTATGGATTTTTTGATAGGATTACCCAGGACTACGAAAGGATATGACGGAATTTGGGTAGTAGTAGACAGACTTACTAAACCTGCTCACTTCCTCCCTATTAACAAGAAGTATTCATTGGACAAACTAACAAGCTTATATATTAAAAAAATTATTTGATATCATGGGGTGCTAGTTAGCATTATCTCAGATAGATATCCAAGGTTCACCTCTAAGTTTTGGGGAAGTTTACAAAAATCTTTGGGCACGTAGTTAAAGTTAGTACAACTTTTCACCCCAAACTGATAGTCAATCTGAAAGTACAATATAAACTCTTGAAGATCTCTTAAGAGCATGTGCTTTGGACTTTAGTGGGAGTTGGGATATGCACTTGCACCTAATTGAGTTTTCCTATAATAATAGTTACCACTCTAGCATACGGATGGCTCCATTTGAAGCTCTAAAGTGTAAATCACTTATATATTGAGATAAGATAGGAGAACGGAAGCTTTTGGGACCTCAATTAATTCAAAAAGATGCTGATAATATTTAAATTATACACCAAAGATTATTAACAGCTCAAAGTCATTAGAAAAGTTATGCAGATCGAAGGCGAAGAGATCTAGAGTTCGAAGTAGGTGAGCACGTCTTCTTAAAAGTGTCGCCAACCAAGAGAGTTATTAGGTTTGGTCAAAGGGGGAAGTTAGCCCCAAGATTCATTGGCTTATTTGAGATCTTATAAAAGGTCGAGCATGTGGCATACAGATTAGCATTGCCCCCAACTTTAGCTAGCATCCATGGTGTATTCCATGTGCCTATGCTTCGAAGATATATTAGGCATCCATCACATGTCATATCTTACCAACCTCTACAACTAAGAGATGATGTCACTTTTAGAGAACAATCAACCTAGATCTTTAAAAATAAAGAACATGTTCCGAAGAATAAAATAATACCTTTGGTAAAGATTTGTTGATAACACCATTCAGACTAAGAGGCAACGTGGGAAAGAGAAGAAGATATGTGAGAGTAGTATTATCATCTATTCTATTAAGGTAAGCTAAATTTGAGGACCAAATTTCCTATAGGAGGGGAGAAATGTAATCAAATCAAATAATAATAAGTTAGGAATTATTTTTTTTCCTTACTTACCATTGTAATTTAGGTAATCTTAATCTATTTCCTTATTTGTTAATACGAATTAGGAAAGAACT
The DNA here is from genome assembly GCF_036884655.1 of Musa acuminata AAA Group. NCBI lineage: Eukaryota > Viridiplantae > Streptophyta > Magnoliopsida > Zingiberales > Musaceae > Musa > Musa acuminata. Next base: position 24,810,269 of record NC_088358.1, on the reverse strand, counting down.
ATTAAACATTCTAAATACGGTGATATCATATTTGTTAGTATATAAAATAAAAATAATTTATATTAAATAAATATGAAAATAAAAATAGATTTCCTTTAGTGGAGGCTCACCTCCTCCTATATAAGGGGAGAGATTTCTCTCCTTCATTTCTCACTTAGTCGTGCCCAATAGTGGGAGGAATGAGGAGTTACACTCTACTAACAAGAGGTGGGTTTTCCTACCTTTCTTGAATATAAAAGTTTTAGTTTTTTATTTTGATTCTTTAAACG